>NW_027466826.1:1200000-1800000 GCF_046128005.1 Genypterus blacodes
AAATGGCCTGCAGCTCCTCTCTACACCAACACTGGGACACA
The DNA here is from genome assembly GCF_046128005.1 of Genypterus blacodes. Classification (NCBI taxonomy): domain Eukaryota; kingdom Metazoa; phylum Chordata; class Actinopteri; order Ophidiiformes; family Ophidiidae; genus Genypterus; species Genypterus blacodes. The sequence continues at coordinate 1,200,042 of NW_027466826.1, forward strand.
ACAGGGCTGTGACCATGACCGACTTTGCAGCCCACAGAAGGAGACAGAGACAAAGAGGGATGGGAGGGAGCTATGTGAGGAAGACAGGCAGAAAAAGAGGCAGGAAGAAAGAGAGCGGTCTCCGTTGCACAATAGATGATGACCTTCCTTGGAAACCTTCCATATAGGTGATGCCATGCTTTGTCCTACATGCTAAAATTAAAACCTGACATTTATTTTATAAAACATTCTGAAGAGTGTCTAACATGCAAAAGTTTAATGCTCAACCAAGTTTTTGAGAGGACTAAATCTATTGTCCTGTGGGTGGGAAGTATTTTTACATTTGGCTTATCATCCATGAAAACGGTAGAGCAAGGCTAGTGTTGAATACAATGCACACACTGTGACTCATTTAAATAGGCTAGGAAGCTCCAGTTCCCTCTGAGCACACACTCTGTTACCCACTGATACTGCACACTGCTCCTATGTACCTTGAAATTCCCAAACCGAGTCCGGCTAAGCTCCCTGCAGTAAACCCCAGGATTTAAGAGTAGAGGGAACGTGCCTGCGATGGCCTGGGCAGGCTACAGTCGCTGCAAGCCATCGCTGTAGACAGATAAGGTGCCATGAATGCCTTCCACCTTCCTAATCCTGAACAGAGATGAAGAGAGCTGGCGGATGATGCTGGCTGGAGGGAAAAAAAATGCAAGCCGCTCGACACCTTTGATCTGGACAGTACATTGGAATGGCAGTATGGACACACCAGTGGAGCATCGGTGGATTACATCCACATATCTGTCACAACCACCGGTCTGCGTGAAAATGCCTGTGTCTACAAACCTCAGATCTGCCACAGAGACAGAGGGGCCAAAGGTTGAAGGGGGAGCGGTAAACAGGTAGATATTTGTCCAAAATGTCCAGAAAGTGCTGCACTGCTCTGTTCACTACCTGTGATTGCTTTGATATGGAATTAAATTTGTCAGGTTAATAGGGGACGTAATGTTCACGACCCTGGTTTAACATCCTGCCGCTATACACCGTTGTATTAAATTTTATCCATACAGTTGAGTACAAGGCTGTTCCAAAGTGCTCTTTCAGCACCAGCTCAGACGTGGTATCCACAAGGTTAAATTCTTAAGAGCGAGTTGAAACGGCTCCTTTCAGGGAAACAAAGGGCTATTTTATGTATATGGCTTATGGCGTGCATGCGTGTGGGTGTGTGTGTGCCCATGTGTGAGAAAGATTTATGAGCGAAAGAAGGGGCTGCTTGTACAAGAGGATGTATGGGGGGCAAGACAAGGGAGACAAGCACACAAAAAGTGAAAATGACCTCACTAAGTCGAGGCAGTTGGACTATTGGCACTGATCTTGTGAGACATTGAGAGGTGTCTCCTCTCAGGAAGGAATAATCTGTTTAAACCTGAGGTGCTCGGCGGTGATTGATGTGCAAACAGGAGCAGCACTTAATAACCTCTATCATGCTGGGTGACCTCACGGCCCATGGTGGACACCAGTTTGTTTATGGGTGGTACATCCGACATACTATCTGTGCAAAAATTCTGTTGTGGCTAATGGGCCGAACTGAGGGATTGGACTGTCAACGCAGTGTGAGCCCTCATTTTTCTTTCCAGGCGTCGGAGGTACACCCTGTGCACCCCTGCTACGCCCAGCCCCCCCTGTTCTGCCATCATCTGTCAATGGTGACTGAGTCACCTAGAATATGGAGGCGAGAGGGAGCGAGTGTGTGTCAATTAGCATTAGCCCTCCTGACAAATTTGTTTTTCTCACTACGAAAGCCGTGAATATCATGTACCTGCTTCGTCTCTATCACAGCCCTGAGGTTTCAGGTCATTTGTAACAACACAAATTTAAGTCTGGAAATGGGTCAAGCACATATTGATCTACAAAAGTCACAGCATCACTATGGACACATGAATCCAAAAATAATGTCTGTCTCTGTATCTATATCTATATCTATATTTGTGCATGTGTGTGTGTGTGTGTGTTTTTGTGTGTGTAGTCTAGAGAGACAGAGAGAAAAAGAGCGACACAGAGACAGATAGAGTTTGGGAAGATGTGCCTTTCAAACTAAAAAGCGTTTGTTTACATTGCTGAAATGGAAGTTGACCTTAGAGGTTATCTCAAATGTACAGAAAATGTCAGAACTCCTGACAAGAGAGCAGGGCCCCTTTCAGAACATGGCAGTACTCTGGGGGCACAGGGAAGAGTCAGCAAATAACATCAGAGTGCTGCACTACACTCTACTGTAGTTCTTTCCAGTCCCTCCTCTGTTTGCCCTCTGCTGTGTGAATCTTCAGTCTTAATCAGCTGTATTGTTCTGTGGAGATACAGTTATGGGAAGCGCTAAGCTGTTTATTTATTGAACAGGCTGCTAATTCCCCACTCCCCTCTGCAGCATGCACAGCTGTGCACAGCCTCTCCTTTGATGTGAGGGCTGCTGCTGGAGTGGTATGACTAGCTCCCACTGGCTATGCAGCACACAGCACCACAGTGAACAGCAATAAGCGGTGCCCTCGCCAGCAGCTTACAGGACCAACAGTGATGCCCTCCCTCCTACAGGCATGCGGACCACCTTTGTATCTCTGCAGTACAAAGGTTTTAGTTCAAAATGCCACAAACGCGTATATATTCATTTCTGAAAATGAATGTTACAATTTTTCTTTTGTCGAACCAGTGTAAGATGTGAGAGATCACAGTGGACAACTCATATTGTCGTCTAGGCCTGCGGTCTCATTTTGACATTGGATTAAAACGCTATCTCTGTATCCTGATACATTACCTAGATGATGATTTCCAATCAGTATCAGCATGCATTTACAATTTACCTGGCAAGCATTATTATCTGGACTTTGCCTGCATTGTGAAGGGATAAAATTGGAAACGTTATAACATTAATAAAAGTCGTGTTTAATTTTTCCTCCGTGATTGAGAGCCTCATCTGGCTTTTTTGCATGGGCTGACGCTGACCATAACAGATGTTGGTACAACAAGCCATAACTCCTGATTCATAGTTGTATTAACAAGATAATGATCTTGCGAGCAGGAAAGAGTCAGGGTGACTTCCCAACTTGCATTTTGCATTTACACCTGGATAGTTGTGAAATCCGATTCCAATATCAGTCAGACCATATCATATCCATACGTGGCCTTGCAGATCAGGTTGCATTCAAATCCCAGTGAATCTACACTTTGCATTAATATGCCCTTTTTCCTAATCTGGACAACGCATGAGTAACAATGCAGGTAAACCGAGTGTAAATGGGGCCTGCCTCTGCCGTCATTCATTTTGTAAGACTAGGTGTAACAGTATGTGTGACATTTGAAAAGATTGGGGTCAATGTGCCAGTGTGGACTTAAGTCCAGAGTTGTGGGTGGTGGCAGGTTGATAAGAATTGTTAAGAAGGAAGGCAAACATTTTTTTTTAGCAATTATGGAGATGTTTACTTTTGTAATATTAGTTTATTCTGACAACTGGTGAGGTGACGGCTTGTTGAGGAGTTAATTTTCATGTTTAGGAAACTACTTTTGAGCCGTGCTCACGGGGGCATTATCATCTTTGTAAATGGGAACACAGTGAGGGAGCCGTGTTTGCACTGTAGGGAGCACATGGTGTGTAAAATGGCCTCAATTTCCTTTGCTGTTGTATGATCATACAGAATGATTACGGGACCTAATGACTCTCACAAGATGACTGGCAAACACTTACAGATCCCTGTAAAATAGCTCTTCGCTCACACTGGCCTTCATTTGAAAAAATGTAAATGCATTGCAATACACAAAGTCTGCACTGTGGTGTTTTTAGATATTCATAAATGTACTGGGGTGTGACTGCATGATAGAAATACACCGCTGAGACAACCAATGGAAATCAACATGTTAATTAATCTTGACATATCTGACACCTACTGTGATTGTTATAGCCTGCGTCTAACTTCAGGATATACTGACAAAGATAAAGAACCACAGAGACAAACAAAGTTCTTCTCAGCAGAAGTATTTCCATATATTTATATCAACAAGTTTAGTAGTTTTAATGTGACTTTGTTTAAGTGTATCAAGCAGGCTTGCTCTTTGCCAGCAGTGTCTTGCTGCGTGAGTCCCATGAGGCAGCAAAAGCATTGTTTAGGTGTCAAGGTTTTGTTCACTTTACATACAAGGTTGCGCCTTTGTGCAGCTTGGTGTAAGGTGAACTTGTTGGGGAGCATCTAATTATTTACTTCAAAGACAAATGTGGTGTTTACATTGCATTGTGTGCTGTTGTGACCCCTTTACGCCTTCACAGACAGTAAGGTGTGCAGGTTGTTATAGTGACAAGTATTTACATTATAAAGTCAAAAATTGGGACAAAGACATTGAGGCCAAAGAAGGATTAATGAACTTACCATAGATGCCTGTAGATATACATGGGAAGGCCTGTGCAAAGAGACACAAAAAGAAGAGTCAGAGGTTGTTCACATGTAGGTATGATAACACACTCTTCACATGACTTTCAGCTTGGAAACACACAGCAAACACTACAATAATCAGTGAGTAATTCAACAGGTCTAACTGTAGATTTGCACTGATGGATTGATAAATATGTTAAATTTAGGCAGCATACAATGTTACAGCAAATAAATGAAACTGAACTGCAGCTACTGTAACACACGAACACATTCCAATATTCTCATTGGTGTATCATAAAGACAGACACAAAAGACAGTACAACCACTCGTACAGTTTCTGTGATCAAATTCGATTTTACATTTCAATGTTTTTCACAAACATTGGTTACAGATTAAATACGATGAAGATGTCACACAGCTGTGTTGTAAATGGCTAAAGTGGACCGAGTGTGCCATGTACTAATCAATAACTGGATTGACCTTGATTGGTTTCCAAAACAAACAAATTGAATCAAGAGAAACATTGTAGCACTGTAGGACCCTGCATTCAGAAGGCCACAGGTACAACTAGTACCTTTCTGTCTGGAGAAAAAATACACAATTTGTCATTATCGAGTATATTGAATGATTTCAGATTGGCTAATAAGAACATGATTGGGTCTCCAGTAAATCACTTTATAATTTCCAAACACAGGGAACACACAAGGAATCATACCTACATTGTATAGATTATACAAGTATACAGATAGACTGTGGAAAGTAACAAAACCAGCATTACATCATATTAATATCAATAACACCTACCAATGGCATCCAGCCAACCACCACAGTGCATGCACAAGTGTAAACATGTACATAAATCCACAAGCCAATAATAACATATGCAGAGAGCATATCAGAGCAAATATTGCCCGTGAATATAAATACATTCATAAGCTAAAAATCTACACATATTTATGGCTGTCTTTTCAAAAAACATTATAAAAAGTAACCACCTTGTAATAGTTCTTGCTTTGCAGCACTTTGCAGCATGACATATTATTCACGCATTGCTTTATAGCTGAAAATAGTTTCATTATTCTTCACTTCTGTGAGAAAATATATTATGATACATAGTCCATGCTGTAAGCTGCTCTATTTCACATTCATCTTTTTAAGTATATTAATAAACAGTAAAGAGAAAGGATTTTTTCATTGGTCCCATTTGTCCTCAAAAGCAGCTGAATTCGTGCTTTAGTTCCTGCATTCATCAAAAGGCGTGGCCACAACATTAATATAATAGGATGGCAAAAAGAAAAAAAGGAAAGATATTTCCCCTTTCAGTTTACAACTGGATTAATATAGAGCAGCAGCGACCACAGATCCACCAGTGAATAACACCCATATGTCAAAATCACTTCAAATCACCAACAGCATGTTTTACCACATTGACCCTGTCAAGTTGTGTTTAGACACATGCTGCCGCAAGCAGCTGTGCCTGGATCACTTAATTTTAGAAACTGAAAACACAGTTATGGTAATAAATCAGAAAGAGTAAGGGACTCCAGATACGTGTTTACTGGTGTGATAATTATACAAACAAGGATATTCTTACTGTTTAGGTGTGAAACTCAAACTTTAACTGTTATTTTTAAACAGGTTTCTATCCTGTTGAGAAAGCCTATGATACCCACACTTAAATGCAGAGGCCCTTTTTGTCCTTGCTTTAAGAAAAGAGCAATGAGTCTCTGTTTGCATTCTTATTTACCAGTTTTCAGGTTCCGCCTGTCAAGGTGAATTTTCCTTCTGCAGTGTGATTTAAATGTTTTACTGAAGCTCTGACCTTTCCAGATGACTGTCTGGGTCTGACACAAACCACAGATGATGAAGCGTGGAAAACATGGCCATTTTTAGTTCAGTGTCCACAGCACGCGCACGCGCACACACACACACACACACACACACACACACACACACACACACACACACACACACACACACACACACACACACACACACACACACACACACACACACACACACACACACACACAGAGAAGCTGTGGGTATAACTGCTCAGGTATCCAATAGAGACCATTTATATGAGATACAAACACAAACTGTCCAAGTTTAAATGAAATTGTGTTAACAATCCCAAAACAATCCACAAATGGAGCGTTGTGCTTAATACAGTTGTTCATCTCATCCCCAGACTCATTAGGCAGCATCTTGGCATTTTGACCAATGAAAATCTCTCCAGTTGCTCTCTAAATATCGCCTGAAGTGTTTGGAACCACTCAATAGAAAAAAGGGTTTAAGATTAAGGAATAGAACTAATAGTGTGTAATAATAAGGAGGGTAAATAAAATCACTATGCTGACATGATGACGATTAATTCCCATCAATGCCTCCAACCAGCCTCTGGCCAGGACACACCTTGTTATCCTCTGCTGGTCAAGAGGCTGAGATTGTCACTCACTTCAACTTTTGCTCTGATAACAACTGAACCTTAACACAGTATAGAAATGACTGTTTGTCAATGATTGTCAGCATAATCAATTCAAATCCTTTACAGTAGTTGCCGGTCTGATCCATTAAAGACTGCTGATCCTTCAGGGGGGGCTGTAAACGCATGAGGCAATCACTTTGCTGAACGCAGTAAAGATGTCACACCTTTGTGGCGAGTGAAGCTGCCACCTATTTGTTTAAAGCAAGGTTACAGTGAAAGTAAGGAGAGGTACAGTATGTATCCCATAAAACTGTAAAGCCTAGAGTGGCATTTTGGCAGAGGAGACTAACTTTGCATCCATAAATTGCTGCTAGAGCAGGCAGCACATTTTAATAAGCCAGGTACAAACTGTATAGTTGCAAGGTTACCTTTTGTGATTACGCAATCAAAATCACTGATTTTGTTTTTTCCCCATTAATCCCCTTTTCTTTTTTTACAGTTTTTATCTATATTCACAAAGTTTATAAAGATCTACTTGACAAACAAACTACAGTATATGCATAGAACAACCTTAATAGTCTTATTACAATTTCTGACCCAACATCATCATCTAACAGAAGCTAGTTCAGACAGAAACAAAAAAATTGGTCAGGTAATGTTAACAAAAGCAAGCCGGATTTAAACATTACAGTGCAGCGTAGCGTGATGATAATCAGCTTACACAACTGGGAGAAAACCCGCCCCCCCGGAATGGCACTTCTGTGTGTGCCCCTGTGGCTTTAAGAGCTTCTGGAGACAAGCGCTCACCCTTTGCACCCAGCTGCTCTCTACTTCACTCGCCTGGTATGTAATGTGAAAATATTACAGAAACAAAGTGCGTTGAGGTCGGTTATTTCCCAATCCTTTGCCTGCACCATGTTTCATATTCATTGTTTGTTCAAATATTTATGTTACCAACTTTTAAATGACGTGAAATGAACTAAACATCGCAATTTCTTCCTCCCTCTCCACAAGATTTTAATGCAGACATTTTGTATAGGTGACTTGATGAGCTGAATGCACTTCAGGAACAGCTATGAATAATAACTTTGGCAAATGGGACTTTGGTAATTAGGTGGTAAAAAAGGGAAATAATGCGGTGTTGCGAAAAAATACAGCGTTCAGTTGAATTTGCGTTGAATTCTGCCATCACTGAATTACAAAATGCTGGAGGGACTAGAGAGAAAGAGGCAGACTACCTGTTCCCTGCGGTTGTACCTGCAGCACTTTTCCTTAGTCATACACAAAAAGCTGCACTTGCAGAACAGCCTCAGCTACATTAAGGTTACTGTGAACTTAGAAAAGCTCAGCCTATTTTTCTTTTACTTTCCCATTGACATTAGGCCACCATAGAAGCAACTCTGATATTTGTTGTTAGTGTACATACAAAACTGTGCACTACATAAGTCCCAGTGTTAATTAGAACAACTGGCAGCATCTATACAGTCGTGAACTATGATTCCTGGCTAAGGTTATTATTTCGATCTCAGGCTGCTTGTTAGAAGTGAGTCAGCATGGCTGCTTTTACCCTGGCATGGGGCGGTATATGACATGTTGGCTTGTTGGTGATGTTCTTTGCTTAGGGAGCATTCAGAAATTGGTCACTGGGGAAATTATTCTGTTGCTTGGACTCCTCCCTAATCTATCACGTCGCTTTAAAGTGGAGCACCTTTTCCTCCAAGCATCTCTGCACACTTGCTCAGCTCACAATAAACAGCTTTAGGCACAGTACACAGTGGCCACAGCCATTATAAATGACAAAACTATACCTACAACGCTTCTTTATTAAAAGATACTGTTAATTACAAGGTGGGGGCATTTACATTAATTACCTAAATGAATTCAATTGCAAAACCTCTACCTCTAGTTTATCTTTGCTCCCAGTTATCTAACTGATGCGTCCATTAAAACAATGATTTATTGTCTTTAAAGCGTGACCAGAGTTCAATAAAGACAGTGCTCATAAAACTAAGTCACTATTATTCCTCTGGGAGCTGATAGCCTGCAGCTTTCAGTCATTTGTAAAGCAGCAGGATATGACACAGGAAAGATGGCTCAACCTGTGACAAAACTGCTGCGCTGTAGCTGCCATCTTCGCTCGCAGCAGCACAGCCGCGCAGCCCTGAGCCCCGACAGGTAACAGGCGAGAGAGCCACGCAGTGGCCACAGTGGCTGCAGGAAGCCGCCTGGGGTGCGCCTCGTCTCGCCTGGCTGAGTAAATAGCACTGGACCCAGGGTGAAGCCCCTTTAGCTTGAAGCCTCCTAGCCTGTTTGCAAATGGAAGCTATGCTTATAAATCACAGCAGCAGAGGGGAGACCTTACGCAAAAGCAGCTACCAGTGTGTTAATATTCAGCAGTGTTGCCACAGTGTGGGCTTTCATCTGGGCATGAGAACATGGATCCAAGAGAATCCTCTTTGTTGACTGCTGTAATTCTTTAAGCATGTGGGTCACGCCTGACTACACAGTCTGAATCAGCAACCTGCTGCTGGGAAGAGCACGTCACGGTTACAGATCAGGACACTCAAATGTGGCACATTAACACCCTTTTATTCTGCATAAAACCACACTCCATATTCTAATGTGAGCACTGATTGTTTGAGTGTCATTATGCCTAATGGAGGATGGAGAAGTGCAGAGGGCGAAAAACCTGGAAGTTAATGACCCGAGTCCCACCATCCGTTTTTATGCGTGCCTTCATCAAGTGTAACTATTATCATAATAATGTCTGATAGAAGATTAAAGGCTCAGTTCCACTATTACTGGTCATGTTTACATGCAGGGAGGAGCTCGGTGACCATAATGCTCTCGAACAACATCTTATTTAGAACTAAATATTGGCATGCCCCTTAGCAACCCCACGATGGAGACTCCTTGTTCCTCTGAATAAATCAGAACAGAACGCCCCCGTCTTCCGCTTGGGTCCTGCTGCAAAAAAAATACAGCGTGTGAACATCAAATAATGCCTCCCTGTCTTTCCAGACAGTAGAAAGAGACAACAAACACAGGAGGAAAGGAATGACAATCCCAACTCGGGAAAGCGATATCTGCGGCTCACCACAATGCTTTGTTGACAATAACATGCACCTATAGGAGTGTGCTAGTGTGAGCCTCCAGGGCACACGGGAGCACACTGAAAGGAGGCAGATATTTATATGTCACTGTGAAGCCAGCCGTGGTCTCTTATGACCTCAGTATGAATTAAGCCCGGTCCTTAATATCCAAAAATGTCAACGTAAAGTGGGATTGTTTGAATGACCAATACAAGAAAAGACCAGTCCAGCAGAATTGTTGTGAATGTACCCCAAAGTCTGTGAGTACATGAGGGACTGGACCATGGACAGATACAGCAGATGGGCATCATGAACGCTCTTTGTTAACAAAGGCTTGGGGTGATATGTGATGACTTTTACCACACTCTATTTGAAATCACTTATGTTAACTCATCCCCATCTGCACATCACAATGGATGCAATGTTGTGGAGGATGAAAGGCAGCCGCAGTGTCTCTCAGCCATCTCTATGACAGGCGTGGGTTGAATGGGCAGAACTGCACAGCAGACGGTGCAGTGATGGCTGCTTGAGTCATTGGTCCATGACCAGCTGCATGGCTGATCAACCGCTTAACCCTAAAGCACAAAACTACAATGCAAAGTTACTCAAAGCAGCTTTTTAGGGACAAACTATTTAGTTGAAATACTATACGCAATTTGCCGACTAACCACAATTTGTTCAGCTTTATTCTTTATATCTTTGTGATTTCCTACAAAGGTCTGCGGGTAACAAAGATCACCTCACAGTTAAAGAGGAGAGAGCGAAAGCGAGAGAGAGAGAGAGAGAGAGAGAGAGAGAGAGAGAGAGAGAGAGAGAGAGAGAGAGAGAGAGAGCGAGAGAGAGAGAGAGAGAGAGAGAGCCATAAAAATGATTCTACCCTGAACTTCGGGCAAACGAAGCAAGAAGTCAGATCGTATTTATGTATGAGGGCAGTGTTCTTTATGAGGTGATATTATATCACAGACAACTGAGGAGGAGAGGCAAAGCTAAATGATAAAAATTCATATTCATTCAAACAGAAATCATATCAGCAACCCAATAACCAACATGTACTCCTACAACTCCAATCCTCCGCACAGCTAGAGGCTTTCCTGTCAGATTGCTTAGTATATACAATCAACTGTTCAGCTTGGTGGTTGAGTTTGATCACCACCTGCTATTGTGCAATTGTGAATGACCTGCAGCGTTCCTGTCTGATCAAGAATAATCAGGATCATCATTAAATGCGTTTCGCTTCCTTTAAGGTTCTGAACTTTAAGGTTGATTATAATCCTTACCCTGATATGAACATAACAGTCTTACTAAAACTTTTATTGTATTAATCACAAGAGCCTGGCATTATAAAATGAAGACGCCATGGAAGCCTGTGGATGGAAGTGAAAAGCAGAGGAAGCAAGGGAAATGTGTTTGTGGCCATACCCAGCAGAAAACTTTGATATACACAAAAAAGCTTCCACACAATATGTGAGCTTCAGCACTCATGAGAGATCATCTCATTTATTTATCTTTCGTGAGGATCCTGAAAGAGTTTACAAAATGCAGAGCATGTGTGTGGCGTGTGCAGAATTAGAGGTAATTCACATTTACGAGACCTAAATTATACCTGGGTGAGAACAAAATGATCAAAGCAGTGAATTGGAGGGATTCAGGTCTTACAACCATCAAAGTGTCATTTCAGAAAGTGGGAAAGCCTCTGAAGCACTGATAAGTGGAGCAGAGGTAAAAAGCCAATCCAGTTCATCCCTCCACAGAAGCTAGAGCTGAAGATATGTTCGCAAATATAAATAACCTGTGCCAAAACGTCAGCAGCAGGGATTAGCAGCATATGAGGAAGGCAGGTTAGGATTAGGAGCGATCATCAAACATAACTCGTGATACACACACACATGACAAAATAGATGATTTTAAATGGTTGACCTAAATGGATAGTACAATAATAATTAGAAAGCCTTCTTCATTTGAAATTTGTTTCATTACATCTATAAATCAACTTCAGTAGCATATTTTATCAAAGAAAGGAGAAACTAGTTTATGGTGTTAAAATCTAAAAGCCAGTCTATGGAACCCTCCCTATGTAAGGCTTCTAATTAAACATTTTCTCCTTTCAAGACGTCCTCCAACATTTCAAAGACACCACATCAAAGAGTCTTCAAAGTCACAACACCACCCTGAAACATGAGGTGACAGTGCCGCGTGCATAGCAAGACAAGTGACTTTCTGCTTGGCCCTAGCCTTTATAGTGTGGCCAATGTGAGACAAAAGCATGTTTATAACATATTGCTTACTGCATATTAATCACCTCCACGGAATTACTTTCGGAAAAGTTCCTCTCCCAGCTGTAGCTTGCCAAGCTTGCAAATGTCATCAGAGCCACTACGAACTCGCTAGCTCTTTGTTGGGATATTTACTAACACCGATGATTTAAATGATTGGGGCACAGGACACTTGCCCACCACTGAAAACAACCTCCAGCGTGGTTGTGTGGACACAATTGCTTGTGGTCATATGGGTGGGACACCAGCAAAGATCTAGTCATTGCGCCGAATGCAGCATACGACCCCCCATATGGAAAAAGAGGCATCGTCAAGTGACACAGAGGGAGCTCGTTGCCACCTGCACCTCCTGGTTGGCAGACACCGGGGACCCAAGCGGAGACTAAGGGGGATTGGCATCTCCAAATTGGATGAAAGAGGGGGGAAAAAAAGTCCAGAATGAATAAATAAAACACAGCTATGCATGTCTGGTGGGCAATGGAGCATGAAGGAAAGTCTCTGCTAATGAACTGAAATACTGCCAACGACACTACTTCAAAAGTACTATACGACACTTGACCCGCAAGGAGATCATCTTGGAGATTTTTGGTTGTTTATCCAACTTAAACTAAACAAACAAAATTGTTCTATAGTTTGTATTGTTGGGAACAGATTCTTTCTCAGACATAAAAAAAACCCCCACTGCTGCTTCCATTTGAATGAATTTCCATGCTCTTTTTGCATTTTTTTTACAGGACTACATAGGAACAGCCTGGCACAGATAACTAACCAAAGCGCACAATTTCCACAATTCCAGGGGCGTGATTTGCAAGCAGACACCCTCCGTGTGCACCCTTGGTAAATATGGACAAATACTATTTGACTCATTTGTGTTAAAATCAGATGCAAATTTGTGGAAAATTTGCCTCCAAGGGTTTAAAAATGTTTCTTGCTGTTGCTGCTTGTAGCACCCAACCAGACCGAAGGGATTTGAAGTGATAGAGAGGCTGAGCAACAGTCAGCCATAGAGCACTGCACTCTGACTAATGAGATTAAAAATGGGGTTTGATCCTGTTTCTCATTCTAAAAGTACTCGCATTTTCCTTGTGCCTTCAACAGTAGTTCACACAACACAGTTATTCACGTTGAAGATCTCAGCAAATTACATACGAGTATCTAATGGGCAATAATGGTACAGTAGATGGACAATCAATCAATCAAACGACATCATAAGATCACTGATCGAGACACTGAATTGTACTGTTATGAGCACAGTGATGTTTTTAGTACCGTGAGCCGCTGTGCTGGTCTTACTGAGATGTTAGTGTAAAATGGCGACAGAGTAAAAAAGAGATTAGAGTCTGATAGGCAGCATGGCTAAAATGAAAAGGGCTGATGTTCATGGAGTGATTATTCTTAGCTGCCAGCCCAGTGACCACCCTGGACAGAGGAGGGGCTGTCATTGAAGAATAGTCCTGACTGGCCTCTGGGACCATTGGATATGGAAGCCCAAACCCCTACAGACCTAACCTCCCTACAGCCTCCAGGCATTTCACTCTGTTTCAAATGGACCCGCACCTTGAAGGTTGACTAATTGTGTACTGACAGACATATAAAACTGTGTCACGTAAGAGCCGACTCGTCATCTTGCATATCATACACGGTAGATTCTTGCCATCTTAACAATACAGCAACTAAGAAATCCTGTAATGTAATCTAGATTTGCAAAAGTACAAGTCAGGCACAATATTACCCAGCTTAATGTAGCAGACCTGTATTGAATCATAACAGATATTCAAATGAGCTACAACCACATTTCCCAAAGCAATACAAACAAAATAAAAATGATATTTGCTTAGAGGATCAACCTCATTAACTGCTGTTCGAATGGAGCTCCCAGTACTAGCATTGTAGTGACCTGTTGGAGGCATTCTAAGTAGGTAATTATTGGAGAATCATAAAGACACATTTTCCAATTAGAAAAGCGAATGTTTGTCTGGGCCTTGTGCACTGGATGGAAAAGCAGATACAACTGGGTAAGTCTGTTTCTTCTGATTTTCTCATCGGCCTTGTGCTCTAGGAATAATTACCCTAAGACTTGACGTGTGGGATGTTTCCGTCAACTGGGAATTTAATGGATTTAATGAAGTCTCTTTGCAAACGGAAGCTCAGGGTGCTCTGTGATTGCCCGCAACACACTCAATTCCACAGCGCTGATGATGGCTCGTCCCACTTGCACAGCTGTCGTCAGTCTATGCGGCGTGATACTAAGTTGTTTCTGGGTGGAGAGGAGCGAACACAAAAGAAAATGGTGCAACTACAGCAGCTGCAGATAGCAGCAGACAGCTAATAGATACTAGGATGGATAGCCGAGCAGAATGATGCTCGCAGATGGATAACAAAGAACAATGACAATTCTGGGGAAAACGAGTTTTAGTCATCCAGAGTCGTACACAAAGGGTCAAAGTGCTTGTTCTAATATTCATCAATAAAAGCACATCAAAACAAATCAAAAGCCAAACTTATAAAAGTCATTGTTTGCAAGACTAAGATGCCATAAGATAACCCCTCTGCCTCCAAATAACAATTAGTTTGTGTTATGCTAAATTGATTTCAGTGAACCACATTCATCCTTATTTGTAGTTCAAAACAATAAACGTTTTCAGCAATGGGGTTAGGACCCTAAATAATGTTGCTTGATGGAGTTGCAGATTATTAGAAAACCATTTGTTAAATATGATGTGTTGTTAAAAGACAGAGGAGGAGGCATGAAATTGAATCAAATCTCCATAAAGTCCATTTGTGGATCTTACCATGTTGTCGTATGCATACACATATAACACACACACAACATACCCAATAAATCCTGTAAGTTCTGAATGTACCCTATGACATCATTGCAACTCCAGTCCACTTGTACTCTACCTCAGGGTCTACGTATAAAGTTCAACAACAATAGTAGGGATAACACAACCTTCCTCCCTTCTCTCTATCTCTCTCTTTCCTCTCTTTCTTTATAAAAAAATGATACCCAACAAATTACTGAGGTCAATTTAATAAAAAATCCAAAAGAATAGGATATATATAGGATATATCTTTTAGGGAAATATAGCAACATTTCACATGGCCAACCCTAAAAATAACAGGTTCTTGTGAGAACGTGTGTTGGCATAACATGTGTGTATGATTTAAGATATTGAATAACATGCGGTTAAAACATCAACATGTACACTGTATTTTTGGTCATATACGTTAAAACACAGTTTGAAAGTCTGTTTATCCATGTAGGCCGTGGGTCAGGCTCAGCCCCAGCAGTGCGGTTTCA
The DNA here is from genome assembly GCF_046128005.1 of Genypterus blacodes. NCBI lineage: Eukaryota > Metazoa > Chordata > Actinopteri > Ophidiiformes > Ophidiidae > Genypterus > Genypterus blacodes. Next base: position 1,215,524 of record NW_027466826.1, read on the forward strand.
CATAAAAGCTCCCCACAACATAAAGCCATAAATCTGAGCAAGCCCAGAGGTAGGAGCAACTAAGGCTAATTAACAGTAGCGGGATGAGAGGTCAAGGCATGTGTCGTATTAGCGTGAGAAAACACTATTTTTCAATTTCTATACTTGTCCGGTGCACTTTAAATAACACAGATTTGAGCTTACAGTACAGTGGGTATGCATACACACACACACACACATACAGTACGCGCAATAATGAATGCGTCCAACCCGTCTCTGTTGCAACTGTACAAACAAGAGGGACACTTTAGATGATGTCTGCCTCGGGGAATGTCCAGCAAAGCAAGATCACTCTTCCAAAATAAAGCTCAATTTAGGCTCTCCGCACAGAATCACTTTGTAGTGAATATGTGCAGTCCTTAAAAGGACTTTGGTCCAAGGACAGAGTAAGCTCTGAGGAGGTCAGCTCTCCCTCTGCGTGAACCTGTGGGCCATTCCCTCACACTTTGATCTGCGCTCTGATGATGGTGTGGCAGGCAGAAACTCAGGAGAGGAAGGATTAGGGACAGGAGGGACACAAGGAATGGCAGCTTCCTTTGTGTTTTTTATACATTTTGTCCTCATTTAGGCCGTAACAGCAGACAGTGTGTGCAAACCAAAAGGCTTCTCCAAGGTGTTTTCTGGGTGTAAACCTCTCCCTCCTTAAAAGAGAGATCAAAGGAGGAGAAGGCTCATTGATAACCGTATAATGGCTCACTTTGAGAGAACAGCAGTTTTGCTGAGATGAGCGCCTGGTTCAAACTGCGAGCTATTAGTCATGCTGTCGGCTCATTTCCATATGTGTTTTATTGTCTCATGGGCCAAGGCTACTGCACCTTCTTGTATTTAGTGCAATGATGGTGGCGGTAATGATATTCACACCTACGGCAGAAACAAGAGGCCTTTGTATCTCTGTCTTCATCTGAAAAGGCTTCTGATAGGTGACAGAGCGAAGGCACATTGCTATTTTGGGCATCTGGCTTTGATGAGCTTTTAGCCTCGACTGACTGGGATCACATGATGCTACTTAAAAGCAGAGCTCTGAGAAATCATTATCACAGAGTTAATATTTGATGAGCTACGTAGACATATGGGATGATCAGGGAAAAGGAAGGATTTAGACTTTGAGGCATAAACGGTACTTGTTTCTCTCTCGTCTTTTTTATAGTACAGCTCTGACTGTCAAATTGCACCTGAGCAGCTTAAGTCATTAGATTTAATTGAATTGAACAAACCAAAGAAAACAATATAAAAAAAAGTTTGAAATGAATGGGAGGTTATTGCTGTGGCATTGTAATGTCAGCTATTGATCATGGGACTATGGAAAGAGAAACCAGTAATATAGTACATGGAATTCAAATTGGATAAAAACACAGTAACTCAGTTATTTCCCTTGGGATAATAAACTTTCATCTTATCTTATCTTAAATTTTTCAAACATCATGTGAGCAATGTAAGTAACGCAATGTGCGCACTGTTTATTTTCTTATATTATGTTGACGGGCCGTCCAACAAACAGAATTTATGAATTTATGTCACCTGGATTAAGGGGCGGCACTTTCAACACCGTCCCCAACTGCAAAGGACAGATTACCAAACAGTAGTGATATCAGTTTGTTCAATATTTGTTAAATATATTTAAATAAAATTATGAAAATGCGTGAGTGATTGCTTGTACCATGTCGGCAGCCATAAGATGACAATAACAAATTTTATTGCACAATTTTTTATGTTTGGCTCACACACCCTCATCTTTTACACTACACATCACACTGACCGTCTCTTTGCTCAAAACACGCAACGTTTGGGAGCAACTTCTTCACAAGCCCCCATCAGCTGTAGGATTTTCGTAATTATCATACCGTAGCAGTATTCACAATATCATACATTCAAATACATTGCAGCTTCGTGTGACTTGGTAATGCCCAAAAAAATGCAGCTTCGTGTGATTTGAGTTTGATTGATTGTGAGGCCCTAATCAAAACCAGCAATATTAGATAAAGGATGTTTGTATTCTGGGTAACAGACTTGGATTATGTAATTGCCAGTCCATTAGCTCTTGCATATAAATGCTTTATCGGTTTACAGTCTGTGTAAATGCATGTTTTTCCACACTCTGCCTTCGTCTCCCATCAAACAGGTTAATGAGGGCATTATTCACAGTGAAGACAAAAGTCTGAGTACAGTACTCTTGTAAACATACTCAGACAAGTGAATTTTGCTGTATGTAATAAACAAATATTTGAGCATAACAGAATTTTACTGGTGCTCGTATTCTTAACTTTTTGCGAGCATCATTAAAGGAGATGGTGTTGCCGCAGAGGCCACCTACACTTCACACACCTACATCTCCACCTCCACCCTGTCTGGAAGTCAGAGGGACACAGTCTCCCGGTGGTCACAAGATGTAAAGATTGCATGAATGTAATTAAGATGGGAATAAGTGTAGAGAGGATGCCCTAAGAGATCCGTTTCGTCCCAAAATTTACAATAACCTGAAAACTTAAAGCAGCAGCCACCTGAACCGTATGGTCTCTCTCCTTGCCAGCCTCAAGGGGAGAACGCATATTACACTTGACTTGTCACGTAGCAAACTTCCTTTATTCATGGCCAGCACACGGATATAAGGGATCAACAGATGTGAAAGTGCTCCCCAAGGCTTGTTGCCATCACCAAGTACTCCTGTCACTTTTACACTGCAGTGCTGGATATGGATATAAAGTATTAGGCTGTAAAAGCGGTGTTTTGAAACATCAGGGCGTTAGCGGATTTATTGAGTGTAAAAGTCTTCTGAGGGATTGCTGTTCAAAGGGTTCACCTTTAAATCCTACGAGAGCTTTATTCCACAGACTGTCCAGGCCTACACAAAGTCCCTCCTCAAACGCACACTGGAAACAAATGACTAATGATAGGACTCTAGAAGATACAAATAAAGGGGAAATTATAATTCTTGTCAAGATTTAAACAGGCTTTTGTACCGAAACAGCAACAGAATTTTGGGATACACTGTATACTGAAATATCTGTTTTCCTTCCACTTTTCACTTCGCCCTTACAACATTGTAAATAGATGGAGTGCTCTGAAAGGGAGGAGTGGGATATATTGTGTGAGTGCACGAGGCAGTGGTCATCATTAAGGTGCTTAATAGACCATGTCGCCTGTAGGACCTGAAAGGCAAGCCGGGCAGAGTGGAGGCTCCAGAGCGAGGGTCACCTTCATGTAGAGACAGCTCTGTCACAAGGGGGCCATGAACGGGGCCAATGAGCCACCCAGGCCAGGTCCAGACAGTACACGTCTCGGGTCAACCAAGCAGAACAACGATTCCCCACCGCCACCAGGATTGACAAACCAAACAAAAGGAATAGGCTTGGGGAGAATAGGGGCACTAATGCTACTTTCCGAATACTTTTCAATCATTACAACTCACCTAAATCTATAAAGTGTCAGCAATCTGATGTGTTTCATAAGTAAACAAAATGATATTTAAATCCAGTAAAGCGATGATAGGATGATAGGATAATAGGAAAATTCTGCCTTTTATCTCATCAGGCAAAGGTACTTTTCAAAACACAAACATTCCGGTTTGTAATAGAACATGACTCATCTGTGTCTGGGCATCAGACATTACAAGATCATTCACCAGGAGGAATCCTCATTGAGTCCATCACGTGTCCAAACTATGAGCTATCTGTGTTCAGTCACAAAAACGTCCAGAAGAACTGGAGAAACGACATAAGATAGGGAGTGCTTGCTTGATGTAGTGACAGAACAGAGCAGGGCTGAGAGGGGAACTGTCCCAAAATGAGGAAGAATGGGGAGGGATCCAAAGCTCACCACCGTCCTGTTTGCAGAAGAGGGGACGTGCCACTCAAGGTCGTGGAGAAAGGCAGCAGCACTGGCACTTCTGATTGAGTACAGGGAGTAGAAAGAGCAGCTGGCTGAGAGGAAACAGGAAGGTGACTGAGGGAATCACCAGGTGGCTCCCATGAATGATGACACCATTCATCCAATCCTTTCCATTTCCCCATTCAGCCCAAGTGCTGCTTTGAAGTGCTGCTGTCATACACTGGACCTGATTTTCATGTTCACTGGATGTCACTGTGTCTGATACCACTTGGTGAGAAACTAAAGTACTTTGGTTTGGTTTGAGTTACATGGATAACTTTTTCACAAATGGCCAGAGGTTAATAAAGCTAATTACAGTTTTCTAAATGTGGAGTTCATCATGAATATTGATAAAGCATTAATTAGCTGCTAAAACTGGAAAACCAATTTCTTTGTGCCAAATGCTTCACATGTTTTGGAACAAAAAAGTAATGCATCACACCAGGAGATGAATATTCACGTATTAATGAAACCAAAACAAATCTGTCAATGGTGGCAGTCCACAAAGGAAATGTCTTGCTCATAGAAGCAAATATGAGAACAAACCCACTTCGAGAAGTATTAGTACTGTAATGCTATGAGTCATATATAAGCTTGGGTAAGAGACCACGATGTGGGTCATCATCATATGCTAGAGGGGGCACTATGCACATTTCACTGTGACTCAGCCTCCCTCCAGAGAAGCCAAGGACTGTTGCAGGGCAGTGCTCAGGTAGGGAGCCCATAATTCTTCGTGTTAGAAATCTAGAGCAATGACAGCCTCGATTAAGCCAAAGCAATCTGATATGATGTGACCATATAGTTCACTCCTTTCATAGTTTTAAAGTAGAGCCTCTGCACTGCATCACGGAATGGGAGATACGGTGGCACGCTTGGTCTTTTAATCGCGCCATGACTTTGTTTGTACTGAGTGTAGATAAAAACGACTTTCCTGTAAGGGAAATTATGAGATGAAGCGCTTTCTCAATATCCTAATGAATGCGAGTCGTCTGGTGTGACCCAAGAGACCGGTGGTCTTTAGATCAAAAAGCTGCGTATGTGAACACATGCAATTTTGCACAATAGCTCTTCAGACACACATTGGTCTTTAACACCAGATAAAAAAGAGCCTTTGAAACCCCGGCTTTTGGAAATTCTAGCACGGATGTGTAAATTGATTGTATTGTACGCATTTATCTCCATGTTCTCTCTCCTCTCCTGTGAGGGGGCGTGAGACCTCAACAGAGTGCAACAGATTTTTTTTCCATGCATATTGTCATTACCAGGGGTTTATGGATGTGACATTAGATATCAGGCTCGGAGAGATTTGGAGGTTATCTGGCATTCCTAGCTGTTTGACAAAGTCACACCATGAAACAGGATTCACCTCCGTGTTCACTGCTGCTCCTCATTCAGCATAAGGCCCGATGAATAAATCTTTATCCATATGTACAATGAAAAAGAGGATATAGGTAATGGCTGATTTAAATTTAAATCTGTTCTGTGGCTCTGACAGGTGAGGTATCATTCACAAAAGGCAAGTGCGACATTTATGATATTAAGGTCATGGGTTGACAATGAAAGAAATGTTTAACCTGCTAAATTATCCCTGAAATGATGACGGCAGTAGGTGTGCTTCATAATGATTTAATGCTTACATGTCGTATAATTTTTAATTAACTGGGAACAGGAGAGGATGTGGAAACTGGCGGTGTAACTCAAGGACCAGTCACACATAGGAAAGCAGGCATCGCGTATTCACTTCTTTATCCGAGATTAAATCCCAAACAAAATATACCAGGAGAGAAAACAGTCTATTTATTTGCCGAACCGATCGAGATTGAGGTAAATGTTAAGTGCCGGATCAACAACAAATGCAAGACTATGATTTTTTTTTCCAAATACACGAGCTGAATCGTAATCTTAGCAGGCAAATGGAAATTCTCCATCGAAACACAAATGCCGGGGGGTGAAGGGGACAAAACATCAGTGCCACAAACACTTACTGTAACTTGCAGCTCTCAGCCAATCTCCTGTATCAATGCAAGACAATCATGGAGGAAAGGCTGAGATTCAGCTAATATATCTCCTCATAAACCTGGGCACAATCCTCTTGAATTGCTAAGTAGGCCTGGATGGAGCCTGTTTAAAACTGTGAGTCAATCAGCTCAGGCCAGGCATAGTCCATCAGCCCTCATTAGCTGTGACCTTGGGAGATAATAATGGCCCTAAACCTGCATGTGTGGGGTAATAGCACTGTGATTAAAGAATTATGTAGGAGGGTACAAACATGGCAAGTCTGCCAATACACACAATCATTCACCTGAGCCTCAGGGAAGAGTGCCATGGTTCTGCTAACACACAGAATGATGACTGGGCAATATTTGTGGGTACAACTTTGGTCTTAAGGCTTTTGTAATGAGTCGATAATGAACAAATGACTCCGCATGAATACAGGCACGCACAGTCTTCCCAGTATACTGTCATTTCCGTCTTCAGATCATGAATATGCCTCATGTAGATGGGGACTTCTATAAATATTTATTTCTGACTCTATAGACATCGTGGATGTAGATGTGCCGTTGCGCACGTCTGAACCACAGAAAGAACTACAAACATTCCCGAGGCTTGCAACTTCTGTCAACTCGTCTCCCTAAGCATTCTCTTTGATAAACCACGCAGGAGCCCATGGATTAACAAAACACAGGCAAGAGTTGTGATCTGCATGTTTCAAGGTGTGGAAAATAAACTTTTGTAAAATACTGTTAATTATCTCTGAGCAGAGACGAGAATGAGCAGCATGGCATCGGATTCCACTTTGTACTTCTTGTGAAATGAGAAAAAGCAGGTTTTCAAAGTAAGACAAAGCCAAAATTACAAAGCAGAATACAAACTAAATATGGAGCCCTGTGTAACAAGATAAAAATGAATTCAAGGCAATTCTGCAAAACAAAATCTTCCCTTTTACAATAACAAACAGGCCTTGTGTGAACAGCTTTCTTTCCCCTGTAACAGATAATTGCTGTTTTTGAGCAAATGTTTATGTCTGTCTTCTGCATTGGGAGGGTTTTTCTTCACATTATTCTTTTTTTTGATTGTGAATCACAGCAACGTCCTAACTGATATTAAAAGATGGTAACATTTGATATCTAAGGAAATGCATAGGGGGAATGTAATGAAGTGATAATCTCCCAGCTTCTCTCCCCCTGCCTTTATATTCTGCATAAACAGATAACATTGAGAAAATAAAAGCTATTTTGAAGATTGTGGAGTTAGCGAGTGATTAGCACCCTGGCACGCGAGTAATGTGTATGTCTAAAGGTGTTAATGTGCCGCATATACTGTATCCTCAACTTTGGTGCCATTCTTGTTTGAGCTAGTTAGTCAGTGTAAAAGCTGCAAATTTATTGCCTTGAAAACGTTTCACGTGCACAGCCAGCCAGTGAGTGTGTGTCCCTTGTGTGTCGAGACATGAAAGAGAGTCCTTGTACTTAGACGAAACACATCTGTAAGACAGGGGGGGCTATGATTGAAGGATAATTGGGTGCAAGCCTGTTGAAATGAATACCTGCGATAGACTAGGAAATTCCAGTTTCATGGACACAGCTCTGGCAAGGTCGTCTCTGGGTTCAGCACCTGGCTTCATAAAAACCGCAAATAGGAGACTGGAAGAAAGCTTTTTCGAGGTCAAAGAACCAGATTCCACACAGGAGCCAAACAGACTGAGCCAATCTCCTGATTAGAGCTGAGGCGTCACATGTTCACAGTGACTGCTCGCGCTGTCACGTTTCTGTCCGTACGTCCACAACCGGCAACAAGGCCTTTTTTCCTAAATTTCATTTTTTGACGTAGAGTCAAAAATGCTTCGCCTTGTAGCTTTAATTAAGGGCATCAAGAGGAACACACATTTCAGCATTCTCATTACCATTCACTCAATAATAATTAAAATGTCCCTGTGTGAGTCTTAAATTGAAAATGCTGTCATGCGTATCACAACTGCAGTGTAATGATTGTCGCCAACATGTGTGGATGGGTAGAGGTAGAGACAGGGAGAGATTAGATGTTCTGCCCACCAACGTTTCCCTGGTTACTAATTTTATATGGAGAATTCTTCAACTTTGGTCCCTGGAGTATTTACAGAAAACAAACAAAAACATTCTTGCCACACTTAATCCACACCAAAATGAACGAAGAAGGTCTGTTAATATCTTTTATTCTAACATTTTAGTCCGTTAGCAAGAGATCGAAGAGTCAACCTTTGGATTTTGAATTAAATATTGATATTATATACATTTCAAATGGAAAATGATAGCATGTGTCGAGAAATGCATTTGTATTATCTGGTATGCAGAGCAGAAAAAGTGAATTCACAAAAAGTTCTTTGGTTACCATGGAAGCAGCTCGGTCAAAGAGGAGCACGTAGCAGCTGAACCATCTGAATGTGTGATCAGTTGTGAGTTCACCTGTCAGACACCATTTCCAAATACCTGATTTAAGTATATTGCAGTGGTTAGCAAACTTTTTCTGCAGGGCCCCCCTTGTATAGATCAGAATGTTTTCGCACCATGGGGGGGAAGACCAATCGCAGAGTTTCAACTCGTCACATAGAGACATGTGATGTTAGTTCATCAGTCTAGGTGGATATCTGCTCTGTTCATAGCCATAAGAGAAAGCGACAAAAATATATTTGTCAAAGCGTTTATTTCTTTTTTAATTATTTTTTTATGCCATAACCGTCCAAAGTTGCAGAATTAGGCATCTGCTCCACCCACTTGTAGACCCAAAGGGTGACCAAACACGACAGCACACAGCGTTATGTTGGGAACAGGGGGTGCATTCGTGATGAGAGTGTGATCTGTGTGACAGCCCAGTCCAGCTTCTCACACACACACGCACACACGCACACACACACACACACACACACACACACACACACACACACACACACACACACACACACACACACACACACACACACACACACACACACACACACACACACACACACACACACACACACACACACACACACACACACACACACGGCTGGAATGAATCTGCGTTAATTATCCATAATGATGTAAACAAGAACTCATTCCACCAAGGTCCGCTGTTAATGAACAGCAATCTGTTACAGTATGTGTGTGATTGCTAAGATTTACCCTGGAGCAGAAATCCAACTGTGGGAGACGCCTGCTTTGCTGGGAATGCATTCTATATCCCGAATTTCCCGCTCAGCTCTTTTGATCATAGTGGAGTCATTGTAAAGGTGGCAGAGAAAGTGTTTTTCACTGCATTTCAGACTCAAACAAAACTGTAACGAAAAACAATCTCTCAGGCAAGCACTTGGTTAATTTTGCTGCGGTTGTGTATGAATTGGTTTCCTGAGGAGGCTTCAAAACAAACAAGATGCCACTGTCCATGTAATGTCTCTTTCAGAATGTTTTTTTCCCTGCTGTTGTAAATGATGGGAGTTGTTTCCTGCGTTTACAGTTATTCTTGCATTCTAGTTGATCTGAATGTGATGTGGCTAATCAGACATCATTGTCACTGTGATTTCTGTGGTTAAACCCCTGAGCTGTCCTTCTCGCATTGTCTTTATTCTGTGCCTCAAACGTCAAGCCTGAGGTAAGAAAGGACATTTTCTCCTTCCTATTGTGAAGCAGAGAGAGAAAAGTCGACAGATATGCCCTTTGTTCTTGGATATTGCCTGCATTCTTCAGGAATGTTTAATTAATGCATGCTCATTGTGGCGCTCGTGTCTCATGGCGTATGGCAGCAAATGACACCTGTTTAATCAACATCCTCCACTGACAGTCTCTCAGCTGGGAGGCAACCGTCTCCTTTATTTTCAGGTGGTACTACTCAGGGATGTGAGCCTCATAGAAATTCACAAGCTCATCTCCAGCAGCACGGAGAACTGCGAGGTGAAACCAGTCCAAGTGCTGAGCATGAGAAACCGAACACCTTACACGCCTCGACTGTTCCTTCCTGCTTAAGTTATCTGAAGAGACGTTGTAATTGTCAGAGGATTTTAATCTGCGGTGGAACTGCAGCCTTCTCCCTCAGAGAAGATCGAGGTGGAGTAGTCTTTGCAAGAAACATCCATTAGTCTGCCCGATGATTGCTTGTGGGTTTGCAATCAAGATGGAGGTGCACTCACATCAGCCCACTCTACGCAGACGGTCTGGAGATTACCTCGCCGTTTGCCATCAACTGTGATTACTCCTCTTGAGATGTGCGGAAATGTCAGATTTTACATATCCCAATATTTCACCTGACATAAACCAAGACGTGCCGTATACCCCTGAGAGAAGGGAATGTCAGGGGAAGGTGATGGTGCAGGGCTGTCCCCTCCTAGTCCAAGGGCTCCTCCACCCCCCCGCTGTGATTGCCTCTCTTTAAATTGGGTGCAGGGGTAATTGGGGTTCCACTGGTAGTTAACTTAGGGTAGCTGGCAGATGACTACAACCACTATGAGTGTAATTGGAGCTAATTGGCTCGATGTTGCCCATGATGCAGATCAGACAAACAGGACTGAGTCATTTAAATGGTGGTGTGACCTTTTGAAAGCTTCAGTCTAATTAACCTTTTTCAATGCATGCAGGTACTTTATGTGGAAGTGGGGCACGAGCAGCGAGTGGCTGACTGGCCACAGGGAATGGTGGGTTCTAATCGCACACATGTCGGGAGAAAAACGCTGAATGAGGGAAACGATACGCGGCGTAATCCAATGCAGCAGGTACATGCAGTACATCAGCAGGTTATTTATTTCCTCATTAGAACTGATGTCATCTGGATTTACTGTGTGAACGTGTTGAAAAACAACAAAACAGGAAGTTTACATCGTGATACAAAAAGCTGGCACACAAGGGAGTAAGGACAGATTAAGACGAGAAAAAGGGAGAAATGAAGTAGGCTAGCAAAAATCTTGTGTCGCCAAACAGAGATATGCTAAGATGTGTTTTAATGACAAAATCCTCACCTTTACTTTAGGTGGCACAAAAACAATGTTTGGGATGAAAGGGAGAAAAATAAATTAGCTTGTATTTTCACCTATTTACTCTTGTGCAACATGGTATTCTTAAAGCAAAGGAGCACAAAGCGAAGTAGGGGTCTTCATGGGTTCACTCACTACCAAGCAGGTGAGACGAGACCTGGGACGCCTTGTTGGCCTTGGTACAAATGATATCCAGTCTCATCCAGCCCCTGTGTACAACCCCCATGCGTTTGTGGTGTGCCTCTCGAGGTCTGTGTGTCATTATGTCTTAAACCAAGCGGACTCCCCATCAGCTCTGATCAAACGGTGTGTCATAATCACTGCAGGAGAAAATTGTTGTCTGAGGGGGAGACGGTCGGTGTGAAGTGCAATGTGAAAAAGCTATTCACTAACTGATGGTGCATTATCCTGCTGCCAGAGGTGGTGTTCACTCTCTATTTAGGTCTGAGAAATGATCTGAGGCACGTGGGTTTTGGGTTAGGTTTGGTCCAGATGTGATCTGCATCGTAGGGACCTGATCCTCGACTGAAGTTTAGAATAAAGCAGGAATGCAAGGGCCAAATGATATTACCATGAAGGAAATAAGGTTGTGTCCTCTAAGTGAAAGGGTTTCAAATATGATCACGATTGGGATATTGGGTGATTTACACACATGGACTAACAGCGTAGTGTGAGCAGATCAGCAGTAAACCTTTCATTCTCCAACCCCAATTAATGGCTCAGTTCACAAGCCAAGTATGTGCACAATCAAGCCTTTATACTTCTCTCAGCCATTATATAATTAAATCTGGAGTCGCTCGCACTGCAGGACGATAATTTACGAGAAAGGGGAGAGGAATGCGGAGGGAAAAAGTTTGTGCATGATCTGTTTGATGTATAAATGAAAATTAATTAATCACTTGGGGGAGTCGGCACGCCAAAGCGGAAGACGGCCGAGAACAAAGTCGTGAAGTTTGATGCGGCATAAATAATGACAAAAACCCTACAGTGCACTTAAGCGACACTGCAAAAGCACATTTTCAAACGTCAACAATGACCTACACTAAAGAAAGGAGGAAGAGGAGGTGATTTACTGCATGTATGACTTAATTGCAGGAGACAGTGAAGCTCCCAGCAGCCAAAAGCACAATCTGCGCGGTCTTGCGAGGTCAGATTGAATTGTCTCTGCCACACATACCACAGGGACATGCACTGTTGTCCCACTGATGGAGCATTTCTTCTTCCCTTGCTGTCCCTGCCATATTAAACAGATTATCTAATTGGGGACTATCAGCTGTCATCTTAAAGTGGTGGCTCTATCAGATACTGTTAGTGTGAATGCATTTCGGGGCATTCACTATGGGGCAAAATGGATGGAAGCTAATGCTCCTACCAGGCTTGGAATGAGCCCACAGAGGAGGGTAGCTAATCCTATCATTCTACACCATTCATCTCCAATCCACTTGGCTTTCAGCATTTTTCTCAACGGGCAATTTGTGGCTTCCCTGCTGGATCTCCTTGAAGCCAGTGTGTTATGACTACAAAACACTTCCAGGGCCGCCTGGGATTCAGAGAGGAGGCCACTAAATGCAGTCTGCGACCCTGTCACTGTCCGCACTGACAGCCGCCAGCCCACTGCACACAGCCAGAAATAGCTTAATGACAGATGCTTTCGGAAAGCATCAAATTGTGGTCTGTCATGGTCAAATTAGAAAAACAAGGAGGCTCACTCTCCCCACATGATCATTAGTCAACACCGAACACGCCTTGCTCGATCTTAAACATGTTGCATACCCTTGAGACTAAACTCTTTGTTATTATGAAGGCTCTCCAAAGACAGAGAACGGGCTACTTCAAAAACAAAGGCAGTCCATTTAATAATGCACATCAAAGCATGGAAATGGCAAAAGGAAAGCTACACTAGATGACACAATAATGATATTTCTGGATAACATGGCTATACTTTTATTCTTAAGGTCACAGTCTAAGGGGTGTTTAATATGGTCTCTGAAATGAAACAGAGGCTAAGGCTGAATGACTTCCAGATGGCAGCGTCCCCCTCCATACAGTCCGTATGTCTGCGTTTTTCTGCCTGACAGATGCTGCACTCGCTTCCAGGGAAGAATCTGAGCAGCGTTCCATGACTAACCAAGACAAGGGACCTGCATTAACCATCCTCTTAGTTCTGAGTACTGTATGGCATGCCATCCTCAGCTCCTAAGAGAGGACCCCCCAGGGTCTGACTGTTCACAGACACAACATAAACATAGCCTTGCTACATGTACATATATACTGTATATACACATACACACGGATGAATCTTTTCTCAGTAAGCAATGTGTTAGATAGCAAGGTTTCATTTACACTATCTATTTAACACACAAACACCATCAGTTTTTGTCCGTTTTCTGTTTTGTCAGTGTTGTGTTATTGTGTATTGAGTTTCAGACTGACAGAACTTGACATTATTCTAAAAAATATTGCAATTTTGATTTGATCTATGATAAGATAAACACATCATGTAGCCGCCTTGTCTTCAAACCTGAAAATGCATAAAGTCACTATCAAACAGCCGTTGAGTGTTTCTAACTTCCAAAAGCAAGTTGTTGATAATCTTAGATTAAAGAAGCACATTGTAACTTTTTGATCCCCCTGGGGATGTTATTGTTGACTGCATCCCTTTTGTCTACCTTTCTCCTGGTTTCACTTTAGTTTAAGGTCCAAACAGGCTTTTTTTCACATAGTTCTGTCCTAAAATACAGTATCCACTGCAGTGAGTCGTGCTGAGCAGCTTGGGTGCGTTTCTAAGTCTGCATTCACATGCACAAACAAGTCATGGTTTGTTGACAGCCTACAGTGTTCTGATGCTCATGCAGGCGCTGGGAGAGTCTTGCGTCACACTTGGGGGCTCCAAAAATGACAAAGTGCTGCTTTAACCTTAATTACATTAAAATATCAACAGTTTATGGAGTAGATAAAGTAGAGAGGCGCTCCTCCTCTTTAATAATCTCACATTTTCAGGCTGCAATCTCGATTCATATTGTAATAATTATGTAGGTTTTACCGACAATGCTTCAAAATCGACCAAATAACTAATCACAAAGTGTCGTTTTTATTCTGGCTTTATCAAATTTTGATAGTGTGCTATAGCATCTTCACTCCAATCAAACAACAGCAAGGCAGTCCCATCACAATTTATATCTAAAATCAAACCAGCATAAAATCCATAGCTAGCATTTACTCTTCTGGCTCCTAATTGTTGCCTCCTCTGGATGCAAAAAAACACAGTGTGCATGCTTTAAAACAGACGAGGGGGCTGTTTGACTACATGCTGCTCATCAACACCAAGCTGAGACTCTGCTCACAGGCTCCGCAGCTCTGAGTGCTCCCCTGTGTGACGTTGCAGAGAACTAGAAGCAAAACAGGCATCCTGGCTCTGTGGTCAGTCAGAGGCCAGGGAGCTGTGATAGTCTGCTCTGTCAGCCACAGCTAGAAAAAAAAAAGAAGGCGCTGGAGCATTGGAGCATGAGCTCTCTAGGCAGAGAAGAAACGAGCAAACAGTATCACCAACAGAGACATTTGCATATGCCTATGAGGGATATGCAGCCACATTCAAACCTAAATTGCTGCCGTCTCATTTATAAATGGAGCTTAGTAAACCTTAAACTTCCACAAAATTTCTGCAGGGCAAGTACAGCAGCTCCAATCTAAAAGCCTGATATTTATCCGGAGACTGAGACAGAGGGAGACTGTTAAAGCCTGGAGTGTTCTAGATCACTCTCAACTTCAGTGTGGGGGTTAAACGGCAGGTTTCTTGGCTCAGGTTGATCATCATTTTTCATCTGAAGGCTCTCTCTCAGTTAGGCACCCCGCTTCTGCAGCTCCCCGTATGGGCGGCGGACAATAACATAAACGAAAGAGCCTTTTATCGCCAGCCAGCTTGGCAAAGTCTGCCAAATGAAAAAAGATGTTTTAACATGGCGATTACTACCATAGATACTTATCTCTGTAAGAAACGAGGAGCTTCTTAGATGGAGAATTCAGATGCTTTCCAGATCTTCTGCCTCAACTTGCGCCACTTGAAAGACTGGATGTGTGGACAGGTATTTATGAAAGCTGTTACTTCTAAATGAGATGTGTTTTATGGTAATGTAGGAAAACAACCTAGAAACCGTGCCTATAACTCCACCACATTAGAATAAATTGCCTTGGGTCAGGTAAAAGTTCTCCATCTTCTCAGACCTGTTCTCCGCCGAGCTGTAAATTGATGCAACATCACTTAGCGACCTGCGAAGCTATTTATTGATTTCTCACTTCTAGGGATACTTGTAAACGTTCTATCGTATGAACTGGGTTGCCCTAAACGATGTAGCAAATTCTCCTCCCTGTCCTGACATGCAACAGGGACAAGAACATTTATAATGTGAAGGCCGAGATGGCTGTGCCGTTTCTTAGCCTGGAGGCTGGCTTAGAGCTCCAAGAAACAAGGATTAAGCACCGAGCTTGGCTCTGTTTTAATCTTTCACGCTCAAGTTTATTTTGTGTTGGGCTTTGTTTTGACTCATTTTCCTTTATAAATCCCTGGAATCCCTATTGGAGAGCCCGAAGTCTAGGATGGATTCCCTCCCCCCCACACACACACTGTAGACCCATTTGGCAGGGTGCCTGTCCACGATCGGCTCTCCTGTTTTTCTCACACTGCAAAGCTCATAGTGAAACCTTTTGAGATGAGTCAAAGTGAGCTTAGAGCTGATCGGCAAACCAAATACTTGAACTCATCGCGTTCTCTGCCAAGAGACTACACGACTGTCTATTAACAAAGAATTTGGACTAAAAGCTATAGGCCTTATACGTACTACTGCTCAACTTAGTCGTCTACTGTTTTCAGCCCAGGCAACACTAAATGAAAAGCCTCTCTTGTCCTTGGAGCAAGAAGAGACCAAATGGCTGTTGCTGAGATAATGTAATGACAGAGTTTATCCTACAAGGCCAGTCAATCACAGCACACCAGTGTTTTCAGTGAAGGTCTGCCAACAGAGAACAGCTGTATAAATACATTAGACAGGATTCAGTTAGCTCCCAGTAAAAACATAAACTCTGTTTCTTATACATACATGAATTATTGGATAAATAAATCAAGAGATAGAGACCTAAACTAAATCAATCTCTGGAATGTGCCAGAAACAAAACGAGGATTGGGACCTTCGTGGGTGAAAGTGGAGAAATTGGGCGTGTGCTGTGGCTATTTCTCTCTTCTGATGCTTGAGGGGCCCGATAACTGTAAGCAGCCCCTGTGCTCAACAAGCCACAGGCCAGGACAAGCACAAGTACAATACATTTGTAGAATTGGCGTTTTAATGAAATGTCACACTACAACTGTTCAAGAAAGACAAAAGTTCGGCAAGCTTAATTTTGAAATAACTTCAGGACACTTGCCATCACTACTTCAATCAACTGGCTTTACAATCCATTTAATTGCTACCTGGAGGTGTCTGAAACACTCACAATAATTCATCAACAGTGCAGGAATTTGTCACAATCACCTATAATGACACTCATCCATGTCTTCTCCCTCTGATGTAAGCACTTGCATTGATTGCCATCTGATGAGGCTGCGGGGCAGCAGGCTGGCGTTGGAAATCTGATTTGTGGCTATTTGGTGTGATACTGACTTGTTTACCCTCTGTGGGCAGAGCAAATCCATACATCATGTGGACCAGACTGGAGCATGGGGAGCAGAACAGGCTGGAGGATGCTGGGACAGTGTGTGAATGATCTGCTGTTGCCATCTGTGGATTGCGTTGGTATAGCCTTTACTGAAGCCTTTGTGAGTCCGCCAGATTCACTAAACCCATTACTTCCCTGGTGCTTTAAGGCAGGGGCACTGTCTGAAGGAGTGGATCAGCACAGCCATATGTAACAATCAGAACAACGAAATTGAGAGGTCGCAGTTTTTCTGAACCATAGAAGTGGTTTACCAACGAATGACAAAGTGCTGAATTCGATGCTTAGTGGTGGATACAATGCCGTGCTATTCATTTATTCCCAGGCCGAAGGGGCCTACATGAAAGGCCCTCATTTGACAAACATGAAACATCACCATTCTGTTGTGTTCTCTACTGTCTTTGTTTAAATAAAAAATATTAAGGCTTTTTTTTCCCAAAATGTTCAAAAACACTTTTGGGCGCTGAATGCTGACTCATTGGTAAATAACAGACAGGGTTTAAAATCTTTCACGGTGCACAAGAAGAGACATTTCTCTTCCAATGGGTCTGGGTGTAATACTGTACTCACCACAGTGCTTAAGCCATGCTCTTTCATCAGCCTAAGGGAGTTCTGGTAGCAGGAGGTGAGGTCATTGGTCTCAGTAGTGCCCACATGACCTCTGGCTACGGGGCCCACAGTATGGATCACATCTGTTTGGAAAGAGACGACACAGAAAAAAGATCATTTCAACTTGGCACACTTCCAGCCTGGTTACTAGCCTTCTTAGTGTGGTGTAACAGCTCGTCTACACTGGATGCCTTTCAGACACGTTTTTCAGTCATCCGTCTTGATGTCTGTCTGATGCTAATTTTACGCTTAAAGCGGCATCCATGGTATGTGGCGCGAGGAGGCTCTGTGAGGGGAGAGCCGAGGTGCTTTGCTGAGGCTCAGCAAAGGGTCTGCTCTGGTTTACGTGCACCATATTGTATGGAGGGGTCACTGCCGAGATCACACAAATCACATGATGATAAAGAGTCTGGAAAGAAATCACTTGCTGAATCCTATGAATCCTGAATCCTAAAACACTATGAATGCTCAAGTCTTTGCACAAGTAACAGTGAGCTGAATCATATTTCACATCTTCAAGTCTTCCTCTTCCACGCTGTACAATATTGTGTTTTGGACCCTGTCAAAGGATTTGGAGTGCACAGCAGCAGCAGCAGCACCCGTGGCTGAATGGAAGACAGTTGTAGACACTGATGGAGGAGTCACAGGTGTTGCTGTTGTGCTGCTGATGTGCAGATTTCATCGCGTCGCCATTGTAGACGAGGTGTAGGCAAAAAAACAAGCACGCTGAAAAACCTTGCTGCCGTCGACAATACTGCTGAGCAGCCAAGTCAAAGTTTTTAGAATCTGCAAAATGCCCATTCGTTTGTCTTCACAATGGGACAATGGGGAGAACAGCATCAACCCACTGCCTCCAATGAATGCATTTATTCAGTAAATGAAACAGCAGCTCAGATAGAAAATCAATTACAAGATTCTTTTATGCCATCTATTCAAATATTCATATCTCTCCCAGTACTCTCTTTTCCTACGCATAGTAATGTCTTCGCTTGTCAATCACTGCTGGACTTGTCTGGCCTGGCTAGACGGAGGAATGCAGCTACTTAATTGAATCATCGGAGTGATGACAGGAAAATAAGAGAATGTAAGCAGTGACTTGACAGAAACATAATCTTTCACATTCCGTCGTAAGGCCCTTGGCCCTCTCACAGTCTCGGTACAGGTCAGGTCAATATCAGTGTACCAGTACTCTGCACAACATTTATTTTATAGGACAGTAGACTGTGTAAGGCTCTGCACAGGGACGGTATTGCAGCACTGGAAGTTCCAACAAGTAAGTGCAACTTTTAACAAGTAACATCTGCATTTCTACTGGTCATATTTATTTCTGTTTGTATAAAATATTCCTTACAGTCGAGAATCCTCAAAAGGTCATCGAGAGCATTACATTGTAAGTTATAAAACAATGGTTGAGGAATGCTTTGTGTTTAATCAATTGATAAACATTCAACAGACAAACATTCTTAAATATATTCAACAGCATCGTTTGGTCACAACACATAAATCTCAATTCATGGCAAGAATAATAGTCATTCATCTGCAATTTAACCAATTAAGTCCCCATTTCTGTGCTCAAAATATTAAGTAGACGGGAAAGCAGCAGCCTGGTGGCTGCAAAGTCACCTTGTGTGTTTTTCCTTACACCTCAGCTCACCATTTACTCTTAATATAAAACACTTATCCTCACTTTCCCACAGAATAAATGTTAGCTATATTACTCCTCTTCTTGACCATAAATCATTCACAGATTAAATTTAGTTCTCAGTTGTATGTCTGGTTGCTTAATAGGTCAGGATGATAAAATGCACAGGGAGCCACCATCATCAAGCCGCATCATCAGCTGGTGTTGCTGAAGGGGTGAGATTTAGTGGAAAGGAAGGAAACGGTGAGTCTCGGCTAAGAAGAGTTTGCATTGTAATGAAACTGGAACTGTCTGAAGTATTGTCTTTTTTTCCAAAATAGCTTGCCAAAAGTTGCATAGCAGAATGTGGTTATAATGGGGCACGTGGTAAGTTGTTTTTCCTGCATAATTCATGACGTTCTTCAAGACAAGAACAGCGACATGCCAATTAGAGTGCGGAGTGAGCGCCAAAAACAAGACTACTGGTGAATTCATGAAATTTTAAACAGTCCTTATCTCACCAGTACCCGTGTCTCCACTCCTATCTTCAACACTTCCACATCAAATAAATATTTATACAGTTGTGTTTTTCGTAAGGTGAAAGACATGTTTCACTTTGTAACAAAAGAGAGCTATTACAGGGGGGAGGTCACATACGGTGGAGCTCCAAAACACTTTAGTAGCTGCTTCAGTGTCTCTCTCTGTATCTTAACTGAGGATAACCCGGGGTCTCTGCAGAAGTGAGGTTAGTTGTTGCAGAGTTCTACGTTTTCAGAACAAATGTAACCTTATCAGCAAAGTGCGATTTCACCTTCAAGACATTACCGCCTAAAGGTTGTGGCTTCCTATAAGGACATTGGAGCATTCAATTTTTTCCGGTGAACTTCAGGTGTGGAATGGTTATTTATGTTTTTCAATGCATATATTACACAAAAATGCTCCTTGTAATAAGAAAGCAAAACGTACTGATCATGACAGCACACAACCTTGTGTTGAGATGAAAACCTCTGGCATTTAATCCATCCAACATGGTTCTTTTTCATCATTTCTCCTCTTTTCCTCAGCATTAATCAGTATTTGCCCGCAACTGGCTGACAGACACATTTCAGTGTATTAGTGTTGAGGAGCACATACCAACACATGTATACAATTATCTCTGCGCAACCTTTGTACACTAGGCACATAAATCTCTACCTTAGCAGGGAGATAAAACCATGCTGAAAGATTACCAGTGGTTCTTGTGCAGTTTGGGGGTTGGGTTTGATTACTGGGATGATAAAATCTGCAGGAATCGTCAGGGGAAAAGCCCTGGAGGAATATGTCAAAGGGATACTGCAGGCCCCAGGAAATGTTTAAGGAAAGGTTAATATAATAAAATTCAAACCCAAACACAGAAAAGTAATATTCTGTAATCCTGAATGGTTATAAACCCGCATTCATTTACAAAACAATGTGCTCTGTAATAAAATGCGACAGTGACTGGGGATAATAAATAATCTAGAAATTAATTTCTGAAGAAGCAAAACAGAATTACATTGGGTAATTGCTAGACATAGCCATGCATAGCTCGCCCTGAGCATTCAGTGTTGGTAATTAGAGAATTGAAGGAGGTCTTCTTCAGCACGAGCACACACACACACACACACACACACACACACACACACACACACACACACACACACACACACACACACACACACACACACACACACACACACACACACACACACACACACACACACACACACACACACACAGGCAATTCCGCCCAAAGTTACCAAGCTTCAATCCTCAGCCATGTTTCTGAGTAGGCTTTTTTTTTTCTCCCCACAATATCTCTGCTGGATTTGTTCACTGTGATCCTTCGCTCAGGGCAACAGGTCAGTAACACAATTGAGCCGCCAAAGAGTGATGATTGCTATTCACACAGTGCTTTCTTCCCCCTGTGCCTGCAGCAACTGCAACGAGAAAAACAACTACTGCGCCCAATAAAACAAATACGACCCTAACACCTCCTTTTCTATAAGAGTCAAAATCTCAGTTAACCATTTGGGCTAAAGACCGGAATTATTAGGGCCAGAGAGTTGTATGAGGTAGAAATGTCCTTATTTTGACCAAATATTTTACATCCTGACAAATCATGTTCAACTCAATATAAAATCCTGTCTTCTTCAGTTTCTAATGTTTCATTCCAAGCACATTCTGCTGCCATCGACTCTTAAAGGGCAATAAAAGAGCACGCTAATGAGGAAATAAGTAGCATACCAGATCGTCGCCAGAATTGTGCGGTTTGCTTCAGTGTAACACTTCCTGCACCATACTGAAACAAATTTGGTTTAAATTTTGAGAGTCCAAACACAAATTTACATATCAGTGGATTGAGAAGAATGGAGAAAATGAATAATTTGATACAATACCAAAGATGACATAGAGACACCTGGAGGTGCTGAGCTTTTGAATATTCTCAGTGTGTCTCTGCTTACAAAATCATAAAAGGACCAAAGAACCCCCGAGTGAATTCAAAGGGACCTGAAGCATATGGAGCTGGAATCCTGGGAAGTCTTCTTGTCGGACTTTGAAATCTTTCGGTGTGTTTTATAAGAAAATGAACTTAGTGTCTCCCTATTCTAATCTTGTTTTATTCTATTTTAATCCATTCCTTGTGTGATATTGCACTTTAATGCGGTGCTCTGTCCTGAACTTGATGCTGATTATGCTGTCTTGGCGAATCTCGAAGGGACCCGTTTCTGTCGCAAGGTATATTCAAGTGCAGGTTCCCATAGCAACAATACCTATGCTTAGTGGCATTAAATGTTGCTTCTCACTAGTGGAATGGCGATTGTGAGGTGCCCTGATGATCCAAACACCTTTTCCTTGTCGCCTGTCGCAAGTGGCATGAAACACTCACACACACGATAACACTGATAGTCCTGATATAGAAAAGCAGAGTCCCCAGAGTCGATTTGTTTCATCAGGAAACCTTGTTATGCTTTGTTGCTTGCATATTCTATACTACACATACACTCCATTGTTTGTGGACAGTGACACATTTCTACAGCCAAGGATGAACAGGAGAATGATATTGCAATTATAAAAACAAGGGCACTTTAGATTTTTCCCTTGTAAGGAGTGGAACAACACAAAGACCACACACTTATTGTTGCATATTCATCTAATGTAGGGAAATAACCCCAATGTGATGATTTAACTAGAAGTGGATAATCCTTGCCGAAGCATCTCTGTGCACACTGAGTGAAAAGAGGTAATTTGTGGTATTGCCTTTTCGACCACCTTCTCCAGACAACAGATGTTGGCCACAAATAGATAGAGGCCAAGAACTCTCTCGCTTGCCTTCATTAGAGACCCAGTGTGTAGGCAGATAATATATGTAACATGTTAGCAGGAACAAGTTAGAGAAGTACAATGGTAATCTAAAACAAAGCTTTCATGGCAGGAGAAAAGCTACTGTATGTTTTCTTTGGGTGTGAATATCAACATTTGCAGCTTTGACAATGTCTAGCACACATGCTTTTGCACTATCAAGCTGAGGAAAACTTTAAAATGTCCCCTTTAAATGAAATAATTGTCATGTCTCGTCATAAAACAAAGCTAATCAAAATCCACACTGAGTTGAATTAACATGCTGTATACACACAACATTATATAACAAAAATAGGACACTATATAGTAGATAGTATATAAAATCTATATTTAAACTACTGGAATGATTGGTGTGTGTGATATTGGTTGGAATCAGGCTTCAGAATAGAAGTTGATGTGGACATGTTGATGTGAACGTCTCCTCATGGCAGGAGACGTTTGATGAATCTGGATTGATGAGGACAGACATCAAATGGCCCGTTCACGCACCAACTGTGCGCGTGTGCATATCTTAGATAAGCCTTCTAAAATATTCCTCAGCACTGGGAGAAGAACTTCCACAGGGACACGCACACTTCAAAGACAGCACTTTCTTAGCAACTTTGAAATATCCCGACTTCATTCAGAGAAGAGAAGTGCCATGCTGGTTGAGAGGGGCCGGTACTTCGCAGTATAAACAGCTTTCATTTTCACTTGCACTTCACTGATTCCGAGGCAGCCGTGTCATCCCGCAGAACAATACCTCCAAAAGACGGGAAACATTTAAAGAGACACTTACTGTACTGTGACCATTCTTGAATGGTCCCCTTTTTGCCAACAACCCTAGAGGTACAATATAAACACTGTTATTTACCAAAGAGAAATGTGGATATGGGAGCCTCATTTAGATCCATTATAATTCACAAGAGGATGCAGACAATAATCAAACCACTTTCATGCTGCCCATGGCAATTATCTAACACACTTAAGAATCAACAAAGCACATAATGACTTACAGTCCATTAAGAAATTCAGCCAAAATTGAATTTAAATGCTGGCTCTGCACTCGCCATTTTTTTATGGGTTAAGGTGGAATCAGCAGGAGCCGCGCTAACAAAATTAAGTATATCAATAAAAGTTCTACGACTGATGCTGGAACCACAGAGATGGGTGAACTTTGAATTATTGTTAAGTCAAGAGGCAGCACAGTCAGTATGTAACTCCCACCATTAAAGGCTAGATCTGCACAATGAAACTGTTGAGGCAATTTATATATACTGGTAGTTTCTTCATTACGGGGAAGGTCCTTGTAAAACTGATTTGCGGCGGAAAAAGCGAAGGAAAAGAAAATGGAGCCCTTCTTCCCTGTGTCTTGCGCTCTCATTGGTAGCCTGGTAGATATTGTGTCTTGTATCTCTTGGGTGTCTGTGATGCATCGACGAGTCTCTCACACACGTCACACACATCGACCTTTGCTCAAAGGAGTAAGCACCTCTAATCTGGGGGGGGGGTTTGTCTGTGATTTCTAAAAAAAAAACCCGTGGGTGAGAGAAAGCAGCTACATGCAGGATAGGAGCTTTCCTAAAGAGGCCACAAGCACAAGTCTACTGACTAGTGTTATGCATTTTATGGAATTTCTCTCAATAGAGGCTTAAGAATCTGTGTTAAGGCAAAGAGATACACAGGCTGGATGTGGGTCAACCAGAATGAAGTCAAGAGCTTCTTTCAGTCTCCATTCTTCAGAAAAACCTAACAAAAATACTGCAAAACCCCACTTGCTACGAAATATTATGAACATATGAATTCACATCGGGTTGCTGTAATCTGAGGATATTTTTATCAGGCCTTTAAAAGGAGACTGAAATCTTTACACACGCAAACACGCAGGACCAAATAACAGCATGATGTCGTGTAAAAACTTCTTTACATCAGTTGTTTTTCCCCAACGCTTACTGTGCCAAGCATCTTGAACAACCTCAGAATAAAGGAACACACTCACTGAAGTCTATTGTCTCAATTCCATTAATATCTTTCCTCCAAAACATAAACAGGTGGGCAGAGAGAGGAGAATCATTTTAGGGTTAGTTCCAACGCTGCATCAAAACGCTGTTACGCTGCCTCTCTAAGGGGCAGAACTTTCAAGCGCTTCTCACTTCAGGACGCACCCTCGTCAGTGATGTCAAAACAGGGATTTTGCTGTTAGCAGCGAGTGAGAAACATAACATCTTTGACATCAGTGGTGCAGTCATGCGGCAGCAGAGGGAGAAAAAAAAGAAAAGCTCTGTATCCTCAACGAATACAAGAGTGCAGCAGCGGCTTCTGGCTGAATAAAGAAAGACACAAACATGTGCAGCAGTATAACTCTCACTGTAAACAACATGAAGCACACACACACACACAGGAGTATTACATTTGCCAAGGTTTTGAGATACACCCACTCAAACACAATGGAGATGGATGATATTTTGTTTATGGTGCTCCCTGCATTGAAACACACATTTGAATGTGCTTCTCCAAAAATAACATCCAGGTTATCATGAATATTTCTCAGGCTTTACTGTTTTCTCCATTTTCAACTTATGGTACAAAGTTGACTCCAATGAAAACTGTTGGCGGAGAGGTCTGAAAATTAGAACTTTTCTGGAAAAGACATTTCTTTTTAAATGTCCCTCAAATATGAATGATACCACAGGCCAAACATCAAACCTTGAACAGTTCGGAAAGTGTCACCAAGCTATACTCTTGTGTCTTAACATGACAGCAAATACAGGTAAGTGCCAGTCATTGCTGAAGTGACAGGAGTCATCTATCTTCCTCAAATCATTCTTTCAATCACGCTTTCAATGGTGCTTGAAAAGATTTGGAGAGATGGAGAGATGCTATCTTACTGTAAAGGAATCTATCCTTCATCTCCCACGTAACTCACTGTCAGCCTGTCAGAGCAGCACATGGCCCATGGTTACTTTGGCAGGTGAGAGCGCACCTGTGTAAATACATGCTGGCTACAACCGGGGTGTACATTTACACGCATTACACGGCCAGTTTAGGTTTAAAGATTCTCCTTGCCTCGGTTGTTTCTTTCAAAAATGCAAGACGGCGGGAGTGGAATTTGAGGGACAGGAAGGAGGCAGGGGGTTCGGTTTGGTGAGAAGAAGGAACAAATGTGTATCGAAAAGAGAATTCTCCAAATCAGACATCTTAGCATTATTATCCTCACACGTGGATCAACACAAACTGCCGATTTTAACCTCTGGTGGACAGACTGAGCTCGGTTTAGTACCACAACTATGAAAACGACTCATTTGTGCGTCAAATATGACCAAAACAATCAGAACTGTTCCACTTCATAATTTGATTGCACAGTTTAATCTGGGTCTGCACCGTGATCTCCTCCCAGCTGGAATAGCACATAAGGGAGGCATCCATATTAGATCCCAACACCACCGCATCTGGTTCCTCTCAACACAAACTAGCAGCGGCTCCTCTCTGTGCTCGCCACTGATGGCAGAACTTCTCACCTCATCACTAACAGCGAGTTACGACTAACCGATGGGTCTGTGATCTCAAATATCTGGCCTTGCCTTCAGGCTCAGCTCTCCCTTCACCATGACAATCGCCGCGGACCCAGCACCACACTAGCCGCAGCCATTCCCCGTCAATCTCACGCTCCATCCGCTCCGCACGTAGCTTGGTGTAGTAAAAGTTGAAGCGTCAAGAATGAGCTGGTTAAATCAATTCGGGTGACAGGTGCATGTAGCCGTTTGGGTGAAGCTGTAACAAATCATCCAGGTACTGAGCTCTACCATACTGCACATGGACAACCACTGACTTTATCAGAGACATACGGAAATCTAGGATATGTGGGCATTGGCTAGGGCTAAGGTTACAAAGATGAAGTCTAAACAGCTGAGGCAGGTTAATGTGGCTCACATGATGGTACCTTTATGGATCAGTGGTCAGTCAGGGGGCTTTGTTTTGTTCATACCTCTGAGTTAAAGTTGAAACATGTGACCAACTGGAAAACTGCAGCAATTTGGAAAAGGGTGGAATTTCTTCTCAACAGCGTCGTACCAAGTCGATGTGTGTAATTGCCACTTCAATTCTGATTCCATAAACCCACAAGAGTGACCACAGTTGCAGTAATTAAGTGTGTTTTGGCATGATTGCTAGACTGGACCCTCTCAGCATGCGCACAGCTGTTCCCATGTTGGTCGCCGAGGATTACTAAATGAAGTGTGTACACCCACTCGGACATGGAACTGGTGTTGTCATGGTGACAGAAAGTGCAGCGGTCCCCGAACACTGGCTGACACCGGTCTTGAAAGACGGGCTTTTAGCAGATGTGGAATCATCCACCATGTTGGTGCAATATTATTGCTGCTTTTAAAAATGGATTGGGGTTGTCTCAGTGATTATTCACACACTTGGCTTTCAAAGAGCTTTTTTCGGATTGGCATTGAGATTCTGCCACAGTTACGCCGAGGCTAAGGGGTAAAGAGCAGGACGGGAGCGGTTACAAAGAGCGATGCTGACCGAGCAGCGAGCACGCACGCAGCATCACAGGCATTTTCGCTGATCTTGACATTGCTATAAGATACTCAAGTCGATACAGGTTGAAATTAAAACTTCTCTAACATGATACGGATACATCTTAAGGAGCATGCTGTCAAACACATTTCGATACAAGCAGAAGGACCTGCGGCATAATTTTTCCACTGTTTGACTAAGTGGTCCTTTGCATGACTCACAACATTTTCTCTACGCACTGATTGTCCTTTGTCAGTCATTACACCTACCAGACATATAGTGAGTTAGTCATCACACAGACACACACTCACGTACTGCGCACATACAAAAGACACACACTAACAAGCCAGAAGTACAGTACAGTGCGGAGTGCAATGCCTTTAAATGTCAAAAAATATGTTTGAGTGAACGGAGAGACCACTTATTAGACTGCCTGTCGTGTGCCTGCTGCCGATTTAGTGTACTGGACAGAAGGTGAGGTGTGTGTGTGTGTGTGTGTGTGTGTGTGTGTGTGTGTGTGTGTGAATCCTCCATACTGAAAGACAAGAACGTTGAGGGGTGTGATTATTGTTTTTGCTGCACGCACGCTGTAAGAGCGGCCCTGGGAGCGTCTACAGGGACAGGTACAGAATAAAGGCCGAAGGAGAGCAGCAAGGCCAGCTG
Organism: Genypterus blacodes; assembly: GCF_046128005.1. NCBI lineage: Eukaryota > Metazoa > Chordata > Actinopteri > Ophidiiformes > Ophidiidae > Genypterus > Genypterus blacodes. The sequence continues at coordinate 1,242,889 of NW_027466826.1, forward strand.
TTTCCACTGCTCTGGGCTTTCTTTAACATTCCTCCAAGCTTGACTGAGCTGCCAGGTGAATAAAATGTAAATAATGGCTGATTTGTAGTCATTCGTAGCACATAAACCCTAGCTATTGTCTGTGCTGCATGGAGAAGTCTATGTATGTAGACTAACCAATGAGACATGAAGGTGTTCTTGCACAGTTTTGCACGCCGCCACACACACACACACATCACTGCGGGGCGTGTAGTCCCGGATGTGGGTGTGAGACAAACGTTGTGCTGATGGTGTGCAAGCTTTTGACTAATAAGTTCCCATCTGACAGCCAAGGGACAAAGAAAATGAGGCCACAAATTGAGATTGTCTGGTTTGGATGCACAGTTTGATTTAAAAAAATAAACGAGGAGAAAAACCAGGAGGAAACACAATACACAAACAGAAGAGAAACATACGGCGAACGCACCGAAATCGTGATGGACAAAGCCGATACATAGCCCTGGAGATTTATAATGAGATAAAGTAGGAATATTTCACATTTTTCAAATCTTTCTACCATTAGTTTAACTTTAACAAAAAATGTTACATAATTTATTGATTTTGTTAATGTTAATATTATCAGTACATTTTCAGCCCGGTGAAACGGATTGTCCCCTATTAATCAAATCATCTGAACGCAAAAGGCAGAAATATCGGAGGTGACCAAGACATGAAGCGCCAACCGCGTTTGTCTCTAAGCTAGGAGGCAGACAACCCACGCGGCTCATTATTTTTAAGTAGGCCTATCTTCAAAGCGCGCTGCCGTGCATTGCTGTCGTTGGACTGCTGGTGGTGTGTGCCAGTAATATCGTCAAACAAGTTGCTGGCGCCTCAGTTCCTCTTGATTTGTTTCTGATATCTCTGCAGGTCTGACGCAGGCTGTGTGGCGATGCAACACACAGTGACTCTGTAGCTTAACGTCAAACCGCACTGGAAGCAAAATACAATTTAGATTTTGCCGTACGATATATCTCTCTCGCAAATGCATCTGAAATCTGCTGCTGATGAATTTGATGGGCTAACAGACAGGTTGCCGGGACGATGTTTGGATTCTCAGTGAAGATGTGTTTCACAAAAATCACACAGGGATCCTCGCTATTTATTGCCCGCTTTCCCTGCGGTGAGGAGCCCCGTTATGTCAGAGCTTTAAAAGCACCAGATATATCTTAGATATAGTCTTAACTATTTGTTTAAAACAAACAATAAAGAGCTACAGTGCAGCCTTTCATCTCTGCCGCTTGAACATTAGACGGCCGTGCTGCTGCCTGACTTCCACCGTTTCCTCTCATTCCTGTCATTAGGGCACCAAACGGCGAGGACGGTACGTCATAACTCTGAAAGGATCCGTGCGAGCAGGCCCTTGAGCTGGCGAGCTGAGCAACACGAATCTCTCAAAGGTTTACACATACTTACACACATTTCTACACACATTTGCACACACACGCACAAACACACACACACACACAAACACACATATGCCCGGTCGAGGAGGCACAGCTGCAGAAAGACTGAGAATGATGTGGCCTTCACAGATGCTATTAACCGTCATTTCAATTAAGACATATGCGGCCCGATGTGAATTTGATGGAAAAAGACGCCGTGGGTGGAGAGATTAAGCACGCTCTCCTTGCAGCAACATGTGCCACAGACTCACCAAATTATCCTAATGGCAGTAATTACAAAAGCACATTGGAGTCTGCGCTTGGGTAAATAAGGGTTAGGAGAAAGGCATTGTGTGGTTCTACTTCTCACTGCCGACATGTTTTATTTGCCACGGCGAACAATAAAGACACAGCTTGTTAATTCATAAAGGTGTTTGTCCTCTTAAATAATTCTGCTTTCTCCTGTGGATTTTCATAAAACACGCAGTCAAACGTTACCTCTCCACAAATTACTTGCATGTATTATTCATTTTACTCATCAGTAGTGCAAATACATAAACCTACATCCACGCAAACCGTATGTTTGATCTGACGCAACCGTATTGTTCTTATTAGCAAACACACGGCAGATCTTGTTGCGTTTGTAAAAGAAAGGACTGATGCAATTGACTGTTGTGTCTCCCACGACTGAATGACATAAATAAAACACATAACGCATAATAGGATGCATAAAATAACATATATTACAAATTGTATTTGAGTGTGTCGGCATGTTGGTGCAGATAACAACACGGACAAAAACAAAAATGCTACTTGACAACGTGTATAAATATCTCAGTCTATCGAGAAATGATGAATATTCAAATGGAAGGAAACAGTGTAAAATGTGTTTGTATGTGGTGAGGATGATGTGGAGAGTATGCGTGCTACCCAGACAGCTGAATAAAAATCAGCATAATGAGCCAGCGTGTTTGCTTGTAGCTGTTCACCAAATAGAAAGTGGAGCTGAAAATGCTTGAAACGAGACGATGTCGTTGTCCTTCAAGCGCAGTCAGGTCCGTGCTCCTATTTGCCCGAAACACATCGAGAAGTGGGTTTGATTTGTAGCAAAGTCCAATACGAATAAATAGATAAATAACTTTTGACTTTGAGCATTTTCTATCGTTTCTGAGTCCTATCAAGTCCTTAATACAGACATGGAGGAGGTTTCTTGTTCTCTCTTCCCTGTGCACAAGCACTGCTCATAGCCCTTTGAAAATCTTGTTTCTCCACATCGCAATAATTTATCAGAGGGTTGCTAACATGCTGACATTCATAAGGCAGCAATAAGGAAGAACTGCAGGGGGCTGCATCATCTCATGGTGAAAGATCTGCCGTCTCTCTGCCGCTGGTGTGAACCTCGTCTTTTATGAACGCAAAATGGTAATTTAATACAGCCGTTGTCTGAAAAACATGTGCATCTATTTCTGCAAAATTAACAAAGGGGGTTATTTTCTGACAGGGTGTGAATCAGCAGCAAGAAGACTGAAAAAAGAACTGTGCCCCTTTGTGATAGATGTTTTTTTTCCCGATTCATCAGTCCGTGTATTTCCCCGTCTCTTATGCCGTGGAATAAATAAAATAAAGCTTTTACGGAACGCATCCTTTCCATTGTCGATATCAGACTAAAATGGAGGTGATGGGCAGACACCTTTGGGAGAAACCTGTGCGGTAAAAATGAGATGCGTCAGGCTGCTTCCTGTGAGACTTTAGGGTTCTTCATCCCACTTACCAACTCCTTTCACATTCAGGGTGCCACTGACATTACTTATGTATTCATAGCCTCTGCAGTTTAATTACAAGACTAATCACAACAAACTATCTCCTCCACTACTGAAGCAGCTGTCTTGGTAATGTGAGCCTAAGGGATTTAATACGGCTAATCACTTCGATCCACCATTTTCTTCAAGATTACTACTGCAGCTACACAGCAACTAAGCCCACATATCTGATTTTGAGCAAAACTACGACAAAGCGCACATCTAATATCTAGTCCAACTAGCCTGCACACAGTGAGAACATGCATAACATCATTTGGGGAAGCGATGTTGTTGCCAACCGACAACAATAGTGTTGCTCAGAATTCCGCAATCTTCCTCTTCATCACCTGTGGGCGCACTGCTAGCTCGAGTGTGACCTCTCTTTGAAATGACAGAAGAATGAATACGGTGGTCTTATTTCTTTCAGAGACTTCAGTCGGTGGAACTGGGGTATGGCCTCATTACGCCTCCAGCTGTGAGGGCCACCGGAGCAGCATGTGAACTGTTCCTTTTTCTGGTGCCTGCACCGGGGAATCTGACAAAGACCCTTTGGGCCAGCGCCGTCTCCCGGGACCCCAGTCCCAAAAAGGTAACAAGCGCGTGCGTACCTACAAACAACCCTCAAAACTCCATGATCAGTCTGTGACAGCTGTGACACAGCCTGTGTGAGGGCCCCTTCAAAGTAAATAGAGGTCATTCTCACTCTGGTTTCTTTTCCTCAATCCTCCTCGCCCCCTCCCTTCACGCACCCAGAGACAGTTCCAGGGCCCCACGTGGATGAAGAACAGTGGCCACACTCCCCCGGGGAGGGAGACGCAACAAAAAGAAAGCACCTACCCCAGCAGTGGAACACCTGCCACATACAGTAATACTTCAAAGAAGAGGAGGGAGAACACACATGCACAATATGCTGAACGCCGGCTTGTGCAATGCCACTGCAACCTAAAGGAAGCGTGCCCTTATGGGAATAACATAACTCATGGTGTAAGAGCACACGGCACAGCTCAGGTCAGAAGTGTTCCAATACAGTTGCTGAATTACCACACAGCTAGCGCACGTGCACTGGGTGCTGATGCTCTGGATTGATGGTATAATAAAATCTCATTAGGTGCCGGCTTGGTGCTGGAACCGGGCCCAGTGCTTCTCTTCTTCACTCTTCCTCCTGCTGCCGTTTTGTCTTTTCACTCTGTGCCTTCGATGCGTTTCTTTCCTTCTGCCCATCAGTGGCAAGTGACAAATGTCGCAAAGGTGTACCTCGAGAAAAACGCAAGGTCATACTTGGTACTGGTCAGCTCCTCGCTTGCTTTACTGCGATTGGTTTGTGCTGTGTAATATATCACAGATATAACCGTTTCTGCACTAAGGGCCGTGGCATGCCGTGCATATGCTCACTTTGTTACTCCCGACAGAAATGTCTCACCAGGGAGAAGCCTTTAGTAGAGCACATATAAACCTCAGCCTTTTAGTGGCAAGGAAAATGCTGAAATACGAACATTTATGGCTCTCTTTTCTGAGTGCTGCGACTAAACTCAGAGTTTGACCTTCGCACAACGCTGAGGTAACTCAAACAACAGACATTCAAATATTCCTCCTACACTACCGAAGACGTTAATGTACATCAATTTGTACGTGGGACCCTTTCAAACATGTGCTTTTGAAGCAGTCTGACAGGGGGCAGCGGAGCAGCAACCTGTTGGCCTTCCAGCTGCACTGGTCAGGGCCATCAGATAAGGAAAGCAAATAGGAGATAACGCAGCGCTACTCCATCTCTCAGCAGGCCTGCGTTAAGGCTACTAATGGCGCGGTGCACTTAAGAGGGCAGCTTTTGATGACACAGCCAGTCAGGTGATGTTTCCATATGTTCAACAAACACGGGAGGCCCTCGTGTAGTTGGGTCACACGCAGACGCACGCACACTCACACAGACACACACACACACACACACACACACACACACACACACACAAGCAAGCGCTCTGAACGGTGTTGGCCCAAGTACAGCAACATGATGGACGGGAGGTTATCCCTACTGCACCTCCCACCCCCCATAATTCATAGCAGTCCAGCCCCATTTGCACAACAGGCTCTTGTTCTTCTGCACAATCAGAGCCACATGCTGCCTCAACATTTATCTTACTTTCACAATTATGTGGGCTTAATGAGATAATTTGGAGGTACAGCGCTAGATTGACGTAAAAGAAGAGTTTCAGTGTGTGGTCTCGAGAGGAGCAGAGTGCAGGCGGGGGGTGGGGGGGGAGAGAGAGAGAGAGAGAGGTAGAAGGCAGAGGCTAGCTACTTTAGCTGTGTGTGCTGTGTAACAGGAGAAGTAGTGATGGGACCTTAGTGCAGGACTTAAAGGTAATGTTTTACTGGAAGCGGCACAAGGTGAGCTGCAGCAATCAGACATCACTTTCACCCCAGCTAAGAGAATCATTTAGCCTGAAGCTTGGAAGCACACAAGCAGGTCTCCCCTTCCTGCCAGATCCAGCAGATGGCTACCACTTCCACATTGACCTTTAAAATGTGCCCCGCCGTCTGATTTTAGTTTTAAGCACAAGGAAAAAAACAAAAAAACCTCAATTGATGAATAAAAAGACATGGGGGGAAAAAAAGAAAAAAGACGAGATGCATTAAAAAATGTTGGTTACACAATTGCGCAGTAATCAATCGGTTTCTCTTCATCCGGGGAAAATCAAATTTGGTTTATTTCATCAGGTGCAGCCCATGAAAGTGGCTACGTATCAGAGAACAGAAGAACAAACATGGTTTTCCATTCAGTTATGTCGAGGCAATCAGACTCCTCAGGAACAGAAGGCTTGTAAAAGCCGAGCAGATTCTCTTTCAGCTGAGTCAAAAAATAAAAACAAGCTCTTAAATCCAGCCCAAAGCAGGCGAAAAACACACAGACAGACAAGTCAGCCAGCCAGATAGGAGCTCTTCAAAGCAAACCCACTCAGGATAAGGAATGAAAAGATGAAGAGCCGGTGAAAAACACTGCACACATTAGCGGGATGCCATTCACAACTGAGGTGAAAATAGTTCTGAGCAGGCAGACACGATGGGACGGACAGCAATTCCAGCCTCTAGCCTCTGTCTCCACCGTCCAGGATAAAAGTTTGAAATTCAGTTTTACACTACAAAGGCCCAAAGTTGATGATGTGTAGGAGCGGCAAAATACGCAGAGATGTGTTCAGTATGATCCCCGATGTTCATTGTTACAAACGTGAAGGCACCTTTTTGATAAAGTGCACCCATAGATTGCTTGGAGCATTTTGCTGTCGTGGATTGAACAATCTGACCTGCACACACTCTCTTATCTGTTACGGTGATTTTCATTATTATCTTTAAATCCTACTGCAGTGTAAACTCTAGCGTCTTTCCTGTTACACCACTGCGGATATGAGATGCAGATGAACACGTGACAATGAAAGGGGCAATGAGCCAAAGCTAAATAATTGCCCTTGATTGACAGTGACACAGGTTTAAATTCAATCCATCACGGCGCGATCTTGTCGAAATTGTATGCATAACACAATCTTCACCAGGCCAGTAACTGCGGTGTAATTACTGATAATCAAATGGCAGTGCATAAGACAACTGTGTTACTGGGGGAAAGTAATGCGATTACCTTAATGTATTACCTTAAATGATTTACCTCCCCAAGAGTGGAGGAAGAGATTCGAGGAAGAAGATTTGGATTCATCTATAAGTGAGCGACTGTGGGATATCTGAGACATATACCAAAGTATGTTTCCACCTAAAGGCATATCTCAGGGTCTTAGTTTCTTTTCCGTCTGTTCCTCTGTGTATAAAAGAACACGCGAGCCATGACGATCTACTGTGAGTAGTGTTCTTGGGTAGGGAGCTACGTTTATGACGCAGACCTCCAAAGGGACATGAAGACAGTCTTTACACTTAAGATCCTATAACGCAAGAGCTGTATACGCTTCACTGGAACACAGTGCGAGTTGGCCTAAGGCACTTTGATAGTAACTCAGAGCAGTTGTCGTACTTAACTGTTTGAAACATAAAGACAGCAACATATGCCATCATTGCAAAAAGAAAAAGCAGTGATCCGAGTGTGAAGTCGACTGAAATATGGTAGCTTCAGCAGCCGAGCAAGCAGCCGGCTTCTCCCGTTTCTTTCCCGTCATACCATTCACAGCTGATAATATGTTTATGTAAATCATGAAGAATATTGCATGTTATTGTATACCCGCGTATGTTGTCTTGGAAACAGTAGCCACTGCCATTGTATGCAAATACGAATGGATTTCATGTCTAACACAGGCATAATTATTCATTTAGAACTTTAGGTAATTGCAATAATTTGACTGTAGGCATGTAAACGTGTATACATCAGCGGGATTTGTTTGAACCATAGCTGCAGGTTGAACAAGGATAATAAGAATTTCTTATATTATTGCAGCCACGGGTAGAGTATGTAAAAACAAAAGATGAATTACAGCCCTGTGAGGAGCCGCTCTTATTGGTTGTTTACAAAGTGCTGCTCCTCTGAGACATTTGATCAAAGACTACTTCTTCTGTGCTCTGGCAGTGACATCATGTGTAAACAGTAAAGTGCTGCAGAGTGTGTGTGTGTGTGTGTGTGTGTCTGTGTGTGTGCATGAACATACACAAGTGAGTTTCTGGAAATGACAAAGACTGCGGGCAGGGGCCTTCTCCCATGTTGAGACTTGGATGAAAATTTTGTGCAGATACAGCAAAAAGCTAGTGACAGTACGCTTAATTATTTTTGGCGGTAGCAGGCCCTGCCACTGCCTGGCGGTGCCCAGCGGTGTCTGCATCTCAGGGGGGACAGAGGCATGATGCCATATGGGGGGTTTGTCTACCCCGGCCTTGTTAGCATAGACCTAACCACAGATTCATAAAAATTACCTCAGAGACGCCTTCAAAATACACAGAGATCTGTTGCTATGGTAAACACATTGCCCTTACTGCAGGTCTAATAAATAAACAGATAACATACCATTTTCACCTTGCAGTATCTGCAGTGGAGAAGGAAATGGAAAGGTAACCTCAGTGGACGTGGAAATGAAATATGAGAGTGTGAAATGGGGGTAAATGCGCTTGCTGGTGTTTTCTTTAAGCATCTGCTAAGGCGGGGTGTGACATTGCTGAGGTAGGCTACTGGAAGGGCACAATGTCTCCCAGATGAGTTAAGGAGGAAGTTACTCACTTGCACATTGCTTTCCACAGGCTAGCGAGGGGGAGAGTGGGAAACAAAAATATATACCTCAGAACTTTTAACGACTCCTCAAAGTGTTTCTCAAGAAATTATATGTTTGGCCGTTGTGAAATTCAAAGCCCCAGTTGACAAAGTTAAAAAAACAATGGCTATTGTTTTAGGTTGTTGGAGTTTTCTTTTTTTTTTTGCCATAATGCAAGTGCGGCCTTTCCTCCCCCTCTCCTCAGGTGGCCTCCCACAGTGCCAGGAGGAGAGGCAGGTTGCTGGATGATGGCAGGCGCCCGCCACTGACCTGGGAGATAAATCCTTTAACAGGTGGCCAGCATGGAGGGGAAGGGCTAAATCAGCAGCACACTTTCCTGCTGCCGGTGAGGCTGGCTGTTTTATGTGCCTTAATTACACAGTCCTTTAAAACCTTCACCCCCATCCTCTGCTCCCCTGTACCCGCTGCCCTTCATTCACCCTCTGACTCGGTGAATCAGCCCAGCAAAGCATAAACATATACAAACGGAAAACAGCACGTGCTATGTTTTCTTTTAGAGCTGAAATGTCAGGGTTCAGCTTCATACGCAGTATTAAAGAAGTTTGCCTGGTGGAGTCAAAAACAGAAAATATCAAATGTCACATTTCTAAATTCCTCACTGAAATTTCACAGATTAGCGGCATCTATTGCTGCGCTTCTCTACATTGATCTAGTTTCTGAATGATAACACAGGTTTCTGGCCCTTGACTCCATGGGGAGATCAGCCATGTGTAGTTTTGTCAGTCTCTGTAGCTAAGCAACTGAGCATTACAGTGAAAGAGACCAGCGCTTGCGGCGGTTGCTAGGGAACTGCTAGAGAGTGTTACCACTTGTGAGCGGTGCTTCGATAGATCAGCCCCTAATGGTTCAGGTCTGATGGAGCTTCGCCTACAAGGAGATGAGGGATCGCCAAGCAGGCGGCATGCTCCATCTCACCAGCTATACCATATGTCACAGCCGACAAGTCTCCAGAGTCCCACGCATCAGCACACATAACAACCAGATGAAAATGATGGCAGGTTTTTCTTCGATAGGAAACCATTTGCATAGAAGTGGAGTCTGAATAATTGAGAGGTGTGGGAGAGAGCAGGGTGGTTGAATTGGGATGAAGGGATGTATGCCTGCCAGCCAAATCCATTAGCCGGGCCTTGCTTGGCTGAGGCAGGCAGCTGATGGAAACGGCTCTGTTATCGGACACTAAAGGACACTAGGGCTGGCCATCACCACGCCTGCCCTCTCTACACCGCCGCAGGGGGGGTACAGACAGACAGAGAGAGAGAGAAATAGAGAGAAGGACAGCCAGAGAGATAGAGAGAGAGAGAGAGAGAGAGAGAATGAAGCAAAAAGACAGAGACAAAAGGAGAAATGAAGGGAGAGATCAGAGGGGTTCAATAACAGAAAGACTGAGGAGGTGTTGCCCTGTTACAGCTTTATAATTGGTCTGCAAGGGCGGTCAAATGAGAGGCTACTTATCGCGCGTAGCAGTTCCACAAGAATACTTGTCCATCTCTACAGCCGGAGCCCATTTAAAAGAGCATTAGGACAAATGAAGCGTTGAAAAAGAGGACACCATCTTTCTATTTAAGCCAGGGTGAGAGTGTTAGACGATTGTATCCCATTCTAGAAAAGTGGCTTCGCTGGATTCCATAGGGAAGCTAATTGCCCAGCAGAGTATCTCGGGTGGTCAAGCCCAGAGGAGAGCCCACAGAGGGCACTCGAGCAGAACAATATCGCTCATAGTCATGAGTCGGACCAGCAACAATCTGCTGCTCGTCAGTAAGATGCAAATTTAAAAAGTGAATTAAGAAAAACATCATTAGACGAACGTTTGATCTTTTGCAGCGGCAACACAGACACTGACGGCTTCCGCTCTCGAAATGAATTGATTTTGAAAAAGGTGCCCTCTCAATGGGACTCTAATTTTATTCCGAATTAATGAGTCAGTGATCTTGTCACAGCAAATTTGATGTCAAAGAGCCTCAGAATGCAACTTCCCTTTTCACTGCCACTCTCCTAGATAACCAGCTACCGAAATGGCATCATATTATTTCCCTACATTAAATGTTTCTGTAAAAAAATGGTCTCTCTAGCCCATTAGCTTGGTCTCTCCTGTTTCAGAAGCATAAATCCCCCCCCCCCCCTATGATCTTAGTTTTTTACTACAATAAAAAATGTAGCTTGTTTATATTTAAGTGAAAGCCACAGCAACAGCAGCTGCAACGGAGATTACACGCGCCATCAGATGTATCCGACCATGCTCCATCAGCTTCTTCCTCATAATTACCTGTCATTTCGTTTGTTGTTATCATCTGTTGATTTGACAAACAGACAGTTTCTGTGGGCATTGCGCCAAAGTATCAAACTATCGCAGGGATTGTGTGGCAGCCATCTTTGCTGCAGGTAAAAGAGAGTTAACAGCGAGCATAAAGCGGGGCCTCAGCATCCAAACCACATAATGCAGCTCTGCCAGCATTGACCTCAGTGTTTTGGTTTGCTTGTTGTATGCTTGCATCCTAATGGCTTCAACCAACCCTGCATATAAAACTTCGGGCAGCCAGCCAGTGTTGGCCTAGTACAGCACTGTGAAGAAAGGTCACGAAGCATGAACCAAAGTGAATTGGAGCACTTGTTTATAAAGGAGACCAAATATTTCCCTAAGCTTTTTCCGCCTCTTTTATCACATTTGCCATCCCAGTCAGCATCTCTAATGCGACTCTGTTAGCAGTTTACACTTAATATCTCTGCGTGAAAGATAAAAAAACTGCATAAATCTGAAGCAGCGGTGCGTCAGATTTATGCTGCACAGTCTGCTGGTCCTGGGGAGGGAGAGATTGAAACACTAAGACTGATGCCACCATGACAACATCCTGGGTTTTGAGTAAACGGGGAGAGGCACAGCTGAGAATAATGAGCACCAAAAAATTATTCATTGTCGAGGTATTTCTTTGTTTCTTTGTTTTGATATTGATTTGCGGATTCAGGACTATACTCTCTTACTTCAATCCATATTCTCAAACCAATGCAATGATTGTGATGAAGAGAGAACATCTTCCCACTCAAGCAAAACAATCAAAGCAAATATTGAGCATGAATAGAGAGAAGCAGAGAGACATTTCAGGGATTTTAGTAATAATTGCTATTCCACTTCTGCGTTTCACTGATTCACCGTTATTATGACTGAAGTAAATGATGGCAAGCACACACCACTGTCTGATATCTACACACAAAAGAAGAAGAGGAGAGAGCCACAGGGCAGGCTTTAAAGAGGATACAGCTGTATGTGTTTACAAAGCTTGCATCTTCTAAAGCTGGCTCTCCCTCTCTCCCACTCCTTCTCAAACACACTGAAAATCAAGCATGAACAGATCTGCACAATTAAATTAGCTCCGAGCTCTGCTTAACCGCATCTGCCAAATAAAGCACATCACAAAACACAACCCATAAAATATCAGCGTTGCCTCTCCTGTACCCATAAGTTCAGTGAATAGGAAATTAGGTTTAAGGACATTCTGTTCTGGAAAGTTAAGGAAAGTAGTGCAGCATAGTGATAACATTGGTTTTTCATTTGCTGGGATGTTTAGACTGTGAAAACCTAGATTGTCTCTTGTGCCATTTGGTAGATGCTCTCATCTCAAGTGCTTTATATCATTGCGAGTGTATAATACTTAACGTGAATAGAAACAGCAGGAATCAAACACACAACGCACAACAGAGCACAGAACCAAACGTTTCCTCTCTCACCGCAGTCAATCTTCACTAGGGTACTGTTTCCCTGAGCTCTTCTACTACTGCTCTACACCTTAGACGCTATGTAATTGTTGCAATTCAAGCCTTTTGTCAGACGTAAACATCGTTTTGTCACCTCAGCATAAACACGTTACCAGGTGTGCGACAAAAATAAACAGCACCTATCACGTATTAGTGACACTGCATCTTAATGAGCTTGTTACTATGGCGCTACAGGAAGTGCTCCTCCGCAAAGTGCTGAAGCCTCATTTGCATGTTTTTAGATCTAATTCTGGACGGCAGAGACAGGTCCTGATGTGGCCTAATATGATGGCTGACATCGCCTAAGCCCTGTAATTATTTTCCTGACCTCCCCAACAATCATCTTTCCTCCTGTTAATTGCCAACATAAACAAATCCTCAGGTGGTCCACGTTCCATGGAAGCGTTTTGCATGCGTAAAAGCTCTGACGCTGACACAAAAGGCTCAAACTAACACATTTTCTTAAGACTTATCAGATATCTTTGCATCACTGCTGTATAAATTGAAGAACGCGCTTTGCCTGATGTAAAGGCTGACTGTTATTCATAATTGTTGAGGTTAAGACACAAATATACAGCAAAGGTTCTTTGCCTTATACAAATTTTGAAAGGAAAAAAAATTGAGCAATAACTTGAGAGTTAATAATTAATGTAGCTCTGACTTGTGTTATCAAGCTTACTGAGCAATGGAAGCTGTTGCAGCAGACTGATCAATATTTCAGAAGGTCTGGGAATGAGGTAAATGTCTTTTCACCAGGATACGGTTCCATATAGATATCTGCACAGTGGCACTTTTATTGTGGTTCTTCTGTGTCTCATCTATGTGTGCCTAATGTTTGGTGTGTTGTCATTTCGAGTGAATATTTAATGAAGCCATGGCAAGCTCTCCACTGCTGTTCATCTGGGCATCGAGTCAGCGGAAAAACTCTCTGGTTCCGCCATCTGTTGGAATCAATAAGGGGGGCTTGAAACTCCCAGCCACCGTTCAGGGCTCCAGCATGTTGACGATTAAAGCTAACCCCTCTCTCTGTTCCTGCAAGTCCAGCTCACCAGCAGCAAGGTTAAATGGCAGGTGCTGAACAAAGTGTATTATACCCTGTGCAGTAATGCTAATCCCTCAATTAAATTATAGCTCCAAAGCATACAGGCCCATCCTGGCGCTGGCGCTCCGAAAGCAAAGCCTTGCGACGCTTTTGTGCACTACAGTCCGCGCTGCATGCTGGGGCTTTGGATGGATTTATGGGGAGAACGATACTTTGCCGAAAGACAACAGTACACAATGTGTTTGTGCATCGTAAGCAGACATTAACTGATTTGTGTTTGTGTTTGTTTAGCATGGCAGAGGCATTATGTAGCCTTGAAACAGGGGCCCTCAAAAATCCTCTTTGTCCCGTTTGTCTTCGCCCTGATCCCTACACTATGTGGTAGTCATGAGTGCGTAGTGATCACGCCTGTCTGCAGCAGATGGAGAAAGACTGAAGCAATGTCCTTCTTCCTCAGCCCAGAGGGGTGCTCCTACTCTAATGGGGAAAAATAAGGTTGTTTAATTGTGGTTTATTTCAGAGCTTGATTGCTTTTATTGAGCTCCATTATTCTTGTTAATGAGCCTGTAATGTGGATGCTGATAACGTGAAAGTGAACCTTTTTCCTTGACGCACAATGTGAATATCTAGCGGGTTCTGCCCACTAAATCCTTAGCTGCTTTTCTTAGCCAGGCATCTGTTTTGTTGCTCAATACTTTGCCGTCTCTGACCTAGGAATCACCCGGGAGTGAAGCTTTATGTCCCGCGGTTAACATCCACTACCTGGAAACTGCAGAGGATGTAATGAAAAGCACTGCAGTAGGAAGTCTGACTCACATCAAGGGAAGCATAATAATAACTTATAATGAAAACTCTTGCAGCAGAAGAGGTGTCATGACATTCACATGAAGACATAACTAAAGATTTTTACTCCTCAAGCAGAGCTTATGTTACACATAGGAAAGTTAAACACACACGCCACATAAACACATTGTCGTTTGTGAGAGACCAACTGCATTTTTACTGCCAGTCAATGACGGGGAAGTAGACTAGCATTAAATTGGGTTATGCAGTGACAAGTGTGCTAAAGTCTAATTTGCATGTGGAAGAGGGAGGCGGCATTAGCATTACACAAAGAGTGCATTATGAGTGAATAATGCACTGTGCTACCAGTTTGGACATGCAGCAAAGTGAATGTCAAAACTCATTCTAACACACATTCTTCAGGCGTTGCAGCCCCATATCATGCTTAAACAAGGATACAAGGAATCCCATCATCTGCTCGTTCCTTCATTATGATAATCACACAAACAGTAGTGGAGAAAGCAGATATTAATGTCAGATATGCAGATATAGATGATAGATAGCCAGAGACGTAAAATGGCTGCAACTCTGGCGCTCCTCTTCTACACCCCCAAAAACTGGCACAAACACAGGATGCAAAAGTCCTCCTTGGTCATGACACCAATATGCACACATGCAACACAAATACTCCACCACCGCACTGCTAGTGAAGTATTTCAAAGGTTACACTGATCTGAAGATAACTTTTGATAACATGTCGTTGTTATAACACACTTGTATGGAAGAGAATGTGACATTCATTATTGTAAGTCAGTGTGTTATTCGCTGTGCGGGGATCATACAGAGTAATATAACAGATCATCAACAGACAGCTGCTTTGGGAACCTGCTAGCTGATAATGGTTGTATAATGTAATTATAATTCTATCAGAGCAGTTATGCCACAGCGTTATGCAAATATACTTCGCTTCAAAAAGAGCCCATTCCATTTTGTGAAGAAGCTATTAAACAGCCTTCAGACTGTCAGACCCATCAAGCAGATATCCTTTGAATTATTGTGATTAGCTTGTCCCTAAAACCCTTTAGAACATCAAAACTATACCGATACCATTTTACAGAAAAGACATAGATGAGATTAATACTATTAATAAACTATAAACTATTTCAAATTCTGTCACTTGCACGTACGTCTCTTTGTGTGTCGCCTTCCCATCAGCTATTAGCACTGCTGCGGAGAGCCAGACAACACAATAACGCCCCGGCAGACGCACTCATAGCCGTCGAAAAGGGAGGCATTTTTCCTTTGTGCGGAGTCCTCCATGACTTCTGAGAAAATGTAATAGCTGATATTATCTCACATTCCTTCAGTAGTGGGAAATAATGGGGTCTTCTCCATTAAAGAGCATCCACACACTACAGCTTTCCCTTGTTAATGTATGTTTCAGCGAACACAGGAAGCGAGATTGGCGCCAATGTGGGAAAATCTCAAAAATGAACTTTTATGGTCTCTGATCTTGGATTTTGTCTCTCCGATGGACTTGAATCACAGGGCCGACGTGCTGCATATTCATGCTGACAGGAGACTGTGTAGTTGCGTGGCATTAGACCAGTAGCTTTACGACCATACCCAGGCTGACTGCTTCTATGCCCAGTAGAGAGAAAACTTTACTTTTCCATTTCTTCACTCAGTCTCTCAACTGTACATCTTTAATGAGCTGGCATCTCTCCCTTCAGTTTTTATATCACTGTCCGCTCTCCCACCCCACCGCTTTCCCCCGTGCCCGCACTTTTGCTTTCTTCCTTCTTTTTTCTTCCTCCTCCAGAGTTCTTCCTGCTGGCATTCGCAATGCTCCGCGAAGGGGGCTGACGAACAGTGCCATCTTTTACTAAAAAGAAACTTACCACTGCACATCCCCAGTGCGAACATTCACTGTCCCACATTCTATGCCAAAACTACTAGGTAAGAAAGTAAAAATATCACATTTTAGTGGCACTAACAATGGAGTGAATAAAAGCTTAAGAACTTTGCCGAAGTAGCGGTCCAGAGAACCGAGTGTAAAATGACAATCACCTAACAATGGCACATCTTGCATTTCAATTTAAGAACAAGAATAGTTCTAATCAGGACCCGTCATCATTTTGCACCATAAAAAAAACCTCCAAATGAATTCTTTGTGTTGGAGAATGGTAAGGCAGATGGAGGAGGACATTAATATAAAGCCCATCCTTCCTGGACAATTGGGTTTTTCCATTTTGCTACTTCTTGTCAAAAGCATCACTCCATAAAACCGGACAAATGAGATGCCATGAATAGATGAATGGTTTCTTCATATATGTTCAATCTAAATCAATCACTAATGAGTTCATTTTGTCGAGGGGACAGAAGAAAGCCTCGGCAGAATGACCGCCAGTCCATTTCTTTGCAAGAGCAGATGATTTCTGGTTATGGCTGGCTGACTGCCCGTTCATGAGTGTAAGAGACTTCGGCAGATCCACCATCTGAGTGTGTAGCACCTTGGCAGACATGCTGACACCAGAACTGAGAACCTTGTGCAGTAATTAACTGCATCCTGCTTTTCTTTGCTCTGGCCCAAGGAGAAATGCATGCCTGACTTCATACAGTATTTTCCTCTCTGGCTTTGGTTAGAAGATGATCCGACTGAATAAGATAAGCGAATCATACCGTCTTTCTACACAGCTGTGCACAAAATACTCTTTTACCATACGAATGAATGCCGCAAAGTCAATCCCTGTTAGTTTTTATGGATCAGGTTCTTCCATATGTACATGTGACCTTGATAAAGGATTAAAGTCAAAGGGCATCTTTTTTATAATTCAGGCCTTTGAACAACAGCAAAAGGATGCGACTCCTCAAGCACCTCTCCTGTTAGCTCACCCACACACAACTAAGAGTGCAAGGAAACTATGTTAAAAACCTGTTTAAACATTACACTTTAATAATGCATAGAGGTGAAATAAAAATCTGCCATTTGGTGAGAGATGAGAATGGGAGGAGATAAATCTGAAAGGAAAAAAAAAAAAATGGGAGTTGTCAGGTAGAAAAACCTGATTTATTTGTGGGGGTTCAAATGTGAAAAGTAGGGGAGGCCAAAGTGTTCCAGCAGGCACACGCTGTCTGAAAAGGCCTTGGACAGTGATTTATGGGTCAGTGGTGGATGTGTTAATGGACTGGGCCTATGGAGCATATCCATTCCAGGTATGGAGACTCATACCCAGGATGGATATGGTCCATGGGCAGCTTCTAAGAGCAGCGTAACACATCATCACAACGACTGACAGCCTTTTGGACGTATATAAACACAGGGCCTAATGTCAGTTGCCTCAGTTGCAGGATGAATAGGCCACTGGTGGCGCACATCACAAACACACCCCGCAGAAGAACAGGATCGAGAAATCACCATTGGAAAAAGAGAGCATTTTACAGCTTTTCCACACTTATTTGAAAATGAAATTGCTGCCAATTTTTTTTCTCTTTTCTACTTCTTTGTTACAGAAGTGAAAATGTGGACTGCAACTTGAAGAGTCACGAGGGTGTAAGATCATCTTTCCCCCAGCATGTGCCGTCTCTTCAACACTTTTTAGTCAATTTAGATTTTCCAGCAGATAAGCAGACAAAAGCAAAACTACATTTTCCTGGCATTGTGGAGATGAGTCGACCGAGTTGCTGCCAGCTAGATCTAGTCTAGCAAACGTTAGCAAAAACAGTAATCATGTGAGAAGGAAATCGTACACAATGTCTCACAGCAACTGTCACTGGCTGGCTTCCTAAGATGATACAAAAGCAGATTTTTCAGGACATAAAAATATCTTCACTTCTGCCTCCTCAGGCTCTATCTTGAGTGGTCAAGGTTGAGATCATCATTAAGGTGTTTGTGTGTGCGCCTTTTACAAAACTTTTTAGATATTTCATCATTTTCCAAAATAGTCTGGAAAACACTTCAATATTCAATGACTCCTCTAGGGTTTTCACGATGGTAGAAACCAGAGAGAGCTCTGCAATTTGAACTGCGCCGGGCAAAAAGTGCTTAACAAACAAGTCCTGTAGTGGCAATCTAGTTAGAATTTGTTTCAATTTAGCAGTGTGTTTAGAAGTACGGTCCTCTTATGAAGGCAGCCATATCCACCATCATTTTCAAGTCAAGATGAGAGAACAGTTTGAGCCTTTTAAGCAGAACTTTTTCAAAAGTAAAATTTATTGGGTACAAAGATTCTTTTGAACTCAAACCTAAACTACCTCATTACACCTACAACCGTCATTACACAGTGTTTAATTCCAAGATGAAACTGAAATCTTGCTGTCGATTTAACAGGCAAATAATGTTGCTCCATGGAACATTAATGAGAATGGATTGAGGGAGAGAAGATAATTTAATTCATCACACCCCTACCTAAAAACAAGACTGCTTCCTCGCTGCTCAATCTTGGCTGCAAACTCTCTCACCCTGCACAATATGCAGAGGATAATTGCCGTCTTTTATCAAGGCATAAAACAGGTCTGAAGAAAGTTGAGTGCTAGACGGAAAGAGCTGAGCGGCAGTGAACATGAGTATCTGGCAGAAGGCTTCCGTTAATCCAAACCTTGTAAACACCATTAAAACATCGGGGCCTATAAAACACTTTTATGAAGTAAGGAGGCAACTTTACGGGGTTTGTATGGCTGCTAAAATGGTATGTTGTTCCTCCTTCTACTGCATGATTGAGTCCAACAAGAGCAAAACACAATCTGCTGTCAGTCACAGTGCATAGTATCTATTGATACTCTAAGTGATTTAAATGATTGTCAGTGATAGGTATATGATGTTGAGAAGTGTACTGAATCTTCCCACAAATAACAATTATGTCCTCCATCTCATGGTGAGGGAATAAAATGTGTTATCCTGGATCCTTGTTGGGAATCTAGTTTTCATTCTGTTCACTGTCGGCTTGACTATAACAGGATATCTCTCCACTCTCCACATTTTCCGAGTAATCACTCCGGAGGAGTTTGCCAGGTGGCATAGGGGGTCACTGTTTACACTTTCCAAGTGCTGTTAGAGGCACTCCAGAGGATGCCAATATCTATCAGTAAAAGACCTATCACATGGGGCCAGTGTCCTTTTCTGCGGCGCTTTCCTTTTCCTTCTTTCCCCATACAGTACAGCCTCCTAATCAGAATTGTCAAAATCGGCCCCAATTTTCTGCGAGTATATAAATAAATAAAGAGGGGGAAATCACTTATATTTAGGAGCCAACATTCATCATTGTCAGCAGGCACATACAGTTCATATGCCCCTAACACGTCCCATTTCCCCACCAGCAGCCATCCTGCCTTTTGATAGGACGGCATACTCGCTCATTTATACCAGAGCCTGTCAGTTTTGTGCTATTTACTTATGTAAATGTCCCCCCGGATGAAGTCATCGTCAGGCATACCCTTGCCGGGACAGCAGGGAAATAGGCGAGGGTAGCCATTTCCAGCCTGCCATATTTACAATGTCCATGCTGCATAGATTTGAATACCTACCCTGCAGAAACAGTTGAAGGTCATCACGACCTCTAGTTGCTTTACTTACTTCTTGAGGAAAAACTATATTCCAAAGTTCAGGAGGGGCAGCACCGTGTGCACTATGAGGCTTGTGGTGCTGCATGGTACACGGAAGATAAGTTCTAGGAAGTCCGAGAACATTAAAGACTTTGCAAACTTTCAAAACAGCCACTGTAAATTGTAGTATTTCATTCATTGCTAATCTAATCAACTGATATATGGGAAACATTCTTGTGTTTCCTTTTAAGTTTAGTTAAGTTTAAGACTCTACAGACATGAAATTGTACTGTATAAACAAGTTATAAAAGCATTAGCTCAACAACAACAGTCTAATGGTTTACATACGTAAACGAGCACCTATCCAGTAGCCTAAAGCATGCCGACAACTACTGACTGACTGCAAGGGACTGGGGTTACCACCAGAATCCCCCTCAGAGCGTCAACTTTCCTTCTGTTTACAATGAAATTCTCTAAAAGCCGGCGTATCTGCTAGGTTCCTATCGTGTTACAGGGCCAATGAATTACTGGGCCTTTAGTATGGCAAAGAGTGGCTGTTAAAGCCAAAAGGGATCTCCGAGTTGAAGTGAAATGCCACTGCTGAGATGCATTTCCAGCTATGTGGGAGGGGAACTACACTCTCCACTAACCCTCTCTCCTGTTCATTCCATTTATTCTCCATTTGAAAGTTTGCTGTGGTCTGACTGCTTGTTTCTGAAGCTGATAATCAGCTCAGGAAAATTAGCTTATTTACACTCAGGAAGACAGAGAGTTCTTGTACAAATAAATAAAAAATGTGTATGCATCAGAGGAAGTCAGACAGTGTGCTTGTTTACCTGTGTTTGAGCAAGAAAGACAGGTATGGGGACTGCAGAAGATTTTTAAATTACATTCATGCCTCTGTGCTGTGCCATGTGCTGAGGGCAGGAGAGTGCTGGCTTCAAGTGTTCAGTGAACCAGTTTATTTTAGAAGTACCTCCACATCTGTGCATCTCTTAGTCGGTCAACATTTTGTGGAGGAAGCTGTCAATTCATCTGCTGGGCCTCTGCAGGTGACTTACTGGGGCGTGACCAAGGCCACTTGTGAAAGCCTGTTATTAGTGACCCACGGAGTTGACCCATTGAGCACTATTAAGGAGTGCGACTCCCTCGGACTACAGTGAAACCTTTAAATGTTACAGAATCCCAGGTTTGACTTCCAACGGTGCCAGAAAAATAGTTTCAGCCAGACTCGCACCAGGAGTGATGGCAGATAATATGTAGGAGGGAAGTGTCATACCTTATTCAGGTTTATACAGCTCATCCATTTGTTTTTTTCCAACCAGAGAGCAAGAAGCTAAAACACATTCACATTATGCTCCTCACAAGAAAGCAGGTGTCACATCACATTGAGGCTGGATGAATGTCTGACAGAGACCAGTGGTGCCACGGCGGAGAAAGGCTTGGGCACTCTAATGTCTCTTGGCCAAATCACCGTCACATACACAGACCATGGCAATCTGTCACAACTAATGAGACACCTTCATGACAACAAACAGCATCAGTGCGTCCAAACAAGACGCATGGACACAGAAGAGACGGGGGGAGGGTGGACAAGCAAAGCATGTACTATTTCTTAGGCAGCACCCTGATAAGAAACAGAAATCTCGTCGTTATAGCTACATTGATCAAATATCAGCTATATAAATCTGAAATATTACTAAGGCAACAAATCCATTTAGAAAATGTCTACACTGACATAGTAACAGGCAATAATCTTTGATGAGCTCTTAAACAAATACAGTTTATGTTGCTGGGCAAAGTCCGGAAATTGATGGGCCATCTGACATCACCAAGCCAAACACCAAGTGTGTGACTGAAACAAATTGAGCCTTGATAATTACAGTCAGATTCATTAATGTACTTAACTTCTACTCCACACATTCACTTCCCATCTGAAGGGAGGGCCACCGTGAGGTCAAGACATTTAAAAAATAATGGCTCCAAATGGAGGGGTGTTTTATGAATCTTGGTGTGAGACGCGATTAAAGCCAAGGGCCAGACAGCGGGGGACATTTAAGAGGGGTACCAGCAATATTGAGCAATAGCCCCAAGCAGTTTGTGCTACAGAATACACAAGGGTACGTCAACGTCCTGGCCTGTGGGGCTCCTTGTCGAGGAATAAGATTTGTGCACTAAACCCCAACAGGCATTACAAATCATTTTCATGCTGAAAGAGATAAAGAAAATCATATAAGTAATTCTAAGCGATGAGGATAGAGGGTCATATTCTTTGACGAAAGGGAAGCTTCATACCATCCGGTACTATGTTCAGATATTTGCAGAGATATGGTGCTCAGAGGTCAAAAAAGTTTAATAACCACTGTATTCGAGCAGAAGTGCAACTATGATAACTTCAGCTGGAGTGGAGACTGTCAAGTCTGCTAATGGAAAATAATGTAATCTTCAGAAGGAAGAAAGGAAGCCTTGATGGAGTGGTATGAAGACAACAGTCTTGGTTTACACATCTTATTAACATTCTACACAGTGAGTCATCCAATACCTCCAGATTAAACAAATACCTCCATGCACCCTGTGGACACAATTATACCTCGAAGCTGGCACTAACTCACTTTACAAATAATGGATATATGTAAGAATCCCTCTGTGTCTTCCCTACAGAATACAACTGAGGAATATTTGTGAGTCAATGGTGAGGAAATTGTTGGAAAATAAACAGCTGAGTTCTTGGTAATGTTTTCCGGGGCCCGGGATTAAATAAAAAAAATAATGTTAGTTTATGGTTTGGTTTGTTTTTCACTTTGAATATGCCATCCAGGTACATTTCTGATTTTATATAAGGTCCAACAGCAACTTCTTATATATCACCGCCTGATTAAAACACCTTGCATTACACCGCATGACAACTTGTGACAAGTTTGTCCCCTGAGAGTTTCAAGCTCCATTTTTCTTTACTTGCCGATGATCCCACTTGAGAATAATTGTCAGATTTCCCAATAAAAAAAACAGAACTGTAGTATCAAGGACATCTTGATGTGGTTCTACCTTAGAGTTTCAAACACTTAAACTTCTTTACCTGATTTGACAGATCTTAATATAACACCATTGCATTTATAGGACATTTCATTAATTCTGCCTGTATCTTTATGTAGTGAATACATCTGCTTTAAATGCATGGAAATGAGTCCACACTGTAGAGACTGAGGAAGAGCCGTGAGCACAGAGACTTCAGAGGAGGGAGAAAATGTAAAATGTCAATTTAAATAAACAGGGAGACAGAGTAATTTATGCAATCTTTGGTTTGGTTTGTCAACACAAAGCAATTTGTGCTTAATATGTTACACACCAGCAGAGAGAAACCCCCTACCTGAAATAAAGATCATTTACAAAAATTCTAAATAGGTGCAATTAAACCTCTTATTTCCTTGTTTAGTTGTTCGGAAAAACAGAAATGGCTGGTGGGTAACTGGGTAACTGCTTTGTGACCTGTGCAGTGACGGTGCTGGATCAAGCATTACATTTAAAAAAAAAAGAAAGAAGAAGAAACAGAAAGCTGTGAGTGGCAGTGTTTTCTGATCCATGCCACATTATCACCACCTCTGCTCCTCACACAAAAAGACTTCTGGAACTTAAGTCTAAACCTTTTAACAAGGGTTGGCGATATTCCTAAATCCTGGAGAGAATATGTGATATACTGCACAGCCCATAATGTAAAATGCATAATGTGCAGCAATGACAGATGGGGGGAAAAAAAAACATCCTTTGCGTGCATGCAGTACAAGAATAACAGTGGGAACAAGCTGACTCCCAATAGGGAAAAATCCTGTCCCTTAACATCCCAGAAGTGTCTCTAATTAGATTCAAGGCTTCTCCCAGGGAGCTGATGAGAAATATTTATGTTTGATTATTTTGGCATTTAAATAAATGGTAGGAAAGGGAAGGACTATTAAATGTGTTGTGGGAAAAAAGAAGGGTAGATGCAATTGGGCAAGTTTGGGAGAGTTTTGGAAAGGACTGCTATGGGTTCTTTCAGTCTTCCTGTCATGTTTTTATTGCTTCTGGAATGAATCCCGTAATGTCAGGCCAAATAAGTAGAACACCTTCCAGAGAGGGGAATAACCAGATGCCAGTCCTGACTAAGCAATTCTCCACACCCTTGCTTCTAATTCCAAAAAGTTATGAGGAGAAAAAACAAGATTATATTCCCCTCATCCTTTTAAAACCATTCACAGCTTCTGTCGAATTGAATATCATTAAACCTTTTTATGTCTTTTCATTTCTCTTTTCTTCTGTCGACAGCTAGTTGTCATAAACCGCCACCGAACCCCCACGAGGCCCCCCAGTGCAGTCACACGGAGTACAAAGCAATCATATCTGCTGATTAAAGCTCTAATGCATTCTGCTGCGTGGGGCTGGGCCCTGCATCATTAATGAAGTGCAGACATTATATCCTGTTTACAGGGAGAAGGGAAGCAGCTCATATTAAGCATTAGCGCTCCCTGTGCAATACTTCCACCCACGCGCCGAGAGGGCAGCCTGCCCCTGGCTCTGCATCGACCTGCAGACTTTGTCTAAGGGTGGACTGTGGTGTTGGGAGCGAGACAGACGCATACCAAGAGTGCTGGATCTCGGAGACTGTGTCATGATATTAGTGAGCAACTGCTGTTGGCTAAAATCTGTGAGTTGACTCTGAATAAGTGTGTGTTGGTGGGGGAGTGTGTGCCTGCCTAGGAGATGTCAAACAAGGTTATCTGACTAAACTGAGGTCCATGATGTGGACATTTTTTTCTCATCTCATCTTTCCTTCGTCCTCCTTATCTGCCCCTTGCACTCTCTGTCTCTCTCTCTCTGTCCTGGCATTGGTCCACAGGATGTGGAGCCAAGTGGTCAATCTCAGAGGAGGGACACCCGCTCTGCATGGCGTACGGGACAAACACCGCAGCAACGTGCTCTACCCATCTGTTGGTTTTGGCCCACTGCTCTGGACCAGAAAGTAGATCTGGTGGGGTGGAAAACACGCTTGTAGAGCAGCCAGACCACTTTACACAGGACTTTTCTGTAAGTACTGGCGGCGGCAATTAAATGTGGGAATAGAACCGCAATTCGGGCTTTGGACAGTTTGATGGTTAAAACATTGAGGAAAAAAGGTCATTCCCACGATATTTACAACCCGTAAACGCTATTTACGACATGTCCGCTGAGAGTTGTGCCTCTGATGCTCTTCCAGAATAATATGACATGAACGAGCATGAATATAAACACAAATAAAGACATTTAGCTGATTACACAGGGAACAACAGTGCCCATTCACATCCCCAGCTGAGCAGTTCAGCCAAAGAATAGTTTCACATATTTATATCGCAGCGATATGAATCCCACTGGAAATCAATTAAAGAAACAGAGCATCGTCGCATCAGTGACTGATTAATATACTGTGAGTTAATCATTATTGGATACTTTAATTGGATTATCTTCCAAGAACACAAAAAGGACTAATTATTCATCAGGAGCGCTCTTGTGTAAACACTGTTTGTTTTCCCTGATTTGCACATCCCCTAAGCCTTTCTTACCTCATGAGCCACAACACTGCCACATCAACACAGTCAAAGTCAAGTAAACAGCAACAATGAAATCCTGAGAACAATCATTTCAGTCATCTGCATATGAAACTGCAGCAAGGCAAAAGCAGCGTGTGCTATGAGAATCTAATTGTAAAGACGAGAGGAAAGGAGAGGAGAGCCGAGGAGAGGAGAGGAGAGTTATTGACCATTCCTGCTGATCCATTTGGCATTAAAAGGTGATATAAAGCATTAATAGGTGTAACTTGACTCTGCATCTTTCTTCGATGAGCAGGTTTTTCTCCCTGCAATTACTTTGCTTTAAAGTGCCTGCAGTTAATTTGTCTGTATCTTCCAGCACAGGTAATATTTGAGTGCAGAGCTGGGAATCACACAGACAGCCAATCGATTCACAGGAGCCACAAGGAGACAGCTGAAGATATTTTGCTTCAAACTACCGTACTCAAGACAGTTGGGGGCTATGAGTTGTCTGTGAAATAGTTTTGCTGTAAAATCACACAAAAACACACCAACAGATAGAAAGGCAACAGTTACTATATGACTTACCTGTACGGTGTTAAAACCATGGAGAGTGTGAGTCAGGATGATGTAGCATGAAAGAAAACAGAAGGAAAGACATAAGTGACAGGAATATTGTGGAAAATAATGTGTTTTCTTCTTTGATGACGCAGTCTGATGGGAACTGTAAGATGGTGTCAGTAGAATGTATGAGAAATACTGGACATTGTGGCAATGTACTTTTTAAACAAGCTAAGGAGCAAAACAAATCAGTATTTACTGAATTTGCTGTTTTTCAGCACACAACTGGCCAGATAAGTTAACTAAGTGATGATACACATTCCAGCCACAAATTGGTCCGAAACCCTTCGGAAAATTGGCACCAGATGCCTGAGGGAGGAAAAACAAATCCCAAAACTGAGCCTATCTGATTGAGCGCCATCCACTCCACACTGTCTGGCCTGCACAGCCAGCAACAACAACGTCCACTGAGATAAGTGTTAAATTCAAGGCAGATGGAGCAATAATCATACTTTTTTTTGCTCTTAATTTCTAATAGTTTCCTGTCACCTGAAACCAGCCTTGGTTTAAATAGGGACTTATTTGCTCGGTATGCTGATTTCTGTTACACAGCCGAGAACACCCAATAGCCTAAATCAATACGTTGTGATCAATGAGATTGTAACAGACAGAGATGTGCAGAAATACAGGATACGTGGTAATATGATGTAATTACAGACAGATATTTCAACCAAAGGTAGTGCTGTTTGATGACATCCAATGTGGGTCAATGGTGATGCATTAAAAGTTAAAATTAAAAGTTATAAAATAAACATTAATATCTGGAGCAAGAGCTCTAATTACCATAAAAAGCCTCTGCCGAGTACCTGAACTGAAAGGGCTTCAAAGATGTACCATCACACGGTTACACAGCTACGTTTTAGGCAACTCTTAAAAGCTTTTGATTTGTGTAGAAAGTCAATTTAATATCGTGGTCAAGACTAACATTATATTTTTCCCTTGGTATTGGTATTATATTATCTCATAAATTAACTGCAAGGCAAAAGCAATATTTAAATGAGAAAATCTTCAAAGATTTAGCATATTCATCCATTTATGTAATCAAAATGTCTTTCTGTCTATAAAAGAAAGAAGAAACACAGTCACTGATGAATCTGCTGTTCACTCAGACTGGAGGCTCCTAGAGAAAGGGTATGTCTCTTGTTTATTTAGTTCCCCCCGTGGAAAGCATGCAACAACAGAGACCATCTGAGAAGACAGGTGTGAGCTACCCCTCAGCTTTGGCCAAGGGCAAGTTTTGTTTCCCTAGGATGTAGTGGTTCCGCTTCGGAATGGATTAGGACAACGTGATCCAAGACTACAGTAGAGCTCAGAGGCATCTTTTCTCAAGAGTGTGGTCTTACAGCCTGAGGAGAGGTAGATACTGTTCCCTGTGATAAAGTACGGTTGGTGCACACACTGTAACTGGATTAGGCCCTCTGGCCATGCAGTATTCTCTGGGGGTCAGCATGCAGAGAAACCACTGCCACAGAAATATGAGTAAAAGCTGAGAAATGCTGGCATGTTATTGCAGAGGATGTTTTACATGAACAATTTGTGCAGGTAGTGATTAGAAAGCTGCCAACCAATTCCAGTTAGATGCTCTTGTTTCTGCAAAACAATTGAGCTTTTGGAAATGATACAAACATGCTGCAAGCACCAAAACAAGAGCACCAACTTTACTATTTAAAGTCTAAAGCTAGTCAAATGATTTCTATTAACCGTTATCTGGTATGCTTATTTGTCCCCACATTATGTTGGGGTATATTTTTGCAGCTTTATCTACAGGCAGTTGTCCAGTATGTATAAAGATAGTGCTTATCAATTAACCATTCCCTTTGGTCAACTAATAGGAGGAAATCTGTACTTGTACACTGCTTACAGTAAATAGGGCTACCAGCTTGGTGGACAGTAGATTTGGCTGGTGCTGAATAACGGCTTGCTCCTTCACACTATTTCAGACCCCATAATGCTATCTTAATTGGATATCAAGCACAGGATATATCATTCATTTAATAAATGAGAAAAGACATTGATAAGAGTTCGAGTAATTGTCATGCATGGTACTAAAATAGAAAAAGTGGGAGTAACGCACAAATGGAGACCGCCTTTCAGAATAACTTCACATCACCTTACTTCTCTCATGTCAATGTCTCTTATCAATGCCTGGCTTAGAAAACCTGAAATTTAACAGGAACTTTCCATTTAAAATCAGTAGAGGAGTCTTTTCTTTTGCTTTGAAGGAGTTCACCATAGGACAGACACTTCCTGCAGTCCAGACAGCCAGCAGGCAGATTTGCAAGTAGTGGGTTGTACTAAATCTATTTTTTTTTCTCTAATGATCAAGCAGGAAGCAGCTCAAGCGATGCAGGCCTTGTCCATTCCTGGGAGAGATAGTGAATCGCCAGAGGTAATTAACAGCGGTGGAAGTGCTGAAGGGCTGCATGACATCCAGCTCCAGATAGTACGTTTTCTCTCCTCTGTCTTTTGTTAATTAGCAGCATTAAACTAATCCTAGCCTTATCCTTTCTTTTCCACCATCAAAGTCCACCAGGATAACGCAATGGCACAATGAAGCAGAGCAGACTAAATTGAGGAACCGTAACAATACCAATTTGCCACAGCTCCAGATACTGCAGAATTTCCTAAATATATGTGCTCATGCTGCTCTCCCTTTGTGGCTTGTTGCTTTGATAATGTCCTCTGTGTAAGCCTGAGTGCTGCAGGGTAGAGGTTTGGACTGAAATGAAAGTGATCATAGAGAGCTGGGGCTTGCTACATAGGTGTGTCTGTATTAACTAGTATTGTTATACCCCCGGCTGTGGCACGATGCCGTAAACTGCCACGTGATTTATTAGCCTGCACACCGAGTGGCAAGAGACCACAGGATAAAAAGACGCCACTAATGTGGGCTATGACTATCTAATAATAGCCTTCAACAGGCCATCTGCAACACCCTAACTGTGTTTATTGAAATGTTTACTTGCTCGCTGAAGGTTTCACTGTGAGTGTGAAAAGACGGGAATGTAAAATGTTCTTCGAACCTTGTCATTCTCCCTCACAGTGGGGCACTATGGAGTCTGAGAGAAGCTACTGACTGCACACACTCTACAGAGCAAAGGGTCAATCAATGTCATTAATCTCATAACTAAGAATAGGGAATTAAAAATTACCCAAAATAGTGCAAGTCTAATAATGTTAGTTAGTGTAAGTACAGAGACAGACTGTTGAGAAACATACTGCTCTGTAACGAAATTGGCCACCATTAGCATTGGTAACACAAACAAGGAATAAAACGCAAAATCTGGAAGTAAACAGAAAATGCTTTAATGACAGTGCTGGGGGCAAGCGTTCATAAATGTTGCACTGTTTATTATTATTATATTTTACGTGTCACAGCAGAAACCCACTTGCTTTGCTTAGCTTGGCTGCTTAGCTGTTGAGTTAAAAATGTTTTCTACAGTTTCAACCATGGGGCTTGTTATTGTAGTTTTCCAATGAAAGGAGACCTCTGTACCTGGCAAATTGAAGGTAATCTATAGATTTGAAATTAAATTTAGTTAAAAGAAAACCCATATCATACCGCAGCACCTTCTACCATTACTCTGACACCTAATGGTGCTTAAGAGAACAGCAACACAACTATGAATATAGCCTGAATACGTCTAACACCAGACACAACGTGGTAGATTTTCCAAAATGTTGTGCACTTTACATGAGGCCAATTGCAATACAATTGGGAAATTTTGTAAATATTTTTGATGTCTTTTTTTTCCCTTTTTTTTTAATCAAAGGAAACATTTTACATGACAATTTCGCATGCAATTATAGGATATTTTGAAGATAATTTTTTTATACAGAAAGAGGGGGGAAAGGAGAGAGAGAGATAGAGAGAAAGACGGAAGATTGTATTATTATTACTGTTAGTGTTGTTAAACTTTATACGTAGACCCTGAGGTAAAATAGGCAATATGGGGTAGTAGTAGATTGAAATTGAAACAGCCATTTTTTTCCAATACCTTGCACGCCAAAAATAGAAGGAGACTATGTTGAATCTCTGAGTGTGTCAACCTGCACCTTGTTCTCACTAACCTAACCGCACATTAGCTTCTTTCCTGTCATAAATCTGTCTTTCCAGGGTCTGCCATTCTCCTCTAGCCCACCAGCTGTCACCCCTGAGCTTGCCGCATCACAAGGATCTCCACATTTCCTCACCTGTTCCCAGTCCCTACATGTAGGCCCCAGTATGCCAGCCAGGTGCCTCCAATCTCTGTCAGATCCATGACTCAATTTACACTTTGCAATAACATGCAATCTATACCCAGATGCATTATCCAGATAAGAAAAATTCTTTGAGATACACTTTGACAGTCTACCTAATGTATGATTATAATAATTGTTTGTACCAGTATGTGGTCTATGAGCCAGATTGCATAGGGTTGCGACCTGTCAACTGAGGTTCAATCACAATTCAGGCAGAATCCTGGTAAGGAGAATAAATGCTAAACAAAGGTAAAAATGCAGGTCTCATCATCTGGGCGTCACTATCCAGCTGATCCAGATACAGGGATGGCATTCTACCACAGGGTGTCAAAGAGGCCATTGTTGCACTGCTTTAGTGGTTCCAGCATTATTCCTGTCACCCTGCCTGATGTTACCGACCTTCGGCTGTACTTTTGTTTTATGAGTACCTGCTTCCGCCCTTTTTTGAATTTATTTGCCCCTTCTGCCAGTCTAAGTGACCACTGTCCTTGTCTACCATTGTAAATAACTTTTCTACCTCTATGTGTTTTAGATTACATAAAGACTGATATATCTTAACCTCCTGTTCAAGTCTGCAACAGCTATGTTCCTGTTTGTGGCTGTACTTCTTGGCATCTTGGATAAATAAACTACTATGCAGCCAATACGCAGCCCCAACAGTATCTTCATAATCTGCCAATGTATTCAAAGTGCCATGACCCTTTACTCCCTGACTGGTTAAATTATTTACGTCTCTCCTCCTGACAAACCTCTTACTGTCCGCAGCGCCTGACTCAGAGGCACTCAGCCATTCAGGTGAATATAAACCATCACCATGTGAGCCCAAGTTTTTTAAAGCAGGCGCAGAGCACTGGCATTTTTTATATTCTAGTTTAGAAAAAAGTAAGATGCACTGGAATTGTATACAAATAAACACAATTTTTGAAGTTAAATAAGTCTGAATTTTGAGAAGTAATGCTGAGATGTAAACCTGCAATGATCAGAAAGATAAAAGACAGATAAAATATGGAAATCACTCATTTTTATGTTTTCAACCTCAATTGTTTTGCTTTGAACCTGAGATCAAAGCAGCACGAGACTGAGAGTCACATACTTTTGTTGTTGCAAAGCTTTTACTTTCTTTGCTGGTGTCAATATGTCAATACATTGCAAGAGAGATACAATAAGGCATACATGTCCGTCAGTCAAGGCATTTGGTTTATGTGTGTAATTGAGTCTAATCTGGTGCATAAACAACATCTCTAAATACAAGAAAACAAAGGCAATGCAGATTATATATGCCATGAATGCAGACAGCTACATATGTCTCCACAGTGCAGCATGATGCATCTGTCAAAGTGTCAGTGTCCTTATCAAGCTGACAGTGTTTATATTAGATTATTTGAATACCTTCATTACATCTAATCAATCACTTTCTGACATCAATATCATCATCTGACAATCTGTGGTTCATCCAGTGTCTGTAGTTGGTCAAGATTTCTTTCACCATAAAGCAAAGAAATGCTTCTTTACCAAATGGCACTTTTAAGGACACACACATTTGGGTGTTTCATGTCACTGTCAAACCGCAATGTTTTCTTTATTGATTTTCCTGTCTGATCTCATCACAGCCAGAAGGGTGGGGGCGAGGGATTACGCATTAGAATGAAAACAGAAAAATGTAATGTAATACTACATGTGTAGAGGCCCAACAGAAACACATCTGCTGGTTGTCTGGAGTAGTGGTTGCTTTATAAAGCTCTGCTATCCTTGTCAGGTTTGTCAGTATGTTAATAAAGGCGCCGCAGCAGTACAAAGCATCATTGGCTGGCATCTGCCCGGCCTCCCTTAGGGACTTACATCCCTCTACCAGGACGTGTGGTGGAGGACTGGGAGGTGGGCTGTTTGTCAGCCCCAGCGGGTGCCAGAAAGATCACAGTGACCTGCATGAGGAGTGTGTGTCCCACTGACAAAACTCCTGCAGCCAAAGTAGACTCTTCAATCAGCATCTGCAGTGGACTGCGGCTGAAGTCATTACTATCACAAGCCTTGTATTTTTCCTCAAAAGAAAATCACATCAAAAGTGCATCTTATATGTGCCTTGCAGGAAGCTCTGGAGTCCTCTGATGAAACACACCTCTATTAAGCAGGCTCTTACTGCAGACTGCTACAGATACTGACCTTCAGCAGATAAAAAAGGCCTACATGGTGCCTGGCCAGAAGAGGAAGGGTTATAGCCATGGCATGGCACGGCAAAACACTATATTTATAATGAAATATATTTTGCTGCCTCATTGTACTGCAATTCCTAACAAAATGTATATAACGTTGCGAAAAGTTCTGCGGAAATTAAATTCATAAAACACAGTAAATGATAACACTTAGTAGCAGTCGCAAGGACACATTAAGGCCTTTGTTGTATGCGGAGATGCTACTTGCACTTATGAAAAATTCATACATTACATGCGGTAAAATAAACTTTATCTTTCAGATGACCCAAATAGCTCTCTCTCTCTCTCCCAGTGTGTATGGCGTTTCTGCAGTGTCCGAGGCAAACATCAACAATGACAGAAATTCAGCACAGCTCTAATGATGAGTAAACTGAAAATGCTATTTGAGAATCCGTTGCAAAGTACTGCATTTCTACACGTTTGTCAAATGAAAAATCCAACATGATTTCACAATAGGAGGAGCCTCGGGACATTTGCTGAACATTACATTGGAACTCGGTCTCGGTTACATGGCTCAATCAGCTGAAAAAGGCTCCCTTTGATTATAGAGCATGAACTGAGAAATATGATAATAAAGGACTAATTGATTTACAGTTCATTGATCCTTTCAAAGGATAAGAAAAAATATTAAGTATACAACTGTTTGGACATGATTAGCATGCTAAATTAAGAAGGTACAAGATAATAACTACAAGGTTCGTCTTCTCTGGCGTATATTCTTCTATATTACAAGCACCTTGCACAGCACCTTTTTAATGCAGGCGTGAGCGCCTTCCTCAGCTACGGCAACTCTATCAAGAGTAATGATTAATATGTTGGGCCAGAACCCAGGTCCACAGCACTAGCAGATAATTGAGATCTAATCTGATATCATTTACTAACTCACCCTCAAAGCTCCATAGAGTGGCCGGAACCAATTGACAATTTTGTGAGCATAAGTGCAAAAGCCACATTAAAATGAGACCTGAGGAGAAGCAGGTTTTCATAGGGCTGTTGCTTGAATCAATAAAGGCCAAAGGGTCCACCTCCCAGAGGAATCTCTGACAGAACCCAGGTAAGACTAAAGAGGTGGAAAAATGTCAATGTAAGTCATTCCGAGGTAAAGTTGGACACGCACACGCACACACACATGCACAAGCACACACCAGCACACACACGTGAATCAGCAATGATTATCTACTACTGAATAGTTTGCTGCTATTCAAAGATAAATCTGTAAAGGGTAATCATTTTTGATTATTTATCATTCAAAGGTTGATTTTTCCACCCTTTTACTCCTTTCACTGTGTGTGAAGAACATGTTACACATGATGAATTGGTGTACAGCAGGGACTAAAAATCTAATCTTTATTACATAGCGATAATATGATATAATATGACATCATCCGTCTCTCACTTTCCTTTGTCTCACCACCAGGTGATTGATTCCAGTATATTTGAGATAGTTGGTTTTCT
Source organism: Genypterus blacodes (assembly GCF_046128005.1). Classification (NCBI taxonomy): domain Eukaryota; kingdom Metazoa; phylum Chordata; class Actinopteri; order Ophidiiformes; family Ophidiidae; genus Genypterus; species Genypterus blacodes. The sequence continues at coordinate 1,276,518 of NW_027466826.1, forward strand.
GATGTTGACAAATACCATAACCCACTGTAGTCCAAGGTGAGGAAGTCATTATTGATCTAATTATTGATTTATTCCAGGTATGAAGCACACTGGATGAACAACATTGATTAAACGGAAATTAAATTGTATTAAAAAAATATATAATATAAATATATAAACGACGCAGATCATGCACAAAAAACATAAAAATATGCACATTTAGTATTTTGTATAGATGTGCGACCTTTGGCCATGAAGAAATATTACATTAATGCAGATGATTATAAAATAAAGATTCCACCTTAGTTCATGTTGATTCAGTTGACATGCTACTCAAACATTCCTCTGTATGCCTGCTCTAAATGAGACCAGGTGTTCACCAGTGAGACTTGTCAAACTACCATTTACATGGAACAGGAACTTCAATTAAGTGTCCACCACCACTTAATGAAGTGCTGATTGTGAGAGGAGAACAGAGTCCAGAAACATAATGAAGTCATTAATGCTAATTTATACAAAGACTTTTGAGCCCTTTGTTTATTTGTGAAAAGCCAGACAACATCCTATGGGTTCATTATGATCTGGAGAGCTTCCGCTAGGTATGTGTTGGACATAAGGGTCAGGACAGCCACGCAATCAGCAGAGTGCCTCATCTAGCGTATGCAGAGCCATTCCTGTTCTATGCTAATGTCATCTCGGTGGGCAGAAATGAGAAAGTAGTGATGCAAGATAATTACCAGGGCACGCTGGAGACAGGTGGTGCCCTAACCGTGGTGATTTAGCATTTTGAATTCCTCACTCTCATTAGGCCTAGACTATTCCTCAGTCATGAAATAAACTTAGCTTGGCTGTAGCACAAGGCATTAAATCTTAACACGGAGCCTCTGAGGAGAGCAGATCCCAAAACGCCTTCCCAACATGCAAATGCCGCGTCGCGAGTCGCAAACAAAGCCAGGTGTTTACCAGCAGTCAAGGTCAGGATTGCAGGTTATCACACAGGTTATGGCTGGCAGACTCATTTCTCAGGGCTATTCCTGGACGCTGTTAGAAAAGGTCAGTCATTAACCATGCCATAAGAGCAGAGAATCACTTAAGTGCACCGTCTTTACTGTTGAGTAGAGACCTATTAATGTCAGTTCCCTTGTTCAAACTCCTAAAAACCTGAGGCATACACTGCAAAGCACCGCTATTTAACAGGTTCTTATGGGGTTAATTTTGCATTGCCCAACCGCCATGACATTATGCAACTTCATGATTCATGACCCCTGCTGATGCTTAGTCGAAGTACTAATTGTCCACTTATCGCCGGTACAACCAGGGAACAATGGGTGGCCAATGCACTAAGACAGAAACACGTTGAGCTCTGTGTGTTGAATTATACCAGTTTAGCTCAATAGCCTGTCACAGGTACAGAACACTTTGGGTCCTGCTTTGAAACAAATGGACTTCACACCCACCTGCAGGGATGCTGGGGAAAGGTGTGAATGGGCACCGGAGAACAGCCACAGGACAAGACTCAAGGACTATGAAAACCGCCAAATAGGTTTCACACCGCAGGGAAGCTCACATACTCTCTTCTCTCACATAGAAGAGTGTTTTGTAGGACAAAGACAAAACACTATTCCTGTGATGTTTGCGCATATAACTCAACGGAAAAAGGAGGCTGTGAGATTTTAATGACGGGCAGGGAAGTGTCAGGGACTGAACCAAGCTGAAGTGAACGGAGGTGGCAGAATATAATTTCAACATTTCACCAGATGTGTTTGTATCTGCAACAAAGCAAGTCCCTTTATGTGAACACAACACAAACACCGACAGCCTATATTAAGTCTGTGGCGGAGTGATAGGCAGGACAGCTTCAGTAAAGACTTTAATCATATGCTTCCACGCCCGCCCGGCTCCAAATCCTGCCTTGCCCCTCCTTGGTGACAGCACAAACTCTTTCCATTTTACAGTGAGAATTCAATGGAAGAAAAAAAAAAACACTGCAAACTGGAAGGGATTAAACATTTTCTGACACGCCTCATTTTACCCATCAAATGCCATTACAATAGAGCTGATTGCGAAGTATAGATGGGCACAGCAATGCAGTACAAAAAAAGGGGGAAAAGAAGAGAAGTGAAGGGGTGGACAGGAGAAAATTCCTCTTGTCATATGGTAACAGAATGGATGAATTTAAGCTGTCAAAGAATGGAGGTATTGTCAGCCAAGATGGTTAAAAGCCAGGGACTTTTGAAATCCCTACACTCAGATGCTGTCATGCTGCCGCCACGAATGAGGAAAGAGTTTCACGTGACAGTGATGTGAAACAAAGAATTCTATCCTCTTCTAGACCACTAAGTACATGTGCAAACCCAATGCAAAGAGGCAGCGCTGCTTAATGTGATCATGTGTATGTTTAAAGCAATTTGAACACAAGATCGCTGTAAAGCAGCTGTAAAAATGTTGAAAAACAACGGGGAAAACTACCGACACATGCAGCTCACACATAGCACATAGGTAATATCCAAACCCTGAGAGAGCTACTGAAATCCCCTATAAAAATGTATTATATACGGTATGAATAGCTGCTGCCTCCTGGCAACACAAGATTAACATAGGAATAACTTATATTGCCGTGTCTGTTTTATTACTATTCCATATGAAGCATGAGCTTTAGCCACAATAAATAAACCACTGGTTCACAAACATGAAGGAATTTGTCTGTGTATTAGAATACCATGCTAAATATACAGGGAGCAGATGCAAAAGCCTAAAAATAATGCTTTTCCCCCTCTCCCTGGAAAGAAAAAACTGTATTTTTTTTATTTTTAGTGTATGCATATGCTTCAAGCCTTATAAGGTAAATATACTGTACATCTCCCCTTGCTGTTCAAGAAGACAGACAATTTGAGATTGCAATGTTCTGATTAGACTTGTTTTGGAATGACAGGATGGGTGATCCACATGATTTCTGCAAATGGAAAACGATAAAATTTACTTGCTGGTTAATTGCTGGAGTCATTGGAAACAAGCCCTTTGCAATCTCCCCAACTCCCCAAACTCGCTAAAGCAAACACACCTCAACAACATTGCAATATAAAACTGAGTAAATCTGGTATGTGTGCATAGTGTTGCTTAGGCAAGGCCTCCAAATATACTTAGACTCTTTTGTAGTTATTTCTCAAAAATCATAAAGTACGTATTTAAGTATGACAACAATAGGGATATATCAATAGATAAAGAATGTGGCCCAACCAGGATTCTTCCCTTCCACTGGAATTTGGATTTTTTCACTACCGCGGCAACATGTGTCCATCCATCTCCTGCTCTGATTAGTCCTTTGTTTTTCTGTACTGGCCATTTCCTGCCATCTCAAACTGTGTCCCTTTTCACTTTTGTGTCTAAAAAACACAGTGACAAGTAGAGTGACTGATAGCGGATGGGGAAAAGCAGTGACCAACACTTCTTCGCTGATTTTACTTTGTATTGTGGGATAATCTGAGTAAACTGTACCAGTGGAACAATTCTTACCACACCGTGCTGCCAAATGGTTGACAATGTGTTTAATGAAGTTTACTCGTATTTGTGAGTGAGACTGCTGCTGCCATGTATATACCTGTATATAGTATCTGTGGGTCTGTAAACAGACATCAGACACTAATGGGTTGATACTCCAGGGTTTCCTGCTGTCACTGTCCTGCTACGCAGAAATGTGTGTATGTGTGTGTGTATTTGTAAAGGAGTTGGTACCGCTGGCCACAAATCCCCTCCTCTCATCATTAGGTCCTCGTTGCCTGCTTCCCCTCTGGGCCCCCTGGCTCCTGACTGCACTCCTTTGTGGCAGAATCAAATCTAAGGAACAGCCGGGGTATCGCTTCAGGCTACAGAAAACAGGGTCACTTGAGGAGGCAAACGACAACACCGCTATATACCTGAGACACAGTCGACTGAGCAGTAAAAGCTAGACAAACTTCTCTCAAAAACGTGTGATTTGTGCTAAATGAGGCAGTACTCGGTAAACACACTGTACGTAGAGCATAACAAATATCATCTCGAGCATGCAGCTGGAAGCATCACAGCCTGACAGGCACATACGGCAGCGATTCAGCCAGGAGGAAAGTCTCCTTTCAGGGCACATTGAGTCTGCTTGTTGTGCTATTAGGAAATTAAGAAATAACTGCTGTTCAGTGCAGATGTGAAGAGTCCTGTGTTGTTTCTTTCTTCTGGTAATTGCACAGCTTGAGTCCTCTTGCCCTCCCCCTTGCTGGGATTATTGCTGAATACACACTCAATCCCTCTCTAGCCATGTATCTTGTTGCAGAGTGTTACGTCCAATTGCAAATGGAATTAGCCGGCTCTTTCATTGTGTGCACAGCTTTTCTTCTCTACTCATGTCTAAACCATATGCTGGTCCAACAGCGAGCTTTAGAAAAGCCCTTGGTCCAATGAAGTCCTTGGCCCAGGGGGCACTTCAGTATATTTACCTTTAATCATGCCTCTGTGGAGTAAAGATCCACATGTGAATTACTGATAATGGAGCCACTCTGTTAAACAAGCGGTAGATTCCAAGACTATCAAAGAAACCTTTTCAGCTGTATTGATAACATCGTATTCACTGAATTCTATTTTCACTAATATCTGTTCTTAACAAATTTCACTTACAGTCTAGCCTGAGAGAAAGAAGGGATGGCAGAATGCAATCTTACTCATTCTCATATTTGACAATCATTTCCAGCATTAAGTTGCTATTCCTCTCCTGTCGCCCCTGAAGCATCGTGACTCATGTCTAAGATTAAGGGGTAAGAATTCAGGTCCCAGCTGATATGCAGCCACAGTAAAATGGTCAAGTTACCCCAGAGTAGGAACCCAAGTGGAACATAGAAAAGGGACACATCCAAATAATTTCTGTGCAAAACCAACTCTATACGGCCTCTCCGTGGCATCGCTGTTGATTTGATTTAGTTCTGCCATGTCCAAATGTGCTCTATGGCTGTGACTCTGGAAGGCCCTGCAGCAATATATTCAGGGTTCACTGTGTTTTCATTAACATATGACTTGGGCCTCACTGTGTGATTTTCCTTATGGAATTCAATGGTCAATAAAACAAAATGAATGACTTTAAGCCCAGCGCCCCTCTACTCATTACTGAGGCCACAGAGATGGATTTGACATTTCCAATAGGCTGAGTGATTCCAGAAAAGGACCCCATTGATTGAGGCCAGGACATTTCAAAGGGACAAAATATTAATTAACTTAATAGCATTGTCTTGTTGCAAAACCGAAGACAAGTGGAGATATACACACAACAACCTCGAATAATTATGTTGATATTTTACAGTATAGCTAATAAAAACTGTGCACACACACCTTAATCTTTGTCACAGAGGACAAGACTAATAGATTTCATGAGACTTCAGTTTCGACAAAGTATTCTACAAAACAGCAGCGCTCACCATTTTCCTCAAAAAAGCCTCACTCGCTCTGTTGGTACTCTTGAGTCGATACCTACTCATGATGAACAAGAATTATGATAGAAGTCATAAATCTTAAACAGCCACTTGCAAAAGCAGAGCAGGTTCTCAATCAAAGGGTTAGAACCGATATTGCAGTTTCTCAGGTGTCCTTCAGTTGCACGAGACGCATTCGCCACATTTACAAGAAGTAATTGGATTCGGTGAGTCGGCAAGCATACGCGACACATTGTAGACTGTGCACCTCTATGAAACTGATCATTACTAATAACCCCCCATCATTGACAAAAACATTATATACATGTATTAACTGCTATTCTTTCCGATAAGCGGAACATCAAGTTTTTCTCCATTTAACCGGATCAATACATTGATCCAGATTGTACTCTTAGTCAACATACAATGCCCCATTCATGCCTTTCACTTAAAAGCATACTGTGTTTTCCCGAGGGGGCCATGCAACTGTTACACAGCGTCACACACATGCTCCAATGTTGCACAAGTTGATGTTTCTTTTGATTAAAGACAGTTGCTCTCCATCAGTCACACATATGCTGTTGGTGATGTTGCCTTTGTAATGCCGGTTGGCGTTGAGTGCTGTGGTCAGCAGTGTCCCACAGGGCTAACAACGGGAGGTCGATCATTTCCTGTTCCTGCTATATTGAGACAGAAGTAAGTGGGATGTACAAATTAGCGCATGAATAGACAACACCATCACAACAGAGCTGATCAGACAATAGTTTATCCCTCATTTCATTGTTTAGCCGAAACCACATTAACTGTTAACTATTAAACTAGCACCTGCTGAGATTTACTTCCTGTTTGTTGTTGTTTGTTTCTATCATTTGTGGTATTTCCAATGAAACCAAATACATTTAAGCTCACTGTGCTCAAGATGAAAGTGGGATTTCACCCAAAAAATAGATTATTACCAGTTGTTGAAGGCAGCATATAGTGTTTGGGAACATCACACCCGTGGGTATGGCTATGCAGCGAGACAATATGGCCTGACTTGGGGGTAATTGATACTGGGATAGACAGAATGATAAGCTCCCGAGATACGCAGCTGAGGAAGACATCCTCTGTCATCAGTTACACTAGATTAGGAAGCTCCTTGCCAATGTTCCAACAAAGAGCAATCTGCACATCTCCACCCCGCTGGTCCACTACTGTACTGAAGGCCCATCTGTTCCGGTAGCTTCACTCGTCCCATACATCACCGACCTCCAGGCCTTTCACAGCAAGACCCAGCAGGGATGGTAAGTACCAAGAAAGAACATCTCTGGTCAGCAAAAACTCCAGCTGCACTTTGTATGCAATTCTACTGGGAATCATTGTTAATGAAGACAACTGAATACTTGACATGGCGTAAAATAGTGACATATGGCTGGTTGTATGTTATATAAAAGCAATTTGTCAAAGGGAAAGCCAAACCACGTTTCACCACATTTGACAACTAAATCATAAGGTGCAAAGACAAGAGTCACATCAATGAGGAGCTCCAACATCTCAGATTTGTGTCTACTATTCCATACGAGCTGCTAAAACTATCAACGTGGCTACATTTCATCACCCAATCACAATTGTACTCACATGTTTTGATATATTTCTTGTGTCATTTGTATTGTGTACAAACACTGATGCGCAAACACTGCGTAAAAGTCTGTCAGCTGGAGGAAAATCAGACAGATGTACTTTGACAGTCATGCATTTGTAGCATCATTCCATTTTTTACAAGACCGTCTTTGTGGCATTTTGCCTTTTGTAATACCTGACAGCGGAGAGAAATGGGAAATATGAGGAATCAGCTAGTGGAATAGCATACAGTGAAAGTTCTTGCCCAGCTCTGAACCATCAGACTCACAGCTGCATGGTGAGCACCTCAGACTGCTCAGCAGCTGGTACGCTCCAGAGTCATACCATTTGTCAGTTGGAGAAAATGATCCAATTCTGAAAAATATACAACTGGCATTTCTCTATAATGAGGATATTTCCATCTGTGTACACTGTGTGCATACCTGTGCTGAGTATGGAATTACATCAGCCAATAACACTGCAAAACAGCTCCGGCTAACTATATTTTTGGAACAAAATGCATACACGTCTTATATCAGCATGACTATTGTTACAGCACATTGTGCGCCATCATCACACCTACAGTGACTTAGCAACAATAAAGCAAATGTGCCTTCAAAGATTATGTAATGTAAACTGTCAAAAAACAGAATTCCAGCACCGTACTGAATTAATGCTTCACCTTATTTAATTTTGATTGCGGCCACAATGAAACATGGCAGGGAGGCAGATCAGTGACAAAGCTACAAGGCGAACAGATAGAGTTCTAGAAATCTTGTAATAAATGCTGAAATCAGTTTTCAAGGAGGCAATGGCAGCTTCATAATCAACCACGTAATGAGACTGATCACAGTAAGTGAATAAGTGGAGAGAGACACACTGGCGATCTGGTCCTTCTGTCCCTGAATGACCTGGATCTATAATGGTATCACTGATTTGATTGAATGATTGTATTGGTACTTTTAATATGCTTCGGTGCTTATATCTTGTGCTTTTTGAAGAATCACTGTGTTTGTGCAGCATGAAAAGACTGACAGTGGGACGAAGGAGGAAATGCATCTTAAAGCTGATGCAATGAAGCTGTAATGATGTTTGCTTTCGCAGTGGATGCATGGTTTAGTCCAGGGGTGGGGAAGCCGTTTGGTCCCGCCCATGAGACAATTTTGTCTCTTTCGAAGACGGCATCTAAATAATTATACCGTGATCATAATCACACCGGCAGATCGCAGCGAAATTTTCGAAGCGCACCCCCACCTTGTCAACAACAGTTTTGTGTTCAACCGCAGCGCAGATTTGGAGCGCACCCCCCGTCAACAGAAGTTTTGTGTTCAATACTTCAGTATGGCCCCTGAGGGCAGATGGCAAACTCAAAGGTCCCCCACCCCTGATTTAGTCAGTCGGTGTGAATCATCTTCCTCTTGACAAAGAAGAGCAGCCTTCGCATTTTTTCAACTTTTACAAAAAATGGTGGATGGAAGGTCACAGTTTCAAAAGAATGCTCAACTTAGTTCCATGACTCTAAGAGTGGTTCATAGTATCGATTGGCTCACCTTGGTATCGTTTCTGATGGAATTTTGAGTGGGAAAAAAAAAAGGATAAGAAAAGATAAAGCACAATGTGGGTATGTTGGTTGAAAACGCCAGAAGACAGCATTTACGGGGTCAGCTATCTATATTTCTCCCCAGACATTCGATGGCAGCAAAAGCTGAAGAGTGTCCAAGAGTTTCCGGTTTTATACACACATTGTAAATAATATAAAAAAACATTTACAAGGTTATTATTATGGAGCAATCTGTATACCTGTTTGCTTTCCTTAAAATGAGAAACTTTCAATTGGACTTTAAAATATTTAAAGTGCAATTTTTAGCTCCTAACTGCATAATCATCAATATTTCATGAACTGCTAATTGACTCCTTCACATCATTTGTGTCTTCCGGCATGCTAATCCATAGGAGAGCTCAGCACGGATGCATAGGGGTGGGTATGCATGAATCACTGTGGCCTCTGCTATTGATCCCTCCGCCTCATTGAAAAACAACTTAATGAACATTCGCCAGGGCGTCACACAATGCATCAGCATGTTCCACCAGATAAGTGTTCCTTGGGATTGACAGGGGGAAAAATAGGAGGCTGGTGGACACCAGAGTCCGGTCAGGGTCGCATCCATAGATTTTTTGATCCCATCTGTAGATAAGAGATGTGAAAATAATGATGCTCTGAACGCTTCAGCTGGGATGACCACAATCCTGGGAGACCCGGGAAGGAAATGAATGCAGGGCCGCGGAGGTGCTGGAAGTTGAAAAGCCAATTTGACTCTCTCGATGCCAAGACATCATTATTATTGAGAAATGTTGACAACCACCAGGAACCTTTAGCCTGAAGCATCTCTGCATCCGCACCCAAAATATAAAAAGGTAGGTCACATAGACAACATGAAACACTCCAAGTTGTCATATTTCACTGTGCTATTCACAATACACAACTTTCTACCTTGAAAACAGGTATTTTGAAAGCATTGTGGTTTGCAATGTGGTATTGATTGATGGGTGACAGTGGATCACAACTTATAGATCTTTCACAGGGAGGAATCTGACAAGTCTATCTAGCAAGAAAACACACAAGAGAAGTGAAACTAGAAATGGATCTCAGTGAATGTCACACTTCCATGGAATAAGCAAATCAGTCACTCAACTTTTTGAGTATTCTTATACACAGTTTTATCTCTCGCTTTTACATTACATTATTACATTTCTGCAATACTTCACATGAAAGCAATATGCAAAGGTCAGAGGTATACCTCACTCGTACATGTACAGTGTATGACTATATACTTAAACTGGATATGATACATAATATTCAAGTGTTTAAACTTCTCTCCCTTGTTTCCACTCCTTCCATGTATTGCGCCCCGACCGGCTCTTGTTTGTCGCTGTTGTCAATGCTGGGCACCGATCATTTCATACTACAGGATGTGGTCACCACAACAGGACAGGATATTTGAACTCCTAAATATCTCTCAGCCCTCTGTGCCGTATTTGCGAGTATGATTTTAGACATTGAACAATGACACATAGCAGCCCCTCAGTCATGTAAGCGAGCGCCACGGCATATCTTAATATTTGGACTGAATATAAAATCAGAGCAACAATGTACATATTCTTAACCTGGTATCACAATCACCATCTGAAACTCAGGTACTAATTAAATTCGGACCTTTGCAACCACACAAATGCAATTTCTAAATATCTAAAAATAAATAAGCAACTACACCTACCTATTTCAGAGCACTCCCCGGCTTCAGCCCTAAAGACCAGGAGAGTTATACTCTGTTCCCTCTAAAGTACACTTTGTCCCAGTTTTCTCACCAGATGGGCACACTTTTTAACTACCGAGGCTTCTTTGCAATCATTATCATCGGTACAGCAAAAATGAGTGCAAAGGAGGTTTGCTGCAAGCACACAGCTCTCCTCCTCTCTCTGTTCCTGTCCATCCCTCCATCCCTTCTCCTCTCTGTTAAAAACTCAAACCAAAAGATAGAATCATAGCTGAATACAGTAGAGTTTAGATGTACAGATTAAGACCACTGATGATGGCAGATACAGGGGTCAAGGTGATGGATGGAGGTTAGAGGATCTTACATTATTTACTGGTTAGTAAGTTCAAAGAACCTTGACATGACTGTAATGAGAGCTTTTCAGATGCCACATATCTCACTGTCGGCACAAAGCTATATTAATCACGATACACCGACTGACTTGTCAAATTGTTGAAATTGATCCGCCATTCTGTAATCCTCATGAAGGTCACATTCACTTGCGGTCAGTAATCTTCCCACAAAAATGAACGCGAAAACTATAACGACATGATCCACAACTCTGCAATAATCCATGCTATGCTGTGCACATTTGCGAAGAATCTATAGCTCATTTGCTGTGACGTGCCCTTTGTCTTTGTGTGTTCCTGAGCCCTCCAAAGGTCACATGGTGGAAACAGAGAGAACACAAGGAAGTCATCAATAGGGATCAATACAGTATAACCCCTGTGAATACCTATGTGAAACCGTCATCATATTCAAATAGCAATAAATTGCGACAAAGTCAACTGGACAGGAGTAGGTCCCTTGAAGGAAGTCTTTGATCTTTTAGAGGTCAATCGATGAGTTAAAAGCAGGGTTTGTCAAACGTGTGCATATTACAGGTGGAGCTTTAATCCCTGTCCGTACTCCAGATCACTTATTGTTGTGGTAAATTAAACACAAGTAAATGTATTCTATTAAAAAAAGTTGACTATCCTCTGTTAGATATTACTGAATTATTATTATTGTTACAAAACAATAAGTTTGACTTAAACATAGCTCTTCCTCTGTTCATTGCCATGTGGATGTCAATAACTTTTCCAACTTCCACTGTCTCTGCCCACAAGAGACAACACACAGAGCCACAAAGAAGAATTGCCATATTAAATTACTTCTACCCAGGGACATGTGTGCTTTATATTCAAATGTTGTTACACCTAGAAAATAAAGCTATATAAAACAAATGCCTAAATGTAAACCCATTTGTGAAAGGTGCACCTTTGGCTGCATTCAATTTTCTGTGGCCCTCATTGTTTAAGGCCTCATCACATTTCAGTTATCACGGGGCATTTATTTTGCATTTAATCTTTTTATCCTCAAAATGTGCATGCCAGTGTTAAACTCCTCTCTTTACAAAGAACAGAATGTGGTTACTGCTGGAAAAGGCTAACCACAGTAGGGTAGCGCAATTCATGTGGAGGATGAAGGGCGGTGGCGGGGTTGTGGTATCTATGTCCGACAGTAAACATCGACATCGCCGTGCTTATACCGACGACATCTTCTCCCCGTCAGGGATCAAAGACGTGCGGACTCGCAAACTCTTATCGACACACAAAAGCGCTCGTGCTGCACTGATGATAGCTGGGCTGTAAAGGGGATTGCTGCTTTTCAAAAGCGAGTGTTTTGAGGGAGTAAAAAGTACAACACAAATTCCAATACAAACATATGGCTGTTTGAGATATCAGAGGACGAGGAAAAACTTGCTTTACATTTGCTTTCTCTCCCCCCCCACCCTTTCCGAAAACCACAAGCGAGAGAGGATACTCCGCTTCCTGCACCAAACTCAACTGCTGAGCACTTTGCAAGTGTGAATATCGACAGCTGGTGTTAGCGTGAAAACAACCTGCAGCAAACAGAGCAGCAGCAACCCGCAAAACCACACATTTCAGTAAGCTGAACACAATGGAATTTATTCCTTAACAGCACTGAGTTTGGATAACATATCAGAATACATCAATCCTTGATCCATATCTCTCATTAGTGTATGACTCAAAAAGCAACAGCCCAAAAACACATAGAAACATAGACAGCAGTGTTACATGTCTACGATGGAAAACAATGAATAGATTTTTAGTATTTCTACAAATAACTGCAGTAGAATTAAACGTGTCTCTTCTATCTCATTCAGAGAGTCCATGTATCCGTTTGGCTGTACACTCTAGAGACCGCAGCTTTTGGCATGCTGAGCCTTCATCTGGATCTAAGGATTCTGTTCTTGTTTTTAATTGACTGTCACTCATTGCGCGAGGTCAACAGTTACACCAGGATTTTGCAGATTCCTTTACAATATTCCTGACAACAAATCAATAAACAAGAGCCTGAGCAGTATGAGATATTTCCTGTCATTAACTATCTATGTCAGTCTGTCACAATGAGCCCTGTTCACAGTACTCGCCACTGGCAGCGACAGGGACGCGTATTTTGTTATTCATCCTTTCAACTGACTAAAAAGAGGGTGTAAAGTTTGGAGGGAAGGGCTGGCAAATTAATCTTGCCAACGTTTTGTATAAATAATGTGAATGACTTTGTTGAGGGAAATGTTCAGTCACTACTCAACGTGAGCTCATTATACTTTCTGATGTGCAATAAATAATGATCAGACTGAGGGCTATTTAGTTTTCACATATTTCATTCTACTAATGAAAGGAATAACCTCCTGACCACTTATAGATGTGATTAAAATAACCATTAGGAGACCAAAAGGGTCAGCAATCTTTGTAGTTTTCGTCAAGGAAGATGAAGCAAGACCTCTAGACATGTTCTAATCAATTCAGTGCTAATGTATTACCTGTCTTAACAAAAACAAATTATCCGTGTAGCAGCTCTGGGCCACAAATAATCACAACACCAGAACACAGATTTTGGTCTGTGATTATCATACATTTTTCACGAGTTCAAAAACTCGATCAATAATTCAAAAATAGAGAAGTACATGGGGACTCATTACAGCAAATACCTCCACAAAGGCTGAACCAAGCCAAGACTAAATCTGTCTCATGAGCTTCTTGTGAGCATGCGACTGAATCACCATCATCCCAGCTACACATAAGTGATGGATGTATGTATTCTGCCTATTTTACAATGATTTATATTTTTTAAATATAATTTACATGATCAATAATCAAACACAGTTCACAGTTCACACTATAGCTCAGACGTACAGTGGCTCAGACAGATGCTGCACTATCACAGAATCAGCACACAGGCTTAATAGCTGTCTCACCACTCCGTGTGAGGGACAGGAACGACTCAAATGATCCAATAAACACCTTCAGGTTTGCTTCCTCTAATGACAAGCTGTTAACACTGTTAACGACGCTTCCTTCCCTTTTTTGTGCGGCGCTGCTGTGTGCAAAGCAGTAGCAGCGTAAAGAACATGTCCACAGGCGCCCTATGTCAGCCGCCTGACCTACTTTATTCTCTGTAAGGTCTCCAAGCTCCCTCAAGAACTCAAACACAACAAAGACACCATTTTGTCTTCATTAGATCCTGAAAATGCCAGAGCGTGTTGTTTGCCTACAAGTGATATTAGCTCTGTTTACAATGTATTTACCACCTTAATTCCAAATCAGCTGCACAAATAAACAAATGAGGAATGATGAAGTAAGCGTACACTAATGAGCATTGCCATCTCTAAAACAGAGGCAGTGCCAGGCGCGGTGCTACCTGTTCATAATTGGAATAGTCTGCTGCTAACAGAGAGGCTGAGCCCTATGAGATGTTTCTACTGACACTTTGTATCCCTCTGTTGGTCCCCGTACCTATTAACATTCACACCATGCAGCTGCAGCTTTTAATCATTAATACATTTCAAATTAAATACAATTACAAAATGTGATCAATGATGGAATTTTAATTACCGCTAATAACTGACCATCTGCCTGGCGGCCGACGGGAAGGGGGGAGAAGCAGCTAGGTGCACCCTGAAGAGCGACCGAAAATGTTAACCAAAGCAGTGAAATGCCTGTGTTAATTAAAAAGGAACATTAGATTGGCCCACCCATGCCAGGGGGGTAAAGGCGTGTTAGAATGGTAATCGTGACCCGCAGACAGGAGAATTTCCAAATGTGGCCCCAGGTGAGCGGTTCAGGATCAATTTGCATCTAAAGCATCTTTCACTGATAGAGCTAGACGCCGTGGCCACCTCACCCATCTGTTCAAAACAAATAGAGATCAATGAAAGCGCTTTACGAATACAGAGAAATTACAAACCAAACAAAATGTTTGTTGGATGAGTGTTGTTTTATTCTAGTCATTTCTCTGGGTGAGTTTGTGGTTAGGGAACCTGTAGGCATCATACATTGTGAAATAGATTTTGACAAGGCACAGAAGCTCTTCTTGCTCAGAGGGCCCCTCATCCTGTCTGCACTCTCAACCCGTCTGGAAGTCACTTTTGTGTAAAGTTAGCACTGTCTCAAGACCTAATTCTGTCTGTTTAAGATCAAAACCATGCATTCTTCAGCAACACAATATAGACATCACAGGGTAGGAAACAATATATTTTTTATGGGGCAATCTTTGCCCTCACTGACCAAAGATTGGGGGGCACTTTAAACACGCTCATTAAACACACTGTTCAGATTTAATAACTCATTAATCTAAATCGCAGAAAGATTAGTCAAGTTAATTAAGCAGTGAAGAGCCAGGTCTATTTTTCTTCAGTCAAAGAGACTTGAAAGATCAGAAACACACTAGGACGTTTGTGTTCACATCCAATAAAGGCTTTTTTCATTACATTAGACATTCATATATCAATTTATAATGACTTGCTAACCCTACTAACTGCCTGCCTCGGGATGTACGGGGCCATTTTACTCCAAGAAACAGCAAATTTGTGTTGTCATGATCAGACGTTGATGTTGTAATTCCAAACCAGCCCTGTAAATATCAGCAGTACAAGTCATTTATTCACACTGACTCATTAAAATAATTTGCTGCGTCATAATACTTTATTACATTAGTCAATTATGCAGGGGGGCATTTTCTTTGGCTTTTTCAGTTTTTCGGCAGAATCAGGGCTATTCACACACTTTGCTGTCTGTTGCTTGTGTGCATGTCTGTGTCCATGTCTGCAAATATATTGGCACTGATGATAAAGACTGATTAAGTGACAGTGAAAAAATAAGATTGACAGGGTAAGATGCAGTAAAGATGTAACAGACGCTTGTCAGCACAGCCATCATCAGTGCTAATGATGATGGCTGTAAGCTGTAGCATTTATACCATCTTGCTGCTCATGCACTAAATGTAACTTTTAACTACATAATCTGCGGGCGCTGGTATCAACAGCTGCCTTCACCGAGGCAGTGGGAGAAATGCCAGACGAAGTTTGAACCTGTGCGTGTACCATTATTATTTGGTGTAAACAAAACAGCAGCGACCCACTGCACAAGCGCTTTGGAGCAGTTCACAAGGCCAGAGACTGAGAATAATGATGATGTGTCTGGCTTTATTTTCCACTCCCTCTTGCATATATATGCACAGTTACATTTGTCACATTTCCCTCTCTTATTTTCAAACACTCTGAGGCGAAAGGCTCCATCAAGATTGCGGGGGACTGAAAGCAGCAGGGGACACCCCAGAGGGTACGTGTGCTGAAATGCGTCTTGGCGACTAAGGCTTGATTGGGCTCATGGGGGGAGAGGAGATGTTTGCTCTTTGAAAGCCTCCACAGTTGTCCAGAGATATGGTCCTCACGGCTTTAGAGCTTGTTATCTGTGGTAAAACACGACTTGAACGAGGCAACGTGGCTCTTTCTAAACGCACACACACTGTTTCATTGAGCTCCGTTCATTTTCCTATTTCCCTGATATTGAAAATGTAGATGGCCAGGCAATGATAAATATCAGATTTGACATATCTACACTGATTACCCATTTTTCATTTGGATCACTTCTAATATTAACAAGGTCAACGTTTTAATTCCTGGCGTAGAGGAATATTTTAACTGAAAAACAAAAAAGAAAAAAAATTGCTTTTGCGTGGTAGATGCTGTTATTATTGTAGGTTTTGCCCATTTCACACATATACAGATGAATAAAATAAGGAATAAAATGATCTTAAACAATCTCAGTTCATATCTTTTTTGTAAAAAAATTATACCGGAGGTGATGTTATAAGGATAAAATGTTAAGTGAATTTTTACTCAACAGTGTATATTTTTCATCCTAAAGCATCCTATACTTAGTGTATATAGACGCAGATTGTATTTGCAAGTCTGTCCAGAAGATGGGCAGCAGATGAAAAGATCATCACATGATAATGCTGACCTGGCACAAATGATTCCATCTATCTGCGTGCATGAGTTTGACAATTCGTTCACGGATAATTGTCTCTCTGTCCGTCAAACAAATGACTGCAGTAGAGTGGGATATCTAGGACACCTCCTGAGGAAACCTACCACATGAATCCTCTCGCACGCCGTACACACAGACATTTATCCCTTCGCCACCTTCACATTGATATATAGCTTCAGAGACAAATGTACATACCTGGAGGTCCCGTTGATATGAAACAGAAAATCAGGCATTGCTGAGGTGATATTTTTAGTGCTGTGTTCCTCCGCTGGGCCGAACACACAGGGATTTCTGAGTGATTGCCCATCTAAATAATGCAAAGTGTGTTCTCCTGTGCGCCCCAGAGGCCCGCGATGGAAAATGATTTGGATGACAGGAAACAGCTGATAAGATGTTTCGCCACAAAAGTATTTCCATGTTTCCTTCCCTGCATTGTGTCTAAGTGGTCTCTCAGTGAGGTGTGGAGGAGGTTTGAGCTTTTCATAGAACAGACGAGAAAAGGAAGGAACTTGGCTCAAAGGCTGAAATAAAGGTGAAATGAAATACTAACTAAAGTATGTAAATATGTATGGTGTGTAATTAGCCAATTCAAGTTAATGTGTGCTGTGTAACAGCCTATTAGTTTGACATAACCCTTCAGTCACAGAAATGCCAAGTACGAGCAGGCATCATTGTGAGAGTGTGCACGGATCTTAATTGCATCCAATTCAAGCAATTTTTAATTTACTGCCTCTAATATAAAGGCATATTCTGCATTACAACATAACCATGCAAAATGAAAGTTTAATTCATTATCCATCTGAAGCACAAGAGCCGAAGAAAAGGCACATTTATGCTTTGAACAAGAGGATCAAAACGCTTTATCTACACAGAAGGTAAACAGGCTGGGGATTGGCAACACTGCCAGTGAAATTAAAAAACAGCTTTCTGAATCCAAATCCTCATTTGTCTGAACAATGAAAAGATCCCGACTGTAGCTGCAGCGTGAACCAAACGGAAAGTTCCAATTCTGTGATTAAAAGCAGAAGCTCAAGCGTGCAGAGACATTTTAAATAGCTGTTGAAGGGCATGAGATTACGGTGATGAAACAAAAGTGTTTTGTAACTGAATACAACTCATACCAAAGAGCCCCTCTTAGCTAAATGCACAGGTATTTGACTAATGTAATGTCATTAGCTAATAGATTTAACATATCAAACGGATACATTCAGAAGTACAGCAGCACTGCAATGGTATATATTTCAATCAAGTGCTAATCGAATGAATTTGGCTATAAAGTGTGTCTTGAGATACATGTCTTGAGAAATAAGCCCCGAGTCGAGAGTACTTAGTGAAACTTTAATGTTCTTGGCCTTGATGCTCAATATGAAGTGTTGCTGTCTCAGAAGGATGTTGTGAGACAGCAACAAAGTGAAAGCTTTGGCTGCTTACGTGTCAGAAGCTGTCAAACACTGCCCCCTTCGATTTTTTTGGACCATTCTGCGACCACGCACCTCCACAAAAACTCAGCATACCTGGTTTCTGTATTTGGAGGGTTTGTCTGACCACATACTCAAAAGGGAAAAAAGGAGGAGCAGGTTCAAATGCAGTCTTTTTTTATGTTTGTAGCTCGATTTTATAAGTTGTTCTCCCTGGGAGTAATCTAATTCTCTTCTTGTGCACAGCCTCCAAACTGGCCATAAGGGACATGTGCGGTCACTAGTAGCAAGCATGCAATCTACTTTGTAAGAGGCGAGAATATTATATTGTTCTCCTCCTGTGGTCAAGGAACAACATATTTTTTGAATAAAAATCTATACATATTTGAAATACTTTCACTGGTTGGCATAAAATCTTTTACTGTGAGAAAGGCCAGGCCAAAAACATATTATAGGAACTTCTTTCCCATTTACATAACCCTATAGGGAAGTACTGTATATGATTGTTAAATGTATTTATTGAAATGTATTTAACGTCTTAGCTGTTTCTCTTATTCATATGAAACTTGTTGTTGTATGCCAAGGCCAAAAACTACGTCGCATTTTTTAATCCTGCTTCAGACACCAATAAAGCTAGAACCGACCTTACAGACACTGCGAGCACAAAACCAATATGACTTCTGGCTCTCCTGCTGCTGAAGTGGCTATTAATCATGCCCTGATGGCAGGGTTGGGTAAAGAAGCAAAGTTGCAGAGTTAAATAGTGGGATTTAAGAGCAAAAAGACATTTCTCAGTAAACATCCTTAGAAAATCTCCAGTAGCATTTCCATAATTTCACAGGTCACTTGGAAAACAAACATGCGCACAGACTCGAGTGTGGTAACACAATCACGACTACAGATTATCCTCTCTAAACAAACATCAATGCCATGGAAAACTTGAAGGTTATCCTGATGGGAGGCAGCCTGTGCAGGAGGTACATTTCACTGGAGACGGAGGAAAGGATTGAGTTCTGCCAAGAGGGGAAGTGGATTGAGAGTCCGTGTCTAAGCTGCCACAAACAATGTTCTGTGACATGACAGAGCTCCCATACCATACACGCCTCACAAGAGCACCAGTACATCCACAGAGCTCACTCACAGGACATTTGGGATCTAAAAACAAACTCATGACTCCAATCACAACGTGACAAAATTAGCATATTTATAAAACAGGCCTATGATTAGACACCGAGTGGATAAGAAATAAATATCTTCGCTTGCAACAACAATTTTGTGCTTAAAACTTTGATGTCGACAAAGAATCCTCCATTTTGAGCATTTACAGCCTTGCAGACCTTCGGCTTTCGAGCAGTCAATTTTGTTGAGTTAATCGACAGAAATTTCTCCCTGTGCTCCCTGAAGAATTTTGGATTGACGTGATGAGCTCTACCTTCGTATGATAAGGTCAAGATGATTCTACAACATCTAAATAGAATGACTGTGCTGGCCAATTTTCTTCTCTAAATAGGTCTTGCGTCATGGGTCACTATGCTGTTATAGGCATGGTGTTTCAAAATAGGCTGAGCTCTCCCTTAGCATCTTCTCATGTGCACCTCACCAATCTTCTTCACTGTGATCCAAATGCCTCAAACATCTATTCATAATACTCTTTTTCAATCATCGTTCATCTGATATGTGTTCTTTTGCACATTTTAATCTTGTTCTTTTATTGGCCACTCGCCAGCTATGTTTTTTCCAGCATCCTGGAGTCGCCTCTTCATTGTGGAAGATGATTTCTGGTGTTTTGTGGGTACTATTTAATAAAGCTGCCAGCTGAGGACCTGTTAGGCGTCTGTTTCTCAAACTAGAGTCTCAAATGTTTTTGTCCCTCTGAAGAGTGGTGCACTGCAGCCACTCGCTACCTCTCTCTGTCCTGGTTAGAACCAGTTTGCGCTGTTCTGTGAAGGAAACAGTGCACACCTTTGTAAGACATCTCCAGATTCTTCTTCTCACATTGAATAGCCTTTATTTCTCAAAACAACAGGCGGACGGGTTTCTGAAGAAAGCACATCATTTCGCGTACCCACACATGCTGATGCTCTAGATACTCAAGTAGACCAAAGACGGACGTTTTATTGCTTCCTGTATCAGCACCACGGCTCTCAGCTGTGCTACCATAATGGCGCGAGGGCTTTTTAATGATGAATAAGCCTTTTAACATGGTTACCTATTATTACCTAACACAAGGTGCCATAGGAACACAGGAGTGATGCAAATGGACCTTAGAAATTCCATTAAAAATTAGCAATTTCCTGCGATAAGTCATTTACCATATTAATGTATAGACTGTATATCTAATTAATTTAATGTTGTGAAATAATGCGAGATTTAAAAAAAACAAGGACATTTCTCAGTGATTCCAAACTTTTTAACGGTGGTGTGTGTATGTACTGAATGTACTGTATATACATACAGTACATACAGTACATACACACACCACCACTGCCACTGTCTTAAAATTCTTATCAGAATCAAAGATCAAGGATAAAAACCTTTACGTTACATGCCGTTACTATTTTGAAGGCCCGTATTTTGGACTGTAATAGAAAGATGTCCCAATGTCCACTCTATATGTTGTACTGTACAGTGAGTTTCTTTTCTGATAATGATACATTTTCACTCAGAAGTTCCATTGTTTAATTTCATCATATCAAGGCATCTGGTGCAATCATTATTTGCGAGTAAATGGACAAAATATCCTTGTTTATCCACTTCTACTAATAATAAATTTCACGCACAGATTGTGGGTATCACTCATTAAATCTACCAGACCATCCTCGACTTCTCCCTCATTAGTGAGCTCCATCTACTTCACATTACAACATTTTATCATTTGAACATAACAGGGAACAACTGTGGCATTGACAAGGTATAATTACTCGGATTAATTCGGATTATGGAAAAATGTCTTAATACTTCATTTGCATTGACCTTAAAACTGATAATAAGTGATCTAAATACATAAGCTGTGAACTGCTGTAGGTTCAGTGGTGGTAAAACTACTTTCTTCACAAAAAACTAATGCGTTGACAAGTAATTTTGTACTATTCAAGCACCAACATTACAGATATTGTATGTGGATGCTCAAGCAGTAGGGGCCAGTCCAAATACTGACCATCATATGTCATCATCGTTCCAGCCATTTTGCTGCTCATTTCTTTACCCAGCCATCAAGCACAGGAACCAGAGAAAGTCATTTTAGCCAATAATTCTAGCAATTAATAAGCCAGTTCACAGGGTGGAACCGTGACTTTAGACTTCATAGCCATCCATGGTGCCGTGGTAATAACCAAAGTAAATTTGAGATTCGTAAGTTTGTTTTTATGGAGGACACTCAAGTGTCCTCTCCTTCTTTGCCATCTCATCACAGGTTATCCCTGTCACAACCCAGTTACCGAATTCCACGGACTAGTCTGTCCTCAACATTTAACCACAAAATGAAAACCATGAAGAAATAGATGCATTGCTGCTCTGACTGGTGCCGCAAATCACCTGCTAGGGCAGCAGTCCGTACACGTGAGGGGAAGGATATACAACAAATCCCTGCAAAGAAAAGGAGAGCAAGAGCAAAGAGCAAGCTGTGCGCTCTATAGTGATCCACACAGCCTCCTGTTCCTCAGGTGAATACAATATGCTAATACCCTGAGGAGAACATTTAGGGAGGGCCACATATGTTCCAAGAATGGAAATAGTCAATATATGGGAGACAGCCACAATGTAAAACAACACCACTGAATGGGGAAATGGGCACAGGAACAATGAAGAGACATGAATGATGAAGCACAAAGTAATTAAAATCAGTGCAAATATAAATATCAAAAGGGGAGCTGTCAGAACAGGAGCTGATGACTGCTTGCTAGAAGGAAAAAAAAGGCCATAGTGACAACTCAGGTAAAGACATTTGGCATGCAGGAGAGGAGGAGGAGGTGGTGGTGGTGGTGGTGTGTATATGTGCTGCTGTGAAAGCTGTGGCAGCCTGATAGAAAAATATATATATGCACTTCCAGGAGATAACGTCACTCAGTCTCATATTTATGCATGGGTGTTTCAAGCCTAAAACACATGAGTATGGCACATGAAAGCAAGGCAGTGCAGGGCAAATGAATAATGTCGACATGTCAGCTATTATGTGTCCTCACCATAACAAACACAAGCAATAAAGCTGATCACCGATGTCCCCTGAAAAGAAACTGCCCATTAGAAGCCTCTTCATATGTTTTATGTGCGAGACAATGCTTATGATTCTCTTAATATTCCTTTGAAGCCAACAGCCAAACATCAAGATCAATGGACAGTGGAAGATATCTCAAAATCCATGAGGATTTCTCCAATATTAAATGGACAAAAGCTATATTATTGTGATGAAACATTAGCGGAGCTAATGGTCAGTATCCAGTCTTATTTATCTCAATGACCAAATTCCACAGAGAAATTGCAATCTGAGATGCAATTTCATAGCAGACCTGGTTAAGCCCATGTTTTCTAAGATTTGATTCAGCCTCGGTGTTATCCGAGAGCGAAGGCAATACAATACCGAAGCTTTGTACCAAACTGGAAATTGAAAGCATGTGGGATCCCTATTTATGGTAGTTTACGTTTGGGTGGCTAACAACGTATCTGACACAATCTATCTTACGATAAGGTACAAAATTGATTTCTGGCTTTATGAAATACAAAGACTTTAAGGGGCAAAAGATTTGGGGAAAATGTTATAGTGGGAATTTCCAGACCAATACTGCAACTGTGATTCAGAAGAGATATGTCATGTTCTGAGCCTAACTTTTCTTGTAGTACATTCTAACACATTTTTGACCTTTTGCAGTTTAGGAACGATACACAATGTCTGTGTTACATAGGGATATACTGTCAGTGGATAAATGACGTCTTACCAAATCTCAAGGATGGTCACAGCACTCTTGTGCTGAGCAGCTGCCATCATGACCTCACGTTCCTTTTATATAGGAGGTAATCTGCTGTGGAATCTGTACTTAACATAGTACAGACATTGTGGATTCACATAGGACTGAGATCACAGATACTAATTCAGAAGAGAAAATATAAAAGTTTACAAAACAAAAGCACACATTCTTTGCATACTACAAACTGATACTTTCAGAATGTTCCTCTTGTGGCTACAAATTATTAGCTGAGCCTCTAGGAAGGGGAACCTATTACATATGTATTTTTTCAAGCTGATTTATCTAAAAGAGCAACGCTCATTCTCCATTTTGCCAGCTGTCATTACCCCTGTTAGCCATGGCAACTATACAAACAGAAACACGGTCAATGTGTACGCATTAAGCATCCTTCGGTGAAACGTGCACGTGTTTGCCATTTATTATAGATGTTATTTATACCTATGGATGAGCGTAGCATCAACTGAGACACTAAGGTAGGAAATGGAAACGGAACAGCACAGGTGCAAACGTAACTGCAGCTTTCCATGGCATTTCACCATAAGGGTCGCACACGGAGAGGATTCCCATCACCAAAATAAAACAGAAAAGGACTGTTGAGAATGTAATTGAGCTGCCATGTATGCTTATCATCACTGTCAAAACACAACCAGGTGCACCAAGTACTTACGAGATGCCCATTTCTTACCTTCTTTATGAAAATTAATCGTTTCACAGCCACAGTAAATGACATGCCACATTTGTTTATGTGCTTGGAATGAACAGCTACGGGGTTGTGGCGAGTGACCCGTGGTGGTTTTGCAGTGAATTTGCATTCATTGGCTCAACCAGCAAGTCTTCTTTACGCTCTTCATCGTAAATGACAGCTGACTGAGGAGGCTGAACAGCCATGGAGATCAGTGCAACACACAGAAGAGATATATGGTAGAGATAAATTAACCATGCAACTTTAACGCTGAAAGACAACACAGGTTTGGTTCTTAAGAAGAAGCTGGGATAAAGATTATGCAAATGTTGATAACCCATAATTGAGCATAATTCCATTGCATATATTTATGAAGCTCTTAACAGCCATTTACCCCTCCCTACAATTTGTTGTAGTGCAAGAGTAATGACTCGCACATCAGCATCAGTTCGATAGACGAGAGAGAAGAGGGAGGAATGTAAATCTACGGAATGATGTCTTTATCCAGACCTCCAGGAAGCAGCATGTTACCAAGAACACAATGCAGTGAAAGTGGAGTATTTCTTTTGCGGCTCGTTTTTCGTAGAAAACAATAGGGATCATAAATGTTGCACGAGAGCCTAATTGTGCTGCTGTCGGCGCTCTTTTCCTGCCCCTGTCCTCTCTGTCAATCGTCACCCTGCCCTCCTCCCCACTGCCCAAGGCTCTCCGACAGAGACAAGGCTGCAGTCGGGGTGTGAAGTTCAGCAGCGGCACAACAGTGAGACAGCAGCTGAATTAATATGATACCAGTCATAATCAACGGGGTTGCAGGGAATTTTGGCATCTGCTAAGCACGGGAGGGTGGAGGGGGAGAGGTCTCCGTCAGTCCACAGTGTTCTGTGTTGTATGGACCGATCGTTCCAGTTATGTGGATCATCTGTGGTGGAGGGGAAAACTGTGTGCGTGACTTTACTGTGAAAGTTTGTAATTGTCTTGCCATCTGAAAAGTGTGGGAGGATTGAGAAAATTCTATATAGTAAACACAAAAACTTCGAAGATGGTCTTAATTTGCTCACCTACCAGGCTTTAGATAACACAACAATAATGCAGCCAGCCTGTCACTTGCTTCAGCCTCACAGCCACGACTACAGTGTGCAGTGTAATCAATAGTCTTAATATAGAACTAAATAATGATACTGAGCTTAGGCTGCAGAATCCCACAGCACAAAGGGAGAGACATGGCCCGAGGTGCCAAAACACCGAACAAAAACAGAGCACAAATCAATCCCTGGGCTTCCAATTCAGACATGGCTGATTATCCAGCCTGCACTGATGTCTGTGCAGGCGCAAGAGAACAAGATACCAGTTAACAAGGTCATACATGCGACAAAGTCACATGTGACTCTGCCAGGCTCACATATAGCATTGGAAAAATAGGCTTTGCAATGTTATACAAAATGTAGCAATCATAGAATTTGCCACACAATGGAGCATTTTTCTCCCATTGAAAATGCTAATAAACCATTCTTTGAAGTGCCCTTATTTGCATTACAAACATTGTTTTGTGACTCAAGAAGAAAAAAACCCCCAGCCTTCTGTTCTCTATCCATCATAGCTGTTCTGCTAGAGTTGCCGCCTTTGCCAGAAATCTGTACAACAAGATGCCTGCTAGACAAATGCAGTCAGACCTCACCTTTGCATTCAGGGTCACGTTCAGATGTTTCTGATGATGGAAACGTGGATCTCTGAGCAGTATGTTCCTGTTGTTCGTTACAATACTCCCAAAAGAGCAACCGCATATCGTCGGAAAGTGCAGTTTCTGTTGCATTTATTAAGCAGCGGCATGGTATATCCAGAAGAACGCAGAGCTTCATGGAATCACCAGAAGTTCATGGAGTAATCAATGTTTTACAACGTTTTTTAGTGCACATGAAAGAAGGAAGTCATCGCTATAATAGAGACAAAGCAAGGAGGAATAGGAGGCATGGGTCCCAAGACAAAATTAATTCAAACCACTGCATAACTAGGCTATCTACAAGCCTGAGGAGATTTATGATTTTATCATTAGGGTATGCGGGATACATTCTCATATACATAGTCTGTCCGCCGTGATTCTGCTTTGAGAGGTGTAAGAGATGAAAATGCACGCTTCATGCAACACTGCTCACCGTTTCCTCTTTTGATAGCACGGGAGGAAAAAGCCAACACCTGATGATAGGATAATAAGAGAGAAATCCCTTGCAAATAAACGGCTAGGATACAGGATTGAGGCATAGCAGGGATATCAAAGACCTGTGTTATCTCGAAGAAGCAATTAACTTCCAATAGCAATCAAGTGTTAAAATGTGCTAAAAGAGCGAGACAGGTTCATAATTTAAGCAAACACAGGGTGAGCTGTCTAGTTGTAAAGGCAAAGCATTGTCTAACATGACATTCAAAGCCTATTGTCTACATACTGCAAATAGATGAAGGAGCAGATTCGGGGAAAATTAAAGCAATTGTTTGATTTTTGTAACAGTGTGTCATAATGTGAAGGGGAAGCAGCAGATTCAGAGTACAGTGTCTCCTCCGTGCCAGAGTCTTCCTGCCAAAACAAATATGAGAGGCTTGAATACAGGCCTGCATTTTGATCATTCTTTCTTCCAGCATCCATCATTTGTAGCACAGTCAATCTGTTATGTATTTACAATGGCGCAGCGGCTTTTGTTCGATAAAAAAAAAAACAGACTTACAGTGTCCTTATGAGAGAATATTGCTCACATTCTCAGATGTCAAGCCATAAAGCTGGATGGAAATTGATCCCACTGGCACTGCGCACACTCGCTTCCAATCAGAAATGAAGACATGACAATGTTTAGGCGGTGTAGCCAGGTTACTGTGAGGTCAATTCCGACCACCTGTCGCAACCATGTGAGCAACCATTGAAAGCCAAGGCTATTTTCCCCCTTAAGCGTCTGCAAATGCATCCCCAAACCACGACTGCAAGCCACTTAGATCTGAAGTTAAACTAATTACAGAATAGCCAAAGAAATTTTCAATAAACAGCCATTTGTGAGCAAAGACAGCGGGATATTATCAGTGCGCTGTAGGCCTTACAGGAGCCATAACATCACTTGGATCCAGAAGCATCCTTAAAACTCACAGAAGTGCACTTGTATTCTTGGAGACACATTCAGCGGAGTTGCACTTCTTTGGACGTTTAATGGTTGCTCAAGGCTCTCTCTAAAGTGCTGCTACTGAGGGCTTTCTCATGCATTGATAATCCAATGGCACTTCAATGATTCAGCCTGCTGTGTGGGGAGTGGCAGCCAAGAGCTCAACATCTTCGGCTCTTTTTTGAAATTTTCAGTAAATTAAAGCCTGGTTTTTCCAGCAGCGGAGCCTTCAGACTTCTCCCAACCTCTTCAGCGTGATCCCTTAAAACAAGCTGTCACATCTGAAGCCATTCAAGTCACCGAGAATGAAACATCACATGGACGTCTCTGAAATATGAGTACGCCGACTGCTGTGGACGTGCATGTGGCAAAAGACGGTTATATAATATTTCAAGTTGAATTTAATAAATTATGATCCGCAGAACTTACTGACAGCCAAAGACATCCAATGTGGTTCACCACATGACCATGTTTGTCAGCTGTTCAAAGCTGTTATGCGTGATTGATAGAGGGAAATAAATTTGGATTTTTTTCTGGAGGAGCCAACATTTGTTCATTATCTAATTTAGTAACAAGTGTTGCTTTTGGAACAAAGAAGAAGCCAGCGATTAAAAGTCAACCGATGAATAAACTGCACAATCAACTGGCTGTTTTTAAAGGCTGTCTACTTCTAAATGGGCTAATTTTAATAAAGCTTAGAAATGTCTAGACTTCATTTGAATATAACTAAGAGGTAATAATTGAAGAGTATTCTGCATTCTTCTGAGTGGGATAGAGCCTAGAGGGACCTCAAACTAGTCTTTAAAGTGAGGCCATGCACATATTCAGGGGAGTGAAGTAAAAACATTTTAGAACAAAAATGAAAACCGATCACAAAGGTTCCATTGTAGGGCTTTTTATATTCCATGGCTAAAATAATGGATGCAGAGGGCCAATTAATCAGGAACTTGTTTACCATTCTCAAGGCTCTCTGTGTTCATTAGTCTGCCGAAGCTGCGCTCTATGGGGTTGGAGACAACCACAGGAGAGGAGATCCATCTACACGCCGCGGGGTGACATCCAGAGATTTACGAGCCGGCACATACCACACGCCACATTTCCCATCCCCATAAGACAATAAACGTTTCATTATCATTTTAAATTGCTGCTTTTGTATCCGATACCGAGGAGAAGCAGCAGCGGCAAAACCCGAGGTGTAAACCATGGTTGTGTAGTGTTCACTGTCCAAACTTGGTTCTTGCACTACAGAGAGCTTGAGGGCAATTCCTTTTGAGCAACAGAATGCCTGATTTGTACGCAGTAGCGGTCAAACAATTAGTTATCTTTCAAGGAATATGTCAAATTATTTATGGATTGTAAAATTGTTTCCTAAGACCATGAGACATTCTAACCATTTCTGTCTGCAGCCTAAATTTTAAGAAAAACAACAACCAGGAATAAACTGACCGAAAGCAGCAAGAGACAAACCAATCAAATCTTTTCAAATCTATAAACAGTTGTACAGGGAGGCATGTAATGAATAAAAAGGTTAAAACAAATTCTGCAGGCTTAAATGGATGTTCTCTTTCTTGAGAGCAGGGGAGAGAGAATGCTCCTTTCTTGTCAGCTGGCCAACTGCATTGATGATCATTTTCCACAGCCCATTTCCCCACTTAGTCATCAGAACAGCACAAAGGAGCAGCAGAAGGTGTGAATTATCAAAGAGAAGTGAAGGCGGGGGGATGAGGGGAGGGCAGCCAAAACAACCACCTCACAGTTAAGTAAGCATTCCCGTTTGTCTAGCAGAACGGGACATTTTCCTTAGACTAAATAGAGTTCAGTGTGAGCTCAAGTCTGCTGTGAATAATGAATAATTCAGGTTGGAGGTGAGTGGGATCAGTTCCTTGCATGCGGGGGGAGATTAGCCACTGGTGGCCACTGACAGATGGAGGCCTTACAGCCCAGTGCAACATAGACTCAAGGGAATATCAGGTGTCACCTCATTACACACTTCATAGACTTTTTCAACTTCCAGGACGGCTTCTCTGATCGGGATAACAAAGACCATTCCCAGAAACATTTTACCCGCCAGATAGTGTACCATAGTAACTGTTTGGGATTAAAATGTGCTCTTAACTCTAATATGACAAATGCCTGTATTTCTATTCTGGTGCAAAGATTTTTTCATAAAAATTTCTCCACAAATGACAACAAGGAAAAATCAGGGCTTGGCTTTATTCTTCTATTCACATTCTGTCATCGACAATTGGACCAAATGAAATTGAAAAAATAGGCGAGTGGAAGCCTCAAAATAAAATAAAAAATTACATAGCTCCTCTTTAGAAATCATCCTCATTAAATTTACATTAGTTAAATGTTATTTTCAGACATGACCGGTGGTTTTCACCCCCTCAAACCCCCCTTCAGAGCTTCAGGCTACTTTTGCTGTGACCTGGTAACCCAGAAAGTAAAAATCTAGCTGTAAAGAATTGATAGATGATCACAGTTCTATCTGTAACTTGCACATTGTACTATGAAGATGTAAATTCAACTAGGATTATTGTGAACCTGATTTTGTGTTTCTCGTTTTGGCCACCACCTCAATGTATTCACATGTGCAAACTGCTCCAATTTCTGCATGTACAAAATGTGGCACGATGTGCAGTAAGATGTATGAAGATGCATGCTTTGCTAAATCAGCTTTATGGGGGTCAACATGCCAGGCAAAGAAACTCACGCAGGGATCATTCACACCAACTGCAAGCCTATGAATCATTTGCATGCCTGCGTAAATCCATTAACAATTACATAACCCAGGGCTGCTACTTGGATAAATCAACCAGATTCAGAAGGATTTTGATTAGATGGTGTTCACAAGACAAACATTAGGAATATGATTAGTATGATTGCAAAAAGTAGTATAAGAAACGGCAATAGGAAGTAACTTGAAAATAACAAAATATATAAAGTGGCGTCGCAACCTCAGAACTTTCATGCAAGGAAGGTTTGTGTTTGAAGCAATTTCGGCTTTTCTGTGTTTCAAACAGAAGTGTCCATTTGTGAAAGCTGTCACAGAGGGATCTCCATGCACCTAAGAATGACATTTAAGATGACAATGTCTGCTTGAAGAGATTGCACCAGACAATGTCAAAATAAAGATGAATGCTGCAGTCTTTTGGGCTTTTGTTTTTTTGTGTCACTGGTCAGACAGCACCCAGACAATCGCGACCCGTACCTTACAGCTGATGTATTACAATTGTCACAAGATCTATAAATTGGAAAAATGACCAATTGTCACTCCTCACGCTTGTAAGAATCCTTTCATTAGGTTAAAACATTAAGCTTGAGCGATCGACCGCCAATGTAAAGCGGTGCCCGTGTTACACTGACATCGTGGATGTGCTACTGAGAATTACCTTGCCTCAGTAGAATTACGTCGCCTGGTGAGACACCCCGGAAGGCTTCCGCTGAAGTGAAAAGGACATTCTGTTTTATCCTACCATCTCATCACTATAAGAGGGTTTAACAGAGCTAAAAGGCTGACAAGGCAGAGGACAGATCCGAAACCTTTAACTGTAGTTTCACACCTATCACTAAAACATTTGGGCTTCATTTCAGGGTTGCGTTTCGTTCACGTGTGATGGTCTGCCAATTGGAAAAAAGCCCATTAACTCCAAACTCCAGATGACCGCATGCACATACACAGATACACACATACATATGCATGCTGTTTCAGTTTTATCCCACACAAGGGCTTCTTACTGACCAAAGGGATCAGAGAAGCTACTGAATCCTTTAACCTCAGCATTAAAAGATATTTCATGTCATGTAAAAATCAGCAAGGTACTTCCGCTGCAGGGTGCCTTATCTTTGTTCTGCTTTAACTTTGTGGATCACAGCAACAGCATTAGTTCAGATTCTGTTTCATGTTTCCATCAAATGGTGACAGGTTGAAGGTCTGAGGCTGTGGAATAGAAAATCAGCCAATGGGTGGTGCCTCAACTGTACACGTCTGAACATCTGCCACGGACATCTGTGCAGTCCTCATGACAGGCATAGAAAGTAGATCTATGTAGGATTATTTTATACCATAAACACAAGCTCAGCTATATCTGTAGGAGTTCGATCTCTTTGGAGAAAAACACAGAGAGAGGTAAGTCTATTCTGTAAATGCCTGGAGAAAATCCAAACCCTGCATAAAGGGCCCGGACCAAATTTCCAAATTTTTGTCTCCCAGCAATCATCAGTGTTTTTGCTAACACTGACAGAAAGGCTAAAGGTGACACGGCTAATGCAGCAATTTCAAACATTGTGATGGCTGTTGATCTTTTACAATATCAATGTAAATCAGCCCCTTTACTTCAGCAAGCTTCTCAGGCTTGCGTGTGATTGCGCTTGTATTATTGTCACCGAGCCCTCTCTTTGTGTTTTACCCCATCGCCATTTCCTGATGGAATCTGAACGAACCGATATCACTTCACCTCCAACTACACGTTTGCATCCCAAAATTCAGCAGTTAGGTCAGTTTGAGCGGGTGCAGACACAGATTGCTTTCAGGTGAACAGTCGAAAATGTGAAAATTTGGAGTCGAATGTGGACTGGCTAGATCAGGGGTCGGCAACCCGTGGCTCCAGGGCCGCATGTGGCTCTCCAGCCCCTCTGCAGTGGCTCCCTGTAGATTTGACGCTCTGAGCTGACATTGTTTAACACGATTAACAAGTAATAAATAATTATACCGTGATTATAATACCTCCGTCAGACCTCTTAAGGAAATACATTTAGAAATATTTGCTTTTTTGGCTCCGATGTCGCCGACCCCTGGGCTAGATTGATGTCATTTAGTGTCAAGTTTGAGCTATCTGCTGCCAAGACTTCTACCTCTAACCCAGAGCAACAACAGGAAATGGAAATTCATTTGAGGCACAGCAAAGTTTCTTGCCCCAAGTTTCCATAATATCTTAATATGATATATAAAATATTTTCCAGTGAAAACGGTTAGCAGTGAGGTTTGTGGGTCAAGCATAATTAGTAAGTCTCAGCAATGGATTATTTCAAAACCCTGACAAGTAGCAGCCCAACTATCTAAACAGCTAAATACCACTAGGGGAAATATGAGCTCAGCCCTAAAAGTAGTCTGAAGGCAGCTGTAAGGAATGAGCTCATTTTAAATAATTAAGGGCACTACAAGGGCAGAGTACCTTGGATGCTCTGTGAAATTCATTAAGCCTTCTGCTATCTAAACATGGCATTAATCAGAGCCATATTATAAAACCAATGCAAATCCTTTAAAGAGCCTTATCTTTAGAAAGTTAATGAAAGATATGCATGAGAAAAGAGATGCAGAGGGGGAAAACGACACCCATCACCAGACAGCTGCAATCCTCCTTCTGAACCTGCTGCTAAACTGTAAATGACCTCGGAGGGATGATGGCGGGAGACGGCCAGAACAATATGGCTGCCGTGTTTACCTGCCTGTCTCTCTCGGCGGTGTCAAAGTGAGCTGCCACCAGAGGCCTGACTGACAAAGGCCCGGCAGGCTGGACAGGGGGGAAGCAGGCTGCGCTGAGCGATGGATGCCCTATCCATCATGGCGGCCCTGGCTGGTGGGCTAAGGAGTCGACATGTGGGGGTGAGGGAGAGGTGGTCAGTGAGGAGTCAGCACTCTTGGACTGCTCCAGATCCATCATGTGGACAAGAGCAGCACAAAATCTGTCTGTCTGGTGACAGCTGGTAGAATGGCTTCTTCCTCTCTGGGCAAAGAGCAAAGTGCTGACCAGGGGGAGGTTGTAAAGAACCAAACCGGAGTAATTGTCAAAAGGAGTTGTGGAATTCGATGCTTAAAGAGGCGTTTGTCTCTGAAGAACACAGAAGACAGCCAAATAGAAAGAGCAAGTCAGCTTGAGGGGTGTGGCTCCATATACAACATATGTATAAGTATAACAAGGGGAACTACATCAAAGGTAGCTGGAAAACAGGAAAAGTTTTTAAAAAATAGTTAATAAAGAGAGTTAATAGAGTTTTGTAAATTAAGCACTGCTCTTTAAATCAGTTTAAATAAATTGTAGCTATTAATACAGACAGAGGCAACAAATTGACAACTTATAGGTAGGATGTGTGTAGGATTCAGTGGCAAATCAAAGTAACATGCCTCAAGGGAAACACAGTTTGAGCTAGAAACTTGATTTTTCATCTGCCCGCTTTGAAAAGAAGCGATGCCTCTACAGACAAATTGCGAGGGAGATATAAAAAGACATCACAACATCAAGACAGAGAGAGGGATCAATATAGGTTGAGAGAGAGCGAGAGCGAGAGAGGGAGAGAGAGAGAGAATGAGAGAGAAAGGTCCATGAGGGAACGCATGCAAGAGAAAGTTCACATGCATGAGAGTTCACAGTGGGGATCAACCTCCTGTGGATCTGAAGAATTAGAGTCACAGGGAAATATCAGCAGGGCATGAATGTTGGTCTCCTCGTATAATACATCAGCAACAAAGTAAACAGAAAACGTTTGTTGTTACCAGTCGAGGTGTGACAATTTAAGTCGATCTGTTGTTGTGGTGCGAGCACGGATGCTTAGTCATAGCTGGTATTTCACAAAACTGACACACAATTGAAGTCAAACTCTGTTCGGCGGCATACGAATCCTCTGCAGGTCCTTTGGTCTCTCGGTTTTCAAATAATGCTGCAGAGCCTCTGTCAGCGGCTATTTCCTGAGTAATCTGTAAGCGTTGAATCACTATGCCCTGGTGTGGTATTTTGTGACCCTGCATTGCTTCGACAGGGTGCTCTGTCCTTTTTTTGGGTTGATGGAGGTGGAGGTGTTCCTCTCCATGCAGGGAATGCTAAGCAGTCTGAGATCAGGTCACAGAGAAGACCCGTTAGGACGTGAGCTAGTTAAACTCTAGCACTGTGGCCCTCAGTCCTGACCTCGGCTGGCAGGTAGATTCTTATAAAACCCATTTAACAGCACTCGACACATTATTACGTCGGGAGGCAAGGCAAAGGGCTGCAGTGTTTGACGAATGTGCGAACTTAGCCAGTTTTCAGCCAACAGCGTCAGATCAGCACATTATTTAACACTGTATTGTCACTGCAATAGATTTAACTAAACCGTTAAAGGGGTACAACTTCACTCGTCCGAGAGCGGCACCGGTGTGGGCTCATTGGGAGAACAGACTGTGTCACAGACAGGTTTTTTTATAGGCACACGTCGCCTCCAAAAGCACAGACACCGGAGAGAATACAATCCTAATTGCATCACTCCTGACATGACAAGAGGCAGATGTAAAAGCCTGGAGTCACAG
The DNA here is from genome assembly GCF_046128005.1 of Genypterus blacodes. Classification (NCBI taxonomy): domain Eukaryota; kingdom Metazoa; phylum Chordata; class Actinopteri; order Ophidiiformes; family Ophidiidae; genus Genypterus; species Genypterus blacodes. The sequence continues at coordinate 1,310,657 of NW_027466826.1, forward strand.
AACTCATCAGAAGGAGAAAAAAGGGGCCGAAAAAGCCCTTGTGATGACAGAAAAAAAAACCCCAGAATGAAACCATTTTTGTGCACACGACGCAAAGGGATCTGGCATTCATGAACAAGAATTACCTTATGTGCTATCATTGTGGAACGATAGCAGGGGAGATGCGCTTTCATGTTTCAGTGCCCAGAGCGTGCAGGGATGAGACAACCGCTGGGGCACCGGCTGCATTTAGCAGACAGATACAGAGCGTACAGGAGTACCTCGTACCCTTAGACAAGACTAATCAAAAAGAAAGACCTTTAGCAGCACCTACAGCCGATACAAGGGGAGATGGCTGGATGCCAGGTTCCTACATTCAGTCTAATAAAATCAATGTCAGCGCAGAAAACGGGATAAAAGAAGACAAAGGGGGGAAGTTGCAGGAGAAGATAGTATGTCGTGAGCGAATGCAGAGACAAGAACACTGGTCATCTGGGTTAGTTTAATATTCACACAAATCACACTGGAATGCACAGGGCGGGGCTGCGTGTGTGTGTGCATCAAAATTCCAGTTGTGTGCGTGTGGGTGTGTAATCTGAGCCGTAGCATTAGTCTAATCTAAATCAACAGATCCAATCAGGCTACAGGTATCATTTACCAATTGAGAGTGTTGTACCTTTGTGATTTGCAATCTTCTGCTGATTGCAGCCGTGTTAAAAAGTGCAGAGTCGCTCTGACAGACTTTAGACGGAATTCAAGATTCCAACTCAAAATGGTACTGCTCATGTTACTGATCATTCCTCTATTCAACAAAGCAGGCGTGTGTAGCGTCAGAACGGCACAGGGCAATGATTCAACTGACACAACACTACTAAATGACACATCTAATAATTAACTGCGATTGTTAGATGATAGAGATGAAGCCAGCAGCAAACAATTGATTCTTGGTCTTACAAAATCAGAGATAATGCTTCGAGATCTGGTTAATTAAAAGGGAATTTTGTATTGTTAATATTAGAAAGAAATGGTGATAGGAGAAAACGAATGGAAATAAGGTGAAGAAATAACACAATTATCCTGTACTACTTTTCCCCTCGCAGAACAGCTGAGCAGCTTTTTGCCTTCTTGTATGTCTGTTAATATTCAAGTTTCTGGCAGTCCTGTTGTATCTGATGGAAATTGCCTGCATTATGCTAATTCTAACTGTCTTTGGTTGCGTGCATTGGAAAATGACAAACTGAACATATTTTCAATCCAGACATGTTTACTTCAGACTGCTTGATTTTAAACTGCATTGGTCCACGGCATAAAATGTTTAGCAGCACATCATTGCATCACTTCCTGTTTGTACACAACATTACACTACAGTTTATTAATTTCTGTGATACTGACAGTTGAAATATTGCACACAATTTAGTATAGTACAATTTCCCTTAGTATTACTTGGGATGCACTCGTTTTGATTCTGCGCAAACAATGCACCAGTTTCCTTTTTTTAGTAACTCAGGCAAGGAGAGAACCTCGGGCTAAACCTGGAAATAAATGAGTTGGCTCCAGCTAATTGAGCAGTAATCATGATGTGCCTTTGTTTCTGTTGAAGAAACATCATTTGCTGATAAACATTTTTCTAATCACAGCTGCTGCAGGCTCTGCTTCCCCGTTTAGTACCAAGGTGACCCAAACAAAACACAAAATAATGTGACATGAAATAGGGATGCTGCCAGAAGCAAAATAGCCTGTCACGCTTTCTCAATACGAGGAAATGATGAGTGGTATTTCGCAAATAAATCTGGCACCAATACTATTAAAAAGGGGGGAGTACAATCGATAGCGTCCTCCCAGTGCAATTGCGTCACCGCTAAGCAGCGACTGGTCTTGGAATAGATGAGCGAGCAGATGCAAACTGTTTCCCCGTTGTGGTGATTATGAGGTGAGCGCATCTCATAAAACTTGCCTTGACAACCTAATCGATCACAGCAGGAGTCATAACAAATGCTTTACACAGACTGAGAGAGGTATATCAAGGGGCCTTTACATTGTAGCCAAATTCAATTACAAAGCATAATCCAATTAGTGCCCAAAAAAATCCATCAATATTTTTTTGGTCATGTAACGGGGTTAATGAAGTTATAGTTCTAAAGTGGCCCTATGGATCAAAACAAATTCACTTAACTCCACAGTTAAGCAGGAGACTGCATGTGTAGTCTATAACTGCAAAAAAGACTTTTAGATGAGCTTTTGAATACGCTTTGTGTCGTACGCCGTTCACTTTTTTTCACACATTCCCTCTCTCTCTCTCATCCAATGCGCTGTATATACAAGTATGACTAATGGTTTCATTCAGTGTGAGCGAAGGCAGAGATTATTGGCTGGCTCCTTGTCTATGCAGGAGAGAGGAAGAAACCAGTCAGAAGTCAGCCATCAGGTGTCTCATTTACAGAGGTTATATGGACCTCCAGATCCCTAGCCTCCCAGCAGTCACGGCTTTGGTAGAAACCAAATTAGAAATGTCATTAAATGGGTCTCATCATCAACTGATGCCGTTCGCTTTCCCCGCGCGATCCAATACACAAGAATGCTCGGGTACACACACATACGCGGCCAGACGGCGATATCCATAGCCTTTACTGCTCCTAATAGGATGCACTTCGACAGACTGTAATGAAAGTGTCTCATGCGCGATTCCAATCAAAAGCTCATCAATCACGTGCTTCTAAAAAAAAAACGGAAAGACGCTTCAAAACCTCCCAAGCTCTGAGCGAGAGAGGTGGAAGGAAGCAGGCTTTGGGAGCTAAACTGAATCATCTGCCATCAAAACAATGTTCAGTTATTTTAGAGACTGAGGACAAAACTCCACACAAGAGTTTCCCCTTCCTCATCGTATCGAGGTCGACTCATGGATCTAAAGAAAAAACGGAAAAGAATTGAGTGCAGTAATAAATGTAAAAACAAATCCCAAACATTGCTAAAAATGCATTCATAAAGACCAATTACACCATGAATACCAGATTAACTTCAACAACTGCAAAATTAAAACTGCTCCAATACAGTTAATAAACCACAGCGGTGCGAGTGTTCGTGAACGCCAATATGCTTCTCTCTACACAACTGAGTCAAAATCAAGAGCGATTGTTGAAGCCATTAGTCAAGACCTTTCCTGCGCAATAAGTACACTCCAATAAGCCACAACATAAATGTGTGTATGCTCAGTGCGAGCTTTGTTTTGCTCACACTGCACACCAGGCGGTGTATTGTGTGGGAGGGAACTGCAACCGAGGGGAAACCAGACATGGTGCCTACTCAACTGTGTAACAATGGTGGCAGGAGTGAAGGAGGAACCAAAACGACTACGGCTGACAGAGGAGAGCATCCCGCTAAATACTGTATAGTCATGTGGCATCACACGGACCCAACACGGATGACAAGACAAACTGAATTAAATGAGGAGAGTCAAATTCATTATTAAGTGTAAATAACCTTTTCTGTTTTGTGTCTTGGATGTATTTAATGCAATTTTAGGACACGTGCTTGTTCACCTATAATTGTTTGTTGGACAATTTGATTAATTTAATTAATGAAGAAATTAAGATGATTTGAAAAACACCAGGTCGTCAAGATTATCTACATGAATCAAAACCTGATCAGTCAAAAACTAATATACAGCAGATATTCAACCGGAGGAAGGAGGAAAATATGAAGTTGATTGAAAGTAGAGTGCAATCTTCTGAACCATTGTTCTGTTCAAAGTGGCTACTACTCGAATTACTGTGTGGAAAGTGTGAACGTCGAAGTGACTGGAGGCAAATATTAAAGCCTGGGAAAAATCTGCAATTATAATTCAGAAGGTCTCTCGTTCTGCATCCCAGGGTTTACACACACTGAGCTGTGCTTTCTCTTACACTTTTCCTTTTAGCGCAGAAGTCAAAGAAACATGTTGCACAACAGAACGTTGTTATTACACAAACACACACACACACACACACACACCCTCGCATGTAGTAGACACAAGCAGGATACATGTGCCTTCCTTGGAAACCTCATCTATATGAAACAAATTATTCCACACTGCTAGAACTTCTTCACCCTGAAAACCCTTACTGGAGGCAGGAGGCAGCACGGGCCAATGTTCCTCAGATGCATCATGGGTAATATTGAGGCCTAATTGTAAGGAAGAGCTCTAAACAGCAGGCCTTCATTATCATTATTACCCTCTAACTGCTGAACTGGAGTGTGAAAAATGTACTTTAGTGTTTTAGGACTGCATGTTTCATGACTAAGAAATGAGTAGGGCACAATAATTTAGTGTCATTTATGTCCATTTATAAACTAAGCAGCTGTCTAATAGTTTGCATGTTGAAATCATGAAGTCGACCTTCAGTTCATTATGCCTTTGACCTAATAACTGCACATTTTGGCTGAAGAAAATCCAAATCCAAAAAAAAGCTCTCAACAGAAACATGTAAACTGGTCAACTACATTATCGTCTGCACAGCCTGTGGAGACGAGAGGCAGAGGCCAAACCAACTGTGATTTGTGCACCATTAAGCCCCTATCATTTAAAATAAAAAGAGCCGATAAAGAGTTTTTATTGTTGTTTTCTGAAAATATGCATACAATATATCACAGTAACTATCACACTAACACTAACTATATCCCAAATTGTGTGTGTGAGTTGGGTAAGAAGCCTCAAAACTGACTGAAATGTGTCAACAAAAAACACAAATTTGAAAGTTTCATGTTAACCTATTCTTTGATCAGCTATTGCCTTATATTTACCTAAAATACATATTTATTAAATATGAGCTTCCTTTATTTCCTCTGTTTTTTATTCTAGCATATATAATTATTATTATTATTAATCAAACGTTGCCCAAGGCTATATAGTTAAAGTGACTGATACTGGGAAAATGTTTTTGACTGAACTTTCCAGAGCAAGAGTTACACAGGAAACAACACAGCAGGAGAGGGGGAGGAGGGGAATGGCAGCTGGTACTATAATCGTGAGGGATAAGGTCAGCGGCAGAAATACCCACACCGACTCTCTGGGGGCAAAAGCAGAAAGATTCAAATCCTCAAATCTCAAGCAAACACCTCTCTAGGGGTGCGGGTATTTTTTAAATTCTTTTTTTCCATCTCACTGCATTCAGTAGGTTTCCACCCACGGTTATTATTCACTGCTCATTATCACTGCTCTGATTAATAAGAGCAATTTCGGGGTCCCCTGGTATTAGAGGGGGAAAGGGAGTGGTGTGTTTTCCGTTATAAACACAGCGAGTGTGCTACTTAGAATGGAAACAAGGAGGGAAAGCGGCAGGTGCTGTTTGCCTAAGATCCTTACCCAAGTGGCTGCAGTTTAAGAGGGCAAAGAGAGATAAGAAAGTGCTTCTCAGTTCATCCTGATCAACCTGGACGGCGCCTCTGCCAGTTCATGGTGAGCTTCCTCACAGAGCAGTCAAATCATTTATCAAGGCTCCAAAGTGCGAACGGTGTTGCTTGCACATTTACCTATCAGTAATTATTATTCAGCGGAAAACAATTGGGCTTGCCTGTGTTTGTGTATGTGTGTGAGCACGCGAGACTCGACTGAGGAGCTCCTGCAATAATCACCTCTTGTTAGCGCCTCAACTGTGCAGGAAGCCTTCCGTGACCAGTGGTCAGTCTCTAACATGCTCTCGCTAATGTTACCTTTTCAAGCAAGGATCACACCAGTTGTTTCCAAAGCTGTGTTTGTAAGCTAGAATCTGAAAAGAATGCAAATGTGAAGCCGCCTGCAGCATGATTTAAACAGCGTCTACATTTTACAGGCTAATGTGCTTTGTTTGTCAATTCCAGAGTCATCTTAGAGACTTTAGTTGGTCATTTGTGAAAATTAAGTAATGAAAATTAATGTGCAATGTTTGCAAGAGCCACAGCATATAATGATTGTGTATTCACAACCAAATAACTGCTCATTAACACAATTAAGAAGGCAAATAAATAGTAATGTGTTAATCTGAATGTTGGTTGTAATTGTAGTTGCTCCTACAGCAATGTGTATATTCTGAAAAATATTAGGAGAGAAAAACTGGAACCCTGCTTAGCTTAGTGTTCTCTTGCCCCAGCATCAGATCAAATGTTTTCTACACAAGCTTAAAAAAACAAGGAAGGGATTTTACGTTTGAGAAACTTCTCACCGTTTAGACAAATTAGATCAGAACAACAACAAGACAGAGAGACCTACAAATCAAGAGTAATGGTGATGAAAGCCGTGTAAGGAGGATAACTCCTGTGCACAGCCATCCCACTCATTCATGTTTCAAAGACATCGGCATAATTAATTTTCTTCACAGCTGCGTTCTTGCGGCTCGACGCTGCGACAAAAGCGGCAATGCTCAGACTGCCGTTGTTTAAGGGAGCAGTTGATTTTTCTTATAGGTGTTTGAGAGGTGTAGAAAGAAAACTTGCTGTGAAGTCACCTTCAAAGAAATGCCCCGGTGCCAAGGAATTACAAAGCTAAAATAGTTTCTCAGGGAGGAGGCAGCGATTCTATTATTCTTTAAAATGCAGCGCAATGGCTTTTATGAGAGTGTGGAAAAGCCATTTGAGAAGCAGGTCAGGGGAGTGAGCGGCTTGGCCCTGAGCGCATTGTGTCTTATCCCTCTCCATTTCCACCACCTTGTCCCTGAATAATGGGTAGACCTCGTCGCTGCCCCCGGAGGCTAATGGCTTCTCGTGGAGGAGAAATCAACAGAAAAATGCCTCCATTGGTAATCCGCCTCTTTAACCAGCGACACGCCACGTGTCCAATGCCGCTGTGTTCGAAATAGCATCACAGAAATAAGCGATTCCACCCCTCTGGGATGGAATATTAATATGCTCCATGAGAGCCGCTGATGAAAAATACAAAATCTTCACTGCAATCTCAGGAAATATTTGTACAGCCACCTGGACACCTTTTATTGCTGGTGAGGATATTCTACGTCTGACAATCATCACCAAGCTATGCAACTTTGAAAGCGATGCATATGAAAACTGAGCCTAGCGTTTGGATAAGTCGCCAAGGCTGCGTGTGATCCTCAAATCAGTCACACGTGAAGATGCTGCAAAAGGATGGAGATACAATGACTCTGGCTCAGCTGAATACTCATAATTAACACGGATAAAAAGGAAATAGAAAACTGTTGGATTCTGGGTTTTCGTTAGGTCTGTGCGCACGGATGCAACCACATGCAAAGAGACACAAATGCTGTCTAAATGAGAGTATAACCCTGCTTCAGGGACGTCCCACAAGATGAATTATTGAAGAACTCACAGCAGCTGTTGGTAAAATTCTTCCTCATGTAACAAAGTTGTTTGTGGTGTGTGTGGGCGTCCACCAACAGCAGCTTTGCTTTAAATAAATGAAACAACTTCAGAGCTAACACTGCGGTCATGGCCGAGCAAACAGACCCTGTAAAACATCTATTTTCTGGGATTAATGAAAGCTGAATGCCTCTTATTAAAAGACGCTATGTATCACGTGCGGTCAACAGAAATGCATGTCCGGTGTTTTCCCAGGGACACAGCAGGCACTGACCGTGTCGCACCGCTTTCAGATTAATCCGTGCACGCAAGCAGTTCTCCAATATTTCAGCCTGAACGTTTACGTGATAAATTGCTGCTTGATTGAATTGAAAGAACAACTTTTAAGTTCTTAAAGGGAGCGCAAACAGGCGGAAATGGTAAAAGCATCGATAAAAAGCAACAGCAACAATCGGCAACAGCAGGGGTATCTGACGGCATCGCATTGATCTTTCTGACCAGGCTTCAAAGGCCTCATAAGTGAAGACCTTGTGCGTAGGAAGGAGAAGAGAGAGAAGGTATTCCTTTAATCCCCCATTCTAGAAAGTGCTTCACACGCTTAATCAAGCCTTTCTCCATGTGTCAATCTGGATTGGTTTGAGCAGTTCATACAAGAGGAATATCTACCAAATGCTCGTAATGAATATGTCAGATTTGAACTACTTGAACTATGTGTCACAGATGGAGCAGTTGGTGCAGCATGACGTCAAGGAAAGCAAATTGTTTTTTCCTAAAAGGTTGAAATTGTAATTTGATTCCGTTTAAGACTAAGCCTGTATTGCAGGAGTGACTGTGCAACTTTAGAATCCACACCTCACTCTCGCCTCTCCTGCTCTTTCTGATCAGGTTTTTCATGGTGGCAATTGAATAACAACGCATCAAACCATGACCCCTTGAGGAGTGGTGGAGGAAAAAAAATACACTCAAATATTTTTCTACACAGCTAATACAACAAATCTCATACAAACCAGAAACACGAGAGCACATCCTGAAGTTGGCTGACATGTGGGTGGCCGCATCTCTTGACCCAAAAGCTCTTGGGACAAATAAACCACACTGAGCCCCCTGTGGCTGTGGTCAATTTCACACTCGTGCCTACTAAGACACACCAGTACATATGTATGCATGCACACGCAATCACACACTGACAACACACGCACATGCCACACACACACTCAGCGACTTGAGGCAAAACAGGTGGGTTTAATGCCAGAATCTCATCTTTCACAAAGACCGCACAAGGAGTCGGCAAGAGATATTGCTTTCATATAATTCCATCGATAACACAATAAAAGTGAGACAGAAATTAAATAAAACTTCTTGGGAAGTGCTTCTACCAGCAGTAATGTTGATCTCCATCCGCCCGGTTTACTAAAGGGGGTAAAATTGTCACTGCTAAAGACGTGACATGCTGAGGCCTAGCAGGAGTACTTCATCTGGAAGCGATTCCTCCATGGAGGCAGCTGGTCAATTCGGTGCCACCCGAGCCTTCAATAGAAAGCAAATAGGGATAGCTTTGACATGACTGGATACATCCTCCCTTAAGGACAGAGTGCCCTCAGATTTCATTATTTATTTGAAAGAGGAGGTTAGATGATGTGTAGAATTTGCGCACAAGATTGTGAGCTTACAGACAAGAGGGGTGCTCATTTCTATGCTCTTCTTCTTTTTTATTCAAACCTTGGAAAGATTGAGGATTCAAAAGTCTGCATTTATTTAAGGACTTTGACAGCATTGAAGTGAAGCAATGGTTTCTTTCGTATCATCATTCTCCACTGAATAACAAGAACAACAACAGCAGCCCAACATTGTCCATTGTGTGGCCTAGTTTATTATATTTATTGTAGCCAACTAATTACATGAGTGAGCATCTATTCACTGGATATACATGGCTTTCCATCTCAGTCAGAAAAGAGTACGACATGTCTGAGTAGCCAATCTTGATGAGGTAGTTAAGGGGGCCCTGGTGCATTTCATATCAGTAAATTCATTGAAATGACATAGCTAGTCAGAAACCAGACATCATCTAACATCAAAGTGTCTGGTTGCTAAGGGACCATCTGTTTCATAATGTACTCCACAGAATTGGAATTCTGTTGCATATGCAACAGAATTATAAAGTTTCCAGAATGCGAGGGCTCAGCTTTAAATATTTCAAGTGCTAATCAAAAATAGCACACTGGGATTTCGTCAAATGCAAAAATAAAAGAGCATTCAGCAAATAGATAGTGAATGCAATGAACCTCATTCCATCAGAGATGATCCATCAATAGACCCTTAATGTACCTTAGCTGCAGCCTGCCAACAAAAAAAATAGAAATAGTAGGTCAATGTTCAATCTGCAAAAGTTTGTGTATTATTCCCTTTGAAACATAACTGAACGTGTTTTTCTGCTGTGCTACTATGACCTGGATAAACTTTGATAGTAACTCTGCATGTTCCTCACAGTTACCTGGATGGACCCAGCTCAGGTGGTAGCAGTGAGAGAAATGACTTTCAATACTGCAATTCCCTTTAGCAGTGTGCGCGGAACCAACAAGTAAACACACAGAGCTCAGCTTTTATTAAAAATCCTCCTCTTGATCACCAACATTTCCCTGAAGACATAAAGGAAACATTACCTTTACTGTCTAGCAATCAGTCCAAGCGCAGGATGCACAATAACTACTAGCCCACCGACTTTCAAAACAATCAATAAAAATATCTCTAGGAGCTATTTCAAGTATCTATTTCTGACAATACCCTCAGATCTTTTTGTTTAATCTCTTCATCCCACAGACACCACAGTCAGAAGTGTGGGCACTCCTCTCAGCTGCTTCTGCTTCAATCTAAAGCGCCAGTGTCGTCTTTGTACAATCAGACATTTTGCGGGCGTTATTCACAGTCAATTCTAGATACAACGCTGTACATTTCTCGCCTACATACCACCTTCGATTAGTTATATTGAATTCCCCATTGTGGGCAAAGTAAAAATGAAAGCCAAGATTGTTTAGTAAGAGCAGATAAGACTTTTTTTAGGATATCAGAATGAAGATCTTTTACTGGAGACATGAAAGCCACCAATCACAAATAAGAATAAAATGAATATATTTTGATCAGGACACTATACACGATTTTTGTCTGTGTTGTGATTAGGGCAAAAAGATGGTACAATGGATGGAATAAATAGGATTCTGTCTATCATCGAATATACATCACTCATTGCTTAATCAGCTTAAGAGGAAAAGCCTGCCAAGTGTGGAAACGCATGCAGAGAATGCGACGATGGATTGTTTACACCATAAGTAAATTGATTTGAAAATTGCGCAATATATGTAGGTCCATTACCCAGAACACACAATGTCGATTAATGCCTAATAGGGTGAAGGTTTTAAAAAGGAAAGGAAAAATCTAATATTGCCTTAATCTGAGCAGAATTAAAGTTTTAAAGCGCATCTACCGGTTGATTCAGTGTAAAATGTAGCACTTGCACAGCATTGTTTAAAGTACTGACCTTATAGCTTATCCTTTAAATATGATTTAGGCTGGATGTGGTGTCAAGAACATAGCCAATCTTGCAGGCAGTCTCTAGTCTTACTAATTGTATATGTCTATATCTTAAGGTTTTACTCTGCCTTGATTAGTCTAAGTCTTGATCTGTGTCACTTTGTGTATTTTGAAGAGCTCATTCCAGCTTAAGTCACAATATATGCATGGCACTCATACGGACTCTTGAGGACATTATCATTCTTCTTTGTGAATATTAACGCTCAATAATACAAAGTTATGTTTACACTTAAAAGGTCCTGATCAAGCTGGTTTAAACCCGTTCTTATTAGCTCACTTTTATTGTTTTCATCTTTTGATAGTCTGTTTTGTCAAGCTAATAACTTCTCAAATAACTGCTCTGTATTGTTTTGTGGAATTTCTTTTATGCTTCTGGTCCCAGATTATATGTGCTTCGCTGCTGAAAATACTAATGGCTTCATTACCTGCAGTCTGACAGTAAAAAATGTTGCGGGGATGATGAATTCAACATCTTCTGTGTAGCGAGTGGAGATGAACTCAAAAGCATCAGAACACAACCGAGACTCCAATGTTCTGTTTTATCTGAAAAAGCTTATGTCTGACTGAATCCAACGTTAATATATTTGTGGATTGATTTTGGAATGGGGAAAATTTTCTTTCTACAATGATTAATTAGTATTGAGTACTAGAATGTGTACTTTTTGTGCTTGTATTGCGCACTCCATAACACGTAGGTAGCTAAACTTTCTTTGATGTCAAGTGATTCCATTCAGTGTAAACAAAATCGCTTTACTGATTCTAAATCAGTGATATTATTTCAACCCACTTGTGATTGTGTATAAAAATCTTACATGATTGTGTTATTAAATTTCACAATTCTAGGAACTTTAGTTTGTATTATAAATGCAGGATCTTTAAATACACATCAGGTGGACAAAGATCTGTAACGTTGGCTAGTGACAGAGTACAATTACAAAAATTATATATTCTATTTCCATGGTCTATTTTTCGTATTAGTTCAAAATCACTGAACATTTAGTAGATCTTGAAATGATAGGTGTTGTGTACCCTGTAATTTTAGTCTTCCAAGAATGCACTGAAGATGATAGCAGCAAAGAGCGGAGAGGTGCCATCCAATACACAGCACTACATCCTAATGCCACACGCTCCGATCAATGATGTTGCCGGCTCATAATGAATACCAGGAAGCGGTTTACCAAATAAATTGAAATCCCAGCATTGCTTACATTTAACCCTGACAGTATTATCTTGCACTGCCTCCTCCCCACCACAACTGATACGTAGAGCCGTATCTATAATAAAGTGTGTGTGTGTGTGTGTGTGCATACGTGTGGTTGCCTATGTGGTTGTTGAGAAATGGGGGTCTGAAAAGACAGACAGGAGGGTACGTGACCCTGCTGCAGCTGTTCAACAACCATCACCATTAAGTAATCTACGCCAACGGGACTCAGAAAACCGCCAGAAATTAAAGGTTAGAAAATGCAAATCTGAAACACAAGGAAGGCCTGTCACTGTGTATCCTATGTGGCACATGTAAGCATATATTGGACATACAAAAGGAGGTGTATCGTTCAAAAGGTTTAGCTCCCATAAACATACAATATCCTTCCTTTGCAGACAGTCTTCTGCATTTGTCGTTCAAGTCAATATTTCCTAGCCTTTAAGCTAAATCTTGACTGAAAATCGGCAAATGAATAAAAATCCAAAAGAAACAAATCGGTCCAGAGTCAGAATGTTCAGGGCAAAGGCATGTTAAATGGAGCAGAGGAAAAATACAGAACACAAGAGAGGGAAAGACTGTGTCTTGGGTCCCGGCTTGGATAACCATTACCCATTCCTTGTCCATCCTCTGAGGCTCTGAGGGCGGACCGTGGCACACTGGGGTGACAGAATCAGGAGGAAAATGAGAAAAATAATTGGAAGGTCAGATTTGATAATGGCCACTCCAGTGAAAAACAAGCTCTTAATTGGTATAAGGGCCATTTGGTGAGTTTTCAAGGTAAAATGTGAAAGCACTCATTATCCCTTCCTGCTCGTGGAAGCTGCTGCTGCTGCCACGTAGGCCACGACAGAGGTAGCTTCCGCCTTCGTTTGCCATGTTGAGGCATGACACGCAGCTTCTGGGCTTTCTGTCGGACACAGACTCCACTCTAATGAGCCATTGAGGAATCATTAATGCGAGTCAGAGCAAAATATTGCGTTTAGAAGCAAAGCGCACTGCTCTCTGTTAAGGACAGGACATTAGAATAGCAGGTCTCACAGCAACTTCTTTCATTTCTGGTGGTCTTTCTTTTCTATATTTATGTAACAAGTCGAAATATCCACTTCTTTCGTTAACTTTTCTTTGCCTGCGTCTTTCCCATCAGATTGCAGCATGGGTTCATGGGGATACAACAGGATTGAGAATACGAGGCTCTCTTTCTCTCTCACTGTGAATCCCACTAAAGCCCTGTATCACCTGTGAGAGCCCGGGAACTTGGCTTCGCAAGCTGCAGCGAGTGTTGCGCGGCAGAGTGTCACCCTGCACGACGAGTCCTTTCATCAAGCTTCCCTCTTATTCTGACCCTGCCATCTGGGAAAACAGATGATACTAATGAGGGATGGCTCCTTCTCTCCTGGCACCGAGCACACACACTGCACCCATTGTGCCGCACTGTCCCTGCTGTACCCCTGGGAGTCACAGACACCATTCGTTATGTAAACATATACAGAGTGATGGATGGAGACTGAAACGCAATTCCAAGGGACAGTTGAGTAAGAGTTTCCATTAATTTTTAAGAGACATCCAGAACGTTCTTGAAAGTCCAAATGCCTCAGTGTGCCTGTCAGATCCCGTTTTCTAACTGGGGGGCTCAAATTGGGGGGCTGTGTCTGTCTCCACTTGTAACCAAAGTATAAAACCCTGTTAGGTCTAAAATCAGATGCTTTGTAGTACGCCCTACTTCTTTTGATGCATACGGCGGTCTTTATTGTAGTGCAGACTAGTTAGTTGAACCAGGTTATTCCGAAGGACTGACAGTGAGGACAAAAGCTTGCCGATAGGTGTGTGTGTGTATGTGTGTGTGGGTGGGTGGGGGTTCTTGGCTTTGGATGGCTTCTGCAGGAAGTGGGAAGAAGTGACCTCTCTGAGATGCGAGGGTCAGACAGGGCTAATTAGTCTGCTGCGGCCCCTCAAATTTCTGCCCTGGGATATTAATGAAGTGATCCATTGGAAAGCAGCTGCTCGCCACACAACACCACCCCCACCCACCATCCCCAGCGCCGCCACACCCCACCTCCCCGCTCGAGCCACGCAAAAAAAACCCATCGCAACCTCCATTCCCCTGGCTCCCTGCTGCTCTGCGACTCTACCTAGGAAGGGCAGCGCCGTGCCAGCGAAGAATCCCATACAACTTCCCCTGAGAGCGTGACAGCTCCCGATCGATGGCCCCGGAGCAGGAGGCGGCGGAGAGGAAGGTGGGGTGTGCAGCTGTGCGTGTGTCGCCATGCCAGGAGAGGGTGACAACAACCTGGCTTTGTGTCCCACACCAACAGAAAAATAATGTTTCCACAGGAGTGAGCACAATGGTATGAGGAATGGTTGTCCTGTCTTCATATTTTATCAATTTTCTTTCATCTTTCCTGGTCCGTCTGAGCTTCGGCGTCATGAATAACCACTGCAGTAAGGCGTATTTGGGGCTTCACTGGTAGTCCTACACGGAGGCACACAACAGCGGCAAAATTTCCCTGCCAGTCCTCACATGCACAGCACACCCAGTCCGTGTAGTTTATGTCACACCATATACTGACTTAAATAACACGTCTCTTTCACGCAGCTATAAAAAAACAGGGCAAAGTGAGGCTGACGAATTTGCACCTATTACAGAACATTTCCGTGCTCTGTGTAACTGAACTTAGAGCGGGGAGTTATGGAGGTATGTATAGTATATCATATTGATACATACTGTGTATATGATGTAGCTCAGATGTAGGGTTCACATGTAGCTTCAATCCCACCCTACCAGGTGTTAGTCATTGCTCATTAACTGTTCATATAGAGAGACATGAGAGGCTTAGTTTACTTTGGTTTACTTTGGCAGCACCATTTTCCACGATAGGCTGCAACTTTTTTTGATATGCATGATGACACCGACATGCACCCTGTTTCAATTTCGCCGAGACACGAAGAAAACCGAGCTTATCTAAAACGCTCCGCAGTCAGAGAAGGGGCTCCCAGTCTCCCTCCGGCACGGACTGCTCTAAGGGTCAGACTTCAGAGGAGATACAACTCCACAGTTTCCGTGGACATTATGCTGCAGTGACTTAAGATGGAAATTCATGTTGCCGTGACCTTCATTTGTTAATGCCTTGTGTTATTGTTGCCGTTTGTACTCAGTAAGCTCATGTCTCTTCTTCTTCCTCTTCTGCAACAGTATGATAAATGTATACTGTATTTCTGTTAGGAGCACATAGAACCCTTTACCCGCATATTACCTGAATGCTGCACAGGATGAAAGTATAATTTTTTTGGTGAAGAATCCCCTACAGCTACATTTTGTAAGATGGACTAAATTATATGATAGTTTAACTTATTGAATATTGATTTTCCCAACAACTCCACCAATTGCTGAAGATTTAAAAGTTGATTTACTCTCTCCTTGACAAATTGCAAGGTGAATCATAAACAACATTCTGGGGAGGGAAATGGAGGGTTATTGAGATATAAATGTCTGCTGTTGTGTGAGTTTTCATTTAAAATATACTATACTTGACTTAGAGGTTACATTAAAGTACATGTAACTTATATCTAAAATGCTTAACACACTCTTTGCCCTAAAATGGGTGTTAATCTTTCATTGCCTGTCCATCAAGCAAACAGCCTGAGAGTATGAGCTTACAATGAGAGGCTGAAGGACGAAAAGGCAAGATGAGCATTGAGCATGAAATACAGAGAAAATGCTTGATACAATTAAAAATAATTACAGACAGAAAACATTAATATATTACCTTTGGCAGCCGTATTAATGAGAGTTAAGTATTTCACACTAGCAGGCACTTTCAAAATTGTCAGGAATAGATTAATTTGCATCCCTCATTTTCCATTAACACTGGGGTCTGATGACGTCAAAATACAGGAAAATTGTACTTTTCAATTAAAGAAAATGCCCTTGAATGAGATGCAAGGGGTTAATATGTGCACTACAGAGTTTCCCCCTGAGGGCAGAGGCATCATTTTGCTCTTGTAGGTTGAGGTCTTTAGAGATACATTTAGCGGAATGAAATCTCCGTCTTGTTATGGCTCTGACATCTTATTCTGTGCACATCCAGTGTGACTGCAGGGGAAGGAGAGATACAGCTGAAGGCCAGTAGGCCAGTGTGAATGAGAGCACCTGTGCAATTGAAGGTGAGTTGTTGTAAGAGGTCACAGTATGAATACTGAATGAGTCACATCAGCATGAGTCCCTGAGTACAGAATCAATGAGCCTTTCATAACCATGATGGATTTAAAAATGGATGTGCAAAGAAACCCCAGGTTCAGCTGGGGGGAAAAACTCACACACTTTAAATTCTAAACTGGTAAACAACGATTTAAGAGCAATACAGATGGCATTGTTATTCTTGACAAGTAGACAGTTTAAACATGCATTTTTCTGTCTTGTGTCAGAACATAATGCCTCGTTTTCAGCAAAACAAGGTGGTGGATAAAACTGCAACTGTGAACATTACAAGGTTCCTTTGATCATTTGCTGAACTCCAATCTGTGGATAAACAATTGCCAGTGGCACTCCATAACGAAGCATTTTACAGATGTCATGTCGCTCCTAGCCAGCAGCACCTCCATTACAGCGAGGTGTCAAAAATGTGACCCCTTCTGCCTTTCATCTTCACACCTCCTAATGACTTCCTGAACCCTTTCCTCTTGATTGACTTGCACTGTTTTTCTGGATCTGAACAGCACCTTGATGGAGACGGCGGTTCAGGCAATGCAGTCAAATCCCCAATGAGCAGGTTAACCCTTGGTTGGCTCTGATTTCTTGGTAAACAGTGTTGTGGCTGTAGCTCATGAGTAATTGAACATTATTGATTCTGGGTCTGGTGGGGTGACAATAATGAGGTCAGATATCAGGCGAGTCCAAATAGAAGCTTTGACGCCAGTATACTTCTTGATGACACACAGGCTGTGAAAATTCCTTTCACCTACACGTTCACGATCACTATCACTATGTACTGTCTTAGGCAGCTTTTGCTCTCCTTATCTGCCTTGCTGTCAATACAGACAACCCTCCGCTCCACTGGGGGCATGAGGCAATATTGACATTCAGCTCAAACCCACAGCTTTGAGTGGAGTCCAGGGTGTAGCACATGAATTATGCATGCCTTGACGCCAGGGTGCTGAGCAACACCAGTGCCATCATAATTGAAACAATTGAAAAGACAATACCAGATGGGTCAATAATTAGACAGCAGGAGGGGGAAACTTGATCCGGACGCCCCCACTGCTCGCCCTGCCAACCTAACCACCACACACATGGAGGAGACCTTTACCGTCCTGGCCCCTGGCAGCGCACAGGCACATACTGCATGACATGGTGGATGATGTGTGCACCGGATAGGTCTGTGTTCATTTGGAGAAACAGCTCCATTCAAGCTTCTTCCAAGCCTCAAGAACTGCTTTCTCAAGAAGAGTGTTGTCAGACCAGTGGTGCTTATTTTAAAAAAAAATTACATTTTACTTTTTATACAGTTATCTACTATTGCCAAAAAGTGCCTTTGTGATGATAATACATTTGAAGCAGACATTGTAATTTTTTTTCTGAATGAACAGCTAAATTGTTACAAGGTTGTATAATCTGTATACTTGGTTCAGTTTGGTTTAACACAGAAAATAAAATCCATGCAAAACTGAAAATACTGAATGTGTAAAAAAAGCAAGAAGAAGCAAGAACCCTTGCTTTGCTGCAAAGATGCCTGCGAGTGGAAGTGACAAAATCAATGAAGGAAGAAGTTTACTCAGGATAGCTCAATAATTTTCCAACAATGACAACAGTGGCATTCAATGCCAGCAGAGAGCTGAATTTGAATGCACTTCAAAATGTCTACAATAGTGCATATTGCTTCACATTATGTGAAGAAGACGCGCAGCCCTCAGGCGTGTAAACAGAAGAATGGAGTATATATTGAGCCTACGCAACCTGCTAAACTTCAACTTATTTGCCTGCTTGATGAGCAATAATCTGCGTCTGTTTAATTTACTGATGATAGTCAAAGTTAATTTACTTGCCATTAACCATGCTCACTTTGGTGTTTCCATCTAAATCTTGGTGTTGTTGAACTTTTAAAACCTGCAGTTGTTATGGACTGCACCTAAATTGCTGCGGACCTACCTGTTCAAAACATACCAAGGTAGGGAAACAAACCCAAGTCTTATAGACTGCCCCAAACCATGTAGGTGGGAAAAGGAGACTAGTGGATTGTAACGACTGCCTGATATGCCTCAAGAGTCTGCGTGTATCATCTGTCAAAATCCTGTCACCTTGGATCAGGTCAGGTGCTGTTATTCACGGTTGCGTCTGTAGAAAACAGAGGCAGGTGACTGATCTTTCCTTTCAGTCCTCCACTTTCATAAATCCATACTCGGGGCTCCCAGCAGATCCATTACGCTCACTGGTCTCCTGGCCTGAGCAACGACTCAAGGTGATCACCATAAAACTACTTGCCTCAGAGCCATTGCTCACCTTGCAATGTCTTTAAACCCGAGGAAAGACAGGCGAGCTGATAGCATGTACAATCTCAGCACCTCAGGCCGACATGGACGTTTGACATAAAAGCTAATAAGTAAACTTAACTGATATTGTTGGCCCCTTTAAAGTCACTGCAAACATAAACCTATGATTTATGTGAATTCATAAAGAAACAATTACATGACGAACGGATCATAAATGGCTTAAGGCTGATTTTCCCTTTGTGTTGTTAAACGTGATTAAATTAGGTTATCCTTACAATTACTTAACAAATCTGATTTGTTCCAAATATTTCATAAGAAAGCAAGATATTACACATTAACTCAATTACAGTTGTACAGGAAAACCCTCTCTATCGGGTTGGATTAGTTTCTGCATGCTGTACTTTGGTGCAGGCCTAAATTACTTAATTACACGGAAAACAAAATGGCTCCAAGATATAAAACTGTAGAGATGGAAAACTGTGTGTATTTTAGGGAGACGTGAACAGTAAAAGGGTCATGAAAAAAAATGAATTAAAGGTTATAATTTCAAACTACCTTGAGCCATTAAATCTACACGAGGGTATACAAACTTTAATTTCCTGAGAACATATTGATTGAGACGGCACTTAAACCAGGCTAGACACCCAACTCCGGGAAACACCCCAACGCAATAATGTTATCAAAAAGAAGTTTTATTTGCTCTTTTTTATGGAGTCTCGTTTCCGGATTTCTCAAAAGTGGTGCCCCTGAAAGTACACATAAGCTCCTGTGTATTGGCCCACTTCCCCATTAGGGTTTATAGTGAGCCATATGCACTTTTATGGGAGGGTTAATGGTTTTTAAGGACCCCATTGCAGGACTAAATCCACAACATTAAACCCAAGACCAGCAACCTGGGATATGCGCACAGGTCATATGACTATATTTAAGAACGAAAAGCGGCAGATACTTAACTAACCCCCTGGCAACGTCTCCATACTGGGATGTGAGGTGGGGGGAAGAAAAAAAAACAAAACCTGTCAACGTTTAGAGTCTTAAAAGTCTAATGAGCAGAAGTAACCATAGCAATTTAGTAAAAAAGTACATCAAAGACTGGGGAGCAACTCTTTAGGCAGGCTGTATTCATGCATAATTAGCTGTGAAAATGGCACTACAGGAGTCTGTTACTCCCTGTTCTTAATTAGTTTTCATCCTTAGTCTTGGATGAGAGGTAAACAAAGCCATCAGATTTAAACTTCGCTTTTCTTTTCTGTGACAACAACGCTGTCAACACAGTAGACAGGCCAGCAACTACCCAGAAACTGTGCACAATTGTCCCCTGGGGAATGAGTGGCAGTGTTCTCTGTTGGGTTTAAGTTGCAGAATGAGGAAGCCTGGGGCACTGCTCAGCGCCACAGTGTTGTTGTTTTACCGAGATGTTCAATCTCCAAAACAGAGCATATAATTAAGTTAGAATAAAGCGCTAGACGACCACGTGGGATCAGTGTGTGAATGTTTAGCCACTGTATAGCTTTTTTCCTGCTTCCCTGTGTATTAAATGTATCATAGCACTGCTTAGAACTTTCCACTTCAACATTTGTGCTTCATGATTGACATATACTGATTGATTTAAGATGACTTTTTCAGCACCTCCTTTGAGAATGAAAATACCACGACAAGAAAAAACAAATAAATGCGAAATAGCTCTTTATGGTCAAAAAGGACGGATTGGACAGTTTATAATCAGATGGTAATAAGGAAAGTATTTAGATAGCTATATCTTTGTATCATTCAGAATGTAAAATTTACTTTACCTAATTCAATACTTCAATTAGGTAAATTCAACTATAAAACTACATTTGACTTAAATAGGTAATCACAAATGCAGCTAGGTACTACTGGACTATTTGCAATACTCATGCCAAAATGATTGTTGAGATTAAAAATTGGGATTTAACTTGGCCATTATCAAAACAAAAAGAAAGACACCGAGCGATCAACTAGTGTCAGTTGGGAGTATCATCAGGTATTTTAATGCTATTTGAATTTTAAATACATAAAGTACTATAATAATTAGATTTTCCCATATCCCATATCCCCACAAAACTCAACACACCATGTGATCATCTCAAAACAAACCAGGAAAATGCAACTTCCTCTCTGCTTGCATGAATATTATGACTGCAAAATATATTCACAGGATAAAAAAAATAAAGTGGCTGGAGAATTCTTTGAAATCGTGGTGTCGCCCAGCCGCTGCTGCCTTTGTTATCTCATTCGTGTGTGAATGTGCTACTGCTGGATGATGAGGCCTTTATAATGACAGCTTTCATTAGACCAGGTTTGCTCACGGACAGATGGGAGCTGTGTGTGTGTGTGTGTGTGTGTGTTTGTGCATGTGTCTGTGTCTGTGTCTGTGAGAGAGGGAGGCAGGACTACATTAGGGCTGCTGCCACCTTCCACTTCAAACCTGACCTTCCGCTGGTCCCACTTCATCTGCCACACACCGGCCCCCTCCTGATGCATCACTGTCATTCTGGGGCCCTGCTACCCCCCTATCTCAGTCCACCACACAGGCTGGAGCTGCTCCTGCACCCCATTACCCCAAAGGTCTCTCTCTTTTCCTATAATCAACCATTTTGGTGGGTGAGACCACAACACTTTCTTCCTGCAGGTGTTTACCCGATCAGTCATGATGCCTTGACCCTCCCCCCTCTAGTTTCCTAGTGATGAATGACTGTTGGACGTCTCACTAACAGCCAGGCAGCTGATGCCACGTAATTACAGTATCACCATTTAGGCAAAATTACCAAATTACACCAGTCCTCAGGAGGGCTGGATGACTGACAGGCCAGCCAACAAAGGGAACTCAAATATCTGAAATGAGAGGGACATGGAGGACTACTTGGGCCTTTAGAGCCAGGCAACAAAATGAGGTTTGCTCTCTGCATTGAGTGCACCTATTACCAGCAATGAGAAAGCAGAGAGCGAGAGGGCTGCTTAGTCTGTAGACACACAGCAGTTTTTCTTTCAAAAATGATGCATATCCTTGATATCCCATCTACCTTTTAATAATTTATCCAATCTTAAATTCATCCCGCAATTTGGAAAGTCTGATTGCAAAAAGTGTAATATTTCATCCTAGCTTTACAGTCTGCTCATCATCTAGGATGTGTCAAAGGTTTCTCGCTTACAAATGTTTAGCCTGGTCATTGATAACCCTTCTTGATTTAATAACAGAGTTCGTGACCATAAACAAAATTGCACTACTACTCTAAACACAACTTTTATTATTATTATTGATATTATCAGCAAAACAAATTACAACTATTGACCTCTGCTGTAATCCCTACTACCATGTTGAATATTAATGCTGCTACTAAATACCCAATAATAAATACTAACAAGCAGGCAGACAGACAGCGGTGTAGCCAAAAACAATAAAAACTGAGAAGTCTGAGGAGAGGCACTCTAAATGGACTGTGTATGAAGTGATGAAGTGACATTTATGACGTGTGTGCTAACAATGAGCAGCAGTGTGATGCAGAGATGTTGACTTAACACTGCATGTGTGGTTGAAGCGGTGATGGCCACCAGAGTTGATTTGAGCCATACTCATTTATCTGCTACAACAAAGGATTCCTTTCAGTCCGCCAGGAATCCAAGAGGAAAAAAGAAAGAACACCTTGGAACAATCACACTGTGCCTGTTTGATACATTAGAGACAAAGTACAGCCTACTTAGCTGTCTGCAATATTGGCTGCTTCATTTGTGTGAAGCAAGACTAACAATGTTAACATTTACAAAGGCTGCTGCATGGTAATCTCATAAATGTGTTATTTTCAAATTGTAATTTGAACGATTACATGCCTCTCAAAGGGCTGAGCAAATTATATCACACTTTGGCAAACCTGGAACCCGAGGTTTGCTTGATGAAGCCAATGCACAAGTTTATCAAATGTCCTGATATCTCGAATCTGGAAATGTTTTTATCACACAGGAACAGGGCAGAAAAAAAGAAGAAGAAGGAGAAAATTGATTTACCATCTAAATGGAGACAGCCTTGAATAAAATTTCATCAGAGCAGGATTCTTACATTTTTGAAATCATGACTCAGACTCTTTATTTTATTAAGTTATTTTTCCAAAAGCTGAAGGACAAAAAGCAACAATAAAATCCCAGTTTCACACAAGCCTTAAAAAACAAGACAATATTATTGCCAAAGCAGCAGATCAGCAGGACTTCATCTGTCCGTGTAAACACAAGTTTACGCAAATTAACAAATTACGGGCTGTCCGATGGCCCTCTGAAAGTGTCAGGCCCGCTGTATGTGATGGGGCGGGGACTGCTTTGATAAACAAGCTCCGCAGAATGATAATGTTCCAGGGGGTAATTTAATCAGAATGAGCTGTGTGTCACTTACTAATAGTGGGTACTTTGCTGTGATTTATCTGTGTTTGCTGAGTGGAGGGAGACGGAACAGACGGCCTGGTCTCTCAGATTAAATAGGGCATGGGAAAGATTCCTCATGCTATCAGGGAGAATTTATCACAGGCTGATGATTAGTATTATTAGCACAGGTGCAGTTACTGTAAACACGAGAGACTCCTAGTTTGTACTGAAAGGGAACAGTCGAGAATGAGGTGAACTCAAGTAGGGTGCATCTCCCCAAAGTGTCTAACTACACTGCCAACTTTCAAAGGAACTCCAACACGCCGCTATCACAAAGCTCAGTGGTTACGAGTACAACTCTGGAGCAGTGGGACCACGCATAGGCCCATTGTTACACATTGCAGTGAAATGCTACCTCTGTATATGGATGTGTTAACAGGACAATGGATGTGTTAACAGGACAATGAGTGGGCTCCATTTACACCTTGCTTTCAATTCATTATGTGGAGTTCACCTGCATTGTGATCAGATCTCAGTAGGTGGGTCATTGGGCTATTAAAGCTCATGATTCCTTCTCCTTCATCCTTGCACAAGCTTAATCAACTTGTCCCTATTCCAGGTGCACAATACTCATTACAACTCCCAATTCAAATTTCAAATTCATTTATTAAGATCGGGCAGAGCCAGGTACACAAAGCAGGGTCACATGTCCAACTTGAGAGAGGGATTTGATCTTGCGAAATGTGTTCTAGCTGCAGAGAATGCATTTATACCTTGGTTGTTGGGATTTGAGATTAAATCACATTGTGAGCCACACCACCGCCTGTTTGGTCTTGCACAACCTGATTGTGATGTGTTCTACATACATTTGCACTTTGCATGAACATGTACGTATGTTTCCTTATCTGGACACAAAGATTTATTTGTAAGGCATAATGAGACCATAGAACTGTTAATGTAATGTTAAAATTGTGAGCACAACCATTTTGATATTCATACACATTAAAACCATGAAACAATTAAGTGCATTGGTTTAATTCATGTATTAAACATTTTAATTAACCTTTAATGTATGCTGAAAATGGTGTTTTCAAGTGTATAGGTGATAAAAGGCAAAGTTGGTAGCTGTTCTTACCATTATTGCCCTGTGTTTTCTGTTTCTGTGTTTTCTGCCCCTGGTCGTGACAATACAGAAAGCAGAGCAAGATGGGAAAGGCAGGTGTGCTTTCATTAGCTCTCATTATGCGGCATGTAGTTATAGACAGCATATGGATTCACCGCTTACAGGAGGGCAGGAGCCTAGTGTGCCGTTGTTGAGAAGCTTGAATGCACATTGAAGAATTGCTGAAGCCTGCCCGGTCATTGTAGAGACAGAGAGGCAGCTGAGTGTGCTCAAAATAGTTAGAATCCAGTTTTAGATTAGAAAGTAATCAAAGGTCTCCTAGTGTATCGATGCTGCATGGATAAGGTTGTGCCTGCGCGCTATCTGAGCGACTTTAGGAGGAAGCAATACTGCAAAGGCTGAAATCTCTAAATGTAAAACTGATAAGGCAGAGCTAAAAAAAAAAAAAAAAAAAAAAAGCAATTCTGTATGATTCTAATGTTCACAATTTCCAGGACTGGACCAGAAAGCAAAAGTACGACATAAAAGTACTTGCTCTGTTTGATGAGATTAGACACAGTACAGAGATAAAGATGAGTGAATGCACTACACTTACAAAAAGATTACTAAACCAAATGCAATCGCCACAGGGGAGCTTATATGTTGCGTCTTTGCAATTCTTAAATTTTGTGGGGTATTTACTTACATTGATAATGTAAACGAGCATAGCCGCAGTACGTGCAATTCAAATGAAGTGCCAATAAGGACCAGCTGCTGGGTGCTTTAAAGACCCGGCAACGCATGTGGGGAAGATAGAGGTGTGTACCAGTGGAACCCTGGAATTATGATGGATCAACCGGAGGGACTTTAGGTCATTCTAATAATGTTTGATCTCGGAATTTCTAACTGATACCACTCGATTAAACGTGTAATACATTGATGGAATAATATTTGCATTTGAAATAAACTGTGAAAACAAAGAAAAGATGTGTGAGAACTATTTGTTTTCTTTTGAATGCACCTTCTCTCAGGTGCTAAAAACAGCTGCAGTCTTCTCTTCTGCAGTGCAGCGATGATACATCAGTTCTATCAGATATATGAATAGTTCAATCTCCAAGCCGTGTTTCTTTTTCCCGGCAGAGGAACAAGCAGGCACAAAATCTCACTTTTGGAACAAATAAATGGCCAGAAATTGTTAGTATGCAGCACTGTGAAGAGATTGAGATACATAGATAATTAATAAAAGTAGTAATTAATAAAACAGAGACGTTGTTGTGATGTTAGCAGCATAATAAGATGAAATGTTGGCCCCGTCTTTCTTCTACCCAAATATAATTCATTATTTACAGTATTTACTTAGAGCAAACAGGCAGGGGGGTGAGAAGCAAAACAATAAACATTACAGCCGTTTTGAACTGTCAATCTAAGACAGCCCTGGGGAGGAAAACAAAACTGGGTAAAAGATTTCAGATGAAAGTAGAGAGCCCACATCTATCCAAATGTTCCACTGGGACATTAACTTTTCTCAAGCAGACCTCCAGTTTGAACTCTAAATACCTCACAGGTCCACCCTGACAGCTCGGCCAGAAATGAGCGAGTGTAGATTAACCTGCAGAGTTGCATCTGAGGACCAGCAGATTCAGACAAGGTGTTTAAAAGTGGTCTGAGGAAAATAACGCCAGTTCAAAGTGGGTATTTTACTGCGTGTATGAAAAATCAAGGAGAATTCACAGAATAATAAATCAATGACCTTGATCAATGATAAAGATAAAACACATGAAGGTCAAATAATTAATAATTGATCATTTTGATGTTAGTTATTGGACTTAAGTTATTGAGTGCATTGACAAGTAATACTGCTGTAAGTTCGAGGGGGTATAGTAATATTATGTTTAGTTTTTTTAACCAAGCTTTTTAATCTGACTGTAAAATGAATGACAAGTTGTGGCACAAATATGACCTGCCAAATAATATTGTAACCTGTTATATCTTAAGTTGTTAGTAATCATGACATATCACCTATACTCCAAACAACTACGTTTAATACAATGATGCCATTCAATAATATTTCATTCCTAATTGACTACTAGTGCTTTCAGCTGAATGTAGAATGCAACGATCTCACTAACGCCAACAGTGTGTTGCTGATGTCCTATACTGCCTGCCCTGCAGAGAGGAAATAATGCAACAAATACCAACAGCATAAAACAAATTCTATATTCTCTCACACAGAATGTCTGAGCCAGCAGCTGCAGCATAACAGGCAGTTCCAGCAGACACTCTTCGCAGCTCTTGGCCAAGCTGCTTTTTATGGCTACAGCAAAAACCAATGATTACATACAATCATAACAGTTGGAAGGATGATTGTTTTTGTCTGATAAATGGCCATTTCCTCACCAAAAATGGCACTACCAATATAATTTACCACCTTGGCATGTGCTGAAACAGCTTAATGGTAAAATTATTACAAGAACTATCCAACAGCAAATGTTTACAGGTAAGTTAATGATGCCTGTTTTGACGAAGGAAACGGATTCCAGGAGTTGGAGGTGGTAAACAAGGCTGGCTTGCTGTAGCTGTAGGAAATTTAGAGTAAATATAATATTGGTTGGAAAACAGCAGCTATTTTCCAGCTTTCATTGCCACATTTCAGATTATTTAAACAATGATTTTGACAGAGGACTTGTACAAGAGTGACCATGTTTATGGGCTTGCTTTGGCATGATTT
Organism: Genypterus blacodes; assembly: GCF_046128005.1. Classification (NCBI taxonomy): domain Eukaryota; kingdom Metazoa; phylum Chordata; class Actinopteri; order Ophidiiformes; family Ophidiidae; genus Genypterus; species Genypterus blacodes. Next base: position 1,337,390 of record NW_027466826.1, read on the forward strand.
GCACTCAATGTGCATTTTGCAGTGCAAACAACTATAAACATGGCGATCTAATTGGATCATCTTTTCATCATTATCATCATCATCATGACTAACATCTCTAGGATGAGGGCAAATAGACAATTTCCTTGTCAGAATGATATAACAGACAGTTCTTCTGAGTCTTTTCCGCTATGGTAGGTGGATAATTACTGTCATTGATTAATAATCCGGGGCCAGCCCCATAATAATCAGTCCCACATGTGAGTGGCCCTTTTAAAAGAAAGGCTCATTTGCCACTGGGATTCACAGCCTAAACAGCTTAGTGAGATGTAATGGAGAGTAATTTTCTTGTCTTGAGAGGGAAAAAAGGCTCAGCTAGAGTAGTTAGAATGGTCATTTTCCATTCCCTCAGCACATCACATCTCCAAACACTCAGATTTCTGAAGCAAAGGAAGGCTCTTCTCCCAGTGGGCAGTACTATGTATCCAGAACACGAGGAAGTATTTTATTCCTGTAAAAGTTCAGTTAGACTATTAGATTTAAAAAGCTCTTTTGCCCATTTCATAAAAAAATAACAAATTTGACCAGGCCAAAGGCCTTTGATAATTGAAATGTAATACATCACAGATGATATCTTCAAATAACACTTACGGCTCATAAATACTGCAAGACCAAGAGTAAAGGGCTGTGATTCATCCTCATGACAATCATCATGGATGGATTATTTCCACTGACATGCCTGTTGGAAGTATTGTACGAGGCTAAGTCGAAATCTCTGAAAACCAAATTAAAAGCAAAGCTATTTACAGTTTGTTCTGCTTAAGTCAGAGTCTCTGCTTACTTATTTCCAATTATAAGTGCTGGAAATGATTCCAGAGAGGGTGTCCCCAAAGAAAAGCACAATCCTCAGAGAGGTTTACGCATTTATAGAAAATAGTGAAAAGCAGCCTAATGTTCTGGCAAAGTAGGAAGGAGAAAGCCCATATTCAAAATAACGGGATTTGCCAAGATGTAAATGGTAAATGGTCCATCTGTCTGTGTTCTACTCACTCCTGGAAGAGGAGAGAAGCCACCATCTGTAGATGTGTCAGCATAAGCAACTTTGCATGTGGTGTGTGTGTGTTTATGTGTGCGTCTGTCTGTGTGTGTGGGCGCGCACATGCCGGCCTGGAGATATGTACGCATCACATTCGTAGAAGAAAAGAATAAATGAATTACCATATTCTCTGGATGCCAGGGGATGAATGATATACAGTTCATGCGTTTGAAATTAACTGGTGAAACGTTCATCGCAACAAATAAGAAAGTTTATCAACAGTCGTTCCCACAAGTTGGAAACAAGTAAAGGAGACAGTTGGTCCTCATATTATTTCTTCCATCAATGGAGAACAGACTTCAGTCTTTGGTGGTGTTTAATAATTAAAAAGTTGCTGCGTTTGCCATCTCACAACCTACACAGATCTGTCAAGACAATTAGAAGTGTTTGACAGAGCTTTTCAGAATATATTAGACTATGCTGCTTGTGCACAACAATGGAAATTATAGCGAGGAAGACAATTATCTAGTAAACAGAAATGGTATGCAGGTTCACTGGCCACTTGTTTCTGAAAAATGCAATGATGCTTTTTAGCATTGCATTATACATACATATTAAAATTACTTTTTACCGCCATTTAATCATTTTACTTAACCAGCCGCCACATGGGCCGCATAGAGGCATGTCAAATTTAGACCACGGTGTCGTTCTATTGCCGGCTTTCAGCAAATCCTGTTACACCTACACGTTCAGAGTTGTGTGTATGTTTACTGTGTTCATCGTGTGGAGGTGGACAGGGTATTATTAGCCTTTTTCATATACCGAACCATATGCCTTTATCTTGTGTGTGTGTGTAGGTGTAACAAATAAGTCCTAGACTGAAATTAAACGCAAAAGAATAAAATCCTGACACTGGAAAGATTTTGGGAGGGAGCCTGTCAGAGCCAAGCGCTCGCAAAGAAAAGTGAGGCGCTTGTCATTTTCCAGCGCAGACAAGGGAGACAACAGAGCTGATGATGGAGTTAGAAGATAAGAAGATGATACATGTGGGTTATAATGATAACTTCGATATGAAGGAGCACCGCGTACGAAAAAGAACTGACTGCTCCTAGTCAAGAGCAACACATTCTAGAGCGAGTTATGAAGCGAGAGAAAGTTCCTACCCTGGAGATAATTACAATAACAGCACCCAGCGGCAGTCAGATTGCTCCCAGGTGACATCGCAGGTTATTAAATTGTCACGTGTGTCCTGTTTTGGTATTGCAGTCACTTGAACTGGCTGGCCCACAAGACTGACTCATAGTTTATCTGCACCATTTGTTTGACATCTTTATGACAGACGGCATGAGTACGACCCATTTTCACCGGCGCTTCAATGTCTTCTCTCTGTGGTCTCATGGAAACGTTTCTGGGTTAAATTAGCTGTTGGGTTTTTATAGGTTGAAATAATCCAATGGGTGTTTGTTTCTTTTCTGTCATACTATATTTTGTAATAGAGGAAAAAAGCCTCAGACGAAGCTTAACTTGGAAACTTCTACTTTTCATTTTGTGATCCTCTGCAATTATGAGTGATGGCGAAACATGCACTCCCATACACACACATTCACGACAGAGACAAAGAAAACATCTCAGCCATTCTGTTGATTATTTACGCCTCAACAGTAAAAGTGATGTGAGCCGCTAACAGAATAAATTGGGGATGAAAATCAGTCAAATTAAGCAACTAATAGTTCCCATAATGCCTTTGTTTGTGTGTGCAGATGACACTCCCACCTAGCCATACAACAAGCACCAATCACATTAATTATCCTGCAAATTACTTTTCCCAATCTATTACTGATGAATTTTTCTAAACTAATGAATTATGATTTGAATGTTTTTATTTGGGGCATTAAAGGAATGCCACTCTGTTCTGGGGGAAGAGACTAATGACCCCTGTCATTATGCCCAGGTGTGTGTGTGTGTGTGCATTTGTGTGTGTGTGCGCGCATTTGCGTGTGCGCGTGTTGAGCAAGAATTTCAACAGCCGACAAACAAAGAATCCTTTTGCAATTCAACTTGTGAGTGGTTTATGACAAGCCAACAATTGAGGATGCATAAATATTTTCTGTTTAGATGATTTTACACATTTTATAAAGCCTTGGATTTGAATCAGTGAAGCTGCTTTATAAAAAGAAAACTAGATATATTGCTAATTGCATCTTGTTTCACAGTTCTAATGTTTACCTGTATATGAATGTTCACAAGCTTTCCGGTGATGAAGCCAGAGAATATTCCTCCACTATGGGGACTAAGTGCACATAATGCAGAAAAAAAGATACTCACATTTTGCAGGGAGATCATAGCCACAGGTAATCTTGGCGTTGCCAGTTTCACAGCCATTTAGTGTGTGGCACTCATCGTACAGACAGGACCCCGCTGCTTTGTGTATGCAGCCATCAACTGAAACCAAAACACACACACAAACAAAGACAGAGTTAAGACTCTAAAGCATGCATATGCATCTAAAGCCAACAGGGTTAATGAGCAGTGTGTGTGCTTGATCGCGTCAAAAAAAACGCACATCCATTTACAGGATCAGGAGGAAGCACCCAGAGCCAAAATTAAATTGCATTCAGCCTGATTCTGCTATTCTGAATCTGTATGTTCTCAAATTGTCTCCCTCGCTCTGGATCACCTCTCTGCCGGGCGAGAAGGGTCTGCCATGGTGCACTGCGCTTGTTGCTGGTAAATATTGACGAGCTTAAGAATGAAATTAGCCGGGCTGGGATCTAATAACGCCTCCACACACAGGGAAAATGAGACTGTTCTTCCTGTAATCCCTCTCCGCTGTCAACAGCAATGTATAGCCAGATCATTAACTGTATTTTCTGCTCTGTGGTGGGAATATATTATCTATCCTCCTCTCTGTGGTGAGCCTGATATGATGTGGATATGTGTTCTGATTCTGTCGCCTTCCCTGTTGATGTGTTTGTCCTGGTTCTGTGGAGACCCCGGGCCCCCGGCCCCCCCTAAGGTTTTAATTTTATCAGGTTAAGGGCGTGATGCACTTGATTGATGGCACGTCTTATACAAAAAGGCAGAGAGATAGAAATCCACATTATCCGTCTCTGAAAGCCTGACACCCTTCCAAGAGCATGTTATCAATCACACTGAAACATCATAAAATCCTCCTCAAGTTGTCCTGTAAAAATCCTCACAAGCCATTAAGGGATAACAGAGCTGAGAGGAGGAAAACTGTAGGAGTGGACAACAGACCTCTTCATGGGGTTCTCACTGTGCAGAAAATGTCTTTCACAGAGGCTTTATCCATCAAAGGTAAAGTAGAGTGAAGGTATCATGTTGGATATTTGTTTTCAGCAAGAACCGTTCAAAACACACATTTATATTCATGATAAACAACAGATCTGACTTATCATTATCTTCATCTCTAATGCAATAACTATTCACATACAGCGCTGGGAAAAACAGAGTGCAGCGCATTACTTTCCCATCTTCCAATGTGCTTTGCTTCACAGAGAAGAACATACATCCTCAGAGCAGACAAAAGGTCTTTTGACAAGAGACGTTATTTTTCTGCGCTCCTTTCAATTTCTCTGAGATGAGGCGACGACGACAACAGCTGGGCGGAAGATGTTCCAGCTCTATCATTCATCTTTAATGGACTGAGGGACAGGCGGTTGACAGAGACGAATCCTGATGGTTTTTCCAAAAAGTAACACGAGTGTGACAGCGATGCGGATATGAAGAGAGATCACTCCGGTGACAATGCCAGCTACTTAACATGACATGATGTGGGAGTAATGTTGGCTATAGGCTTATACAATTTCTATAATACTACTGCACAAACAAGATTGTAAATGATCGTTAGTCACACTTATTTGCATCATAATTGCTTCTTAACATATAGCAAACATGAAGAGCTGCACAAAGGCTGAAATCTTAAATGCAATAAGGATGCATCTCATTTATGGACATATAGCTCCTCCTGATTTATACTTATACATACATTAATTCTGCAGCGCAGGGAGGAGGACAGCGAGAAAAATGATGTGGATGAGGAGAAGCGCGTCGAGTGTGACGAAATAGCATAATTGAGTTCATTTAATTCAATCAAATTTATTTCATAATTATTCAGTGGAACCATTAATTTAGTGGAAACAGAAAAAGTAAATGTTGACACAGTTATGACGCTTGAAAATGTATGTATTTCACTTAATATTACCACAGCAAAAAGCCAAAGGAAATGATTGTCCACTGTGTTTCGTTGCAGTGCTTCATTACTACCGAGCCCATGACATGTTCAGCCTGAAGTTGCACCTCTATCATTGCACTGCAAGGCTTTGTACAAGCTTTGTACTTAATGCATTGCTCGTATGACAAATACTTTTCTCAGCAACCTACCAATGTTTCAGTACTGCTTAGGTTTTATGATAGTGTGAAATTTTAATGCCACTAACATGTTGAAATTACCACCTCTTTTGTATCTTGTTTTTCCTCGTGTCGCGTATTCAGTGCGGCTGAATATATTATCTAAGTGCAGTTTCTTGTCTTCCAAATGGACATGTAACATAAAAAGAGAGCCCTGGGGGCAACAACAAAAAGTTCACAACCACTACAATGAACACTAAAGCACTGAATCAGTGAAACGTAGGCTGGTGCAGTTTGTTAACATTTTCCAAGCTATCTTGTATCCGCTTTACTCTGTATGTTGTTATTCCTGTCTCCAAGAGTAGCGCAAGTTATCTTTCCACAGCGTAGGGACATGGACTCAGGACACCGGGCCACCCTGATATATTTGGCCACTAATTGAAGAAAGTGAGCTCAGTCAGCAAAAAAAGTGCCACACTGAAGGTTGCACATTGCAGCTTATTAAACAGTATACATTATGCAGTAGCCATATGTACTTGTGGGGTAGAGCATTTTTAAGTGCAAGACCTCAGAGATTCTCTAGATTTATTGACCGATGCTACTGACTGATCTATTTGTAGGATGGACCGATTGGAGTGGGCATCTAAAACAATTTAGGTGCGATAATGTAAAAATGAGAGCACGGCCTCCAATTTCATGCCACACAGCTGATGGTAGCACTCCAATTGTCAATGTCAGGGCCAGAATGACCTTGTGAATATATGTCTGGTATTTATCGGGGCCGTGAGCAAACCTGCTTGTAGTTAGGGTTGGGTTTATGCAGATCAGACGGCATTCGGCTATAATTTAAATAATTTTGGCTCTTTCTTGGAAAAATAGCCCGCACAATGAAGCAGAGGACAGGCAGAGCCAGGAAAGTCTCTCCCCTGTCCTCTACTGAAACAGGTGTAGAGGTGAACTATAATCTTTTCATGGTCAGGTAAAGCCAGCCAGGTAAGAGAAATTTAATAAAGCACTCCTCCAGTTTCCTGCATCCCAAAGGAACCCATTCTCCCCAGACGCGCCTTCTCATCACTACCAACCATGGCTGATCTGTTACCCATGGGCACCCAGGGAACCAGGCAAGCTTATAAGGTTCTGTGTTTGATCTCAGTGGCTGAAGAATGAGATTGCAGATAATAGTTTCATCTTCCATTTCAGTGCTCCTCCTTTTCACGGCCGCATAATCTACGGTGTGCCGCCGAGTGTGTCACAGCGAGTCCCTACAAGCCTGGAAATTTGTTCACAGTGCCCGTAAACGGAGAAGGAAATGCTGAACTGATCTGGCTGATTGCCAGAATCTGGGATGTTACTGCTGCAGATTTAATTTACCTGCTTTACTTAGACAGCTTCACGGAATGGGTGGAGTGTCAAAGATGCATCATGGGTAATTTGTGTGTTTTTCTCAGTGCGTGCGTGCGCGCAAGACAGAGAGAGTGCACAAGAGGCAGGGGGCAGAAAAAGATATTTCAAAATGCACTTTGTACTTTTAAATCCAATTGCAAAATGGGGTGTGAGGCTTAGCGGGGAGATAAACACACATCACTGGTTGCAGGGTTAAACTTGATTGCAACTTCATTTCCCATGTCCATAATTTAAGCAACTAAAAGGAGATCAGAGTCTTCATAAGTGGAAATATGACCCACATGCAATTTGGCCGTCAATTTATTTTCTCATTTAAGTGAGATTTCAGCATTATTCCCAGCAGATTCCTACATTATAGATGCCTGCAACATTACAAAGGCGGCATCAGACCCTCATTAACTAAGTGTGGCATTTACATTCACTTCAGAAAGGAGGCCATGCAAGCCCTGTGTCCTGTTGCTCACACTGCCACAATCCCAAGCAAAGTGTAATTGTGGTTTTTGAACATGGTTCTTTCTTTTTTATCGCAGAATTTAGATTGAATTCTGATTACCTGCTAATTAAATCATCCATCCACGAATCATCCATCGTCGCCCATTGTACTCTGAAAGGGACTCTTGATAGCTATTAGCCTATGTCCCCATTACACTTGGAAACAGCAGTCATAGTCAAATGCTAAAAGAACTTCTCTTGCAGTGTGCTCACCCTGATGGTGCTTCTCCATCCTGGCAGTAAAAGGCAATCAAATACATTTTACTGCCCTCATCCACCACCATCTACCTGACTCATATGTCAGGTAAAAGGCCTTAGATAAACACATGATGCATAATGCACACTGATGTCCAGCACTATATTTCAGTCCCTTTTAAGACAGCGTTATGGAGGACATTTCATTTAACGGGCTTAATATTCAGGCTGCACCATCCGTGCCTGTCCACCCCTCTACCGGGCTTCCTGGGCCCACACTGAAAAATATAATGCTTAATACCTCATCTATCTCTCCCTGCAGCCTGCCGCTGCATTAGGTCCGGCCTATGTGGGACAAAACATTTATTCATCTTCTCAGAGTGCCTTGCTCAGAGAAAGGTTCCCCCCCAACAGCCACTCCACCAAGTCCGCTCAGCTAATGAAGATAACTTTGAGCTGCGGCTGGATGGTATCCCACTGAACTCATAATGGGAACAAGGAGAGAGAACGAGACAGAAAGAGAGACAGATTGAGAGAGACAAAGACAAAGTGTGTGAGGGTGTGTGTGTGTGCGTGTCAGTCTAGAGCAGTTTGAATTAGTTACTCAGCTGTAACCTTGGCTCCTGCCATTGTTGAAGACACCTCTGCCTCGTCCTCTCAAGGCTTGGTTCCCACATGCATTAAAGGACTCAGCAAAGCTCTGCTTACTCTCCCCGGGTTTCTCCCAGGCAGCCCGAAAACCAAGGGCTTTCAATCGCTCCCTCAGACACAATGAATACCTGCTCTGCTCTCATTACAATACCCTGCTTTTCAGAAATAGTGTCAGCTGCAATTTTCTCTCCTAATTATTTTCCGCTCCTCTGAGGGTTGGGTTCAGGACTGGAGCCAGAGGAGGCAGCACAGGGGTGGGCAGGAGGGAGGCGGGTGAGCTGGATTCCACATCGCAGTACATATAGAAGAATATCAGTACATAATCTAACAGAGGGGAATAGATAGTCATTAATGTCAAGGAAGGGCTGGACTCCTATTTTTTTTTGTATGGACATTATTTGCCGGTCCACTGAGGGATCGGACATGCTGACACTCGTGGACAGACACTGGAGCTCCAGAAACAAAAAACTTGCATCACTACTCATAGGGTTGCAGTTTGCACACAAAATCAGAACGCCTTTCCTGAAACTACTAAACTATGTAGTCCCCTTCACCTATTTGTGTGGTATCCATAGCAACAACATATTCAATTTATCACAGTCTACATAGCACTTTCAGAGCTATGTAGACTGATCAAAGCCCCCTCCGCAATTCCACCTCTGTGATTTACAGTGCCATTTTCTACTCTGGTAATTCCACTGAAGGAGATAATGACATGGATTAGTTGCTAATCAAGTGCCAATCAGAGATCCTGGCTGAACTAAATGTCAGGTAGAATATGTTCCAACCATTGTGGATACTCCCAAGAGATACCGGATTATGCATCGTAATCACAGCAATTTCAGATGCAACAAGAGCCAAGGATCACTCCCCACTGTAAACAAGTTCCCAGGAAAGGGGTAATAATTTCCATTTTACCTATAATGCTTAGATAAACAGGGGATTTGGGCCATTAGAATCGTAGGCAGATAGTCACAGATGTTTCTCTCCAGAATGACAAAATACCCCAGGCTTACATGACTCACTATTCCCTCAACACGACAACGTCAGTGGAAGTGAGAATAAATGACACACCAATCACAGGTTCTAGACAATGCAGAAGAAACCCTGTTATTACTCTTACATTTCACCATAAAACGCCAAATTAGTCTGCTTAAATCGGTGGTTTGGGAACATAGACGAAAACACTATAAATTGACAGCTTTAACCATTATAACACAGGTTGCATCAAAAACAACGCAGTCTAGGCTTTAACTGACCTCCCCTCTCCAGGCAACAAACTTTTATTAGAGTGCCCTAGAGCAGAAGAATTTACCTCCAGTTGCTTCAAAGGAGCACCACAGTGGCCAAAAGTAAAGAACTGTACTGTAGCTACCAACTATGAATGTGTGCAACTTTATGAATGCCAAGTTTAGTTTCAAAGTAAAGCCACACTGATCCCGACAATTCTGTGGATTAGTGCTCTCTCTCACCTTTTGTTTATCACACCAAATACATAAATACAGAATATATTGTTCAACTACATCCTATTTTAGGGATAACTTCCTGTGAATGAGATATCTTCCTGGTCAGATATTATTCAGAGAGGCCCAGCGTGGAGAAATAGACAGTCACAGCAGCTACCCACTATTCCACACTGTACTTATTTTGCCATGCTTTATTTGTTACTGTACAATTAAGATGCAGTTCAATTACTTCCAATTACTTAGAACCCTGTTACTTGGTGACACTTCAATTATGCGTTGTGAGTGCTGTGTATACTGTATGCTTATCTGATGATCATGCTGAGAATAAAGCACTGCTTTATGCCATCCAGCTGTCAGCAGCGGTTATAGCAGAGAAAGAATACATTTACCCTTCATGAGGACAAAATACAAAATCTTCTTAGAGTAATGATAATACAGACCTAGTATTTTGATTTGAGTTTTTTAGTACTGAAATCCTGATTCAAACGTCCAACTGGATGTGTGAAGTGGCAGTTAAAGTGAGAAGCATTTGAAGGCCAGTAAAGGAATGTCAGGTTAGGTTACCAAAGCTCATTTGACGCCGTCGTTGGAAACTGGAACTACAACAGCTGCGGACGAGTCGGTGCCAAACCCCGGCCGTGCTTGTCTCCCAGGGACAATAGCCGTGACCTCGTCCTAACGACTGGAGATGTTGTTTTAACTGTTCGGTCTTGTTGTTTGCAGCAATAAGCATTTCAGGGAGCGGAGCCGCTCCGTCCAAGACAGACCTCAGTGAGACAGTCTGCATTCTTCAGTACTGGGAAAACTCTTCACACTTCTTCACAGCAACGTCACGCCACCTGATAATGCTTTACTTAGACAGTACAATGACTCCTGTACCATAACTCTCATGTGAGAAAGGCAAACGTAGTCACCAGATTATTCAAATTCTGTGTAACCTCTTGTCCAGGCATGCACAGAAAAAAGATACAGGAAGCCACACTACTACATAGCACCTGCCAGTGATATGCAAAGTCCTACAAATGTTTTCTACAGAGGACAATGCAACAGGACTACCAGCAATGATATCGACTGATACTGCCACTCATGCTTGGCAGCTATTGCCGACGTGTTATATAGTTTTATCCAGTTAAGCAATCTAGTGGTAACATTAGCAATAGTGGAAACATCATAAAACAAGAGGCCCATCAGAGCTATTACATGTGTGTGCGCCACCAGGTCAATATAGAAAAGTACATCTCTTTTAAAAAGTGGAATAAACCAATCACTGCCACATTAACACCCCTATCTAACAGACGGGTCACTGTCCATGAAACCTGAACACTTCCTGAAATTCGTTAACCGATAAAAGCCAAAGTCTAGTGAAAAATTGCTACTTGTTCAATATAAATTGTTCCAAGTCATTCCAAGGAAAAATGACAAGAAAATTGAGCCATAAATAAACTTGTTATACGAGTGGTTGTAGACAACAGGCACCAATGGCATCATGACACAACATCAATTCCTCCAACATATAATCAAGGCCTTCCCCATGCCATCCCCAACATATTGAAGCCCCGTCGGCAGCAGCAGCCTGCATCATTGATTGTGATCGCAGCTGCATACATGACGGCATCAATGGGTCTTAGAAATCCAGATGACTTACCCAGGCTTCAAACTCTCATTATTTTTTTAGCTGCAATGTGCCATTCATCACTGCCGCAATAATCCTAGATAAACGCAAAAGTCGGCCGCAAATACAAAGCCCCACACCCGCCTTCAACATCTCACTCATTTTTTCACCTTTGACATCTCATTCAGTCTCATATTACAAACAACATCTCTGTCAATGTGGCTATTATCGTCTCATCTCTCGGTTAGATTACCTTTTGCCACCGCAGCTTTACTATTACTGCCACAGGAAAGAGGAGTAAAAGAGACTGACAGGATACACTATATTTTGAGAGACTCTCAGACTTGCTCCTCCAGCAAAACCAATCTGAAGTGCAGTGTGTGCGTTAGCACATGCATACACACACGTGCTTTGTGCCTGTGTACAAAGTACTTGAAGTCGAGTAAGCCTTCCGCAGTTGTGGCCCCGTATTTTCAGAACACCATGTAATTAAAAGCTGCCGTTACATATTCATGTCTTTCATGTCATGCTTCACTATAAGTTGTTTATGAAACTAGAAAGATTTTCATGGGTTTCTTCGAGTTCACGGGTTGAAGCAATCAAAGTATTTCTGAACAACTCAAAACATTATTACCCAAAACAACATGAAATGCAGTTAATTCCTCCTGTAAGGGATCCAGACATCAAAGAGCGGTGGTCGTGGGGCTTTACCACAGTGTTATATCTCTACTAAGGTAGTCAAAATACATTCCAGTAACACCGGGAAGCATATACCAATAAGCCTACCAGCTCTGAGAGCAGCAAATCTGTAGTCTGGAATAGATAAAATGTGATTTGCTGTGAGTAATTTGAAAGCCTGATATCAGTGCTGACCAGTGAGGGCTCCCCTTGGACTGGATCAAGAGTCTGAGGCTGATGTGAATTATTGATCAGAAGCAACGTGTTTTTAGTTAACATTAATGGAGACTGACCACTTTTATGACCACCACCTCCTAGAGTCTTTCATGTTTTAGTGTGTTTGATTTTATCATTATATTAATGATGGGAAAGATAGGCAGCTGAGTAAGGCTATTTTTCACTGTCTATTTCTTGCAACTTAAGGTCGGCTCTCCTCAGAGCAGGGGCTATTTGGAATCGATAAAAACAACACACATTTTCATCCTGGCATAATTAAGTGTCGCCTCCTGAAGAAATTGCCTTCTTTGAGAAGTTGGGCTAATAAGGGACACACTAATGCTGAGAAAACACAGCCAGAAACTACAGCCCCCCTGAGCCGATCCTGGCCAATTTCATCATAAATTACTTCCCTGCACAAAGTTCATCCTCACGTTACCCAAGAGAGCCGACGGCTTGATGGTAAAGGATGGCTTTTCTAAGAACAACCTGGCTAAAGGTGAAAGTTGGAACAGAAACACTTTGTTCAATGCATCGAGTGCTCTACGAAGCAACAACGCCAGGCAGGACGAGACAAATGCATGCAATTATGGCGCACTCGGAATAGCAAGGGGGATGGTGAGGAGAGAAAGCAAGCATGGCTGCAATATCAGAGTTTTTTGATGTCGAGGCCAAACTCCCTGGCAAGGCAGTAATGCAGAAATGAAGAAAGATGGAGCATTTCAATGAAAGGCCACTGCTTCGGATAAAAATGCATGAACATCTGTTGCTATTATGCATGGTTCTTTGGGTTTGCTTGTGCAAGGCACTTCTACAGCAAATGCGGCCGCCTTTTACAATACATTTACATATGCAAAGCAGCACAGGAGACATGTCAAACCACAGAGAGCCACAGAACAGAAGGTCATCACAGTTTTAATATTTTGTTTCTTCCTCATTAATCTTTTTACCTGTGATAACAGAATGGATAATGTGTGGACTACTGTTGGGAGTGTAAAAAAAAATAGCCAGAGGGATGTGCAATTGCAGTATGATAACATATCTAACCACAGCAGAACTGGAGACATCATGGATAATTGGAATGAACATCAGAATCTGCTATTTCAGGTATTTCAGTAGAATTGTGGTTTCTCTTAAATCAAGAGGAATAATCATTGGGGTAGACAACTATACGACAATATAATCAATACCTGAAAACGTTTTCCTCATCTCTTCCAACAATTGTCATGTGTACAGTTTGTCACAGGATACTCACTATGCAAATAGCTAAACCTCTGTGACAATGTGCAAAAGCAGTTTGTCTCCCAGCCAGTACTGTGTTAGGCTGCACAGGGCGGCAGAGCTTTTACTCTCTACCTGGTTCTGTATATGTGTGAGGGTTATCATTCAGAATTATGTTTAATCAGGAGATGAAATTTAAGAAATTGTTCATGATATTCTACTAACCGTGGAGTCTTAAATGAAAGTTGCCAATTACTTTTAAACTACACATGGGCTAAGGGCTAAGGAAAAGCTAATGAACTGATATTACAGGCCTATAGAATTACTTTTACATTAGGTGTCACTATCCATATATATTATATATTTTTATGCTTAACAGGGCATGTGATTTTGTAAGTGTCTGCCATATACCATATTAGATATACTTGCTCTACTCCTGTTTTCATGCAGTTTTTGCAACAGCTGCTGAAATTACACAAAACTATTTTACACTATAAATCAGTTTTTTACATTTTACATGTTTGTTACACTCCAATTTTTTGTCTGAACAGCGATTAACGCAAAAATGCAAATCAGATGTATACGCTACATAATTAGAGTATGCCAGGTGAGGAAAAGCAAAGCAGGAAAAGCTTACACAGACTTTAGCTACATGCCAGAATAAATCAATATACAACTGCGCTATCCAATTTTGTTACACAGTCTAAGGCTAAGCGTACCTGGATTTACTAAATGTTTGGCAAACAATGCACAGAACAAAGAGATGCCATCATACTATTGTGGCTTGTTAGTCACGTCAAAATAATTGGCACCAGAGAGACGACCTTGGAGGAATGACAAAGATAAATAAACAGCTTTTACATGTCTCGAGAGTACTGTATGTCATTTAGCTTGCCTCTCTGGAGTTCATAAACTGATGCGATACTTGTTGCTCTGTAACAAAATGGCAATGTCGGGCCAATATACCTGTCTGAGCTAATGCCAATGCTTAGTTGGAGCAGATGGTAATTTGGAGTGTTGATGCTGGTAAAGAAGACAATAAGTCACATGAAAAACATTAGCATGAAAGGTATAAATAATGTCAGACCACATAAATTAGTTTTGAGAATAATAAGGAAAGACTTTTAACGTGGCTGTGTCAAAACATGTACCTTTAAGACAGCCATACACATATTGTGCCATAATATTTATTAAACGGAAGAAGGAAAAGCCTTCAGTCGCACTGGTTGGTAGACAAAGGATCCCTTTAAGTAGTCACAGCAAAAATAAAATTCAGGCTAAACTTTTCAATACAGAATATTAGAGTCAATGTCAAATCTAACGAGTAGTTATAATAGCCTCTGTGCGTTTTAATACTCTTTTATTGACAAAGTGAGACAAGAGTTAGACAATAAAACATATAAAAATATATTTTGCTCATCATAATCACTGAAGTTTTACCAGAGAAAGGAAGAAGTCATAAACAGTGTTTTGTGTTTGTCTTGCTTTCGGAGAAGATTACCACAGACACACAGATCATAATCCATTTTGCATTGTGATGAATCTGTAAACAGGATGATAGATTAAATAGAGGGAAAATTAAATACAGAAAAATGGGTACCCTAACTGATTGTCTTTTACGATTATTCCTCAGGAAACAGTCAAACACAGACTGAGCAGGAGTTTCATTATCTTAACAAAGGTATATTTTGACTTAAGAGATATGAAAATCGGAATGTGAATCTTAATTGATTAACATTTAAATTCAGTGTATCCAATCTAAAACAATAAAGCAGATTGCTTTGGTATCACAAAAACTAATCAAAAGAGAATTTTGGAGATTCTGCTGAGCTGCAGCCTGTAAAACAAGGTAATGAAAATCACACTCTGCATCACTGCCAGTCAAATCATTACCTCTCTGGGACGCAATGTAAGCAAACAAAGAAAAGCAGGCCGTCGGGGCCCGGGGCCAGAAAATTGCAATAGCCAGCGTGGAATCCTCTCCGGTGATTTATCTGATGGGGGCCCTGACAACTTTCTTGCAGACTCCCAAAGTGTGCTATCTATTAAGTGAGCCCGTGTCAGCGCAGGGGAGATTAAGAGTCCGCAGTTGCCCACTGAAATGTCTTCCCCAGGCCCAGCTGTTAGGCACAAATCAAAGGTCCTGGCACTGGCACCAGCAACACACAGAGCCCACCTCAACATTTTGTCTGGTGAATGAGTTCAAAATGACACTGACATTTAATCTACAGGAAATGTAAGGAAAGACCATTTCAAATATCTTTAGTTAGTATATTACAATATTCATTAATAAGATCTGGTGGACAAATAACGGCCCATTAATGGATATTAAAGTGCTTAAAAGGTCACTAGTCATGTCTGAAAAACAATGACTTCTGTGCTAAATGCAACATATCTATTCCCACAGCATCCATGAGCTGATTAGCTGAGTGAAAATCTGGGAGGATCAAGTTGAGGTTTCTCAACATTCTCAGCCTTCGTGGGGTTTGAATGTTCTCCCTGCATCTCTGTGGCTCTGGGCTTCACGAGGGTGCTCTGGTTTCACCCCTCATTCTAAAAAAACATGCCGGTTAGGCGAATAGAAAGTATCAATTATCCTATGCTGGCATAGGCTCCAGGCTCTGCGGGAGGTTAAGTGGGAAAGATGATGGATGGATGGAGCAGCAGAGTGGTGAGTAAATCACAAGTGTGTCATTTTACTGATGAAATTAATGCTGCGGAAATGTATATTATAATAAATTTAACATGACAGCCATTACAGTGTAGAAATATACTATATGATGACTCTGCACTAACAGCAAACAGCAGCAGTAGCACATCAAAACCATCGGAGAAGGATAGGGTTTTTACAAAATGCTCAAATATGCATGTAAAACAGGAAATTTGTAATAAAAGTCTGTCTCAAATAAAAGCCAGCTTCTCTGTTAGGTGAGGTACACGGACCACAATCACTGGTAACATACTATACACAAATGTATAGTATTTGCTCATCTTAAGGTGGGTGTATTGTTTTTACAACCACAACTGCAGTGCTATACAGCTCTGCTTCCCCAATGGGCCAAACAATGCATCAGCGGTTGGCACACTATTCATAGACTTGACTTATAAACATGCCTATCATTTGCCTCTTGACTCCATGTCCTTCATAAATGATCTTGCCGTGCCTTGCTCCCCAGGCTCGGCAGCAGTAAAAACACCTCTAGTAGAGCTCCGGGTTTCCTCTCAGCTGCCCACATCCTCAGTTAAAGACCCAGTTGTCCTCCCACTGCCTCTCCTTGTAAAAAGCCCTGTGTGGTCCCAGTGCATAACTAGTGGCCATGGCCTGGCTCCACTATGTGAGGCTCCTTGCTGCAGAGCCAAGGATTAACAGAAATGGGGCTTTTATAATTATACCGTCATGATTCCAGGCCTTTCCTGCTGGTCTTTTTAATTAAGTAGATAATGTTTCTCCGGGGAAGACCAGCTTTAACATACTTACCGGCCATTTCAAAAGCAGCTTTTTCTCAGAACTGTGGAAAAGATCCTTATTGAACCTACTAATGTTGTTTGGAATGACAATAAAGATATATATGCATGTGTTTTAGAGGGTATACCAGCACTCGCCACATGACAATGCTTTAAGGTGGGGGCATTTTAATGAGGGTATTGAAGCGTGTTCTTCTTCTCTCCCTACCTCAGAGATGAATATAAAAGCATCAGGATGGAGGTGAATCTTGGAGGGTAATGGGGTCTCCTGTCACTCCAGTCTGTCTGAGTGACAGTGACAAGTCCAATAACAACAGAGATACGTGGTCATTCGACCGCTCATCCGTTTCACTGATGAGCCTCATACCTGCTGTCTGCTGGTCAGTTATGCACCCTTGCAGGACCCACACCTGCTCTAGGGGAGAGGTTTTCTAATTCAAACGAATAGAATAACAGCCACGGGGTGATAGCAGTCTGTAGAGCTCAGTGTTTACAGCTTTGATCAGAGCCTTTAATTTAAAAGCCGAACAAAACCAACCTGCATGTTTCTGTAGTGCACAGGAAAAGAAACAGCGGTGGATTTGATCAGTAGGAACATTAAAGACCTTCTCTCTTCTGTCCAAATAAATTGTGAAAGATGAATAGTATTCCTAAACACATGTTCAGATTTCTCTACTCAGCAAGATGGAAATAATGATTCGCGATCAATAAACAACATGTCAGTGATCTTTACAGAACCACTGGTCACAACAGAGGCCTTAGCTACATTTACAGAAGAAAACACCACCAGACTCTGTATCACAAATTGGAATTGCTGGATATTGGCAAGTTATCCTTCTTGGGCCGTTGATAGAAGCCATTGACCTTCTGGAGATGATATGTGGGCTTACTATACAGTGCACTGTCACCGCTGAAGACATTAGTTATCAATTCCGACTTTAAATCTGGTAGGTCAGCATGTATGTCATCTTAGCGGTGCACCAGTAGTGATGGATGTTAAAAGAATAGGAGACTACATTCACAGTTTTGGACCTAATCTGATGATTCTCTTGGGCAGGTTATGATCCATTTTTCATATCTTAAACCAAGATGGGATATACTTAATCTATTCCCTGGCATAAAAACTGATGTCATTACAGAGGAGATTAAGATAAAATTAAGTTGTGATTATTTTACATATTAATGCGGCCACTATCTCTAAAATAAAAACACAGGTGTCTTTCTCTACCCCGGTATGTTTTAATAGTATTATTTAACGGTATCATTCATTAACACATAAAACCCATGGAGGAACACATATGTGACAATGCTGTTCATTGACCCTAGTTAAGCATTCAATACCATATAGTTAAGCATAATACCAAGCTTGTCATCAAGAGAGATCTGGGGCTCAACACCGCCCTGTGTGACTGGATCCTGAACTTCCCTGAGGAGCAGACCCCAAACTGTGGGGATGAGCTCCACCACATCCTCCACCCTGACTGTCAACAGCAGCACCCTATCTGTACGCTCAGCCCTAGGCCAAGTTTGCAGACGACATGACACAACATCGGCCCGATCACTGACTACGATGAGACAGCTGACAGAGTGAAGGTCAGAGCCCTGACATCTGACTGCCAGGACAACAACCTCCATTTCAATGTCAGCAAAACAAAGGAGCTGGTTGTAGACTACAGGTAGCGACAGGGAGAAGGACACGCCTCCATCACTATCAATGGGACGCTGGTGGAGAGAGTCAGCAGCTTTAGGGCTCCGCAGGGTTCACATCAGCGGGGAGCTGACCTTTCACTCACCTCACAAACTCCATTCAACTTCATCACAAAATCAGCAAAACAACAGCTCTTTTTCCACCGCAGGCTGAGGAGGTTCGACATCAACTCCAGCATACTTGGCAACTTCTACAGGTGCACCATTGAGAGTACCCTGACTGGCTGCAACACTGCATGCTATAATAATTACACCGCCCTCAAGCGTAAGGCTTTACAAAGGGCGGTGAAAACTGCTCAGCACATCTCCAGGATGATGCTGCCATCCATGGAGGACGTCTAGATCCAGAGATGCAGGACAAAGGCCAACCCGATCATCAGAGTCCCCAGTCCCCCCCAGCCACAAACTGATTTGGCTGCTGCTGTCTGGCAGACGGTGCCGCAGCATCGGGTCCCGCACCACAAGGCCATTAAGCTCTCAAGCACATTTTACATTTACATTGTTATATATTTTACATAAACTTCCTTGTGGCTGTCAGAAAACGTATAACATTATGGTCTTGGATGGAATTAAAAGGCTTAAACGACTGAATATACATTGGTTGTTTAATTTACTTCCAAAGGGAAAGCAAATGTAGTGTAGCACTCTGTAAGACTACAGCTATTGTTCCATTTTCCCAATGGCAAATCCAAAGGCCATAGCCAGTGTATGAGTGTGATCTTGGCATTTAGCCTTTCTAGCATCTACTTAGTCAATAGGGAAGGGGCAAACAGAAAGCTGCCAGCACAGAGACCTGGCATAGCCTTGGTAAACACCAATCAGGCTGGAAGTGCAAGTACAGCTGACAACCGGACTGGTTCCAGCGGTTTGGCTCTTCTCTGGGAAGGCCAAGCACAGATTCAGCTATGTTCCCTCAGATTCATTCATTCATTCTGTGAATATACAGTATTTAAACGAATATTGTATAAAATGTAAAAAAAAATACAGAAAGACACTGAATTTTGAATAGAGACATTTTACATGAACCCAGGGGCTTACATCACTGCATAGTAGATGGCATCAACAATGACTTCAGACTTTTATATTTCCATGCATGGGGTAGCATTAGACTATTTGTATTATCTAAGTTTTTGACTTTTACAGAATTTGTCAAGCCCTTATGGAATCATTTCCAAAGTACAGCATTAAACTGCAGGGTTTAACATTGGAAGTCTGACTGACGTCTTAGACTCAAAAGGTCATTTGCTGTTGACATTACCCGACTTATTCTAAACCAGTGCAGAGGAAGTTCAATAAAGCAGCAATACTGTTGGGCACAAATGGATTTTCTTTTTCCTTTCCTCTGCCAACTCTATAATTTTGTAGCCTGCCTTGATTCTGTTTGTGTTGACCTTACAAGAGGGAGTTTCAATACAAAGCAAGTAACACAGGCCAGATGCTGTACCAAGATAATATACTTGCCTAATTAGAACGCAAGAGCTATGTGGCATTTTCATGGTTTTGGTTGTAAAGAGATGCAAACCTCTCCAAAATCAGATAAACCCGTTCTTGTGTCTATGTCTATGTGTGCTATGCTTATCTGTTTCCAGCATTGGATAAACTGTTGTTAAAGAGATAATAAAACTTTCTTAATGATGCACCATAAACCACATGAAAACACCTGGATAACGCCTTTTGTGGCTGGGTGAGGTAAGGTCCAGGAATCTGACATCTATAACATCACAATGCTTACTTCCTGTTGACGCAAAATATGTCTGATAAATACAGACACTTGTAGGAGTTGGGTGTGTTGAATTAACTGAAAAAGTCCAGCACGTGGGCATGTCTTCGATGACGGCCTGTTTTCACTGAGTATGCACATTGGGGCTACAGCAAGAGCATGTAAGAGCGGTTCAATGTGTTTTTTTTGCACAATGACGCATTGCAAAGGTTTCAAAATAATAAACAACTACATTGAAACCTGTGAAGTGCCTCAAAGGGCTTCACAGGCTTGCAGAGAAATGGTCCACGGCTCAGCCCAAACCATCTTAACAAAATCTCTTGAAAACCTCACCATGAAAAGGAACAATAGAAAAAAGGGCTCCGCTCTCCAGTTATACCAGCAGCACAATAGGACAAAGTGTAGGTGTAGAGGCAGGCAAAGGGTCCAAGCGATCCTTACGCCTAAATGCAACCCCTGCACAAGTATAAAGCAGTCTTGGGGTATGTTTGTCTCTAAAATCATACAGAATGTCAGCAGTTCCACATCAGAAGACAAGAAATAAATAATGTTAAAAATGGATATGCTGGGTTATTTACCATAATACACAGTATTGTTATAGTTAAGCTTAGTGTTGTGCATGTAATAGTATAAGTTCCAGTGGAGTTTGGAAGCTAAAGATTATATATACAAGTTATACTTTGTGAGTGTAGTCAGAGAGAATGTCACACTGCTTTGTATTAATAAGGAAACCCCAGACAGGCAAAAGCCAGGGGGTCACTGCGTAGACAAAAAGCCAAACAGAAGGGAACAAATGTCACTGGCTGGCCTGCACTCTATTTATCACTGCGATGGCTGTGACTGATCGACTTCATTTGAAGCTTCCTGAAATGTTGTGTCTGGTGGCCAGGTGTACTGGCACTCCCATATTAATGAAAGGGTGTGCAACATACTGGGCCACTAGCCAGGGATTATGCTGGGTTTAAGACAGCGTCAGCCTGGAAAGCCCGCCAGGTCCTCTAAGTCTATCCAATCTGCAATGCAAATCAATCAACAGTCTGGAGCCAGCGCAGCAGCACCGCAGAGCAACTTTGCCCACTCGATGGTGGAATCCTCTCTTTTTTTTCTTGAGCAGCTATCCTTCTCTGTCTGCTGCCGTGGCCATCTCATCGCCATCGTTCTAATTAGACGGGGATCCCCAAGAAGACAGTGTGATGGATGAGAGGAGAGCCAATAAAACAGCTCGACTAACTCTTGGTGCAGACAAAAGGAGGAGTTATAAAGAACAGTTATAAAGAAGTTATAAAAAGACTTCCTCTAAATTCAATCTCTACTTCTTTACAGATCATTAAAAACAACATTAATCCATATAACAAACTGCCAATATCAGTAAAGGTTATTCTTTTGTCGCTCATTAAAGGTTACCACTGAAGTACCAACTCACCTATATATATATATATATATATATATATATATATATATATATATGTATGCAAGTATGAGAATGTGCTCGTACTATTGTGTTATCAGATACTCGCACAAACTGTGGACAGTTTGTTAGAGAAGCGAGAATATGCAAGAGGACCGGCCGGACAAAAAGCAAATATGACAAATATGTATAAATATGTCAGTGTGCTAATTTAGTTTATCAGGTGCTTGAAAGTGTGTGCTGGAACTACAGACCTTTATTGTCAGAATATCGGGCCATCAGAGTTATGGGCTTTCAGTCTAGTGAGACGTTTTTGAATAATGGACATTGGGACGATTGACATGGCACCCTTTGAAGATCAACGTTCTGATTGGCTCTGATACACACTAGACTCAAAGAAGCACGGGTCTCTGATCTGAAAAAAATGTGTGGCGGCTGTGCTGATGCAAACATCAGACATGCTACTTCAGAAACTCATGTATTCCCCGCTGTAGTACCCCCCCCCCATTAACAGCCCTTGGCTTGGATAAGCAAGAAGCAGAGTTCCTAACAGGTGCCTTTGTTTTTCATTCTATTCATCACATTCCATCTTAAGAACCTTGGAAAACTGTAAAATACAACACCAGTCTTTATAACACCTAAGAGCATGACAAACAAAATACATAACTCATACAGCTGGCATATTAAATAAATCTCGTGAGCAAAACATGTATCCCCATTTACATTTTTACTGATCCTATTACAGGCAAACAATGCACAGCTGCTTATCTTGCAGTGTTATTAATGTGATCAAACACATCCGAAACGTTCCCTTTTGCTTGCATACACAGAAACCTCACACTGTGACAGAAGTAGTAGTGTGCATTCAATATTTACATACCTCAATCCACTTTACCAACGCTGTTAAATTTAACGTTAGATTCATCTCTGAAGTTTGCATTTCATGGGAAATCCCGAGATCATTCGCTTTCAATCGAAAGATTGCAAAACAAAACGTGCAAGTACTTAAGATATGATAAATATATAAGAACCGTAGCAAACACACTGTATTAACATGCTAGAGCAGTGACGATGGACATATCTACTAACGATCAACGATAACACAAACATGCGCCACCACCATTGTAAACAGCAGCCCTAACATAACACACTATCCCTGTGAGCTTGCGTTCCCTGTGTCGTTTACTTCATTATTTTAGCTCCATTAGACAATAAAAACATTTCTACACGTTACAAAGATAAAAGTCGAAAATGCATATACCAAATTAACAATCCATTTAATGTTGCGTGTAAGATTTACCCATCAGCTTCTTATTAGACTGATTCTGTATACCAGAGCTTATGTGAGCATACCAGTCGTATAATACGTATGGCATGACAACATATTTAAATCACTGCAACTGAATCCTATGTATCAAGAGAATGTGTGTTGCTCTCCGTCTCAGCAGAGCCTGGAATACTCATTTCAGCCTAAAGGGTGATCATTTCTGTCCCGAATCACATTGTATTTACTGAAAGCAGGTAAAAGGAAGGTGATTCATTTCTTTTTCTCAACATTCTGCCTCTCAGATCATTCAGGCGACTTAGGAGGCATAGGGGAAATAGAGGAAACGAGCACAGGAAATGATAAAATCTAAGGATGATTCTTGTGACGTTTCACTCAACGCAAGATTTATTCTGGTGCTGTTGCTATGGTTGCAGAGGAATATGAGGCAAAGTGTAAATCCTTTCATTGATCACTTGATTATACTTTCATCATATCTGCCGTTTAAGGGTGAAATGCCTTATTGGACAGTTGGCCTGACCACAAGCTAGAGTAAAAGGTTCAATGAAAATGGTGACATCAAGGGAGACATCAAGGGAGGGAGCCTCCACTTTCAAAGTGTTTACACAGAGAAGACAACTGGGTTTGGTTTTCTTACACTGGCTAATCTGTGTTATTTACTGCAATGATAACAACACAAGGGAAGACAACAACAAGAGGAAGAAAAGAGATTAAGTAACCTATTTATTAAATAAATGTAATATTGGAGCATATTTGTGACAGGACTGGAGGGCAGGCATAATGAATGGGTTCTCTGAAGTCATTTAGAACAGATAAAAACTAGTTTAGTTTAATTAGATTTTCAAAAGGGTGGGGGTGTTGTCCCAGTTCTGAAAAAGAAGAGTCTTTGTGAAGTTGCATTTAAAAGCTCGGGTGCACAGACTACAGTGAAAATACATGATAATTTTGCGTTTTAATAAGTCTAGTTTGAAAAGTATGAGGGGGAAATAACCTGAAACCTTCTGCATGAGCAATTAGACAATCAAGTTATATCCTTTTTAATGTCACGCTGCACCCGCTATGTCCTGCCCATTATTGCGCCGTAAAAGTAGGGATTATTATGCAGATAGTTTTACATTTAACTTTTCTACAGCTAAGAAACTGTACCAGGCAAATAAAATAAATCGCTAAATCAAATAGTGTTGATATTATATCAACACTATAGATAGAGTTAATAATATAGACTTAATAGAGTTTTTTTTCAAATTATTGCAATTCAAAGGGATAAACTGAGCAATTGAGCAAAATGCTTACCAAAAATCTGTTCATGCTTCCTGCCCAGAAAACAACTCCTATCACAATGTGTGCTGCAGTGAAGGGCAGAATAACAGGCTGCATGTCCCTCATGGCCTGTAAATTTGAGTGGATGATTGGAAATCACTCCAAAGTGATGCCAGGCAACATCTAACCTGCACTGAGGTAGATATTGCAGGATGTGAGATCTTATAGTGGGATTGAGGCACACAAAAAACTCTGTCCGAATATTTTAAATACAGCGAAGCCCATCTGATTCAAAATAAACTTTTTTTCTCCCCCAGTACCTACGTTAGAAGCCTTTACATGAGTAGTGACAACAAGAACAACTGTATGTCACTATGAGAACATAGCGGGGTGCTCAGAGGACACTTAGTTGAACAACCTGCCAATCAATGAGCACAATTAACGTTTGAATGAACAACAGGGAACGATTCAGCAGCTGATGCTTTAATTGGATAGAACTAAAGAGGGAGAGCAGATGACCCCTTCTGTGACCCTTATCAATAGCGCCGTGACTAGAGCACAACCTCATGAATGACCCTTGTGTCAGAGGTTGATCGGAACAGCCCTGCTTAACCCTTGGACACATTGGCCCACGATGACATTTTAAATCGTTCAAAATCGGGTGTCAAAAGATTGCTGGCATCTGGCAAACATTTCTTTCAATACAATTACATGGAGAGAACATTTAGTCGTGACAAGTAGAGTGGTGGTAGTATTTGTGGAGTGTTACTTCATACTCATGCGTATTCTAAAAAAACATTGTGGGTAAATATTGTTTTCTCATTGGCAAAAAGGGAAATATTTGTACCGATTGTACCAATTAAGTTATAATGTGACCACCACGAACAAGACAATCTATACACAAGTTAATCTCCTACTCCTATGGCACTGTAAACTAAACTTGTTCGAGTCATCATCACCAGCCAGCCAGCTCTGGTCTAGCAAGAATTGGGACACTGAAGACATTGTGTCTTTGTCTGTAACCCCCACTGGCTGGCTTCTTTAAATGATACAAAAGCAGATTAGCAGATATATCTTTACTTGTCAAATTCCATGACTTCTCTGGGAATTTAAACATTTTAACCACCACAACCATGCAAACCCCGTTACAGGTACAGCATGCAATTTTACACAAGCTTCTAATGTTATTTGTGCTCGCCATTACTGGCCCATTTCTGCCTTTAACAATACATTACCACCTGTTGATATGCAGAGACACTCTCTCCTGTCAGCAAAAATGTGTTAATGTCACCTCAGAGCTGGTGGCACCAGTATGTGTCCTAGCTGGCTGAGTGGAACACGTGATAGAAACAAAGTAAATTGAGACCGGCTCATCAAAACATCACTCCAGAGAGAACATTTATCTATCTGGCCATTTTTTTTTTATCAAGACAGGAGAGAACAAACACAAAAGCAAAACCCCATGTTTTTGTAAATGATTGGTTGACCTTACATCACATTTGAATGTGTGAATTAGTGCAGTATTTACTTTGAAGGCCTAAATGTTTTGACGTAATATTGAAAAATTTCAGGTAGCTCAACAGGTAAAGCATGGTGCTCAAACACTGACAGTTTTGTGTTTGTAGATATTTATACTGTACAGGTTATGCACAATCACAGTACTGCCAGGAGCTTTTTTTGCCAACAAATTTATATTTTATTGTTTTCACATCGATAGAGAGGAGGATTCTGCAGGTACAAATCCCTACGGTCTGCAGGGAAGAGCCTGTTCCACTACAGTACTGCAAAGGAGCTCCATAACTGAAAGATGACAGCCAACAAGTAGACATAATATTTGAGTTACCCTATTACATCGCTGACACACTTTATGTATGAATTCATATACATTGTCTTGGTTGACACCCTACAGAACAACCCAGAATATATACATGCCCTATCTGAATTGATGAAGAAAAATACATCTCTTGTAGTGTTTGCTTGGTTTAAGGCATTTCTCTTTGAATGGCTTTGCCCTCATGAATGAGGCAGAGAGATCACTCGGTAATCTTCTATGACCTAGCCGACTCCTGTTGAGGGGAATAAGAGGTATTTTGGTTTGAAGAGAGAAGGAGTAATTACATGCACAAAGTCAGATTGGCCTCAAAAAGTTTTGGCTTGGCTTATCAGGTGCTAATAGGATGTTTGAGAGATTAAGCTTTATGGAGTGGAAGCGGCCACCTCAGACACTGAGCTGACTGGAGCGCATTAAGACGTTCACTGACGCCTCGACTGACAAGAGCCGACAGTCAGTTGCCTGCTGCCCAAACAGCTTGCTGAATAAAACACTGCTCTAGAAGGAACATGGAAACGATGCAACATGGTCAGAAAGTAAATGGAGTTCTTGTACCCGTGTATTATTGTCAGTTTATACTTAATTAAAAACTTGAGAGCCAAAACAGCTTCATGCTGATTGTATCCGATTTTTTCAGTTATGGGATACCACCTTGGAAAAACTACGGACAGAGAAATGCATTATTATATTCACACCCTTAACTGGCTTCAAGGAGCTGCTGTTCCACAAAAAGGCAAAAGTGAAAATGACATGAGTGGAATAGATTCTTAAGCTTCCAAGTAAGATTATGTGTACACAGTGTATACTCAAGACTAGATGGGCTATAATGAAACTAGTATTTCAAGAACATTTACGAAAGTATTTCTCAATGTTTACTGTATAAATTTTAATGATGAGCTATTTTCCACAATGTCAGTATCAATGTGGATTTCTAATGTTTTGATTCTCTGCAGACATTTCCAGAATCACACCAGTTTGAGAACTGCTCTAGACATAGCAATATTAGTGGCATAGACGCACGTAATTAGTTTTAATTAATCAACCTGCAACAGGGTGCCGAAACGCATGTTGTCTTAACGTTGTACTTGAAAACACCAATTCACTCTTTGCCAGTCTACAGTGTGTCAATACTGAAAGCAGAAACGATAGTAAAAGTGCATCATACCAAAAATGAGTAATCTGGTTACTCTCACTAGCTGTTATGAGCATTATGCTAGTGTTTCTCTTGTGTGCTTAGATAAGAGAACAAATTGCCTTTATCAATATGCATTGAGCTCAGCGAAAGGGAGAATGGGGAGGTTAATTATTTACCAAGGAAAATGTTGCCCTGTTGCTTTCACCAGCAGGTCAGCCTTCAAATGCTCAGACTTAATAAATGACGCTGAAAAAATCATTACCGTCGCCCACAACCCTGCAACTCATTTAAAAACTCAATACAACAACACACAAAGGAGGAATAGCCTTACTTTTAAATTTCAGAATGGTTATGCAAACCACATGTCCACAAGGTGAAACCAGTGCAAAAGCTGGACCAATAATGACATTCAATGTGAGCTCATAAAACTAGTGCCTAACATTAAGATGGTACTAATAGATGAGTGCACTGGAAAGCTAGTTTTCTTGTGTGGCAGGCAGTGATCTGAGATGAGCAATGCAATGTGCAATGTGACTTGAAGGCCACTAACTGAAACTAACATAAGAAATGGTCTCTTCTCTGTCCACAAAAAAACATCCATTCACATTTGATCACAACATTTACCCGTGACCGTTTCTATAGAGCCTCAATTGCACATGCAGTCTTTCCCTGAAATGTCCAGGGACACTTCCTGCATGGGGACATATACGGGAATGGGAAGAGGTCTCAAAATTCAGGGTAATCTGTGGCTCCAATTTCTCACCTCAAGACATTGTATCGTTCCAGGGACCTGAAAGGTTAACCCAAGACTCACCGGGGAACTATGTTTGAAAAGGCCTTAAAACTGTTCAGCACCACAAAGCAACAAGGAGGCTTTACTGTGGGCAACTCTATGGTGTAAATGTAGTTTTGTTTCATGTAGTATGGCCTTGTCCTAGGTGTAAACATCCATTACATGCATTACATTCCTTACATCCACCCATCCATTGTATACGCCCACTTTGTCCTTTTCAAACATACTTTTTGGGTTTCAGTGCAAATAATCTGATAGAGGTCAAAGTTCAGATGGGGTTCAAGTCGTTGTGTGCCAGGAAAAGAGAAACATTTCCCATGGTTGCACTGTGATGGTGAAAAGCAGTTTGCTTCTTTTATGTAGCTTTGTTTCATCTGGGATAACAGACAGTGTGTCTCATAAACTGAAACACCCCATCCAAAATCGATCCAAACAAACCTATCTGATCATCTGGCTTGCGTTGAGACTTTTGTTAAAGACAAAAAAAAATGAAAAGTAAAATCATGGTGCGATTGTTTTTGTGTTGTTTCCTGCAAATTGCCATGTGTTCGGGTCGAACACAACATTTTTTGTCCCGGACATCTCCAGGCTGCTATAACACAGTGTATGCTGACAAACTTTGGCCAATAAATAGTGTCTTCTGTCCTCCAGGAGTAGAAAAATCATTTATTTTATAGATTTCCTGCTTTACCATCAAGGATTACCCTCTTAACCTTAGCCTCTTGCTTCCTTATTGGCTAAGCTATTGATTGCACTCTATCCACTCTTCTGCCTTCAAGGTGACCCATAACTAATAAATATTGCCAGAAAAGTGTGCCATGCAGCAACCTAAAAAGAAGCCCCTGTTTGCAGCTGTCCAGGTCTATGACTCTTTAGAAGTGTGTTTATGCTTCTGTTAATCAAACCTTCATTGAGCTGTCGGGGATATTTTTTTCCTCGCTGTGCCAAAGAAATGACTGATCTAAGTCCATCTGTGTTGCGGGCCTGATCAACAGGCAGTCTATTCATATGCTTGACACAGTCTGGCACTTTCAGCCTCCAAAAATGAATATATCTTGGTCAAATGAAGTACTTCACATGTACATAGCTTACGTTTTAATATCCCCACCATTTCACTGTTAAGGGCATGGGGAGAGCACGGCCATGTAGCTAGGTGAAAGTGACCTTCCCTCTCTTTGCTTCCCAAGAGGATCACAGGGAGGAGTGATGAAGAGGGAACATCTGTCACTAAAGTGTGCCTCCATTATCCTCCCATCGTGAAGGAGCGGCACCTGAGCAAACAAAGAGCATTCATTATGGCATATTCACCAAAATCTCTGCGGCACATGGGCACACTCAGAGAAAGATTGTGGGAGAGGGAGGAAGAGCGGCGGGGGGGTACACTGTGGGGTTCCAATAGACGTTTCAGTCTGCTGTGCCTCTTAAAGAAAAACAAACAATGGCAAGTAGTTACAGGAAACCTTTAATTAGCATTATTATAGCAAATGTTTCCTTCTTCAATAGTTCAGATATGGTGTTTGGTGTTTTTAGTTGGACTGCTCAGATTCGTCCTGTTAAAGTGAGCACTTGACCTGCTTCCATACATTGGATTGTCCTTTTCGGAGTAATGGTATTTTGCATAATGCCATTACTGAGCTCAAAGCATGAAATGGCTTTGCTTCAGTCCAGTTCAGTAAAGGCGGAAAAAAAATTAGTGTTTGTGTGTCCTTGTGTGCGCACACACGAGGGGGTCTTCTGACTGCAGAGAAAATAACTCGATGAAAAGGGGAGGGGGGAGGGGGGGGTCTGTGGTCTAGTCAGGGAATTCTTTACAATAGTATTTGTATGTTTTTAAATATGCTGCTAATTTCACTGCTACTTTATTTGCAAACCAAAGCATGTGTTCAAAGCCAGTTCATCGGTCAGCTGTGTTGTTTATGAGCCAACGGTCATATGCTACAGCAGTGGAAGACTCCAGGGATCCAAGATATGATCCGAGATAGCTGGCCTTGTGAGGCCGTGCTGGATCAGCCCCCACTGCCAGGGCACAGAGTGATTCCAGAGTGTCCTATCTTTCTCCAAACACACCACAGGGAGCCTGGGAGAAGACCCTGACCTCACCTCCCTCTGGCCCTCCATGCTCTGAACTGGGATGTCTCGGGCCAGCTGCAACATTGATCTTCCAGGGTAAAATTTCAAGGGCTGAAAAACAATCTCCTTGTTGGCAAATGGATGGCATAGTAGCCCAGCTCTGGGAGGGGTCAGCGGGAGCCTGAAGGATATGTGGACGTGCGCTGAAGGGTAAGAATGCTGTAGAGACAGCAGCAGATAGTGATGTGTCCATCAGGCCGTCCTGAGAGGGATCTGGAGGTATTATCTTTGACCAAGTGAAGGGGTCATCGTCACTCTCACGCCCTCTCAAACTCCATTTAGCTGAACTACTCTCACTTTTCACAAGGTATTTAATGCAACTCAGGACTTAAAGCAATTAATGTATAAAAGAACATTTACAACTGCTTGCATAACAGTTTCACAGACCAAGAGTTCAAAGCACTTCAAGCAAAACATCATAACTGAATGCCAGCAACAGCAGTCACAGCTCTGAAAGGTCTACATCTGTTTTTGGCTCACTTTTTAACAATTAGTTTGAAAAAGATTGCATTTGGACGGAATCCTATTGCTACACTTGACCAAGGCAAAAAAAACTAACAAACCCCAAATGACTCAATATGCTGAGATAAAGAGAAAGATGGACTGACAGATATTAGGTTGGTGGCCATATAAAGCTGATCTATCGAAACAAAGTGATTGCAGTATTGTTACATAGCGTGACTGCAGGCTAGTAACGAACCAGTCAAAATTGCACCAAGAATTCTGGAACCTGTGGCTTTTGGCTATAATTTGCGGCTCGGCTCACCCTTTTCATGTTACATAAAGGCCGTGCATCATTTCAACAGCACTGCAGAATACGGTCCACCTATTAATAGTCCTACTATAATATTCATTGGATCAGGTTTACAACTTGGTAAACAGAAACCTCAGTCCGATTCACTAATTGAATGGAAATTTGTTTGATAGGGACCATTCCAAAGGCTTTCCTATGCTTGTAGATTTATGTATTTGTTAAATGATGAAAGGGCAAAAATGTAGACAATTTGGGGTAAAAGAAGCAAGTGAGTATAATTGTACCCTGTACTTCTTGCAACCCTCAGACACATTTGTGCAGTTTCTCCATACACCTCTTTAATTTAATGGTAAACAAGTTACACCAGTAGTAAGTTATTTATGTTGTAACTGGGGGCACGGTACATATATGTCACTGAAAGGCTGCACACTTTGCACAGCAAAGCATCGCAATTGCTGAACTATATATTACTGTGAGGGAGAACTTTAGAGGGAACATTAACATGCTTGTAATGTGGGTTAGATGATGAAAACTTCATGTAAATTTGAAGCACTTTAAAGAGATGGTTCAGAAGTCTGATTTTCTGGGTTACTAGCTTGTAATCATTCAGTATTCATGTATGGACAGGCGGCTAGATCTCCATATGAGTGAGGCGGTTGCTAAAAAGACACTAGCAAAGGTTATGAGCCATGTAATACACATATAACACACTGCTACTCCATCTTAGAGAGGGCATGATGTGGAAGGTCCTGCGGTGCATGGAAATACAATTTTACATTCAACATACAGTCGAAAGACACAAAGAGGAATGAAGAATCAGGACTACACAGAATATGTTGTGCATGCATCTGAATTTTGACTAAAGAATTTTGGTTTGTTGTCCTTGTCGGCTTCTTTTCACGCATTTCTGTCAACAAAGCCCTTGGCAAAATCTTTAACACAACCGCCTGCCTGAGCTTATGTACACAACTTCACCCATGTAAAGGAAAGCCCGAACTATTCATTCAAGCGAAAAAGGATATTGTGTTCATAGTAGTAAAGGCTGTAGCTGTGTTTTATGCCGAAAATGTGTCTCCGATGTGTCTCTCATGTTCATTTAAATGGTAATGAAAAGCAGTTAAATTGTCATTTGCGATGTCTACCAGC
This sequence comes from Genypterus blacodes, assembly GCF_046128005.1. NCBI lineage: Eukaryota > Metazoa > Chordata > Actinopteri > Ophidiiformes > Ophidiidae > Genypterus > Genypterus blacodes. Next base: position 1,369,345 of record NW_027466826.1, read on the forward strand.
ACAACTAAGGTTCACATGTCTGAAACTCTTCCGGATGCAGTGCTGCTGAGCAGTGAATGTGCAGCCCCAGGTTAATTCATATGTATAGAGGGCTGTGCATGCATGTATCTTGGGAGGATATACTATGCAGAACAAAAATCCATTATTCAACAATGAAGATGATTTCATAAATCTTACTTATCTTAGTGTTCTGACTGTCAGTCAGTCAGTATTCCGATCAGACTAAGTAGAATCAACAAAGAAAAGAATTAGCCAATGGCGTTCATTATTTTGGAGCTCCTGCTGAGCTTTTCCAGAGCTGCACTTTTGTCTTTCTCGCTGCTTTCTCCTCATTCAATTTTTCTTTACTCCCGCTGAAAGACAGATCTATGAGGCAACAGAATCCTTGTCTGAGGCGGCCTTATCACCTGTCTCAACCCTGCAGAGAGAAATACCTCACCATTTCTTGAATACCAGTGTGATGGTGTGTGTTAGCAACTCGTCTGTGGCTGCACTTCTTCACCTGGCGCTCATGTGATTAGATTTCATATCCCAGCTTGCAGCAGATAAACTCTATCTCCATCGACCAGGCTCCTCAACATCAATCTGCTTTGCTGATGGACTGTGTTGTGGCAGCTGCCTCATAACGCAAACCTACCACTACACTTATGCATAATAATACAAACGTCGATGTTACGTGCAGCATGCCATTATAGATTAAAAAAAAACATTTCATGCTGGTACGAGGTCTGTCTGTTTCCCCAAGGGAGACAATCAAGTCCTCTAAAAGGATAAGTACACTGCTATGCTATCCAAAGGCACAACCAGCGGCTTGTGGTTCTTGTTTCCAGCTGGCCCTGCATGTGGAGCACATCTGCAATGTAGTTAGACAGAGGTATGGTGGTGGAGAAAGAGGGCAAAGGCAACGCAGTAGAACAGCGCTGGTCTGTTTATTTATTGTTCTCCCCTGCTTTAACGGCTCGTGACCGGCTAGCTTTATTAAACTGGGCTTTGAGCACACACACAGCAGCACTAAAACTTCCTGATGGCTGAGAGGGGATCAATTCGATGTGCCGCCTGCAGGAATTACTGCAAAGTAATGGTACTATCACACAGGTAGAACTCGCCTGTGTTAGGGGTTAAATGGACCATTTTAATTCTTTAATCAACTTCAGTATTAGCTGCATGAGAGGAGAGCTGCTCTGTTCAGATATATGCAGGTGCAGGCATTTTCCATGAATATCAAATGAGGAGTTAACGCAAAGTCCTCACCACAGTGGAAACTAGAATAGAAATGAAAGCAGATATGGCAAATATTAAACTTATCATGGCATCTTGAAGATTATCTGTTGCTTCCACAGCAGTAAAACCTACATCAACCGCCGATTAACCACTGATTCTCCAAAGGTTGTATTTAATTATGCATAGAGACATTTTATGATTACTACAACAATGATTACTTGTTAACAGCATGTACAAGTAAGACTTTGTAATAAATAGTATTACTTTAAAAGCTCATTAAAATAAAAACACAGAACTTTTTTTCAGGAAATGCAAGCTATTTTATAGATAGGTAAAAAAAATACAACACTGTGTGACATAAAATAAATTAGATGTTTGATTAGATTTTTTATTGCTATTACAGGATTTGTTTTCTTTACAGATGTGGGCAGTATAAAAAAATTTGAGGAAAGTATCCTGACAAAATAAAAAACTGTGGATAATTCAAATACTGAAAACAGTCGTGAAATTGCAAGTAAATGCAAAGACAGAGTGCCGGGTATACAAACCCCGCCTCTCTGTGCTTATCACGGTCCCCTCAACCCCCTGCCACCTCTGTAAATTGCGTTTCACGGCTTGAAGGTTACAGAGAAAGGCTTGTATTTGCTGAGGAGGCCAGATTAGTGCTCATCACCAGCGGTGTTTGAGATCCCTGGACTGACCCTGGGGCCAAAAAGCCAGGCCGCTTTCACACAGCGGTACACGGGGACATAAATGAGCCTACAGCACCCTATTGTCACCACCCACCCAAAAAGAAAAGGCGGAAAATTGCCATGTCAGGAACTTTGGCCCCTGCGCCAATATAATAGAGAGCCTTTGTCCCTCATCTACTCAGCTAATATGAAAGGGGTAGCAAAGGGGTAAATGGTGGAGCTCAATTCTCACTCCAAAACAACAACAACAACAACAACATGGTTTCATGGGAGAATTTGCGTGGGAGCTTGCTTTATATCATTTGTAACCGTTTGACCTTCAACGGAGGTGGGCATTTAATGTAGATTTATGCACAATCTAACTGCTGTGGGTTAGAGAAGGCAGACAAACATTTACCTTTTCAGTCTAAACGCACATATCCATAGCAAGTATATACATTTGATTTTATTTCAGTTTCACACCACCAACACTGCTTATTTTAACTACTGTATTCAAAAAAATGAAAAGATATCTGACTGACACAAGCGGTACTAACTCACCATGACAGTCAAGAGCACATAAAATGAAATTGAAGATAAACAGCCACATTAAAGAAATCCAGAGAAAGCGCTTGGTTTGATCATGTAAGCGGCGTGATCTCGCAACTCCTCAGCTCAGTTTGCACAATGATTCTACCTGCTGCATCAACATTTTTCACGATCTCATTTAACTATACAAGCTGTTAAGCTTTCCTCCTATACCCACCACTGAGCCCCACCATAGCAGACTTGAGGGGGTTTGATCGTTTGTTTCTTGCCTTATTGAGGTAGCTGACGGAGGTCAGCGATTTAAATGCCTACCAGGTGACACATCATTAGGGTGGATTTCCTATTCTTCTCTGTGGCCACTGAAGCCTTGGTTAATTAGGCATTTCTGTCTCAATGGCACTGAGTGACACTAAGATTAACAAGCTTTTGGTCCACAGTTGACTGGTGGTGAGAAATGTCCCATTATTGCCCAGATGATGAACTAGGTTCTGAATGGTCCGATGATGTTGCATTAGAACTATGGGATTCCTCTGAGCAACGAGTGTGACACTTTACACCGCTTACAAGGAGTATAGCTGTTAAACACATCTCTGTGCATCCTGAAAAAATGTTTAAAACTAAAGTACTTAAAGGACCGCGGGCAATCAATAAGAATTCACAGGTTTAGCCAACACCTACACATTTATGCCCTCTGAGAGCACAATGAAGCCCACAAAAGGAAGGACTGTTGAGTCCGAGTTAATGCAATGTTAGCGTATTTTTCCATCCGGTCTGTTGGCACAGTCACAAAAAACTCTCTGCATGTTTCTAATCAGCATGATCGCCGTCCTAAATGGCAGCAATAAAAGCCCAGAGATGTTGCGGGAATGTGGAAAGCTCCAGTAAAATAATACGCATGATTTAATGGCCATCTGTTGGGTGCCGGCGCAGACCTCGCTGCGACATGCTTTGTGAGTGATCAAACGCAGCGTCTGCATCGAGAGCAATTCACCTCAGGAGGCATGCGGTGGAATTAACAAGCCGACCAGCACAGATCCATTTTGCATGCAGTTTGGCCCTTTTGATTCTTTCACTGGCCCGACGTAGTTTCACATGAAGAGAATAGAGGGAGTAAAACAATGCTTCCCACGTATGCAATAACACAGGCCAAGAAAATGCGAAGCTTTTAACAGGCTTAAAAGTTTCAAAATCCATTTGCAGAACAGCGCAGCGGAACACTTCAAAACAGTTGTGCATTACAGAGATTTCCCCCCCCCCCTATCAGAATAGCCCTGCCATAGTCTGCTTATGTTTATGGCCTCCCCGAGCTGCTCTTAGAGTCCATTTAGGTGTTAGGAGACTGATGCCAAATGACCAATCAGCACTTAAAAAGAACCATACACACAGGGAGGCATGCTGATGTCCTCAGACAGACATTCTGAAGGGCCCAGCTCTTATCTCATCAAGACTCAGTAAATAAAACATTTAACAGCTAAGCCTGGCTCAGGGTTGCAGAGAAAATGTGGGCAACCTGCCTGGTCCAGGAAGAACATGTAGGCCACGTAGAAACAGAGACGCTCATGGAAAAGTAAAATGCAAACCTATAAACACACTCGTATATTAAAGTGGAGTTGTAAACAGACAAAAAAATAAATAAGACAGATTCTCAAGGGACGACAAAACAGCACAACCACAGCAGTGATGTAGCACACGCTTGAAAAATTTACCATAAGGCAAGACGAATCTCAGCTGGGCTTCAGATAAATAGCACACCCACGCAAACACGCTGAAACACTGCAGCAGCAGCGGAGCGATCAACACATACATCCTTGCTGACATCATCATTGCTCATCTATACCTTCTGTCTCCACGTCCTTTCTCACACATCACTCTTCCATGATTCCTCCCTGCCTGTCTGTATTTGGGTATGGCACATGGGCAGTATTTAGCATGCGGAGGGGACACATGTCCACCCCAAACACCACAGAACAAATTTGCTACTTTGTTTGCGTTCACAGCTCATTTGGCCCAATCCATGTTTTGGCATTCTGTTATTGTCACGCATGGTGAGGCTTCCTCTGCTGCCCACTGAGGGGGAGAAACACGTTCCAGGGGCTGTCAGCTGAGGCTCACGATCACATTCTATGCTGTAGTTCTTTTTTGTCCAGGCATATGTTTTTATGTAGTACAGAGTGCAGGGTGTCTGAAAACAACTATTGTGGAACGGCAATCTTTGGGGGCTTTGTAAGAAGCCAACCTAAAAAGGTGAATTTTAAACACACGGACGAAGGTGGAAGTGGAACTGGGAGGTAAAGTTGAAGGAGAGGCTCACACACCCCCACACATAACAAACACATACATGTGGATCTCCTGTGTTGTCAAACAGACACCCTCAGACATCAGCAATACAGCTGTGTGTCCCAGCCCCACTCAAAGGGATGGCTTACGTTTTCTCTCCCTCTCTTTCATTTGAACACCATCCCTCCCCCCGGCCCAACTAATACTTTGCTGATTGCAGAGCCCTGGGAAAGTGTCAGTGTGGTGTTGATCACTCGAAACGGCGGTGGAGGTTGGAGTTGGAGGGATGGGGGTCTTGTTTGCAATTGCACAGGTGGAGCTGGCCGGTGGTGGGAATGTCCCAGCTGGTCTCAGAGGTCTAATCTCCCCTAGCTTGAAGCAGTCCATCCACCCGCCGGCTGCAAACACGACGGCTCCCTATGGTACTGAGCTGATTGCCGTTTCATCAGGGCCAGGACTGGAGTCAGTGGAGTGGGGAGATCTGTCTCGCTCACTGTTTGATGATCTTGTTTATTTGCCCTGCACATGGGAGGCCCAGGACAAAGTGATTGGCATACTTTGTGTTCATCAAAAGCAAAGAAACAATCCCCAATGATACTGGACAGACAGTGCTATGCCAAAGCCACGGCAAAAAACCTTAATTAGAGCTTTCTGAAAATAATGTCTTCATACCACCCCCTATAATGCCCATAATTACGGCTAAGTATGCTCCTCCATCAATTATGGCATGTGCTAATGCGAGTCTCACAGTAGAGAGCCAACATGTTTCAGTGGGCTCAAATAGCTTTGCTGCACTCTTCCACTCAAGAAATTAATCTTCTTCCCAGCAGACACCCCTGCACATGCTCAACACAAACCAGAACACATAATGCTGTATTAATTGGTTTGTTGGAAATTGCAAACTCAATTCCTGTGCGAAAGCTTTGCCATCTACAGATGCACTTGTGGAACGTCAAGGATTCCGCAGATGGGTGTTATGCTTAATTGGTCGCGTGCCGAATCACCTGGACAGGAAAAAACGGATTGAAAGATTTGTGAACTGCGCTCGTGTTTTAAACGTTACATTAGCAACGGAAAAAAAATCAGCTAATTATGTTTGATAACATATGGTATCGAATGATGAAGAGGCTGCCTGATTTCTTCTCAGTTCATGCAGCTACTTGCTTCTGTAGTGAAAATACATGAATATGCAAAAACAAATGTGAAGACATTACAGGAACTGTTTTCCTCTCACTACCACCCACTATGCATGACATCTGTTTTCCACCTCCACCACACTTTATAGTGTGTATCCACCTATCATTATTCATATCACCTTTCACCTTGCTCTCTTCCCTGCGTTTTTCCTCACCTCCTTCCTTCGTCTACAATACACCTTCTTCCATCTCCACCTTTACGTGAGATTCTGTGGCTCTCCTCAGAGATCTCTCTGCGCGCACACTGCAACTGCACTGTGCGGGTGATAATGAAGTGTCTAGGAAAGTCAGATTAGGCGGAGTGGTGGGCATCATCCCAGCGGTATAAACGCTCATCTCTCCCCGAGGAAGGACACATGGAGTGTCTCTCACCTCAGTCAGGTTTGGCTGTCTCGGTATCACTCTCAGCCAGCATACTGGGATCGCTGCTGCTGCCCTCAGGAGGCAACAGCGAGGGGGTTAATGCAACGGCGGGCCCAGCTCCTAGGGGACACATGGCGTTTCATCCTCTGACACCCGCCTGTTTATTCTGCACAGCCGGGCTGAGAGGAGCATAACAGGCACTGGGAAAGTGAAGATCTTCACCAGGGGAACAAGCTGACACAGTGAGAAAGATAGATAGTAGCAGAGGGAGACAGAGAAAGAGAGAGAGGGGGAAAAGGGAAGCCTCTGTTTCTTACTCCTCCTCTTCCCTGTGGTCTGACAAAAAGATGACAGCTTTCCTCTGGAGCTTGGTCTGGCCTCTCTGGGCTGAAACCTCTCTTGTAGGCGAGCAGGCCTGTCAGACAGAGCTAACTAGGCTGCCCCCAGAGAGATGCAGAAAGCCTGACAGTTTGTTACTCGTTGGCAAAAGGCCACCGGAGCAGGTCAGTCGGTGCGCAGGAAATGTCAAAGAAGTGCCACTAATCAACCACCGACCAGCTCTTTAGAGATGCTCACGTGAGTGCTCCCCCACTGCTAGTTCAAAGAGTCATCAGAGCGCTGTCAAATGTGCGGGTCCTTTGATCTATAAACTGCCTCTATTCTGCCATTAACATGAGGTGAGAGATTAAATATGAGCAAAGATGTGCGTGTCTTTGTCTTAACTTTTGGTGCACTGGTTAGGGGGGAAATGGCACACACTGCACTGTAGTTTGAAGCATGATACCAGTATGTGCCAGGTCCTACCTGCTTTAGTTTCTAAGATGAAGTTGCATAGAAAGTGGACAGCACACTGGCTTAGGGGATGAATATCAAATAAACTCAAAATACAAGAAAAAAAAACTGGTTGTTTTGACACTAAAAAATAATATTTTATAGGGCTGAAAAACTTGTTTTATTAGATGGCTGAATGTGTATCGAGGTAGGAATTACTTTTACCTCACATGGTTTATATCGCACAAATGTCCTTTAATTTTCAAACACATGACTCATTGCCATCCGTGGGGAATCAGCTTGTTTCAAAAATTCATGGGTTCATGATGGCTGTTACATTAGCACATCAACCTTACTGGTGAACATGTGATTGAGCTCATACAGTCTTCTATGATGTCCTTGACATGGCTGTGTGTGACTATGCATGAGGCTAGTGCCCTGCTATTCTTGTCTGTCAGATCTCATCAGTCTCTTCTTTATCGCTGAGGGCGGTGGGACTAAAACTGACCACAGAGTCAACTGACAAGACAGCTCAGCATTCACTTATCCCAGAATAAGAATTACATATACACATGCACAAGTGCACGCTGAGAAAGACAGAGAAAGGCCATCACAACAAGCAAGTATGTGCACATTCATGCTCACCCTCACACACACACACAGACGCATAACGCATACGGACACATGCATGCAAAGCAAAATGGAAGGTCGAATGCAGAATCCACCACAAAAAAGAGTCAAGCTGAACTCCACAAAAGACATAATGTGCTTTGACATTGGGTTTGTCGAGGCTTTGCGTTGTCTAAAATCTCAACAACTGACCCGGAAATACTGGGGCACAGGGTGGGTTGAGGGGTGGGAGGGAGGTCAAGTGAGACGCAATGTAGAGGAGACCTATAGGGACATTTTCTTAGGCACTTTTTAAGCCCCAAAGTTCACACATCCAGTAAAGGGAATGCAGGGTAGGTATGCTAGTCCAGAAACGTGTAAGTTCCTAGGTGGCTGAGATATATATAATGAGCGCAATGTGTTAGAATGATAAAAATGACTCATCCTACTCACTGGTGGCAGTCAAAGATCATCTTATCATCATCATATTTTCCTCTTTCTGAGAGAGAGTAAAGAGCGGAAGTAAAAGAGAGGCTGCAGAGGCCAAACACTTAACAGTCCTCAATAAACTACAATAAATACAAAACTCTGCCGCCGGTCTGCTCACCCAATCCTACACCAGACAAGCCACCACCCCTGTACTTCACAACCTCCCCTGGCTCCCTGACAAAGAACGGTGTTCAAACTTCTACTCACTCCCTGCAAAGCCCTGCACAACACAACCTGAGAATTATTGAGTTGCGTCTGTTCACTGTATATCAAAATCAGAGAGCATAACTTAAAAAGCAGGGTCACCTGCACCCATTCTGTCCTACAGCTCTTCAGCACCTTAGCCCAAAGACACTTTGTCTTCCCTGAGGTTTTGAGCTGTGGCTGGCAGAGCTACAATTTCAAACTGATAACACTCTAGACGTGTCTCTGTCCTCTGGTTCAATAAAATGATGGCAGAGATTCTAGATGTGTAACGTCCTCCAACTCAAATGACCCCTTCAGCAGTGTCAGGCTCAACATTATATAGTAAGATGCTAAGAAACTGAGGCGGCACCATCTATTGCATGACAAAAAGTTTTTTCCCAAAGTGTACGTTTTTTTGCAAGCTAAGACGAATTGGATACAGCATTTGTGATTATCTGTAAGGTTAGTCCCCTGTCCAAATATGGCTGGGAACCTCTCGCTAAAGACTAAATATATCTAATCTAAGCGCCAAAATGTAAACTCTCCCTGGTCTGCAACAGAACATCTTCACCTACTTGTGATGTTGCTGCACAGTGTAAACAAAAGACAGCGACAATGGTGGAGGTCCACATTTTTCTTAAATAAATACAAAGGCAAACACAGCAGTAGTGAAGACAGAGAGCATATGCACTGTAATCCTGCTGTGTTGCTGCTTTTCCGCCGTGACAAATGTTGACAATACTCTGCTCCTCACATATCCATCTTGCTCGTGCCTTTTGGGAATTGCACCATTTATTCGAGAGGATGTACACTACCAGCCCCTAAATTGAACTCACAATATGCATGTATACGCAGAGTGAATGGCAAGTATAAACCTGGCCCAAAAGGTAAAGATTTGAGCACGCGGGAGAGTTGAGATATTAGAATACAGTGTTCCAGCGCATGTGCATTGTTCAGGCGCATTACAAAATGACGCATTAAAAAAATACACACTTTAAAGATGTTTGCAGAAATTAAGTGAGTTGAAAACAAAGTGAGTGTCGGTGAAGAAACATCTCTGAGTGAGCAAGTCACTGTGTGGTTGGCTTCATAGAGCACAATGTAATCCGGACAGATGCCGAAATGTGTACTGTTTAAGTGAGGCCCTCTCTCTCTGTCTTGGCCGGGCTGCAGTGGCAGAGATCAAGTGATGCCGTCAACCAGCTAATGACATGACTGCCGTGGGCTGCGGCCGGCAGCTTGATTTATACATGGGGACAGAGATGAATGATTCATAGGCTAAGAGAGGGATATCAGGACACGTGGCTACTACGTGCCACTTTCTCTTGCACTTTGTCTCACGGAAACACACCTCTCCATAAATCCCCCCAGAAGACTCTCTTGTGTCTCATGAGCACTACATTATACTACTGATCAGTTCTGTTCACACTACACATGTCGGTCTTTCTCCATCCCTCCCTTTGTTTCTGGATTTTTTTTCCTCCCGCTCTGCATTCTCCCCGCCATCACACCGCCCTGCTCTTCATCTACTGTTCATCGACTCCCTGACCATTTTGTCTTCCCTTCCCATTATAATGCTACGCTAATCCTAAATATGGGACTCACTGTTGTAGGCTAAAATGAATGGCCCAATCATTCTGCATCAATTAGTTCATCCATCACTGCTGATTGGAGGGGGGGGGGGGGATGTGTGTTCACGGCGACTGGCTTCTGCGGTGGCAGGAGGGAGATGGAATTAGAGAGCACTTTCACGCTGAACTGTAAATTCCATCACTATTTGGGTACTGCAAACTGTGTCCACACAATGACCTTGTCCTGCTAATTTCAATGGCATGTCCTCTAAAACAGTTGTTAATAATTGTGTAAAAGTAAAAGTGATCTGTACACGATCATTTTCCAATCAAAAAACTGTTGTTTTTTCCAGTTATGAATCATCAGTAACACTCTCACCCGGTGTTCAACAACCATTAATAATCTGCACATTCAGCGCACACATTCAGATGAATAACAGACCCTGACTATGCAGTTGCATATCAATCTATGAAAACAAGTAAACCTCTCAATCAGCCTGATATAACAAGTATGCAATAAGTCATGAAAACTTTGATTAAGCCATATTCCTAGTTGGAATCAATAGGCAAAAATCTGCTTTGAATTGCAGCAAGGACAAATACTATGAAATTATGTGCATGAAAAACATACTGAGTGACACTGAATCAGTATCATTGGTAGAATTCAGTGACACCGACCCATAAACTGTGAATGTGTAAACTCAGTTGTGCATTACAGTTAGGTTCTATATACCAATATTGTTCCATAAAGTAAAACTGACAAAATATAATGATAATGACACATGATACAAAAAGAAAATATCTCATCGACCGACTACGGAGCACAAATGTATAACTTAGTGCAGGTTGAGAAAGAGAGAGAATAGTCAATTATTTTATGTTGTGTTTACCTTGTGAAGCCCAAAGAGGAATAATGAGCTGCCTTCAGCACACTTTAAAATAGAGTTCAAAAGCTCATGCAAAGTGCAAGGTGGACCAAGAGCAGAGTGGTACTAACTGCCAGCAAAATATGAGGAGATAAGTAAATCCCACAGGGACTGCACTGACTGAGGAATCTTTGCATTTAATTTATCATTGCACATTATTTAGGCTACTCCATGGGGAAATATACTATCTCTGTCATAAGTTATGCTAATGGTTGGTACTACCATCTGTGAACGGGGGACCATCAGTCAACCGCAGTGTGCAATCTGTGAGTTATGAGAACAGTCTGTCATTTCTGAGTGATTAATCATATAAGGAGTTCTGGCTCTTTTAAATAGCTGATGGAGCTACGGACACAAGATCATTCAGCCCAAGTCGTCACACAACACCATCCGATATCTCGACCTGTCCTTCCCCCTTGCGCAGGACACAGTGCCCTGCTCCCCCTGCAATCTACTCCAAAAACAAGCCTCCGGCAAGACTTGGACAGACGATAATGGTTCACCTGGAGGTGACAGGGAAAGAAAACAGAGGTCTTTGCATTACAAATGGAGACAGAGATAACCACTGTGATGCACTCCTGAACCATGATAAAGGATTCTCCAAACATGTCCAAATTTGGACACATTAATTTCTTTCCCTTTTTCCAAACAGCCAGAAGAACCCATGTGTTTCAAGTGTGTTAATAGTATAGTTGTAGTGAAACTGTATCATTCAAAATTATATCTTATGGATTTGCTATCAGCACAGCTTCTTATTCACCCAGAGCCAGAACACTATATACCTGCTTGTCTGCCTAATATAAGCTACAACAGTGCCACTAAGCGCTGTTGTAGCCTATTATGGTAATACTATAGTCATTTCATTTTTTTAGATGTACAGTATGTATACGCCTTAATTCCATTGAAATCCTTACAAATCAAAGTATGTTGACTCAAAGTAACAGACCTAGATTAAGCAATAGTGCACTTATTTATTCAGGCACGTGTATGTCGTAACTAAGTATGCCAACTCTATTTCCTTAATGGGTGGACTCACCTCATGTTGCAATGACACAACATGGCATGCATACTCCAAGAATGGCTGAATTCTATTCATTCCATGCAGGTTATGGCTCAATCACGCGTTTGCCTTTAATCCAGACAAACACTCGGGAAGCACTGAGTGACTGTAAATGCACTTCATCTGATGACTTTAGCTATTAAGCACCATAGTAACATGAGCAGCACTCTCTGCAAGCGAAGGCATAATTATTCCCATATATTAGCATATGATACCACAGTTAAGGAAATACATATGAGAGGAGAGCTGGGAGCGAACAGGCTACAGTAAATATAATGGAAGCAATGACGACGGCTGGTGAGTGTTAGCAGCCCGTGGCCAAATTAGTCAAGAATGTGGACATAGGAAACAGTCATGCATGTTGCCTGCTGTTTTACTAGAGGGCCGGGAAAAGGCCCAGCCTACGAGAAATTATTTGTTTGGGTGGTCTAGTTAGAGCCTAGTGCTAAATGGACAATGATTCTGGTTAGAATGCTAATGAGCCAATTCCCCTCCTGGATGGAGACATCAAAGTAGAGTGGAGCCCCTTTCCTCTGGAAACACAGGGCTTCGTGGCATCATTACACGGCCCAGCGTGTACTCGTTTGCTTGGGTGGCGCGTTGGTGTGTGTCTGTGTAGGTGTGGAAAGGGGAGGGAGGGTGCACGAGACAACATGATGTTTACATTAAGGGTCTATTATATTGGGAGCGTGCCAGCATCCAGCCATGCTGTGACACACATCACACGAGCAACCTGGTACCATTCATAATTACCCTCTATTCACAGAGGCCTCATTTAGTGTGCTATTATCACAGATCATTGTTATTTCCCTCTATGCATGTATGGAATCCCACAGAGACCAACATGTCTCATGTAGATAACTGCTACTTTTGTTAACCCCATTGTATACATTGGTGGTAAACTAACTTTTTATACATGCATACTTTGTCCAGTGTCCACATACTGGCAAGAAGCCCACCTCCAGAGCCGTGAGAACTAAACATGGCTCAGGTGTGTGAGGCCAGTATGATGGATCATCCTGTTGTGAGAATGCCTCTCTACTGAGCCCTGAGAAGACAGCAGGGAGATAAGCAGGGCCCTATATGAGAACACATCTCCTCTTCACATCGATCCTTACCACCACAAGGCAGGAGGTCTTCACATGCCAAACCACAGATAGTGCGAAAAGAGGGCCAGGGTGAGTACAGAGAGGAATGCTTTGCCAGTTTAGCGGACACTTTCGAATGATAAAGACACGGGAAGATAAAAAAACGTCTTGCCACTGTACAGATAAAAGACGGACGATGTAGTAGAGCTTTGTTTCGGGGGGAGGGGACAACAATTTCAGCTCTCTAGACGATAACAGTGATCTCTGCCTGTTTGTAATTAGCATGACTCTTTAGCATGGCCAACAAAACAAAAACAGATAGAGCAAATACTTCATAAAATAAAGTTGTGGTCATTATCACTAGGACAAAATGTGAGACAAAGTTTCAGAATTAATTGGCCTTGTAGCTTGTGCCAGTAACTTGGAATAGCATCGCTGGAAGTCAATTAAGAAAGAAAGGAGGCTTTGCTCTCAAAAAATGACACTAGCTACAATTAGAATTCCTCTGGGGTTAATAAGCACTGCTGCAGGTCACAATCGAGTCAAATGTTTTCTTCCAAAAGACTTTCATTGACATGTCGGATCACACATTCTCACGTTTACTGTTGCGAAATTCACCAACGTTTTTATTGGTGCCGTGGTGTAACTGAGCAATCTGTAATACTATCCTAACACCCGTTAGAAGCTGAAGGAGAACCTGAAACAATCAAGAAGCGAGTTTGCTCGAAGATTCTGGGAGCTGTAAAAAGGCGATTTGCCACAAAATAACAATAATGAAAACATAATAGCAAAGAAAATTGCTTCTCGAGTTTCTCTATATTTGGTAAATCAATACTGAGAGCCAAGTGAAGAAGAGACGGACACCAATCAGGAGAACAGTGTATGACGCTGGGTTATACATTGCATATTGATTGATGTAAGCTTGGCAGGGCTCAGCTTAGTTATGGAGACATGTGTTTATGACCTCTGATCTCAATCACAGAGATTCTTTAGATGGCTACGCTAAGGGCCTCTCCATCTCACCGATACAGATTGGGTCACTGCACAGCACCACAACAACGCTTTGGAGAGGCTGCAGTTTTAACCACGTATCAGACGACACGGGAGCCGCTCCGGGCTGCATGATCCCATGCAAATTAGATTGCAAAAGCTCCGTGCGTACGCTCTGTAATCTCCACAGAACAATTCAAATAAGCAGGCGATTCGATATTATAACTACATCATGGCAAGTCTGTCGCCCAAATGGTTTGGTGCCAAATATTGCAATCCCACCATCAAAATCAACAGTAAAAGAAGTATATAAAGACTGATGATGACATGCTTGTGTATAGATTTACTTAGACACACTGTTTACAGTTAAAAATATTTTTTAGAAGGGGTAATGTATCCATATCTATGTCTATCTATATGTATCTATATATACACAATATTAAGTATTTGTAACATCAATTTAAAATTATCTAAGCCAAAGTGTACCTAGTGCGCATATATGTTATGTCATGTGTATTGACTCGAACATTCTTATGATAAACTATATGGCTTATACCTAGCATTCCAAATAAATATATGAAGGTGTGGGGAAACCAAGAATAAATAATTTGAGATAGAGAGAGAGAGGGACGGACAGACGCGACAGATAGATGGATGAAGCTCACTGCAGTTTGTGATCAACATTTACAGCTGAAGGATGTCTGAAGAGTGAGACACATCCACTGTGACAGGCAGCACAGATGGATTAACAGATAGAGCTGGAGCAGTGACCTTATTTTATCCCATCACTCCAAGTTACCATCCAAAATTCCTAGTGGATGGAACATTTTTAATTCTACATCAACCTTAGCGCATCCCCCCCCCCATCCCCCCAAAAATGGTGAACGATTATTCCAATCATGTCAGTGTAAAAGTCAGAATTCAGAAAAGAAGAACAGTGTAGCATTATCCTGGAGTTTGCTACCCATTATTCTAACAGCACGGTTGGCCGCCTCAGATTTCCCCCATTGCTTTGATGGTAACGTTCTCCGGCAGGCCGCTCAAATAATAACCATCTCTTTGTGTTGCACAGTGCAATGTTGCTGTAATGTTTGGGCCGCACTATTAGTCACATTTAACAAAGACACAAGTGAAATAGACACTTAGGTATGTCATTACCCCACCATAATATATGAATGTGTGTCATATTCTAGACTTGCATAGTGACCATTGGGATTGTAGTGTCTGTTATTCTAATACTATTACTACTACATATAATGATAAAATGAAAAGTGCAATAACTCACCTCCCCCTCCGCCCAGAAGACTGGAGTTTGCTGCAAACAGAAAGAAAGACAAATCAGTGATCGATCAATAGACAGAGCATACAACGAGTACATTTGGTTTTTGAGCATTTTTATTCAGCCACCCATTTGATTCTTCAACATCGTACATAGGCATTTATTTACCTTACTGGAGTGGTTTGTACAAAATGATGCTCATAAAATGTTTTATAACACCTAGTGCGCTGAGCCTCGATTGAGAGATTGCCATGGGATTGAGATTGCTTCGTATGGTATTTTAGTAGTGTAAAAAAAACAAGTTAAGTTTCTTGTCTCCCAGCAGAAGATTACTGGTAATGTTTGTGTAATCACTGCTAGGGGGATGATACAGGGAAGAGAAGAGGATAGTGCTTGGGAGAGAATGCACTAGAAACAAGTTATGTGTAGTTATGTTAGCAACGACTTCTTTAATTAAACCTGTGTGAGCCAATCATTTGCATAATCTACTACATTCAGCATTTGTAGTCAATGCGCAACAACACAACCATCGTGTAAGCAAACTAATGGCAACAGCAGAGATGTTTTTTTCTTTTTTGGCTTGGCAGAAAATGTGTGATTGAGTGTATATTAAAAGGCAGATTTGTTCTTTGGCAGCGGCAACACAGTGGTTAGGTTCAATAAAATATGTGGTTCATTAACAGCGGGCCCATAGTCACTTCGGCACAGCAGGGGACCGAGCTCGGCTTTGCAGGATCTATTTTTTTCTAATGGAAACGCATCAGAAGCTGAGAGGAACTCTTTAATGCAGGCCATGTGATCCAAAGGAGTGTGTGTCAAACATAAAAAGTTGTCCAAACAGCAGAATTGAGCCCTGTTCAATCATATTGTGCTCTTATTAGCTCAGAGTGAGAACTAGCCACGTGCTGCTCCAGTGAAACGCCAACATTAGTCATACTTTAGCAGTATAGGTGAAAGGTAACATCATAGCGAGGTATCTGACTGGAGAGGGAAATCATTAAAAATTAAGCTGTTTTCATGTCAGTGAGAGACATCTGTTTCACATGTGATGTTTGAAGATTAGAAAGGATTTAAAGTACAGCTAATCATTTGGGTGATAGTGAAAGTGGGCATCCTATACGTTTGATGTGTAGTTCATGCAGCGGGCAATGGAAGAGCTAAACTCTGTAACGTGCCTTTAATGATCCTCGCTTCCAACTCCAGCGTCGACTGCCATTAGCAGTGAACAGAACCCATTAGATGCTTATTATTTCTCAATGAAAGTTTTGGTGCACAAGCAACAGATAATGAACATGTGGCATCAGGGTCAGCGCTCCAATCACAACACTGTCCTTACTGTTCTTTGATTATGTGAAGAAGGGTGCTTCTGGAGGTCACCGAGCTTCCACACCTTTCTATAGCTACATTACGGCTTTGAATTGTCCTCATTTCAGCCCTACACATGTGAGTGGACATGAGCACAAAGAAAGCTCTCCCGCTGCAGAATTTGTGTTCCATCAAATGGCTTTTGTTAAGTGTGCACACATACAGTAAAAGCACAACAAACACACACAAAAACAGCTACCCAAACAAGCGCGCACTAACAATCTACTGTCATGTTTACAATGGCACCTCTCCAGGTGTTTCTGTGAGGAAAAATACTTTGCCGCTCTTCAAGCTTTTGTTTAGCTTTGGAATCTTTCATCTATTTACATCAATCGCCGCTCAAATATGCGTCACTGTTGGCAGGTTATTGCTGGGAAATTCTCACCCGTAAATGTAAAGGTTTATAAACATGAGATAGTTTCTGAGATGAAGGCGCGGAATAGGGCTGCAAGGCAGGCTTGGCAGCATAACACTTATATTAGTCTATCCTATTGTCGATTCTCTGTCATCATTGCAGTGAAAGAAATGAGTTCAGGATGAGTTCTCTTTCAAAGCAAGCCAATAGAATGATAGTTTCTGGCAAAGTCTATCACTATCATCTAGTCTCCGGGGGAGCCTCGCTATTCCTGAGCTATTAAAACACTGGGGTTTAATTACCTGACATTATGGAAATGCATACCTGGGGGGGGTGTGTGTGGGGTGCTTCATTTACCCCATACCTAATCAGAGACTGGAGATGTGCAACCTAATCAGTTTCAGACAATTGTGTGTGTGTGTGTGTGTGTGTGTGTGTGTGTGTGTGTGTGTGTGTGTGTGTGTGTGTGTGTGTGTGTGTGAGTGAGAGAGAGATCTGGGGGTTGCAATGTTGGATGCTTTCTAACCACATGCAAGTTGTTGTGTTCACGGCAGCGCATTGGGAGATGAAGAGCGTTCGGCAGGCGTTTTCATCTATGTGGTGGGTTTGATAAATACAGAAGAAGGGAGGAGTAAAAATGCTGCTTTATGCCTTTTAATCTCCCCTCTCTCTGCATCCTCGCCCGCACTTTAATCATTAAAATGTCTTGAAACATCCGTCATGTTTTGATGGCTTATCTTTGAGAGCACGGTGCTGCTTATACCTTTTACCTATGGAGTCTATGAACTCAAAACAGCAACGCATATCAGGGGGGACACTAGAATGGGGGAGGTGGGGGGCTGCTTTCAATCCCTTTTCAAGAGCCAGGAAGCTGGAGACAAATAAGAAACATCTGCTGTAGAGGCAAACCTACAGCAACACTGTGAGCAGCCATGCACTCCTGGCACCATAAGCTTCAGGCTAAGAGCTTGTGCCTTATTCAGAATGACTTGCCTGAGAAGTGCTTCAATTATCCCGACTGAAAATCAAAACTGAAATCCATATTTGGCCACATCCACCCCATAATGCATATTTTATAGTGTGTGTATTAATTATAAACTAGCTCTCCTTGCTGCTTGTGCCTGCCCTGGGCTCTGTCTGACTATCTTATGGTGGATCAACACATTTCTGCCTGTAGCAAAGTAGTAGGAGAGCCAACAATTAGTATTATCAGAGGACCATTATCCGTTTCTTCTACAGTGGCTGAGCCCCTACATATGGAGTTGTCTCTGTGACTCTGTGTTTAATGTTTTCCACTTTCACACAATAGCGCCTAAGGAGAGAAAAACATCCTCTACTTGTTGGCTGGTGTGTCTCCTCCCCCTCGGGAGTTTCATGAATCAATTTTCCTTCAAGGACAGAACAGACCGGATCCCGACAACGAAAGCTGCTACAAAGATCAGCTCACATTAGACAAAAGCTGCTGCAGTGATCTTGAATTGCAATGTATAAAGAATTAGATTTTTCCTTTCATGAGGTAATAAAGAGAAGCCGTGTTCACAGTGGTCCACTTAATGAAAAGAAAAAGCAAGTATGACTCGGGGAGCCAGGAGCGGTGCTGTTAGCTGTCCCACTGGTAACCACAACATGGGCCATAAATCTCAGTGGAAGGGCTCCCCAGGCTGCCTGGAGACGGCAGGTCATTAGGAAGTGCTGGGTCGTGGCATTAGGGAAGCCCATCCAACACATGCCTGCACTGTCACTGTGGAAACACCCACTTCCTGTCTGCCCTTTGAACCCCTAGGCACCCCCCAAAAAAACCTCAGACATCCCTCAGCCAATGCCAATACAGCCTGGCCTCCACGTTGTTTTTTTTCCCCAGCTGCAGAGGCCAAGTCAAAGAGTGTGACAGGTACAGTTTATGAGTCGTGGCATCGCATCAAGAGAGCAGCCCAGACACAAACACAGCGAAATGAAATGGTGAAACTACACTCTTGTCTCAGTGTATCCATATATTTGCAGAGTGCTCATAAAAATGGCTTGTGCGCGCTTCAGTGTGCGCACCCCGTGTGTGTGGAAGGCAGCGAGGCATGGACCTGGGCGGTGTATTCAGTGTTGTCAGCAGAGCCCTAGATCATGCAGTTGAATGGGAAGTGCTAGTGCATAACCACAAAACCTCAGGGCAGTAAACAGATCCACTGTCTCCCCTCTGCTCCCCGCCACCTTGACTGAACCTTTTAAATATGCTCCATCGAATAAACACTCAGCTTATCCTTACTACTCCTTCACACTGCTTCTCAATAAGCTCTGAGGTTAATAGTGTCCTTTGCTGTGACTCGGGGATAAAAGGTGGGGTAGAGAAACTAATAAAAGAATTTATGGTTCAGGTTGCCCACCATGTTGCAAATAGATAGGTCACTGAGTGTGGTAATTCTTCAAAGGGGCCAATACCGCCACTGCAATAAAAATGCTACCAGACTATCTCCCCTTTTGTGAGGCATTCAGACATATAAGCAGGACCCACCCCACCCCCAACAAAAGTACAGAGTAAAGTGGACTGATAGGAAACCTAAGCGTCTCGCGTGAGCTCTAGCACACATCTACCAATTTCTCCAATCAAAGTCATCCGTCTCTCAAAGCGGGCTACATAATTTTCATTCA
Organism: Genypterus blacodes; assembly: GCF_046128005.1. NCBI lineage: Eukaryota > Metazoa > Chordata > Actinopteri > Ophidiiformes > Ophidiidae > Genypterus > Genypterus blacodes. Next base: position 1,388,951 of record NW_027466826.1, read on the forward strand.
TTTCTCTCTGGTCCATCCAATCACATGCATGTCTACGGTTTAAATGTCTTACGCTAACATTTGTCTCTGAAGCTTTCAGTGTACCAGACAGACACATTCAAACACCTATTTCCCCTTTCCCGCTGCACTATACAATGCCCAAATCCTAAATCCTCAGATGCGTTCCGTGAGTTTGGAGAGGACTTTGTAGCTCACATCCCACTCAGGTGAGAAAATGAAGATGCTATGTATGTTTTTACAATAAATCTGAAGGAGATAGAAATATCAGAATGCAAACAATTGCATCCACTTTAATATCTGTCGTCATTTAATTCAGATTTTTTGATATTTTGACCCACACCTACATAACCAATTGCTCAACAGAGAATGTTAGACACTTTGGAAGCACTCAGTTGTAGATTCAGTTAGACAGTCATTAGGTGTCGCCTCAGAGCTCCGATCAGAAAATCAGTGAAGAAATGTTGCCAAATGCCCTCTGAACAGAAAAAGGCCCTTCCCCCAATACACAAACTTTTCCACTCCACCAGCCTTCCTAACAAGCGTTCCTGACTTGGCCTGTACACACTTGTAATCTCATATACCCACACAACCACACACACGCACACACACACAAAGATCATGGAGCATTTTTTGCTAGGATTTGATATCTTGAGCATTTTGGTCTGTAGAACTCTGTCTTAAATAGAAACAGTTCTAACCTTTAAAGACAACGCCTTTGTTCTTTCTACTCTCAGTGGGTGCTGGAAGTCACACAAACAAAAATAAAACTTAAATGAGCCAACAGTTGTGGGATAAGAAAGGAGAGGCAAGGGTGGTATTTCTTATTTGTGGCACATTAAAAATGCATGCTACACCACACATGCTGCCTCTCCAGATAATTCTGGTTGGCATTTTTGTTCTTTATAGCTTCCAGTGATCCCAGAGGAGCCTGACTGAGCCAGGCCAACTTGGGTTAGAGGTGCTACGCAGATCACAGGCTCACATCAGCAAAGTTAGAGTGCGACATTTGTGTCCAAAACAAGTGGGCAAGGTTGTGCTACAACAGCATTGCAGTTACCAAGACCTCCACCATCTCATTGACAAAAGCTAAATCTTTAACAATTCCTGTTGGATTGAAAACGAAAGTAAAGTGATTTTCTGGCTTTTTTGGGGGGCAAAAAAAGGACAAAATGGTACCATGAGCATTAACATAGGGCCATTGTTAATCATTACATTCATGCACAAGCCTTTAATCCTAGAGTGAACTGGTTTCCTTCGAGCACTTGGCATTGAGCGTTACTTTATTAACTTGACTCGACTTGCCAGCACTGACAGCCTAGAGTTACACGGATGTGAAACAGTCTTGTAGTATTGTTAAGCAACACAACTGCTGATGGACTGGTTTAGTAATATTTCAGCCCATATCACTTAACCGTCCCTGCAAACTAATTTACCTGATTCTGGTATATCGCATGTGACCAACGTCAAAGCTGTCTAACTCGTCTGTGATGGAGATTTCACCAACTGCTCATCTCATTGGAGAAAGTCAAATGGTACCACCCTGCTCCATGCTTGTGAGGTCTTTGTTAACACAGCATGCCATACAGTGTGATTTATTGCAAAGATTTATTAATCATAACAGCAACAAATTAGGCTAATCCTGTAATAACACAGAATACTCTACTAAGGGAGTGCTAAAGAAAGGCAACCATCTTTCAAAATAAGTGATCCCAGCCACATATAAAACACTCTGTTGGGAATAAATTATGTGATAAATTATGACTGACAAATATATATGTTTTCTTGCTTTCTAGCAAGAGTAGAAGTAAAATTGGATACAAAAAGCTGTGAAATGCCTCATGTTGCATAAAACTACGTGAGGCATTTGCAGCCAATTTAGTTCTTCTGAGGTAAATTGGCTGCCCTTGTTTCACCAAGGATAATCCTGAAACTGAATCGGCTGGCACAATACTCAAACTCAAGCAACATGACCATGGAAATTTCCATCGAGGCAGAATGCAAGCAACTAAGCCCCCCCAGCTGTAATAAAACTGTGGGTGCACTTTAAGTAGAATGGTTGTTGAAGAGTTGAAATTTACATTCAAAAGTGTTCTTTATACACTTTATATCGCAATGTCAAACCGGCTACATTTTACTTTTCTCTGCAAGACATGTCACAAGCTGTGGAAGTGAGTTGTTTGTGTAATGATCAAGTGAATTCTATATCGCCTGGTTTTCGCTTTGACATACTCATTACAGTTACCAGACGACCGTGGGTTGTATTTTAAGCTTATTCATATTCATAACAGTACTTGTCATATACTGTTCAGAGTGAAATTATGCCATTTTTCCAGCTTGTTTGAAAAACTACGGCATTAGACTGATGATGTCTGAATGTATCAATGTGACAACAGGCTGGTGTCACAGTGATTAATCCCTTTCCTCTGCAGGCTTGTCACCTTCATAACAAAGCAACAATACCAGATGCCAAAGCCAGCCCACACATCTATTGTTATAATTACCTGACCTTCAAATCCACATTAATGAGCCCACGATGATCCCATTCTCTTTCATCATTTGGCTTCCGAGCCCTCCTTTTATCTAACAAGGTCACCTTTCACAACACTGCTTTCTCCCTGAAATACACATCCCCCTCATAAATATACATCCACCTGCATCTGCTCAACCCTCAATTCTAAGAACGGCGCTTGGAGAAATTACAGGAAAATAAACCTGTAGGTGGGCCGTGCAAAGCGGGAATTTTTATTTCGTCTGAAGTTGGCGCTGGGGGAGAATCAACGACACCAAAGTTAGACGCAGACGGCAACTTACGTTTTAGAAGACTTATATAACAATTGTTTTCAACAGTAAGGACCCAGGCTATTAACATAGGAGACACAGACTTGCACAAGAGCTGCAAAAACGCAGAGGAGGCAGTTGATGGAGACAGAGTTCATTAAATAAAGTTGTTTCTATCTGTTCCAGCTATTTTAATATAACATACTGTGAATGTCACATTATAAAAATATCTACCTAACCAAAGTTATTGTCAATTAAACATTTGTTTCACCACATTTTATGATTAGAAAAGCCTGCAAGAAAATATTGGAATTCATAATGCAGAGTGCAGATAGCAAAGTGCTACAGTTTTTTTTATATATTTGATGCCAGTTAATGACTCATGTAAATGTTTACAATATCATCTTATCCTCTTATTTTAATGTTTGACCCAATATCATTGTACCTCACTGCTCATACGGCCTAACAAGCTCTTAAAGAGCCCCAACAGCACAATCATTGACATTTTGTCTGTCCATAATGCAGACTTTAAGCCAGACCATTAGGAAAATATCATGTCAACACTGCAGGATACTTTAACTTATATTCTCCATTCCTGCGCAAATGAGTCAAATATGAGGAGGAGCTGAAATTTTCTGGGTGAAATTAAATGGGTTATCTGCAAACTTCACAGGGCCAAGTGTCACCATGGGGCTCGAGCAGGATTTGGGCCAGCAGCTACAATATGGATTTATCCAGTCACTTTTCAGAATATATTAGCCACACATTAATGCAGCCATTTTGTTACTGGTGATCAGGCCCAAACTGTTATGGTAAAAACCTGCATGGTTCCTCTCGGCCTTCACAGTCCACTACCCGCAGCTTGGTACCCATCAGGCAGTCAGACATTCCCTCAATATATCCAGAAATAATATGGCAGGGATTTCTCAAGATGGAAGAGCCAAGACAGCATTAAATTGAGCCTCCTCAACTACTGAGGTGTGGCTTTTGAATCTTTTTGGAAACTGATCTTTTTGGGAAAAAAAAGTTGCCTTGCCCTGGGGATCTCACCCTCGACAGCCAGGTCAGGGTTTATACACTGATAATTAGAGTTCATATATCTTTAAGTGCATAAGAACATTGTGTTAAGAAAGAGTGCAATGTGTTTTTTTAACACTAAATGTATTTCAACTTCTCTTACTTCCTTTGGAAAATGCACTTAACCGGCACTTAAGAGAATCCATTCCCACCAGCGTCTATTTGATCACCCCAGTGTAAGTGTTGAGGTGATGTGTGAAGGGAGTGCTGGCTCCAGAAGTACTACGTTTATGTCACAGACTCATCTCATCTCCCTGGAGTGCCAGCAGCAATCAGGCTGCAGCAACCCGATCGTGAGTCCAGAAGAGTTACAGTGCATTATTGAAGTTACCATGGAGGAAAACATTTCCATATGGGTGCTCACCTCTTCTAACTGAAGGAGTAAGTAAGTATACTTAGATGGAGAAAGAAGGTCAAAACTGTATATATTTAAACAGCTTGTACTCTGTTACTTCTCTACCGTCATCAAATGTCATGTAAATGAAAGAAGACGCATTAATTCCACTACAGTGTGATTGTACCATTAGAGCCTCTACAGAGAGAAAGCCCACAAATTATATTAAATTATCTTTTGTTCATAGTAACTGGAGGTATTAAATGAAGACAGACCAGTGTGTTTGATGAAAGATCTTCCAACGACAGGCTAATCTTTCTTGAATGAGAGATGAGCTCATAAATAATACGACCTGTTTCAACATTAATAAAGGCAGTTGTAACAGTTTCACAATAGAAGGTATTCACTTTGACAAAGAAGGCGCGTCTGCACTATTGTATATCACAGCTGTCCACAGTAATTTTAAGAACTCAAGGCATTGGCGTTTCGATTTTGACAATGGACAATTTCTCCATCAGATAATCTAGTTTACTATATGAGGATAACATCTGCAGAGTTTTTAGTCACACACATTGTATGATGGTTAAATTAGCAAGAGGAATGTCAGTGGCTCTACCAACAATCTACCATTGATTTCAACTTCAATGCAATGGAGTGTTTCAAAAGGACGGCTACTTATTAATATCTTTTGGAGTAACAAAATGTCAGACTGCTACAGCCCCTATTTTGGGAGATTTTAAACTGCAAGCCATGAAATAGTCAAACACCTTGCTCCCTCGATGAGAAACAAACCGACAAGCAGTTTTCCTCTTGGCAATGTTACTGGATAAGTCTGAGCTTGAATAAAACATGAATTAATTCTTCTGTCTGTTCTTTCCCCCAGACTTGCCCTGTCTTGAGCACCTTAGTTCTTGCCGTTCTTCCGAGTCATTTCTATATGTCAACTGAGTTGATACAATCCATCAGTCTGCTCAACATCAGGTTTACAACACCGAAGCAGCTCACTCAGCAGTCCTACCATCTGGCTGACATTCATGCTGTATTGTAATCTTCGCTACTTCTTTCAATGTAAAGCCAATGCAGTAAATGGTTTGTGGTGAAATTAACAGAACCTTCATTGCTATTGAAATTCAAATACATTTGAAAAACCTCAAGCTATCCTTTACCTGCTACCAGGTAACAGATGTTTGTACTCAAATGTATTTTTATAGAAGTACCAATAGTTTCTTGAAAGGCCCCACCAAATGATAGCACTGACAGACATGTTGGAGGGCATGCTGCAGTTGGCTTAGGGTCACTTAAGGAGAATAGACTGACAATGGTTAAATCTCTCTAAATGATATTGCCATCCTTGTCATGAACCCTGCAGTGCTGTGTAATTGCAGCAGTCCATTGGCTTGCCTCCAAGCTCTTAACTCCGCTGCTGAACCTCAAGACACGCAACTGTGGGAATCTTGTTTGGTTATGTGAAAAAGGTAAGGTTTATGCACAATTTTCTCTCTCTCTGATGTTCTGATGAAAAGAACGTGCTAAGAATATGGTGTGGAGCATAAATGTACTGGCTTTAAGTGTGACTTAAGGGTTCCCTGATGCTGCGTAAAAACCCTGCTGCTGGCTCTCCCAACAGGAAGACTTCAGTGAAGGCTGCCAGCACAGACAGATAAGAGTTTTGACAGGAAGGTGCAGTAAAGGACTGCAGTGTCTTCCTCTCAAATAGCACTGACTCAACAGTTCACATCCACTGTTGGGGGGATGAGCAGGAAAGAATGTAGGTAATAACCAGAGGCAAACCCTGTGGTACTTCTAGCCACACCAAACCGAAGTTTAGATGAGACTGTCAGCTTTAGTGTTCCTGTGTTACAGTCTCCACAATAGGAGGTGGAGCGGAGAACAGAGAGCCTCTTCAAACACAAAATCACGCCAGGACGCTAGTTACATTATCACTTCTGGACAACCCATTTATGTGGTTTTCGCCCATGTGCAAGGTTTGTTTCAATGTTAATCGGAGCTAAATTCACACACACAACTGAATGATTTGTGTTGATGATGAAACATCTTTTTAGCATTTTTGTGACATTGAAAATATTAAGCTTTGGCATTACTCTGTATTAGGTGATCGAGGCGGAAGTGTATTCCAATATTTAGAAATTTACATTTTTGATTATGTTTTATCACAGACTGTAACCCATTTAACATTTCTCATCCAACCCTCACAATAACATTTTACAAAATCGCTACATCATCTGAAAAGAGCTATATAAAGTAAAGGGGAGAACAAATAAGAAAATTTGAGAGAAACAACTATTTGTACTAAAACAATTTCATTCAGTATAAATTGTGTGCCTATGCTTTTCTGTGGCTCAAACTACAGTGTTCGTGACAGTACTTGCATAAGAATGGATCCAATGCGGCTTACAAATATCTTCACTTGAGCAACCTTATATGGTCTGTAAGCATGACATAAAGCTGGGAAGGTGACTACAGGCCTGTGTGTTATAGTGGCACTGTAGATAGGAAAACCCTGGGTGGCGCTCCCTTTTGAGATTTGTTTGATTAGACCCCATAATTCCAGCTCCAAATGCAGTGGGTAAATTACAGGGAAAATGTTTCAATGACAAACATTAACAGTACAGTACTAACAGCCTTGTCCTTTAAAAAAAGACTCCTAGGAGAAGGTGTGTTGAGGTTTAAAAGTAGACACGGCATGATATCGCTCTCTAAAGCTGGTTACATCGTGACGTGGTCGGACACCATTGAAGCCTTAAACCCCTACCTCACCTTGACACTAGGCCAACTTTGATCTTTGGTGCGTGGGAGTGTGAAAATGTAGGAGCACGGTGGTTAAAGCAACCCTTTTAAGACAGACACTTTTGTTACCGTATGTATCACACTATATTCATTTTATTACTGAAAGATCAAAAAGCCAGTGACATTTCACGGGCATAAAATCATCTTTAGGACAGCTTGGGTAAAATGAATGTGTGGGGACTGAGAGATGTGACAGGAGCATAGAGGCAATGTCATTTCTACCATCATAATAGACTAGATCAATTATGCCAGCCATAACAAAGATGTGAGTACCTACACTATGCTACCATTTGCCAGCATCAAATACGGCCAAAGACGCAGATGGATCCTCACTGTGGCATGTTACCATATCACCTCACTGTCCTCGTGATGCAAAAGGCTTTTGTGCCGAGGCTGTTAAAGGGAACATGAAAGCCATTGCAATGACAGCATTAATAAAAGTGAATGGCTGCAAAAGAAATGAGCTTTGGGAAATCTATCCTACAATCAACCTCAGAGGGCAGAAAGAGACCTGTGTAAAAGCACACAGAAACACACAACTACATACACACTTGACATGATTCAACAAGACCTCTTGGTTGTCAGGCCCCTTCAATAACACCCACAGTTATACGGGCTGATTCTACCAACAGGAGAAGGACTCAGCAGTAACCTTGCATCCCAAGGACACATCATTTGAAATGCATTGGGTGCCGCAGCACTGTGATATATCCTTTTTCCAGAATTAACCTCAGGTAGTCTCTCCTGTCACCGACCAATAGGGAGTACGAGTGGGGACAGGTCCCAAGTCCCGCAGCACAAACACAGAGGACTTCTGGTTTGGCTTTTAGTACGTTGTTCAGTTCGTAACGCATGAGGCAAACATGTCAAATTGCTTGAAAGATATCACAGGTCAGTCAGTCAGTCAAATGTTTGACCAAAGCAATTTAATTGTGAAACAATTGCTCGAAAAATCTGAAGGCTGGAAATGTCTTTGTGACCTCTATTTGAGGCTGAGCTCTATCCGAGTTAGCTCAACCAAGACGCTGTCCAGCCTGTGAGCTGAGGGTTCTTCTCTGTCTCCACAAAGTAAATGTGAGTGCAGGACGGAGAAGAAAGAAAAGTGAAGCCACAGATGGCTAAAAGCATTCATGATTAAAAAGCAATTCAGTTAGGAGGGTGAGATGGATGGATGGCCTAAATGGAACAGGCAGCTATACAGGTAGAGTGAATGACTAAAGTGGTGTAAATCAGTGTGTTTTAATTAAGCTGCCAGTATCACATTTGTCAAGAGTTTAAAAAAAAACTCACAATGCACATTTATATGCAATTTAAAACATTGATTATGCCATGATTAAAGCAAAATTGTGTCTTTTTCAATGTCATTTATACACATTATTTAACTAACTCATTAATGTAATGCAATTGAAATTGGCACAAATCGAAGCGTGCTTACTGTAAGTATCAGACCTAGATTATACAATTGTAAATCGATTTATTCTGGCTCATGTGAGCTACCTCTGAATGTATTTCGTCAATGTACAGACCTGCTTTGTCCTGCAATTAAGCAACACGTACGTACATGAACCATGCAGCGCAAATTGCGGCCCGATTGTTGTGCATTCACAGTTTAGTTTGCATAAAAAAAACATCCAATTTACAAAGGCTGTTACTAATTGCGCAATCAGCGAATCTGCCCACCTAGTAATCAAATTTGGCGTTTGGATTAAAGTTTAAAAGGCACAGTAGAATGATGAAATCAACAACCTGGACAAGCTGGGAAAATAAACAAAAATCTAAATTTGGTGATGTTGAAATAGAAATACTTATGAATGACGTAACAAAATACCTACAATTACAGTGACCCAATTCAACTTTAGACACTAAATACCCAATTTAGGTGCCCATTACTCCTAAAATCAATGCAACAGGAGTCACCAGAAGAACTACTGAGGAAATTAAAAAGAGATGTCATGACATAAAAAGGCAAACGAAAAGAAGAGGTTTCATTTAATGTATCCCAAGCCACTGCAACCTCAGGATTCGGCATCAGGGACAGTGTATGACCAAATGTGGACTGTGATAAATCAGTGGCTCCTGTTGTTCTGATCCAGATGCAAGAAAGTGCAAGGTTGCAATGAGCTTCACTGTTGCTGGGAAGGAACGGGAACTTTGTGTGGGAGGTGGTCTTTTTGTTCTTCCAGGAGTCATTATCGCATGCCTGCTCAATCTGTACCTTTTGGCAGTTACGTGTTGGGAGAGTTGAAATAGAGTCTTGTTGCAAAGACTGACAGCCGACATCTATGTTTGTGTCTTGCTGCCCAAATCATGCCACAAGAACACTTCTTTAAAACACTTTTGCTAATTTGCGCCTGTGGAGAATTTTCTGAATTTTCTGAATTGACTCCCGCAGATTGCATGACGCTTAAATTAATTCAACAGAATATGTAATTAACTGCACTTATAATGTACCCGCTCGTTATTTGTGCAAACCGCCCTTTAATTCATATGCATGTTTTGTTGGCCTATCTTTCCCTTTTGCTATACGGAGACACACAAAAACATGACTTGAGACCCAGTTCGAGAAACCCAAGTATGTCGTACAAAATGTACAAAATTGTGTTCATCCGTCAAACATCTTGGCAACACATTTGCATTTGAATTAAAGGAAAATAAGCCTTTCACAAAAATATCATAATTGCACTCCAAAACTTGCAAATGCATTCTGCAGACAATTCCCACCACAACTTTAAACCGTATGCCGCCATGATTTATTTTAAGCCTTTATCCAACATGCACTACAGCCCATAATGGTTTATACAGCATCTTCCAGCATGTCTCATCAAAAGCCGTTCATCAGTGTCAAAACAAGCATTATTTTTGCCACTGCAGGCGCTGAATGAAACGGTGCCTGTTCAAATGTGTTTATGAGTGAGGGAAGTGGATGCCTGTTGCCTCGTGCACCAATGAGCAGAGGATGAGAGTTTCATCCTCCCATCTTTAATGGGATCGGATGGTGGATGAAGCAGGTTGCAGCAGAATCGTGCAGTAGCCGCTAATGTGCAATGCAAGCGTGGAGTTGTAATGCAAAGGATGTGCCATTTTCCTCAATCGCCACCAAAAGGGGATGGGAGGAAGGGAGGGAAGGGGAGAGAGAGAGAAAAAGAGACGGGGGAGTATTAATTCAAGAAGCCCTGTTGAAATTCAAGACCAATGCAAGCAGTGCAGGATTAACCTTTCTGAGCACCCTGTTCTTAAATGAAATGGATCGGCCCACATTCATTGGCCCTGTGGTCAATGTTTCCTCCTGTGTTCACATGTCTTCCAGGCGGGGAACCTTGTGTGTATGTAATAGACAAAGAGGTCTGGGAAACTCTGAACTAATGGGATTGGATGTCCTGTCATGTTTTTTCTTTTCTATTTAGCGAGCACAAACACTCATTTTACAACTTCCACTGATATACAGTATGTTACACCAGCAAAGTCTGACCCCTTCCCATGAAGCGTTACGAGTACAAAAACATACTCTGTGAGCTCTGTGGTCTGCTCAGGGAGCCGTGTTACTCTGTCAATATCCCTCTTTGCCTTTCCTCTCCCTCCTAATAGGAAAATAAGCCACATTCATTCTTCAATTTGGCCTAATCAAGTTTGAATCGAGTTAACAGCCGTGTGCCAATCTTTGGATGCACTCCAGTTGCAGATACGCATGCTCCAATAATGTCTCCTGGGTATATTTAACTCATACACAAATACAGGGTTGTCTCCTGCAAATATACGGTGTGTCACTGGCTAGCCAGATGGCAGGGATCGGTTACAGCGCCACAGCCAAGACAGGCGGCATAGTACCTTTGAGAAAGCTGATATTTGTGAATTTATGTATTTCTACTTTTTAAGATTTTATGAAGGATGTAGAGATTTCATTGCAGTAATAATGTTTTGAAAATAGCCCCATCATGTACCCGCCCCTATCCAGCATACCCCACACAGAAGGAACGACAACCAGAGTTTCCCTGCAAAATCTTCATGTTCGTCTCTCACACACTCATCATTAGCTTAGTCTGTGAGGGCTGATTCTCCGTATGGGAGGCTGATTAAATGGAAGGCTATGTTGAAGCTAACAGCCCAGAGGACAAGCAGAATGTAAGGGAGGGAGTCACATCATGGGAGCCCATTGGCCTGCAGTGTCTCCTGCTCGGCTAATGTAATCTATGATCGCTCCCATCCCAATTAAAGGAAGAAATGGCCTCAGAACAGCTGTAAAGAGAAGCCTCACAGGAGCACACTAACTGCTGTTAATGTCAGAAGTCTCATTTAAAGAGCAGCATCTGTTTAGGCTCCACACAGGCCTTGTGCCTCTGAGCATAGATAGCCCTGCCCATCTGGAGTGTTCCAACTCACTCAAATGGCTCATATTGTTTGGTAGTATGAGCCAAAGAAAAGTATTGGACTTCAAATAACTATGCAGTTTTTTTAAATATCAATAAGATTATCACTCATGTTACAACTTATTGATTGCAAAGATTAGAGTTACTCACTAAAATGTATGTGGTGTATTAAATATGAAATGGATGCCGAAGTGGCCTGAAGTCCAAGACCGTAGGAGATGCAAAGGACATTCACTCTCATTAATGTCTGAAATATGCATTGTATTTGTTAATAACATGTACTGTATATAATCTATGTTATTTGTTTCCACATGCTGTAAAACTGCCTATGATATCTGTGGTAGACAACTCGATACAACTCTCATTGAAATATGGCAGAGTGACCAAACACAAAGCCCGAGTTGTATAAATTGGAGTGTGCAGGTGTGCGTGTCTGCTTTCCCAAACCTATTTCAAATGTGGCTTCATTTCACTTCTGTCGCTCTTTCTGTCAGATCCTTTCACAGTGGGTCGGCCAGAAACACTGCACTGTTCGTTCTGAATCAGGGAACAGGAAACAGCCAGTGTGTACAGCCAGGAAATGGGCTGCCTTGTAAAAGAGCAGGAGGTCCAGTGGAAAAAAAAGAGAGAAGAAAACGAAACGACAGTAATTTGTTTATGAAGCCAGCGGAAGGATGTTCACTCCAGAAAATCTGATACGATAATTCTATAGATCAGTGGTTTTCAACGGGAAGTATGCCCAATCCATGTTCATCACCCCTGTCAAGTCGTGCTCTAGATGAAGTCATTCCGCTGTCAAATATCAGTCAACGCTGCCTGTTTCTGTGTGTAGCTTTTCTAATGTCATCATACAGATACTATAACTGAAGAACTGTCTGTGACTGCCTTGTATTTTGTAAACGTTTGTCAATATGTGGTATTTTTGGGATTCGTGTCTGATAATATCTTGGGGAATTCAGTGGATTTTTTGATCACGAGGGCCAATGATTACTTTCCCAGCTGCACAGGCTTTTAAAACGTGCTTTCCAGCCCTCATTGTGTTTTGGAACAAAAACTCTTCACAATTGTTATTCCAACAAAGTGCTAATTCCCCGTTTCCTCCCAGCACACTCCTTCCCACAAACATTTCCAACTGCTAAATGACAGAGTGTGGTGCTACGAGATAGCGACTGATCCCTGCATTGGCAAACTGAAAACTGTGAACACAACTTGTTCTCCAGCCAAAGAGTTCTAAAAGTAGCAATTACCAGCAACAAGGATTTTGCATCGTGATATTTTACCTGTCGATGAGATGATTCTGTTTGAGCTCTACTTTACTTATTTAATGTAATATTCCTTTACTTATAAAGTGCAACTTTTTTTGTGCCAGTTTGAGGCCACTGCAATGTACAATATGCTCAGTTTTGTGTCTGTTCTGTAGTTGAGGTAAAAGTGTGAAATAGGATAGGATTCCATTAGGATTGTATTGAATATACAAAACTCACTGCTACATCAAATTAAACAAGAACAAATGCCAGATGAGGAAATGCATGTGCAGAATGCTTATGCCAACTGTAAGTCAAGCAAGTGAGTATTAACATGCTTAAAGAAAAACACATACAATTGCATCGTCTAGGTCTGTAACTAGGGAGCACACCATCAGTTTACTTACTACAAAGTGATTTCAAATTGATTGTTGTGACATTTGGGGAACAGAAACACATATTACCATAATCGGATCAGAACTGAGGGTTTGTTGTGTATGTTATCAAACTGAATGAGGTGAATGGTCTGACAGGAGAAGTGCTACAGAGATACACCAATGCTATTTCAACACCACCCGTCGGAAATATGTCTACTTAAATGGTGACTATAATGACATCGTGCCTGCAGCTGAAATCTGAAGTCATTAAGGTGGGTAGTTATTTTGGATATTGCTCATCCAATTGCTCTCTTGGGAATCAGCTGCTTTCAACAATATACCCTATATAGTTTGTCTACCATTTAAAACGCAAGGGTAGGACATGGAGGCTAGCCTGTAGGACATCTACTCAATTTAATTACACAAAAAAATCTCAACAAACCATTGTATTTGCTAAATTTCTTGACTCATTAACAATTACAAGCTTGTTAACAGAATAAGTTTGATAAGTAATAAGGGTAACTGGATTCTCTTAATATGCAAACATAGATGTCAAGTAGTGATTTCAATGTGATTCAAACAATTTGCAGACAACCAAGAGGGTAGGCGGTCTGTGGCTTAGACCAGGGGTGGGGAACCTCCGGCCCGTCAGACCGGCAGATCGCAACGCAAATTTCGAAGCGCACCCACCAATGTGTTCAATGATTTAGTATGGCCCCTGAGATCTGAAGGCAAAAGCAAAATGGTCCTCAACAGGAAAAAGGTTCCCACCCCTGGCTTAGACAGACATATCACATCAAAACAAAGCAAAAAAACGAAATTCAGTTTCCACAAATCCCTATCCTGCACCAAGTTAACAGCCATGCCCGTTGTTTTCCATGCTATACATAAGCAAATGTGCAGCTCTGAGACATCTCATGCAGTGACACTAGGTAGGTGTGTGTGTGTGTGTGTGTGTGTGTGTGTGTGTGTGAGAGTTTGTGTGTGTGCATGTCTGGCTGGCATCGTTTAACCAAAGAATAAAGTGATGTCAGAAAATATTTTTATATTTTGGTCATGTATGTGTTTTTTGCAGCTAAGCAACGTCAAAAATAAAGACATTATTATTATTATTGTTATTTCATTTACCTACTTCCACTTTTCAAAAAATAATAATACCCTCTCTAATTAATGACTAACAAGCCATCAGCTTCTATGTTTACTCTACTCTAGGCAACATTTCCCCACCAAGCTGTGTCATCTTTCAAGTCCTCCTTGAGTATTTTTGGCAGAACAAGCTCAATTATTTCCTCAGAGATTAATTGCCTTCTTACATCATGAACAGATTTTGACAATATGGGGCAGCAACAGATGTAGTTTCACTCTCCTTGTACCTTCATCTGGCTGCACCGCTTTCAGATTTAAGAGAGACACTTAATCTTGTTCGCTTTGATTGAACAGGGTTTTGAAGAGAGCCAAACTCCAGCAGATATGTTGTTTTCTGTCACAATCATAGAAGTGACATAGACAAGAGAAGAGTCTGTCCTCAGGGAAATTTGTACGGACCTAATTATTCAGATTTACCTGTTCTTTTCATTTAGGGTCCATTGTGAAGCCTTAATGAAAAAAATACATTGATCCACTTCTACCTCTCTTGCTACATCACTGCTGTATAGACTGAGTGAAAACAGGGCATATTAATGTGCCTTCCCAAAAAAGGCTCCCTACTCCAATAGACCATTCGACACCAGAGGTCATGTGAAAACTTGTTCCAGCATCTTTTTGGTAAACTAGTGCAAGGTAATTTCCCATTGTGTAATGCTAGTTGCAGCTGTCGCTGGCTAAGAGCATTTTACAAGACAGGAACTTATGGCCTTTGGTACATTTAACAACTCAGTTGCCCGCATTCTGCTGTGCTGTTGATGCTATGCTGCATACATTTGGTATCCTATTCACGCGGTGTGTCAAAACATGATTTCTCTGGTAGACCGGAGCTACGATTCTCACGTATACTTGCTGATGGAATAACGTGAGAGTCGATTCTTGTCAAAAACCATGGAGAACCTAATTGGCTCTTGTTCATCGCTGATACCTCACCCATTGAGATAGTGCACACAGTTAAAGAAAGAGTTGGCCACATTTCCAGCAGGCTGTAAATGTATCGTCTGCAACTATTTTGGAGTGAGGGAGTGTCAGACATGTGCACACTAGGAGAGAGCCAGCGGTGTGCAAGTTGAGTGACGCAGTGACTCTCAGGGAAATCTTGTCACAGAATACTTGCAGACAAAACAATCATATCTCAATGACCATTGATAATTTTGTCCCTATATGATTATATATACAGATTATGATAATCACCTTGCTCTGTCTAATGATGATACTTTTTTCTGCTTCAAGTCTTACAAATGCTGGTGAGTTATCCTCATTACTAAATTACTACCGACTGAATATAAACTTACAACAAGGCCTCAAACATTTCTATCTCTGCCACCTGCACACAGCATTTCTTCATTTGTGATTAGATAAAAATGCTTTAGACCAGACTGGATCAACAACATATTTTGGCTTCAATATGAAACAAGCAAATGTACATCTTTGCTCTTTAACAGATCTAAAATTGTGACCAGTGACACAATGACCTCATGAAACCTTGAGGTGGTGAGTGTTGAATCAAGAGTTCTTGGCACGATCTGATGCAGTCATGGTACATTGATAGACTTCATATAGATTTCACAGAAAAAGTCCATGGCTTCATTTGATGGAGCAAGAGAATAGAATGAAAGGACATTCATATAACAAAAATATCTCATGACCTCAGAATTGCGTTACAAAGCACTTTCAACTCTGACAATTAAATTAAAAGGAAACACTGCAGTTCTCAACCCTGATGAGCCGTTGAATGCTCAGTTCTGCAGTATTCAGTTCTTCTTTCATCTGGATAGCAACCAGTTCTTTAATGAGCACAGCCTTTAGAAAAGGATGAAGAGGTATTCCACAAAAACTTTGGTAAAGGAAGAGTCTAAATGTGCAGGTTCCAAGCAGCTTAATGTGACACTAAACAGGCAAGCGTAGAAGGACACCACGCCTGGCTGCAGCCCTAATTGTCCTGAAAGAACATCTATGCGTTTCGGTTAAATCCAATTTCCATTTAGCATTAACATCCTTTGAGAGCTCTTGCCTTTCTGCTTTGGATAACAGCACAGTCACAGAGGCAAAGACTATCTAGAAAAGACCTAATCCAGGATGTTTACTCTTTCCAAATACTCGTTATATTGCATTTTCTTGGCTGTCCAGTCAAACGCTTATCACAGATTCTCTGAAATACCTTAGAAATTGTAGATTTTTGTGTTTCTCAAACGCAGCGTTTACATTTAAAAGCTTCAAAAGCTGAATTTAACCAAAGACTACATTTCTCATCAAAAAGATGAATAAATATAGTACCCAGTACCTATTGAAGGTAAACGATTCCCACTGGACCCTTTTTATCCACAGTGGCTGTTTTCACACTCATGTTGTTATAGATAGGCCTTTATGTAATGCTATAAACTTTTTATAAAAAAATACTTCCTACTATCGCCTGAAGAAGTCTGAATAGATTGGATCATTTTGGCTTAGGGACTGAATAAATATGAAGAAAAAACAGGTATCCAACTCAATCCATACATTTCCATGCAAAAACAGTACCGTTAATGTTTTTCTCTCTTCCTCTGAAACTTGGATGTAGGCAATTGCCTGAGAGACATGCACAGGCTGTCTAATCACTGTTTCGTGGATCTTTGCTCAAGAGGATTAAAAACTCCTTAAGATGCTGGTATTAGTTTTACAGGCCAGTAGCCAAAGACTTAATGGTATTGGAAATGGTGCCTATTCCTAAAAAGAGCAACAGGGACTTTACAGGGAGCTAAAGATAGGGTAGGACTGAGACTCAGCTAATGATGCTACACAAGCAATAGTGTCCACAGGAGAAAAGAGAAGACCTGATGGATGAATGAACAGGACCTAGATTGGGAAAAGGGGGATTAGACCCAGGGATCAGGGAGACTCAGATTTGTGGCCTCAAGCAGAAGGAGTACTAAAAGTCACCAATACTTGTTCCCACCTCACTTTGTCCTAAGAGACAATAGGCTTAGTCACTCATACAATGGTCTCTGGTTATGATCACTGTCCCATTACTAATGCATGACTATCACACTTAGGACAGCAGGTTACTGATTGCCATCAATTTCAGATGGTAAGACATCGCCTTGAGTTGTCCATGTTGCAGGTATTTGTTATGATGTGATTGGTCTGGGGATCTCCACTTGAGAGTCAAGAGAATTCCTGATACACAGAGGTGGAAAATGCATTCAGTGAGATGAAATGAAGGGGGAAATAAATGAAGGTAGTCGATGCTATTCTGTGTGTGGAATGAAGATATATTGCACCGCTGTCCCACTGCTTTGTCTGCGACTAAAAATGAAATGCTTGGCTTGAATGCCCTTTTCTGGTTTGCACCTCCATGCAAATCTCCTAGCTGCCTTTTGACCTGAAGACAATTGTAGGGGCAATACTTCAGAGAGTCCGCCCAGAGATTCACCGCTGGACTCCAATTAATGGGCCTCACATCCCTTTACCCAACAGGCTAAATACGGCCAAGCATCTTAAGCTGCTCTGCATGGGCTGCATTGCCTGCGTGCACCATGGCAAATACAGTGAGAAATGTGATTAAATATTTCAAACCAAGCTTTCTGAAAGTGGCATGAGACACTGCACTATTACCAGAACCTGGGAAAACAGATAAAAGAAAAAGTAATGGCCTGAGAAGAAGTGTTACATTTATTAAAAGGCCTGTCATTTGATAGAGTACTATTACACTACAAAGAATAGAGTCGCAGTGCCAATAAGCAAATGTGTGGTGTTGAGATACTGTTTTTTTTGCAGAGGAAAATGTTATCTCCGTAAGAGGAACAACGCAGGTGCTCTGCTTCCTAATAAAAAGGATGCAGCAGTTACAATAAAATGCAGCATGCCCCATACATAATCCTGAGGCAGTGTGAGAAATGTGCCCTGTATGCAAGAGCAGCACAGCTCAACCCCGTCAGTGACAATGGGATGTAGTAATGACACTTTGCAGTAAGTACAAGACAGGGCAACTAAAAATGTTACTTGTTGAGGCCTGAGGGATAATATATGAACTGACAATAGATGAGCTTTATTCTTTTCTGTCTGCCAATATAAAGAAGTACCACAGAGGTTATGGGGTGGTATTGACAAAACATTGGCTCTTACATTCACTTTGGTTGTAAATGTGAAGCAATGAACTCGCAGAGAATCCAACTATACTGAAGCTTTTCCATTCAGTCTGCATCATGCATTTACAAGTACACAACAAAATACAATGCAAACAGAAATCATGTGAAGTCAGTACTGATGAAACTAGAAGTGGTAGAGTTAGGCAACTTCTTTAATTTCTCTATATAGCACTGGGCTGATGTAGATGGATTTGAAGTGGTTGCTTGAACAAACAGAGCACTTCATCAGAAAGGTCACAGGTGCTTATCAGATGGTGAGGGCTGCTTGCTCTGTGTCTGAGGAAAATGCTCTCAGGGCCACTACAAATGAGAGAGACCAAATGAAAGATGTGAAGGCGCAGCTACAAACAGGTAGACATAAGTAAAAAGATTTCATTTCAAGTTCGGCAACGCACTTATCACCTGTTGCTAATACCTGCAAGTGCTCCAGTAGGTAGTCCTTTTTTCGGCCAGCTCATCCGAGATGCATTGAAATTCATTCGCTTGCATGTAATCAGTGGATTTGAGGAGAATTACCGTAGCAGATTAGAGCTGGAGTTGTGTGAGAGAGCTATCGTCAGATCATTGCGGCTCCGTTTGTTTTCCCCACGCTTTAGCTAAATTAGTAATTACATTCACACAGCCAATCTCACCGCGGCCGCCATGAAGCCATAGACACACCTGCAGAAGCAACGCAAACAAACACCTAGTTAAGTCGTGCATAAACTCCAACAAGCTAATAAGAAAAACTGGCAATTTTCGCATGAAACCTGGTGGAAATAAACAGGGACATCAAGCACAATCAAAAGTGCGAAATCGGAGAGTTGTGCCAACAAAGTTTTGAAGCACAGGTTCTACAAAATCATGCAAAATCAGAAGATATGTTGCATGACACATTTCATCATAGCGTTCGCTGATTTAGTCCCTTGTAAAGCAAAGGAGGGAGTATGTGGGTCAGAGGGGAAATGATCGAACCAGGTGTGTTTGTTACATATTTACAGTCCCCGATTCCCCAAAATGCAGCTTAACTAATGTGTTTATGGCGACAGGATGCTCCCCTGACAAGCACCCAGTCATAGCCAACACAACATTTGGCATGGAGAATTGACGCACAGGAGAAATTATGTGGGCTGCAGTTTGTTTTAATTTAACTGAAAGGGCCTACTGGTAGTGGATAAATTGCTCCCCCCTCTGCGAAGGGTGGTAATGTAATGTAAGTCGCTTTGGATAAAAGCGTCTGCCAAATGATCGTAATGTAATGTAATGTAATGTAAAAGGATGAAACTGTGGTGTTGTAAATCCATTGCTGGGTATTCTATGAAACATTATCCAAAACACCAAAAATCCTGGGAATTTGGCACTGTTGCATTGTGTGAAAAGACTTTGATGCCTTCCATCCTTGGCGCACTACTAACATGTTCTAGGCAAGTTGTAAAGCCACACACTCCTGCTTAGCCAGCTCGGCCACATGGAGATGGCAGACCCATGCCGTTTGGGGTGACGAAGACGGGTCACCATGGAAACAGAATGAATGAACAAAGGCAGTGAGTTTGCTAAACATCGAGGATAAGGTCAGCTGGCCATGTGATGTGGGTGGTAGTGGCAGCAAACAGAGGGAGAGGACAGCAAGGAAGCTTTAAAAAAAAGTGGGAACTACTCAGTCTTGACAACATTTTGTTGCTGCTACTGGATTTGAGCCACAGTCATGTGTATATTATTGCATACAACTTAAGTCATAGGCACATGTCTAAAACACCTTCCAGGCTGTATGCTGTACACTCATATCCCCACTGTCATGCATCTCTAACACAGATATTAAAAATGGATATTAAACCTATGCTGTCTGTCAGAATGTGAAGTAAAAAAAAAAAGAGACTGGGATTAAAGCTTCTGATCTCCTACTTTGTTTCTCAATTATAACAGCAGATGATGGTACATCACACGGAGCACTCGTACAAGATGAATGCTGTTACGTATACTACTTCCGATTTTCTGCCTCAAATGTCAGAGATGTGGCTGATCTCTGCCAAATTCTCTGGCAAAACAGAGCCGTCACTCTAAGCTTAGATAGATAGTACAGAGAGGACTTGCGTTGTAAGAGGTCTTGCACAATCGTAGCAAAGCACTGGAAAAAACAATGTGGCCATGTATGTAACCCTGCACCAAATATAAATATTTTATGTTGTTTATGTTTTATGAGTTCAAACATGCCAACAACAATTAACCAAGATCCACTTTAGATCAGGTGTTAAATAGTGGCTGTTGGGTTTGAATTGCTAATTTGGAAGTAAGTGCACTCTTGTGGATGAACAGAGAAGCAGAGAGAAACTCTCCAGGGAAAGTTAGATTATTCCCCATTGAGCCTATAGGCTCCCACCCACATATTCACTCTCTCAGACACACACACACACAACATGAGAGAGAGACAAGGGGGAGAATATTCATTAGTAGGACACTGAACTCTAATTAAGCGAGGTGGAAGGAACACATGCAGGTGTGCATTGCACCTGGTTGCTGAAAACCTCACTTCTTCAGTCACAACTACATTGGGAGGATTACACTCTCCCTTTCTGTGGCTTTGACATCACTCTCTACCCAACACCCTGCATTCCTCTGCTCCTCCCACAGCACCTCTGAAGCAGCACTGCAAGCGTGAAATTTGACGGGCCGAGAAGCCATCCGTATAGGAGACCAGACAGCAATCCACAACAGGGGAAGACAGTCCTCCTGGCTGACTGGCAGACGCATTCATGTTGCACGGCTATGACTCTCAGGGCTCATTCACGGAGCAGAATATTTGTGGCCAAATGTAAAAACACAGCTGTTTTTCCCCTTCTTCAGAATGAAAGACATAACGAGGCCTCTGATATTTTACCCCAGCATTCTTCAAAATCAGCTTAACAAGCAGAAACAGCTACAGTAGCTACTGTATCCTGAGAGCAGGAGACAGCCAGTGACAGATATTGTTCTGCAATGTGTACAGCTGTTACTGAAGTCAAACAGAAAAGTAAAATGTCGCTTGTGTAAGTTGAGGACACACAACATTCAGCTGCTACAGCTATGACTCTTTTTTGAAGCTTCACCTGTTGCTATGCAGCCAAACCAAAGGCTGCCTATATGTGTCCCCCTCTCTCTCCGTCTGTATGTGTCTGTGTGGGCGCGTGCACGCTTCACTTTGAGTTAGTGAGAGCATGTGTTTTATCAGTTGCTGCCGCTTGTTTAAATGGAGCCATGATGAAAGCCTGGACAAACACAAGGGAATGTCAATGGAGGACTTAAGTCAACAGAAAGAGCTTTGCCTCTGTCGGAGACCCCTGTAAGAGAGGCCACGTCCTCTGACACGGCACCGGACCGTCTCCGCACCTCTCCTCTCCAGCCAACACCAGCACTGACGCTGCTTGAGGCAGTCCAGAAAGGTGTGAAGTAGAGGTACAAAAATGTTATGCTAATTTAGTAGAATGAGATGTGAGTGGAATGTCAATAATGTGTTTACTGAGACTGAGGGACAGGAAGAGAGTAAAATAGAGCAATGGGGGCAATGGAGTGGAAGAGAGGGAAAACAAGCTCATAAAGAAACACGATGAAGCTGCTTTTCTTTTCTTTTTTTTACGCATATTCCAAGCAGAGGCAAGTCAGCTTAGCATGAAGGATTACAGAAGGCCAGAGGTAAAACGTCCAAACACACCAGTGAACAAATGCAAATATAATGTGTGCAATTTCATACTGATATGGAACATATAATTACACCCCCCCCCACCGAACTACCGATGCAGGCAAAATACTCAAGGCAAGCTCCAGGTGCTCCCACTGCATATATTGTTGAGATTACAACCTTGTGTTTTTGGTCTGGTAATGTACTGTGAATGCTACGGAAGGCCAGGCAAACATCCAAGCACTACTCGAATTGGAGCTAAAGCTTCACTTTTTTTTCCCTTTGTTCGTTTTTTGTGTGGGAAGCCAATGGAGCAGGCCAGAATCCCTATTGACTCACTGTGTTGAGACCTTTTCCCCTTTACCAATGCTAAAGTAGGCATGAGCACTAATCCTGAGGGGTTAAATGGAGGCTCCGCTGGGGTTTTCCCCATCCTGAGAGAGCTGGGGGCGGCTGATATAGTACACAGAGAACTTCATGTAGAGAACTTAATGTATTTGGCAGAATTTGTCCATCTCCATAAATTCATATCCCCAAGCAGATACTGAGGTGGGGGGCATCAATAGAGCAAATCCTGATGGTGATTGAAAATATATATAATTATCAACTACCGAATTATTATCTTTGAATAAACTATAAACTTTTTTCTGCTTTTTTTTGTTGTTTGGGGTTATTGTGGCAGTATAACATGTTGACACACAAGGAATCACATTATAGAGGGTTAAATGCAAAACACAATTCCCACTTTGAGAACCACTGCATCATTTGAAAAAACATACTAAAAAGTACCAGGGCAATGTGTCCAGACAATGCAAATGTGCATTCTAAGCTGTTCACACAATCATAAATAATACATGTGGAAATGTGAATTGTAACATATCTAAATGGTTATAGAAAGAATATCATTTGCAAATGATACAGTCATAGTGATGAATGTTTCCATGTAGGATATGCTGGCATTTTCAATGTTAATTGTGACCTTTACAAAGAGAATCCTAATGCAATGCTATGCAGGATCTTGAAGCTGGGCAGCTACAATTCAATCAACACAAAGATTGTTAACCAATAACACCCACCAAAGTGAGGAAGCATTTCCAATTCAAATCGTTGTTTTCACACCAACACTTGTCAACACAAGGTCAGATGTTGGTTACATTGATGTCCCCATTTAGCATACATATCCTTGATGACAATTGACTGGTCAACTTCTTTCACTTTTTCCTGGCTCAACTTAAAAGAGCTTTTACTGTCATGTGAAATGTCATATTTTTGTCTCTCGTTTGCGAAATTGGAGTAAATAAGGGTACATTTCAGGGTTGTGATCTGTAAGAAGAATCGCACTACTTTTGAGCCCACAGCTCTTCCATTAAACCACAAAACAAGTCTCTTGTTCTGTCTCTGCAGAATTTTATCTTTTGTCATTTATTTTTCTAGTTCTTTGAGAATTATTCCTTGCCTATTGAGGTGTGTCTTTTTGCAAATCTATTTTTTTGCATTTTCCTCCTCCATTTGGAAAAGAGGGGGGGAAAGGGAGAGAGGAATTACATCCAACAAAGGTCTGGGTTGAAACACAACCTGGGATTCCGCTTTAACAAGAACCTGGTGTCTCTTAACCACTAACCAACCACATACTTAAAATGTCTTAAATGTCTTGACTGTTCATCCTGCCCGTTATCTATGTACAGTATCACTCAATCACTAAATAAGTCACTATTTAATAAAAATTAACCCATTTACAGGCTAGTAACTGGGAGTGAAAGACTGAGGTTACTTGGTTTGAATAAATTAACCTGACAAGAAGAATACATTTCCAAAACAAATGCGGGTGAAGATTCTGCACTATTCAAGGGGAAAGTAAAAGCATGTCGTTCAACACAAGGGAACTCCTCACCTCCCTCACCACCATTGTAACACACACCTTTACGTACATGCACCTCTTTCCATTGAGAAACACCCCATCCACAGAGTTTGATAAAGAGGGCCTACTCCAGTTACTGCCAGTTTAAACTAAACCATGTTATTCACAGCTCTGCCACAAGCACCTTACACTCGCTCGCTAATAGGTGGGCGGGCAGTCTACGAAGGCTTTCTTTCAGTAAAGTCATAAACGTCCCCTCACCTCAAATTGTCCTTTTATTCCCCCATCAGCACTTTCTTTAGGGCTGCCTTTGAAAGTGGCCCTTGCTGAAGAGGAAAACGACATCTGATACCTAAGTCACTCAGGATGAGTGCCAAAGCACTGCTGTCTGACGCTAAGGCGTAGACGTCTCCTTGATGTTAGGATGGTTGGCGGTGTTACCTAAAAATGGGCCTTGTTGAGATTAACGCCAACAAAGAGGCTGCTGTTTTCACAATGGTTTAAGCAAGTAAGATGACTTAACTTTGACGCATTAAATTATGCAATACACAAATATACACAAATGTAAAATGGGATAATGAGAATCTATTTCAAAGTGCATGAAGAATCAGCTACATGTTGCATGAGAGCACTGATGGTATAAAGTATGTGAACATCTCTTGTTGCTTTGATATATTCCCAAAGAGTCATTCATTGTTTTGAGAAATAAAGCTGTGGAAAAACAGAAAAACTGAGAAATCAATATCAAGGCTAATTCTTTTAGAGATGACTCATGAGAGTAAACAAAGTCAGTGTTTGGCACAGATAAGTACGCACTTTGATCCGGATGATGGCGGCTCAGTGTGACAAGGCCTCCCTTCTTTAATACACACCTTCTCTTTGATTAACACGAAACGCTGTTAATCAAACATCCCTACTTCCTGTATGTCTTCCACTCAACAGGGCCATTTGGGACCTTGAGGTATTGTGTGATCTATCCTATCTTATCTTATCTACTGCTGCAAGGACTTGGTTTGTTTCACTAGATAGCACGAGCCTTGACTTCCTCCTTGATGCTCTAAACACTGACTGACCCATTCATGAGATACTAAAATCCCAATGGGCTAAATCACTAAACTTGGCCCATACAGTGTGGGAATGTTGCTGACTTAAAGAATAAAAAACTGTTTGTTTTTCAAGGTATTGCAGCCATTTACGCAAGCATACAGAGTCCATCGTAAAGATTAATGCTGCCATTTAACTAAGGCTGGAGAAAAGATGCTAAGTTGGCTAATTACAGGTTTAGTGCTGGAATAGTAAACCACTTCCAAAGCAAGAAAGAAGGACTTCAATTAGAAACATTAGAGATGTATGCTGGACTGTGAAAACACTGTATGGTAATTGTATCTTTTATCTTCTTTATTGTGCTGATTAGTCCAGTGGGGGAGAGTGCTCTATCTAATCTGATCATAGAGCATTGTGTACGGGGGGTCATTAACCTATGGGAGGTCCTGGGGTTGACAAGTCAGCACCTACCCCCCTCTACCTTAATTTCTTCTACTCGCTCATCCCTGAGTTCCTCTGTCTCTCCGGCCAATAGAAGAGAAACCACAAAAACAACCAAAGACAACAAAAGATGAGGGGAAAAACAGCCGACGGAGCTTTTTGCATGGCTTGTCACTCTTCCACAAACAAGCAACCCAAATGACCACCGACTGGGGCCCCTGGGCTTGCCTAAGCAGCAGGATGTAGGCCTCTTTAGCCTCTGTTGTTGTTGGCTCCTTTCTTTCGCTCCAAGTTCCCAAAGATGAAGGGGTCGGCCTATCTCTCAACATCTGGAATCTGCATCAGAAAAGAGGAGACCCAGTACCTCACTGCATGGCCCAAGAGTGATCGCTGCTACAGCAGAGCCCTGGTCCGTGTCATTGACATCTGCATTGATATGCGTACACATCCAACAAGTCCCTTCAGTCAAAGCTTTTACTTGTCAGCCATACTGGGAAAAACACCGACATCTACATTCACATTCATGCAAACACCACATTAGCATCCAACAGCCGTCTACATATTCACTCATTCAGACTTTCTTTCTATCCCAACATCCTCTGCAAATCAAAAATATGAATACTTCAGCATAAAGAACAACACCTCTCGTCTACAAATCCAAGTTGTGTATTGTTGTGATACTAAAAAGGCTGTGTGTCAGGATGACAAAATCAGTTTTGGTAGCCTGATTTTACACGCTAAACTTAATTTGGTATGGTTTAAGAACACAGGAAGCCCTTCTAATGAATTCCAGTTAGAACAAGGGAGTGAGGAGACACCAGGAAAAATGAGCCTCCATTTTTCTCCTGTGTGCCCTCGAGCAGTTTTGGGGCCTATTGTGTTTCACACAAGCTGCCTCCGTCTCAGGGAACGCACAGTAAACTTAAGTGACAGATTAACACGAAGATTTGAAGAAGATACAATATATAACCACAACACCTACAATACATTGCACCAATCATAGCAAGTCTTGGCACACACAAAGATGGGAAGCATAATCTGCCAACTGCTTGCTCTATCCATTGGCCACAGCAAGAGCAAAAAGTAAATCAATTATCTAGTCGAATGTCTATCATTAGAGACAAAAATGGGGGTCAGGACAGACTGTAAAATACACAGATCCACAGTTTGTTCTTGCCAACGGAGCCAATGGGCACTCTTGGAAGCACTATGCTAAATCAAGTGGTTTAATACATACAGCTATGCTGTTCCTTGTCATTAACAAACACAATGGGGCAGGGGGGGGACTACTTCAGACCAGTCTGCTGTCAAAACACACCAAGATGGGCCCGATCGAGTAGAGTGCTTCTTTGGAACATCCCCCCCCCCAAAAAAAACAAAACTAAAGATGAACAAGGCAACAGATTTTCCCTGGTCTTGAGATAACAGAAACCGAACACCATCGTTCTCCAGAGGGGCTCTTTGTACATCTGAGAGAGGGTCAATCAGCAGCTGCTGACAGATGTGTCTGCAGTCAATTTAAGAGGGGAAGCCAGTGTGAGGTCAGGCACAGGTTTCTCTGCTGTCTGCCTTTGGGAAAAGACAAGGATCAA
The DNA here is from genome assembly GCF_046128005.1 of Genypterus blacodes. Taxonomy (NCBI): domain Eukaryota; kingdom Metazoa; phylum Chordata; class Actinopteri; order Ophidiiformes; family Ophidiidae; genus Genypterus; species Genypterus blacodes. The sequence goes on from NW_027466826.1 coordinate 1,415,769, forward strand.
GACAGGATGTCCATGACTGACCTTTATTCACATTGCACTGCTTGGCACATAATGCCTGGACCAATACGATAACTTAGTTAAGTTCATTACCAACAAGTGAATTTAATGACAAAATTGAAATTTAACTTGGTTAGTTAACTTGGTTTTCCTCTAAACTATGAAAATACGGGCAGGCACTTAATACTAGCCCACAAAACCAATTGTGTGTCAAACAGAAGTGAGTGGCACTCCAGCTGGAAAGCAAACAAATCTGAAAAACTACCACTGGAGGCCGAAGTAGTTTGGGCAGATGCCCCAAGCTCAAGAGTCTGTTCAATTAGCCACTTCAGTTAGATGACAATCATTGCCTAAACGTGCCGATGTAGTAAGGCTGAAGTTGAAACGATTTGCTCTGTCCTGGCAAAATAATTGGCTACGCGAGGTCAACAACTGTCACTGGGACATTCACTTTTGTCTAGTACTCACTATTCTAATGAAGCCATAACAATTGTTTGGAGTTAAGGCCCACATGAGCTGATGTGGAGTGCATGCCCATCAGAATTTAAAAAAAGACAGTAGTACAAGATAGAGCTGAAATATACATACTGCATATACAGTATGTCTTCCCAAAAAAAAAAAAACTATGGCCATTTTCTACAAACTATGGCAATATTGAAGAGATGTTTCTTTAATCTCAGGATACAAAAATATTCAATGGCGCAATCGGTCAAGAAAAACAATAAAAAAATAATAATGACAGCTCAGAATATGTAAGCAAGTAAGCAAGGAATCAACACCACCACACACAATTACCCAAACACCCACATACGCCACATACAGTACATGCGATCTTTGGAGCAGGGCCCTCTGGCACACACAGCAGGCTACTACTCGGCAACAGGATGACCTGAGCTGCTCCACTGCTGCCTCATGCGCTGGGCTCTGGTGTCTGCCATGTCAGGCAGCCGGAGGGGGAAACACTGGATATGACGCAGGGTAGAACAGAGTGTTGGCTGGGTCAGCTCAGCTGCGCAACCCTTTGACAACAGGGTGACTTGTGGTTGCATCAGTCTCTAAAGGGAGCAAACCCGCTGTTTGGCTCAGTTCAGACATGAAACCAAACACTAAATAGGGTCAAACAAGCAGCGGGAGGAGCTACAGACTCAGGTGTGGACAAGGGAAATTTCCCATGAAGATGGCATGTTTCAACCTGACCAATCCAAACAAACATATAATACACAGTCACAAAACCTGTTAGTTTACATGCACACTATACTTGGTTGTCTGTAGTGAAAATTTTTGCGCAATCAGTGCATGGGAAAGTACGCCAGGTGATGAAATACATGTTCAACATGCTTCTGAGTTAAATTGCTGGAGTAATTCAATTCACAATCACATAATCTTGGACCATTACTTCAACACTAATCCAGTTAAGGCAATAACTCCATTTCTTTCTAATGGAATGTAAACCCCATAAACAGATTGAAAGTATGTTAGAATGCAATTGAACAAGATGACACAGAATAAGTTTGTAAACACTAGTCTTGGGGTTATTTATTTTATCTATTAAAAACTTGCTTGCTTGAGTTGCAGGGATAACAACTACACAAACCTACATATTCAGAATAAAAAAAACATCAAAACATATCAAAATAAATCAGAAATTAGTTTGATACATCTTGAATGCATAAATAATTCAACTAGAGCAAACAGTTACAGCATGTAAACTCAAAAGCAAAACACTGAGTAATAGAAGCTGTGCATCTCATTCTTACCAACACGCATACATGTCCACCTTTTTACCGCCCTCTCCTTCTCAGTGAACATTGTTTTGCAGCCAGTGACTACTTGCTCTCATAAGTGCACACGTCTGACAAGGAGGAGAGTGCCTTTCCCCTTTCTTCCACTCTCCCTAGTGTATCCATCCAACACTGCAGCCTTTCAGCGCATCTCTCAAAAGGAAAAGCAAGGGGGGGCAGAGAGAGAGGGAGAGAGCGAGAGCGAGAGAGAGAATGGCCCCTCCCACAGATGACATCAGTGCTCTATTGAAGCAAAGCTAGAGGCAGACACAACTCCACATTTGTATTGAGAGCTACCCATGCACCTACGTGCGCGCACAGCCTACAGAGTGTGTATGTGTATTGGGGGGGCACGGCACCAGTAAACATACCAGTGCTGCTACAGAACAAAATAGAGAGTTCTAGTCTTCTGAGTGACTGGGGCTTTTTGGATCTGAATTTATATTCTGGATTGGATTATAACCATTTTCCTCATTGTGAACACCTATTTAAGAGGATACCTGTTACTTTCTCTCTTTTTTTTTTGGTTGATTCTAGAGGTAAGTGCGTTTTTTGGCTGGTATGGTCGTGTTTGGGAATGCCTTCGTATGAGCCTCCTCATGACACAGGGACTGAAAAGTAAGAATGATGCGGAGTTACTTGTCTCACAGTAGCTGGAATCTTTCCTTCTTGGCTGTTTTATTACGATAATCAGTCGTGAAAAAATAATAATAATAATACTGCGGCTAGACAGTTGGATCACACGCTCGTTGTCGCCAGTATAACGTCGGTAGCGCTTCGAGAAAATATGAACTTTTCCTCCAAAATGACCACATACGCTCACCGGCATGCAGCGTTACGCGCTGCGAACATGGTTTTCGGCTCGGTTTGTCGGGATAAAAACATCTATCCTGTGATCGGGCTTCCAACTTGCTGCCTCCCAGTAAATGTCCCCTTTTGCAGTGTGGAACAGTGAATTTGCCGCTCGTAAACACACATACACTCACACACACCGCTAAAATACGCGTAAAAGCACCTTAGAGAGCAACAGGGACGTTCTATAACTGCCTTTTGCAGTTCTCGTTCCCCCTTCGTGCAACTTCATCGGAAAATAGACGAAGAGGACTAAAGAGCGACGATATGCAGAGACTTGATGACTGTAGATCGGGGAGCTGTGGGGTTTGAAGTCTTGGGTGTCGCATCTGAATCTGCAGCGCTAAATCCCGGACTTCGACACGGAGGGCCAGAGCTGGGCAACTCCGCTCAGTGCACGTTCAAGCATCGGCGGCTGGATCATTCGGACCCGGTGTTCAAACCATCCCCAATCGATTTACCATGTTCATTTATGAGCGTTTCCCCACATAATATGAGCCAGCTTTCATATTGATAGTGGTTGTATGTTAGGTGCGCAGTCGGAAAACGGCTCGATAAAACATTAAAGTTTCATACACATAACCAGCGACTCCTTTAATGCATATTGGATAAAAGAAAATACGACTCATGTATTCCTGTAATGACGATCTGCAGTATTAATAAGCATCCCGAAATAAAGGACGCATCAAAGTGGCATTACACATAATTCCTCCTGTGTGTTACTGGCAGTGCACTCGTCACTCCAATATTAACCAATGTTTCTAATGAATCAAAGCGTTTTCCTCCATTAGGACACGTTTGCCCTATTAGATCAATGCAATAAAATGGGCGTCTGGGATTTTCCTATGTAGTGTATGCAGGATGAGTGTGTTACTGGCCACACTGCTGTTAATCCAATTAACACTGTCGTTTGTTTTCGTGTGATATTAAGGTCACCCATGCTTTAGCATAAATAATGGAAAAATGAATGACAGAACCAGTAAATCACCATGAAGCTGACTGCTCAGCAGTGCAAAGGTAACCCTGTTGTTCAGTGTGTTTGAGGGACGAAAAAATAGGCTGTTAAACATGGTAGACATTAAGACAGACCCAATTGTCTTCACTGATGAGTGCCTGAGGCTAAAGTCTCCAGTCAACAGGGAATTTCCATTTCAGATTAACAACTAACCAGGTCACTACAGACAGACACTCTTCTACTGTCAGAAAAGTTCAAGCAGAAAATATGAAGGGCTGGCTTGGGGGAAAGAATAACCAATAAACATGAAGCCATGTTCGACATCCAAACTGTACTCTGAGGCCTAAACTATCAGTATTTACATATTTACGCTCAAGTCTAGGAGGTAGAAAATCAGTACATAGAGCTTACTAAAATTAAAAACGCATAGTTAACTACAAATCATAGCTGAAAACAAAAACCTTTTGGAAGCAGCATGACTTAGGAAAAACTGTAAATGGACAAGAAGGGTACTCAACAAATCCCTGTAGTGTAAGAGGGGGTTTGGCTTGTGCAGAGATGTGTTGAGTATTTGCTGTTTTGGCGTTTGCTTGTCACCTACAGATACACATACATTTCATCTTGCAGCACCTACCACCCCCATGTGGGAAAAACCATTGCAGCTGCTACAGATCTCTCCTTTCAGTCTGTTACAAAAGAGACCCCCGTCTGTCCCAGGCCCCTCTGTGCTCCTAATGGGCCAGCAAAAGTATCATCTGTTCAGTACATCTAAAGACAGCGCCAGGAGGCCACAAACCAAATATGTAGGAATTTTTCCCCATTTTCGGTTCGGCTGAAATGTGTCCCTGTGAATTCAAATGTAAACAGGAATTCTGATTGTGTCTAAGCACCTCAGCAGACCACTGTCTGGTGTCCTGACATGGGCCTTTTACTCACCCATGGGAATGAAAACTCAAGGTTTAGTAAACCAAATCAATGCAAACACTGGATTTTCCCTGTCAAAGGAACAAATTAGACGAATAAAATATCACCATCATATATATATATAGACACATACATAAATAACTTGCATTGTAAAATCATATGTGAAAATTAAATTAAATTAAATTTCCAAACAGCCATAACCTATCCAACCCTACACTTAATGCTTTTGTCAGTACATCTTAAGACTGGACCCTAGAGAAAAAAAAATTAGTCATCAATAATGATGGTGTTTATATCAATCATAATTCAAAATTGTACTGTGAATTAAAATGTATAATCAACAGCAGATACAAACAACATTGATTTCCCAATGGAGAGGTCGACTGTGGTTCAAAATTAATTTCAAGACATGAATAATTCAGCAGCCAGCCATTACTTTGTCTTCTACAGCTCTTTCTGCCCTAAATGCAGCCCACGTAATATGTTGCATATTACAGTACTAAAAGTTATTGTAATCTACAATACTTCTGACAGGCATGAAATTGTTTCAATTTAGGGTTTTCCATAGCTTTCCATGTGCAGTGTGTTACTAGGGGGCACAAAGTCCTGGGCCCCGTTATTGCAGACTAATGTGTATTTATGCGTGTTGAGCTCACAATGGCTATCAGTGTTCAGCTTTGTGCGAGTCTCGCACACTCCCCACTGAAAGGTAACAAGCCGTACACACACAGTTTTTCCGAGGATGCTCAATTTAACTTTGCCAGTTCAGATTAAATGAAGCAGAAGCCACTTTGACTGCTGGAGGAATCTCCTGTCAGCTGGCAGAGATTATTAGGGACAGTGGAGAAAAGACATCCATCATCAAAATTTTTTAACTCAATCAACAAAGTTCTTCAAATTATCCAGTTTTTGAATTTGTGTGGTTGTAAAAGGTATAGGCCTGCAAAACTCACTGCATAGGTTCTGAAGGAATAAAGTAGTTAAATACATAACCCCCACTGTTTAGGCTGCAAGGTCCACATGCTGGCCTTGTAAGGAACAATGGCGAAGGGGCCACCCTCCTGAAATCTGATGAGCGCGGAAAAGAAGAAAAAAAAACAAGCGATCTCAAGCGAAGGCCCGAGTGTGTATCAGTGTGTAAAGTAAGCATGATGTTAAATTAAGAAAGAGCCACGGCAATCATCTACAATATAACAATGCACTGAAGCCCTACTAGGTTCTTTAACATTACATTACATTACGATCATTTGGCAGACGCTTTTATCCAAAGCGACTTACATTACATTACCACCCTTCGCAGAGGGGGGAGCAATTGAGGGTTCGGTGCCTTGCTCAGGGGCACCTCGGCAGGGGCTCATACCGGCGACCCTCTGGTTCCCAAGCAGAAGCACTACCCACTGAGCCACTGCCTCCCTACAACATTGTTCTCGCTCAGTCTGATTTATGTACATGAATGACAGCTTTGCCCCTTCCTCGACACGAGTCAAATACTGTTGTCTCAATGGCAAACACAAATAAATAAGTAATGTTGTGTGCCACATAATAATATACAGCAATTTATGTAGAGAATCGTCCTGTCTCAAACCCCCAAAAACCCAATTATTCTCAGCGCACAGTGAAGTCTTACTGGGTTCTATTGATAAGCCAGAAACGTACCAACAATTACTTCCTTTAATGTAACACTGAGAATTTAAGGATTCAAATCAAGACCTCATTCTTACAATATTGCACAGGCAGGGGAACTTTACAGAATGGGGTGAAAATGGCTATTTAAAACTGAAATAGCTTGAGTAAGTGCTGCATTAAAAAGTTCATTCCAATAGACAGGCGGCACACATCTCTCTATCATCCCACCATCCTCAAAAACTCCAATACAGAATTTCATCTTTTTCCCTTGTTAGGCTCCTTTTTTCCACAAATTTGTAGAGGTCACATCTGGTGCTTTCCCCTACACTCTAATCTACTACTAATGTAATACTGGACCGACGGCCAGAGTTTGGATGGAACAGAAGGAAGGGGGTGTGTTATTATTAGACAGCATCTCAGGAGTTGTAATTGAGTTACAAGCCTCTCAATTCCCTAATCTTCTACTTGTCATGAGCTACAACTGTTAAATGGCTGGGCCCCTTGTTCCTAATTTACCTTTGCGTGTTTTTCAGCATACAGCATACAGTAGCAGCATGGAGGTCACATGGATGCCTACATGTTAGGACGTAAAGCTATTGTATTCTAAGAGGAAGCATAACATTTTCTTTGGCAGAGGAAATTCTATTTTTACAAACAGAAACAGCATGCATTGAGTATAGTCAAAGGATGGGGGTGGGGCAGGGTGTCCAAGGTGGGAGCAAGGAGTGACGGGGTCTTCTAGGTTGCTTCAACAGTCCTCTTCCCTGTGACTGACCTCATTTGATGTGAATGCTTTTTAGCAGTGTATGTGTAATTCAGGAAGGACAGACCGAGGCAAATGTGGGGTCCTGTTTCATCTAATTTCTGTAATATCCTGGTTTTCACAAATAACACAGATTGTATCCCTTTTCATCATTATACTGGTTTTCTAATTAAGCACTAAAAGCACAACCAAGCAGACAGAGCAGGGCAGAAGGGCTCCACCCACAGCCATTGTATTACGGTCAAGATCAGTGTTGTCTTTCTTATGCGCAGACATTCTTTCTAGTATCACCATAGAAAAGAAACACGGCCTTTTGAGGTAACTTGTAAAAGGTCTTCGGGCACAATCCTAGCCGAGAAGAAATGACATTAGATAAACTATGTTTCGGACCTCAGTATTAGAGATTATTTATTTGTAAAGTTAGCGAGCATCTGAAGTGACTTTCCTAAAAATTCTTTATGACTGAAATTACCTCTAGTAGTGAGCAAAGAATGTTACCCGCCGATAATAAAACAAAGAAAGAATATACTTTAAAATTCACATAAACATGTAATTTTGCATAATAATTACTTATATGTTCAAATAAATGGTTTTCATTTATCTCGCAACATTACCCTCTTTTATGTGGATCATCTGGACATTATTCTCCAAGAAGTGAATGTGGTATTAAACATGTGTTTCTGTCTGTGATTTTTCAGGCCAACATCCCAGGTGTGAAGAGGGTACAGCATGAGTCAAGCTGCGGGTGTGTGAGGGGAGCCTGGAACCCAGAGAATAAGAACCGTGGTTGGTTTTGCTGATTGGCAGAGAGGATAACATCTTATACGTTATCTGCTCCTGGAAGAAGGACTATAGCCCTGGATTAATGTGTATACAGGCTCAACAAGGAAACAGAGGATTCTGGGATACCTGAAGACCTGGAGCACATGAGCCAACAGGCCTGGATTGAGGCTGTGGCACAGAGGATTGGCATGGCTCAGTCCAGCTTTGTGTCATGTCACCATGCCTGCCAGGCCTGATAGCAAAAAGGGGCATTTGCTAAAACACAGCCGTTCCCACACACGGATCGCTATACCACACACAAAAAATCACGTCAGTGGTTATGGCTGCTGAGCTCAACGGCTTCGAGACTCATTAGGATTTTATTATTACCCGAGATCTCATGCTTTTTTCAGTGAGGAGGAATGCTTTTTCTGCAGGCTTATTTGCCATGGTAAAGGCATTGAAAGAATGAGCCCCTAACAACACAGAGGAGGTCAGCGTCCAAACAAGGATCAACTCTGCAAACACTGACCAGGTCAGGATATCACCAGAAACCCCTCAGACAAACATCTCTTCAGACGAGGATAAAAGCAAATTCAAGTGGAAATCTTGATTGGATTCTGGTGACTGAACAGGATTTACCACGTCTTATAAATCAGGTATGACAAATATGGATGGATTTGCCTCTTTCCACTTCACTGACTAGACCACAATTTCTAATGAGACGTGCAGGAAGAGAGGTCATGGCAGGAATGCATAATTAAAGTCATAAATCAGAGTTGGTCTAATTAAAAAGGAAATGCACATCAATGAGGGAAAAGACAACCAGTTTGTACTTCATGGTTTGCACCATGTTTTTTGTCCTTTGCATCTCGCATGAGTTAACTGTGAGATTGTATATTTTGTTTTATTGAAATTCAAAAGATGCACCTTTGGCACATTTCATCATACCACAGTCTCAGCAAATATTAATTCAGCAACTGCAACGCTGATTAAATGTATAGATTTCATAGGAACAGCTGTTCCACTCAGACATTATTGTGCTAAACAATTTAATCCAGCTTGTTTTCTGGAAGACAGGACATTTATACCCCACCTAGGAAGAGGCCAGCTAAACTCAAGTATTTGAAAGGAGAAAGACATGGGTAATGATCTGACAGGATTTAGGAGTATGTCGGTTCCACGACAGTTCATCAACAAAGACTGACTTTGTTCACTCTCATGGTGCGTAAGGATGAAAGGCAGCCTTCAGATACACAAACGTGTAAGACAACTTGGGAATGCTATTGCTTTTCACAACTCGGGGGCAAAAAAAATCCTGGCATAGGGATTAAATTCACCAATTTTATTTATTTATGATTAATTGTATTTATTTAAAAGAACAAAATTAAAACAAATGTGAATTTAGCAATGCAGGATGCAGTAAACTTGTAATCACCAAGAGATTTTTTGTCAAGCTAGTTCGGTAAGAAGCCATTTTATTTTTATAAAACATTTACTGCATTTCGACATTCGGGAAAATCCAATGATCAGTTCATATTAATTTAATAGGTGGAATTCAAGCTGATTCTTTCAGCAGTTATTTAATTTAGAAAGTGCTGTAGGCAGCATTTCAAATAAACAGCAATTATGAGAACAGGAATTTGGCTCTCCTTTAAAGGCCTTGTGAATTAAATGTACCCTTGTGTCTTCTCCCCAGGGGCTCTTGAGTGATTAGACTGCCAGGCCACACAGCTTCAAGATGGTGCGTCAATGCAAGGCCTTTATCCTCTCCCTCATCAGGGTTGGGTTGCTGCTGGGCCTCGCTAACCCCCTGGTGACCTCTGCCTCATGTCCCTCAGCCTGCCGCTGTGATGGGACCTTCATCTACTGTAATGACCGTGGCCTGACTTCAATCCCTACAGGTCTACCCCAGGATGCTACGGTGCTTTTCCTGCAAAACAATCGCATTAAGAGTTCAGGCATTCCTACAGACCTCCGCAGGCTCTCAAACGTAGAGAAGATCTACCTTTACTGCAATAACCTGGACGAGTTCCCTGCTAACCTTCCGCTTGGGGTCAAAGAGCTTCACCTCCAGGAGAACAACATTCGGATGATCACCCATGCCTCTTTAGCCCAAATTCCCTTCATTGAGGAACTGCACCTGGATGATAACTCGGTATCAGCAGTCAGCATAGAGGATGGGGCTTTCAGGGACAGTAATCACCTCCGACTGCTTTTTCTTTCCAGGAACCATTTAAGTACCATCCCTTTAGGCCTACCCATGAGCATTGAGGAACTGCGCTTTGATGACAATCGCATCTCATCTATCTTAGAGCAGGCTCTGCAAGATCTCATTAACCTGAAGCGATTTATCCTGGATGGTAACCTACTCAACAACAATGGGATTGGGGAGATGGCTTTCATCAACCTGATCAACCTAACTGAGCTGTCACTGGTGAGGAACTCACTGACATCGCCTCCAGCCAACCTGCCAGCTGGTTTGGAGAAGCTGCAGCTACAGGATAATCACATCAAATGGGTTCCGCCTGGGGCTTTTGCCTTCCTTAGGCAGCTGTATCGGTTGGACCTGTCTGGTAACAACCTCAGCAGCCTTCCACAAGGAGTGTTTGAAGATCTGGACAATCTCACACAGCTCCTGCTACGCAACAACCCCTGGCAGTGCACATGCAGGATGAAATGGGTGCGTGATTGGCTACGGTCACTGCCATCAAAGGTGAATGTTCGTGGGTTCATGTGCCAGGGTCCAGATAAAGTAAAAGGCATGGCTATTAAAGACCTAACTACAGACATGTTTGGCTGCTCAGATTCAGAACCCACATATGAAACAAGTACAGTCTCCTACACCCTACGACCTTCACAGCCACAGTGGCCATCATTTGTGACTAGAAGGCCCAAAGTGAAAGTGTCTGACATAGGTAAGAATTACCACAGCACTACCACTTCATCGGGCAGAAAGATCATTACCATCAGTGTGAAGTCAAGTGGTGCCGATACAATACACATATCATGGAGAGTGTCACAGCCAATGACTGCCCTGCGGCTCAGCTGGTTAAAGCTGGGACACAGCCCTGCATTTGGTTCCATCACTGAGACCATTGTGCAGGGAGAGAAGACGGAGTACTTGCTCACTGCACTGGAGCCAGAGTCGTCATACAGGATATGCATGGTTCCAATGGAGATCAGCAACACTGACCTGTCAGATGAGACACCGGTTTGCATAGAGACAGAGACTAGCTCTCACAAACCATACAACCCCACTACAACTCTGAACAGAGAGCAGGAAAAAGAGCCTTACAAAAACTCAAGTCTGCCTTTGGCTGCCATCATCGGAGGGGCTGTGGCTCTTTTGGCAATAATCATGTTGGCGCTGGTGTGCTGGTATGTCCACAGAAACGGTTCGCTCTTTTCAAGGAACTGCACCTACAACAAAGGCCGACGGAGAAAGGATGACTATGCTGAGGCTGGCACCAAGAAGGACAACTCGATCTTAGAAATACGAGAGACTTCTTTTCAAATGATTCCTATAAATCATCTGCCTGTGTCAAAAGAGGAGTTTGTGATACACACGATTTTCCCACCTAATGGCCTGACTTTATACAAAACCCCACATAGCGAGAACAGTCTTAACAACAGGAGCTACAGAGACAGTGGAATACCAGATTCAGACCATTCCCATTCATGATATTGCGCATGGACACTTCCGATGACTGCGTAACTTAAACAGAATGGCAAGACTTTTACAAAACACTGGATCAAAAAGACTATGGAAGCAATGTTCTGTACATTTGCCATATAATTTATATTTAAGGACATTTTATGAAGAGGGAGAACGTTACAGTTGCAGGCAATCACTGAACGATCAGTGGGTATTGTAACTAACTGCAATTCTATATTTTAGGAATTTGTAGTAATTTGTACTGTATTTCCTTTGCTTAAGGTTATTGACCAACTAAAGAAACTCTGTGTTCTACTGAGATATGATGACTTGTCAACTGTGAAAGTGGGTTTTCATTGCTGTGTTGAACAATCAGACTTTAGAAAACCTTGTAGTATAAGCACAGGTCATTCTTTTTAAGTTTGTGGCTATCAGAAAAACAAAAAGGAAAAAAAAATGACATGACATACACAAAGGCACAGCTGACCAACCATGATGTGAAACAGGCATGATTTCCTCGGAATGAAGGAGCAGCTGTCTTGGTACCAGGTCGAAGAGGTTTGCTCTGGTACTCACCTAATATGGAGTACAAATAACTACAGATGAGGTGCCATGCTTTATTCCTCTGCTTTGTTCAGTATGTGAATTCTTTCTTTTCTGTTTGCAAGAACAAACAAAGAACAGCAACCCAAGCAGGGTTTCTGTGTCTCCGATAGGATTGTAGGCCACAGCACAGGGCAGATAAAGCACACCGACCTTAAGGAGCTCTCTGCTCCTCACATATAAGTAGAGTGGACAGGCTGACACAGAGGACCCCCCACTATCACTATTTGTACAAGCCAACAATGGCCAAGCGACAATGGCGGCATTCTTTAGTACCGTGTACCATACGTCATTCTAGTCACAGGCCACAAAAAGACAGTACAGAACAAGTTGGCTATCATTAGACTACCACGGTGTCAGCGGATCCTTGTTATGAGTATTATTTTCAACACATTTATGTTGCCACAATTTGAAGTTAACTGTTCTTTACAATTGAAAACCAAAGTGCATTGTATGCCCTTTGGCCAGTCTTGTATGTGCCTTGATCCAATGCTTATTGTATTTAGCTTTTTAAGAAACCAGTGACTTTTTTTCATACACACTTGAATATGAAAAATATTGGTCATATTACAGAATAAAAGTGGATACAAAATAACATCGCTTTTTCTTATCTCAAATACATCAAACCCCTCTCAAATGACATGTATGGCTTCTGTTTTTCCATGCAAATACAATCCCCTATTGCTTTTCTTGGATGCCATTTCAATATTTATCTACACAGGATGAAGCTATCTTTGTGTGAACTGCCCTAGAGTAAAACATTGCCTATAGGAGACTTATTTTACTCATTCATATACAAGTATACATTTTGCCTAGACACAAAATCTATGATGGAATACATAACTACTACATTGTCACTCTTTGGAAGAATATCTACTCTGATTTCTTCGCATAAAGCCATTGAAATTTCACCCCATACATGACGGTAAACTCTGGCAATAATTCCGATACTGTTCCTGAAACCCAGTTTTCCGCTCCATGGGCTACATCTGCTTGAGGCTGCTGTTGTTCTTTCGTGCAGTGAAGCCATGTGTGACTTATCCGATTGGCCAGAGAGAGAAATATCACAGTAGACTTGAATTAGGCCTGTGGAGAGATTGGACTCTTGGGTTCGGTGAACCTCCCAGGCAACAGGGCAAGAGAAAACTAATGACGAGCCACCATATGGAGGGTGGTACAGCCAGACCCTGCTGGGGATGCGTGTCCCTGCAGAGGACGGAGTGTATATGCACTGCTCCAAGGTCCTGGCAGCGCATTTAATAACATAGCTCCAGCTCAATCTGGCCAATGAAAAGGTATATGTACAAATGCAATAGCCTATTAGACACCTTTTGTGATACAACTAACAGAATATATCGTGATGGTTGAACATAGCGTTAATGCACTCCAGATTACACTCCCCAGACACTTTCACAAAAGTGACTCTCAGCTGGGAATGTATTGCAAAAACGCATTGCTTACCCACAAACACACACACACCCACAAGCTCTTAACACAGTGAAGGCTTTAATTACCATGAGGGAAGCAGCAAAAAGCTGTTCAAGCGATCCAAACCTTAAGTATATGTTAACTCTGCCCTGTACACTAAATATACATTGGATGGACTTAAAGTAAGCAGATGGTTTGCCGAAAATTAATAGGCTCCTGATGAACGCTGTAAATATCAGATTCAACTGTTCTTGATTTGTACATCTGGAAAAATCTAATGTTTAATCTTGTCTGGAAAATTTAAATCAGATTCATTTCTCTGTAACTGATGTACTACAGTAACCTCTTCAGAAATAATCATCACACATTCAATATAGGCCTTCTCAGAGTCAAGTAAAGTGATTGAAATGTTAAACCACTAAAATGCTAAAAACAGTTTTCTTTTCTTTCTTTTTTCACTTTTGCGGAAAATCTGTATGCAGAGACCTCAGCTGGCTTCACTGCGTCACCTCCTTACTGATGAATGAGGTGGCTCTAGAAGTTGTTGAAAAATTGAGACAGGCTATATTGCCAGCACAGTGTTCGGACAAGGTTCTTACTAGACAATCTTTCAAAGGTTATTTTTGGGCCAAAACAACAATGAGATCACTACGATTTCTTAAGCAAAGACAGCTACTTTTAGAGTTACTTTCCGATACCCCTACAATCAGTTATTGATAGGCTTTTTGGTTTATGTTAATTACTTCTTTGAGGTTGTAGAGACATGGCTATGGTGGCCACTTAAAACCTCAGACTGAGCCGGTCACACTCAAAGACATCACCTGTGTGATAAATTATGGCTAAGACTCATCTGGTGAAGGCAGCATTGTTGTTATGAATTGGGTCAAATTCCTCAGAGAAAACAAATGAGTAACTCTAACTGAGGAGAACACATTAAAGGGAGCGGCTTTGTGTCTCACTTTGGCTTCCCAAACTATGAAGTAAAATTAATGAACCAGACCTCTGATGACCCTGTGACCTCACTTATAACTCATGACCTTTAAATCATCTATTCCTTTAAACAATTCCTTAATCACTTGCAGCTTCTCACTGAGGTCAGGATGAGTCTTTAAACAACACAAGATGCTACATCCATTTTTCTCTTGTGTGACACTTATAGAGCATTTACATTTGTCTTTTATGTACCCAAGAGATTAAAACTAATGGGGCAGCTGCACTGTCTGCCCCCGGCTGCTGTTTTTCCCATTGTAATGATCTGGTCAGGCAGCAGGTCACATTTGCATTCCTATAGATGCTAGTACCAAAGCGTTACTGGATGACCTCAACATGGCCAGTAGCTAGCCATGGTTCCTCTCCATCAGCACCATTAATAGATCAAAAAAGCTCAAGCCACGTGATCCTTTGACTGATTAGAGGTCAGTAAGGTCAGGTCAGGCTCAGTTCAAGGATCATAGGAGGTGAAAAATGGATACGTATCAGTGGTGGTGATCAGTGAGTCCAAAAGGCAACCTGACATAAGTTAGCTTAGCTCAGAAGATACTCGCTGGTAATCATTAAAGGGGGTCTTATCAGGGACTGTATGGAGAGAAACACTCGAGAAAATGGTAAGATGTTCAGCTTTTGACTTGGGTCAACTGTTACACAGCGCACCTCACAAATTTAAGGTGCTGACACAGACAGGGAACATTCGACTTCTTCATTTGAGACTTACCAGTGCTTAACCTCAGTAATATAAGTTTGTACCTGTTATTTTAGTCAAAATTAATATAAACCTAGTCAGTGAAGGGTGGTTTATGTTCTTGTGAAGATAATGTTGTAATTTTCAAACGTATGGGTATGATATCTCAAGAGTTCAAAGAGTTCAGCCAGATGGAGTGGGAAACATTATAGCAAGACAGACAGAAACTTATATCAAGATGGTTAATTACCCTGATTTGTGAAACTTAACAAACAAAAGAAATGGCTTGGTATTCCTTGAAGAGTAACACAAATCTGAAGCAATGCATTTACATTAGGGGACTATTAATGTGCAAGCAAGGATAAGTGGTCTCGTCGCGTCGCACTTAATGGCCATAATGTAGCAGTAGACTGTGCTATGTTGTAAAAGCTAAGTATAGACCGTTTCTTTCTTCGAAAAAGAATTTTAAATAAATGAAAGGTTAAGGATAGAGTCCAATGATTCAAAACAGTGGTGCTTAAAATGGGGTCTCCATTTACACGCAAAGCATTTCAGAATCTAATTACACCAGTTTAAGGAACAAACAACTTTCTAAATCTTCTTGTGGTGGGGAATTTCTTCCTCGATTAAGTTACAAATATGTCACACATCAAACAGGCGTCTTATTAAGAGGCTTCTTAGTACCGAGTGTGTCCCTCCCACAAGGTCTGTAAAGCGTGTGTGTGACTCCCGACTCCTGATGCTTTGATGTAATGTGCTACCACTGACACAACACACCAGGTCCTTCACATCCTCACATACAGTAAAGCCTGAGTTTCTGACATTAGTCGCACACTTGATATTTGACCTCTCAGCAGTTATTAATGCAAACCCCCTTGTCTGTGTCTAGCAATGGGATGCATCTAATACACGTACACAGCTTATGTATGACAATTGTCTTTACTGTAAACAGATTACAGATTGAGATGGGGACATTAAAGGCAACATAGAAAGCAGGATTAAAGCATTAAACTGTTATAAATGTTTTAAAGGGAGAGTACCTTTATGATTTTGTACTCCATGACCACATCACTCATTCATCACTATTTGACAACCCATCTATCTGCCTCATCTACAGTATATGTTGTGCAGTTACTTGTGCTGTAAGATATATGATTGCGAGTGTATGTGTTTGAAATGTGCAAATCACTGTAAACGGGGTGTGAAAGTGAAACTGTCGGATAAACGGGAAGATTCAGCACATTGTTCCCACATCTTACTCACAAAAAAGGTGATAGATGCATGCTGATAGATGTGCACACGCGCAGAATAACCTAAAGCCATCAGCACCCTTCCTCACAGTTTTCCAAGATCATCATGTGACTTTGTCTCTCTCAGTCACTGGCACAGTCTGTTCTGTGAAAAGAGAGGAGGGGCAAAAACAGTGTGTCCACAGAGAGATGTGTCAGCGTGAGTGATGTGCTCCTGTGTGGGGGTGTTGCCCTCTCCCCTCTTTCTCTGTCCAGCCCCCCATCCTCCAGGCCAGGACCCTCTCCATCTCCTCACATTACTCGGTGACCTGAAACCACAGGGCCAAAAAACCTAACCAGCTCCTCCGTCTTCTTAATGAATCCAATTTTTTGCCTGAAAGCACAAAGCGCGTGCATACATCCATCGCGGCTCGAAATTATCTGACATTAATACAAATTAACAAGCGCTACTCCCATCAAGGCTGTGCCACCCCACAATGGCGCACAATGGCAACACATCTATATCACTGTGCAAGAACAGAGACTTCTTCTGTACTCAAAATGCAGTCAATAATCTCATTTAAAATAAGCCATAACCAAAACAAAAGCAGTGGGGCTGATTGGAGTCGGTGCCATTACACTATGAATTATACACAATATGTTATGAAAATATCCATATAATTGACTCTGCTCTGTGGCAGCCATTAATTCCTGTCCTCCATTAAGTGGTTTAAATGATCTTGTAAGAGGCCATACATCTCCTGATGCCCTTTATGAGATCAACACCACGTCCCCCTTAGAACTTAATCGACCCTCAGTCCCATTTGTCCATGAAGTCTGATGCAGGGGAATAATTATTTCATTGCTAAGGGTTCCGAGGGGTCCAACTTGTCCATTATGCCCAGCAGATCTGCAGCTCTGCAGTGAGACCAAAGCTCCTCTTCGATCTATTCTCTCCTCTCATTTATGTTAAGCCAGTTTTAAATGTCAGTACAGTATTTGCATGCCAATGTGGCTCAGCCTGCAGCTCATTATTTTCAAATGTTGACAGCATAATCGCATGCACGTATAGCCCACTTTGCTAGCCTAATGTTTGCTACAGCCAAGTCATACTGAATAGCGAGCCAAGGTCTGGATCCACAGTGTTCGTCTGCTGTCATCCTATTCAGTTTGGCGTTCAAAGGAAACAGAGAAACAGAAAAATGTAGCGACCTGGCATAATCAGCTCATTAGTAGTGGCAGGAAAAATATTCCATGCTGACCATCAAACATCTTTGCTTTTGAAAGAGCAGTTTAGAATGCTGATGTACGAAGAAAGCCTGTATAAATTATATGAATTGCATTTCGTCTGCTATAAAATGTAACTTTGGTTTTCCTGTAACGTCTAAATGGAGAAGACCAAGCGAGTAAGAACTCTACTCCAGTGGATCTGATATTACCCTTTTGACAGGCTGACCTTCAGGCAAAAGCTCAGTCCATCTTTCCAGAGAAGTCCATCATGGCCCTTATTCACTGAAACAGGAGCTCCTACACACCTGGGCTGGGACAACCGCATAGACATTTGCCCACAGGTAGCCATGTTTTGGTACTTTTCCAAACTAATTCAGCAACATCAGCACTTTCGGGGTTGTAAATATAACCTGTCACCATTCATCACAGTAACAGAAGGAGAACATAGACACTTCAAGGCCTCATTATTTCACTGTCCTCAAGCACACAGTCAACCCAGGCAACTCAACAGAAGACCACTGCAGTGCAGCAAAGTGTTGGCATCCCTTACCAAATTAAGGCCAGCCACCACAAAGGTTTATCAACATTTCATGTGCTTTAAGTGTCACACAGTTGCCAAAGTCTCAGAAACAGAGCTGGTGGAACTTACACCAGAGGATTCAGACATGTCAATGGCAGTTTGCTGGCTATCAGTTGCTCGCAGAAGTGTGGAAAATTGACAGACTACACACGTTGGGCACACTGAAATGGGTTGAGAGGTTACAGTATGAATCCCCCTGCTGGAAAACACACGCGCGCGGACACACACACAAACAGCCAAAGTTAGCGGAAAAAAAGTTTGAGGGAGAAGCCTCCAGTGGGCAGGGCAGGGTGGCGAGATGTGGGATTAATTAAAAGCTGCTGTCACTGTGGTGTGCTGGTGACACGCAGCCACACGATTACTGAGATCTCTGTGTGAGAGGAATCTGCTCGCACAACTCATTTCCTCCCCATAGAGGGGGGTGGGGAAGGAGTAAAATGGGATCGTCTGTCATAGAAAATACCAAGAAAGAGTGAATCATTTTTCATTTGGAGGAATTTGAGAATTCAAAGGAAAGAAAGGGCATAAGGAGTGGAAGAAAGGGGGAGGATAAGGAGGCGAGCTATTGTTTTTGAATAAAAGTCTGCGGAAAGAATTTAATTTGAGTGATACAGGACTTGAGGGGGAGTCAGGTCAAAGGATCTAAGCCATTGTAATCCTAAGCTTGGCGCTGCTTAAAACCTGCTCAAGTTGGCGGGGTGATCTGGGTGTGTGTGTCTACGGACACTATGCCACTCACGCAGCTTAAACTAACATCTGGCCCTGCAACCATATCAAAATGTTAACTTTATCGAGGAATCACAAAGGACACTGCTTGACTGTAACTGCATCCATGGTGGAAAAAACATGATCAAGTTAATTCACAGCCTATAATCGCTGAGCAACCAGAGAAATCCTGTTGAAGTGCAGATTGTCATCCAACTCAGTCCAAAAATTAACCATGGACAAGCATTTCATAGTGACAGAGGTTCAACATCTGATCAGATTTCCATTCTCCTCGTTTCCCTTCCAGTGTGATTGCATGTTATGAACACTGCAGCAAGTTAACTGCTTTTGTAGGATTCCACAAACATGCAGATTGGTAGGTCGACTTCAAACTGTGTAATCTTTTTTGAAATTGAGACTAAATTGGTGTTGTTTCAGTTGCTTGCCAACTCTATTAACTTCTGTAGGTTCAACATGTACAATGTTCTTGTTTTAGAGCCATGTAGCTGCAAAAATATCATTACATAGAAGCAATCAACGCCTTTAGCATAACTCACAGGAGGTCCAATTAAAGAACAACAGTGCATTTCCTCAAGTTGACAGTTTGGTAATGTATACAGGCAGTAAAACTGTTTTATACACACTCTCTTTACAGACAGGTTGCACAGGCTGCTGACATCTGTGTCTGCCAGATACAGTACAGTCAGCTTCCAGTACTCATCTCTGCAGTTTTGGGGCGTTTATGGATTAAATCAAATAATTCAGATCAGTAAAATAAAGAAGTGTTTTGGGAAATCTTCACAGACATCCCACCTGTTCTCGGGTTGCAAGAGTGAGACAGACTGCAACCAGATTGGAGTGCTAAAGGTTACACCCCAGTCACATATGTCATTAACAACAATTCTTATTAAAGGCGTTATCTTTGATAGGAAAAGAATTATACTGTGGGTATGGTAGACAGCGTTGGGGCTTATTAATTCACACTTCTGTCTTCCAGTAGAAGGCAGATACGGTAGATTAGAAAACACTGTCATGTCACAGAAATAAGACTGCACGTAAATCTATGAGATCTCAGTTCAGCAGCTATTTCATCAGGGAATAATAATCATGTTCACTAAATGATATCCACTTTTTCACTTGATTGTTTCAAAAAAACTGTTGTGAGCGCCTTGCAAATTAAAACTCTTCAGGAGTCGGATGAAATATTAATATTACCAGGAGGGTTAAGGATACTAATTATTTATCTCTTTAAATATGCAGACATTTTATTTAAACAAAAACTCCGGCAGAACAGGAAAGTTTCCAGTTTCGGAAAAACACTGCTGGGAATGCTGGCAGGCTCATTCTTCATTTTCTAATTATGCTGGATTATTATTAGCTAGAGACACAGCTGACAAAGAAGACATACATTGATGGCTATAGAGTGCTAATGAAATCAGGAGTTGCCAGGAAATACATGCTGAGCAGATGATGCAATTATAAATGGATTCTATGTCTGCGGAGGGAACAGCCAAAAATGTCCAGTTTGGCAGGAGGATACTCCCGAAAATGATACTAAACTGAGGTAATGAAAACAAAGTAAGGCATTGTGGGTTTTTTTTGTTGGAAGACGATGTTTGGCTGGAGACGGACAATATGTATCTACACACATCTGTCAACTATAAATTCACTGCGTTGCAAGCTGCACACCCAGGTGCTCCTTCACTGCCGCTAATGTGACAAGGGTGATGGCTTTTGTGTGGAGTCACCAGAAATTGACAATTGCCCCACGAGCCTGGTCATTAATCACCCAGTCCCCCAGTTGTGTGGATACATGACACAAGGGCAGGGTCGCAATGGAGGGGGGTCGGGCTCTGTAACATGGGGTCTAGCCCCCATGAGCCCCAATGGACTAAAGTGAGGAAGGTCCCACCCATTCACAGTTACCAGGTCACTAATCAAATTATGTGGATAGCCAGAGATGGTGTGCAGCACAACAGAATTCATTTAGTATCTCTCACCTCTATTGTCCCTCTGACAAGACATCACAGGGTAATAAGTGACCCCCCTTTTCTCCTAAATTTATTTGAATCCCTCCTAATGAATAGCATGCTTTATGCGAGAGGTCTGAATTAAAACACAACAAGAGGAGGCAATTTGGAACATTTGGAGACATAGTTGTCACTGCAAGAATAAACTATGCAAATTCAAATGCAAATCATCAACGTGAGCCAGATGGCCGTAGTTTTGGGCAAATTCACTTAGCCGGGCTTCAGTATTGCCACACGTTATAAGTGTGGTCCATGCATTATTGAACAGCACATAAGGGAAAGAAAGGGACACTAAGGTGAGATCTGTCCATCAATCACCTCAGCTGATTATTTGGTTATATGCTCCCTGAGGTGACTGAAGACAAACCTGGCAACATGTCAGAGAAGACAGTGTGCGTGTCCACTGTGTGTGTGTGCACTCACACATGTGCATGTCATTCATGCGCATGCCACAGCCCAAAGGGATCCAATGCCTTTGCTATGTAGCATTTTAATTAATCTTGTGATGACAGAATGGATCTGGCAGGTTATGTATGTTCGAGGCCTGCGGGAAGGGGGAAGTAAGATGAGGGGAGCATGACAGTGGGGTTAATGCCAAGCCCACCCAAAAGCATAACGCAGTGATCAGCAGGACCACTCTTGGACAGGTGCTCCTTGAGGGGTCACCCGCCAACTCCCTAGCCACACAAAGGCTCCGTCTGTCACCACAGATCTGACCTGCATGGACAGAAACGGAGAAACACATGGCCTCACTTGACTCTGGTAAATGTTATGAATTTTTAATGAACACAATAAAAGCAAACATTTACTTATGTTGGAGACTATTCTATTACAGGCTAAAAACTGTGCAGGCTGGTGGTTGGCTCCAATTGCCATCTCATTTCTTTGACTCCTGCTTTTTTTCCTGAGGTGAAGTTAATTTGCGCAGTTTTAATGTTTACTTGACAGAGCGTAGAAGATGTATTATCACCATTGGTTTCTTTGCTTTGTGAAATTTGTCATTTCAATGGCCGTTTGAGCTCACATTTCACACCAAGAGCAATATGAATATAAAGTTGGTCATACATTTACAGCAACCAAAGAAAATCCCGGGGAAATGCAAATCGCCTTTGAGGATGATTAATTGAAACCTTTAACGCAGCGGCCAGTCACCATTGTTTCATACCCTGGAGTGGGCCAGAGTGGCTGACTGCACATGTCGGCAGTGAAATGCGATGTGGGTAGGCTAGTTAATGCTTAATCATATCCAGCTAGAATACTAAACATGAGGAAGGAGAACAGTGTGACCATGTCTGAATGAAAACGCTGCATTTATGTTTCAAAATGAGGATCTCTTCAATGGATAAGTACAGGAAAAGCAGACGAATTTGACCTTTGGAGAAATTCCGAATAAGAATGTTCCGCACAACATACAGTTCCGCACAACATGCAGACATTGCGAGTATAAGGTCAATAGGACTTAATTTATTCGGCTCAAGGCCAAGTGCAAAACATTCATTATGACCTATGGACAGTTCCATAAATCTTACTCTTCACTTAAAAGTCTTTTTCTAACCTACTTGCACACATTCTCTGCTCATTAGTACCATGAATTCAAGTCAGTGAATAGTTGCCATTTTTCTCTAAAGCAAACTTGGGCAATGAAATACTGTATTCAAACGTTGCCCTTCCGGGCACAAAGGCAGTCTTACCATCTGCCTATTCTGATTTAGACTGAAATACACACCAGTCATGTGAAATAAGGCTAGTCATTATAACAGGAAAAATACGTCAATGTTGCAGGGCACATGGCATTGCCAGTGACTGCCTATCAGCAGAACAAATGGCTGAAGTATCGACTGGATGCTCGATCAAGACAATAGTTTTCATTGGATGCCTGTCATTTAAGAGACAGCAATTAGCAGGTTCTATAACAGATAGTCGAGGCTGGTGAAAAGAAACAAGGTTACTCACTTAGCTGTTGAAAAGGGAGAGAGAGAGAGAGAGATGTGTGAGAGGGAGGCACAGAGATATGCCTGGCAAAATAATGTTTTGTTCCTGAGTGTCAAGTGAGTTTACAATACAGTGTGCAACCATAAGTGACATTATAACCTACAAAAGAAACAAACTGAGAAAGCAAAGGAGGTGGAGGAAGAATGAGCAATAAACAGTGAATGGTTTTGAAACTGTGACAATATTGTGTTCGGAACCTTGTTCAGCCTCACTTCTAAAACTCCGACACTAATCCCGCATGAAGGAGAGAGACGGTGCATTTCTTACTAAAGAATACGTGTGTAGGCGTGCGACACTTCCACATGTGAGCACACCCAGCCAGGGTGAGAGGATGACAAAAGATGTTAAAAGGATAAGAGCAGACATAGAAGCTGCTCTACACAGGAAATTAACTATCAACACTTCAAGTTCACTCGAAACAAAGGCAACACTACAGAATGAATATAAACCTGGGAGCACCCATGTAGACTAGTTTAAGACGAAGGAAAACAACCAAGACTTTTACGTAGTTCTGAGAACCAGAAAGTGCCTGATGTAAATTAGAGACTGAGGTTACACTGCTACAGTCTGCTGTCCCTAGGCAACTAGTGTATTTAAGCATGGAAATGGACACACTTAGCATTGCTTATTCATGCCATTATGTGAGCACAAAAGCAAAAGAAATGAAGTAAAGAGAAAGACTGGATCAAACGGCAAATGCAGGAAGAACAAAGACTGGAAATTGTGCAAGTTGTTCAATTTTGTAAGAGATGGCCAAACTTGGATCAAGCAATACATTCTCGGCACACTGCTTTTCCCTTGACAGCCGGTGGTAAAAATCAAACATAATTACCGAAAAATGATCTTAATGGAAATAACTGTTAGCCATTCTCTGTGATCTTGACATCTGCCTCTTGACAGGACTCATGTGTATTCATTTCTATGTGTATATTGTACGTGTATGTATTTTCTCTCCTGTACCATTACATCTTATTAGTCTCTCCAGGGGAGACTTTCTCCTTAGAGAGCTTTGTGCTGCGTTGAGAACCGTTTGTTGTGTACGCCTGTGAAGCTCTTTGAGACACTGCGTGTGATAAACTTGACTAGATTCGGATAAATAGATGGTTTATAATCCTTAAACAACAGACAGCGTTTGATTTGATCTCCCTACTGTGAACAACATCTGCTCTACATAGAATCAGTCTGACTTCTAACCCAATACGTTCGCCACATCCAAAATCAAAACCAAAATTGACCCATAAAGCAATCATGAGATGAGTGAAAGATGTGTCCTGTGTGTTGGCTGGGTCATAGTGGTCACCATCCCTTTCATGCATATCAATATATTAAGATGGCCATTCTTTACAACACAGCTAATGTTTTAACTGAGGTCTCTTTATAGTTCCACTTTTCTGATCTATAAAGGAAGCTGCTGAGAGCAACTTTAACGAAGGATTAGAGAGAAATCCAAGTTAAGACAAAGGGCGGAGTTGACCTCTTTTTGTGGATGACATTGTGCCTCACTGAAATTAGTTTAGAAATTAGGTGATGCAGTTTAAATGCATGAATGCATTTACTCTGCCCACAGTGATTAGTTCTAAAAGGGATCCGTTTGTGTTGGAGAAATCATCCTGAAAATACAAATTCATGGAGAATAATTACTATTGCTATATTCGTATGTATCACATCTGTTTGTGTGTTATTTGAAAATGAGATATTTCTGTAACCTCAGCAACATCAAGACGGTTCAGTGATAGGTGGAATATTTATTTTAGTTGATAAAAATCGGAATGCTCATTATAATGGAGGGAATGCTGTGGGGGTTGCAGAAAGGGCATTTCTGGTTTGATGAAGCCTATAAATGTAAATGCAGACAACTGAGTTCTCCCAAGCTCAGCAGCACTACACAGCTGAATATTGCTTATGGCAAAAAAAAGTGAAGGTCTCTGGCGGCACTGGATTGAGTCGTTAGTTGGCGAGGTGGGTGTAAACCAGCTCGATTCTCTTTAAACTACTGTCACATTTGCAAGAAATATATTTTTTAAAAGCTTGATGTCATAAAATCTTACAAAATGTTGAAACAATTATAAGACAGACTGCTGACAGGAGTCACTGTTGCAGATCTGGCCTCAGAGACTTAGGAGTCCTGTCAACTACCTGAAACTTTCCACCGATTTATGAGCCGATTTTTAGCATGAAAATGGTTTGTGAATTACTTTTTAGCCCAAAAGCTTGGGAGTCTTTAAATAAGGGCTGACATTCCTATTATTTTCAGAACTCTCTTCAGAATTTACCACTTAGGAGCTCCTGTGATGTTTTTTCCTCAGGGCAATATATGAGCCCGTGGCCCAGCCCATAAACATGCAGTCCTAGACCCTCTATGGTTAGGATAGCTTTTTCTTTGTTCGTAGTAAGGAATATGGCTTTAAGGTATATATTCTGTCATAAGGAACACATTTAAAGCACTAACAAAAACCGCAAGCTGGAAATTCTGAATTATGCGTGTAAATTGTGATAACGGGCACCACAGTGGCTTGGTGGTTAGTGTTGTTGCCTCACATGAAGAAAGTCCTGCATTTGTAGCCCTACTGGGACCTTTGTGGGGAGTTTGCGTGTCGCCCCCTTGTCTGTGTGGGTTTCCTCCGGATGCTCTGGATTCCTTCCATATCCCAAGACATGCAGGGGACAGTAGGTGAATCGGAAACTCTAAATTGGAAAATTGCCCATAGTTGTGACTGTGAGAGAGATAGGCTTCAGCTCCCCATGAAGCCTGAATAGGATACTGACAGTAGGTTTTGGGAAGGGATGGAAGGAATTACAAATACTGGGAAATATGCAACATAGTATATTTGGCAACACAATTATTTGTGTCTTGAATACACAGTAGATTACATTTCGAAAACAGTATAAAGATTCTGCTGGGAGTTGCCAACAATTTGGGTCAGGTTCAAACACACAATAAATTGGGGAGGTGCAAATACGCAGTCTCCATGGACAATAGAAATATGCCAACAAGCTAATAAGTGTAGCTGTTCGTCTAAAATGGTCTACTTTCAATATGCAACACTACAGTTCGCCAATGGAGAAAATTATAGCCTTTCAGCATTAAATACATATCTTCATTCTTCTTCAACTCCCAACCCACACTGAGGTTTCTAAATGTAATGACTATCAAGTTGAAGCACTGCTGGATAATTTCTAGTTATGAATAAATCAGAACAAATGGCAAACTGGATATTCAGTGGTGTAAAGTATGGACAGGCATAGATATTAAACTGACATCATCATATTTCAAGATGGCTATCGGATAATGTGAAAAACAGTCACAGCTGATGAAGTGGACCAGGCCTGGCTTAGAGCTGTCCTTCTAGTGAGATACTTGAGATTTCTAACTGCATAAGCAGGCTCTTACAAAGGATGTTGGTGCTGAGTTGTTTTCAGATTGCTGATTGTTTTGTGCATGCACTACTCAGTGAATGTCGCAATGTTTGAATTGCAAGATTGGGTCCATGAAATGAAATGAAATTGTGTTTTGACAGTCACTAGTCTGATGCTAGAACAGGCTGTTGCTGCATTAAACTTTGAGAATTCATCAAAAAAATTTGATTCTATGCCAAGGAGTAATTTCCGAGTCACACAGTTTACAAACACAACATTAGATTGAGTTCTATCCATCAAGGCAGTAATTCTAAATAGAATTCATGTATTACTCGACATGTGTATTATAATACATGGAATGTCCAGTTATCTTAAAAAGATGACAGTATGTGATATTTCATAAAACGCACCAATGATAGCTACAATGTATTATTTCCACGGTTTATTAATATCAATATTAATATTGGATCTGCCTCTTGTTTTTGCCGTTTTATTTTAATTTCTTCTTTATGTCTTTTCTAATGTGTAACTGTATGCTTATTGTTTTGTCATCTGATGCCGTCTTCAATACAAATACTAGGGGGGGAAAATAAATGTTTGCTCTTTCTGGCATAACAAATAGATAACATGCACATCCTCTAATCTAATTTAATTTATTGAAAGGAAGAAGCAGTTTGAGAAGAAGCAGTTTGAATATTAGTTAACGGAGATATATTATTCTGATGTATTTAAATAAAAGAAATGAGCTTTTGTGCTTACTTCAGTGACTGACATTTTGACAATCAAACTCACTGATGAGAACGGTGACTTCATGCAAATCAAGCCTACCACACATTTTTAGACTTATCAAAATTGCATTAGGCTTTCTTTATGTAATTTTTGTCCTTTGTTTTTGATGGCATTGAAAAAGGTATGTCAGGCTGTAATCAAATGAAGGCGCTAATGCTCCGATTGTGTTAAGATAATGTACCTGATGAGGCCATTTCACAGTCTGGCTTCATTTTAGCCAACAAGCTTCATTAGGCTCGGGGTCCAAAATGGCACTCCAAACTGCATGGCCAAATGGTTATCAAGTGCTAAGAGGCATGCCGGGACCTGTGGCACACACCATAAACCTCTGTTATTAATTAACATCAGTTGCGCACAGATTTTATTGGGTGATTGGCTTTTAAATTGACACTTGCCACAACTGACAAAATCAGAAGGTACTACACTAGGAGGGGAAAAGAGACTAATTAAAGTCAATTAGTTTGAGGGGGGATTGGAGGAAGAGATGAGGGAAGAGAAAAAGGGCCAGGGTACAGGAGGCTCAGACGGAAACCTAGACTACGGGGAGACCCAGTGTCTGCCAATGTGAGATAAGGCCGGCGCAGAGACCGTGGCGCACTGCCCTGCACTGTTGCTTTAGAAAATGGAGTGGAGAGAAATGTCCAGGGTCAGGCTTGCAACAGGATCAGTTTTAAGAAAGCTCTATTCCCAAAGAGGCCCTCTGATATGTGCAGAACAGGGAACTTTTGTTCTTTATTTACATTCTTGCTGGATTGGCTGGGATGAATTATGGAGTCTATTTGGGTTTGTAATGGGGTTGATGAGGAGGTGGGCCAAGATGCAAGTGAAACCCCAGAAGCATTGTGCACCAGAAGTACTGGCACACAGTTTGAAAATGTGTTCTCCTTGTCCTCAACAAGACAGTCAATGCCTGCTCGAGAGAGGAGAGAGATAAGGTTTGAGGGCAAAGATTTACAGGTGTTCCCTCTTGGTCTGTAGCTTCTTAAATCCATAACATATGAGTGTATCATTTTCCCAATGCAAAAGTATCACTAATACATACTCAAAAGAAGCTGTGCCATCATCTCAAGACGAAAATCTCTGGCATAAAATGTGTATCCTCTGCTCCTTTTAATGATTGTCTTAAAACCTCTGCAGAGGGATACGCGTTTGGGTTCAAAAGAGCAGACAGAGAGACAGACCAAGGTGGGAGAAAATGTCTACAGTCTCCAGTCACAGCAACTGTAGGCACATCAGCCTCATCAGTGCCATAAACTGCTGCCAAAGTGAAAAACTAACTAACGAAAACAACAAAAATGATTTACATGGATTAAATCCAAATGAGACTTTTAGCAGAATGACGTCAAACCAGATCAAACGTTGTTTCAAAGAAATACCCACAAAGGCCTAACGGATCACCACGGGATTGTACGGACGTGAAGGAATGTTTTGTACAGAAATATGTTAAAATAAAATATTCAGCTCATTGGCAAAGACACAATAAAAGAATAACTGAAGCCTGTTTCTACTTCTTAGAAACCGTGTGGCGTATCATATCGGCGAAACTACCATTATTTTTCATCATAAGCTTAGATATCTAATAACTGAACATTGATTTGTTTTTGTAGTGTTTTCAGAGTCTTAAGTAAAGCAATTTAAAGTTTGGATGTTTTTGCGCCATAACACTAGACTGGCAGTCTTCAAACTGTGGTACAAGTTCCACTAGTACTTGAATCGTCCACTGGTGGCATGCTGCAGAAAAAGCGAAGCAACTTAAATGTATAGTAACTGATATTCAAGCAAATAGTACAGATACTTATAATTTTAAAATGTCCTACAATATGAATAACTTTATATACATATACATTGACCCTACATGGGTGTGTTCATCAATCCTTCATTCACTGAAGGGTTGGTGAGGTGTTTGCTCAGAGGCAGTACCTTGTTCTGAAAGCACCAATGTAGTACAACACCAACTTCAAACATTGTTCATATATTTTATGAGGCATCAGTATAGGTAAAATAATTTCTAAGATTCTTCTGTCAAGTCACAAACAGTTTCCCTACGATATATTCATACAAATCCATGAACTTGAATATTTCTGCCACTTCTGCCACTAAGCAAGTACAAAAACCTAATTTTCACAGTGAGGGATGGGTGTTGTAAATGTGTTGTCACAGCTGGCTGCAAACAAACAACTGTGTGATAATAACCCAAAATCACATGTTCTCTAATTTTACTAATAGAGGGAAAATATTAAAGCTTAGTGAGGCTTCAGTGAAATACAAACTATTTCATTCATAAGTTGATATAAATTAAAAGATAACAATAACAATGATGAATACCTTTGCTGATAACCATCTCATGAATAATGAATGTTGAATGGGTGAATTATGGATTTGTATTCAAAACTAAAACCATCCCTCATTCTTGTAGAAACCAGCATTGATCAATCACCGTCCTAACAAAAGGTTCAGCCCAGTGATTCTATATCGTTTGTAGGGATGACAAAAACCCAATGAGTTCAGCTTCATCACTTAGTCTGAGACAATTACAATCAACTGCTGTGACTTCAGTCTGTGCAGAGTCAGATGAGCAAAGTTTTGACAGCAAACTTGCATCACACAAAATATTAACTCAAGAAGTGATGTAGAATAAATGCACGTCATGGGGAAAACGTTTAAGTAGGAAGTTCAGACTTTCAAATACATACATGTTAACTCTAAATTCTACCAGGAAACAATGACAAAGGTCTGGAATTTTGCACCAATTATCCAAATAGGTACAATTTCTGTGACAACAACAAACATCACAAAGCCAGCATTAATATGGTGTCCTGCAAGTAAACATGCACTGTGTCTTGCCAATTAGTGCTGACAATTAATCAAACGCTAATTGAAATAGCAAATTGGCCTTTTTTAATCACTAAACTGCTAATATGGGATTTCATTAAATGCATAGTAACCAAAATTCTGGAAATCCTTGTGCTGCCTCATTGGGGCTTACTGTACAAGGAAGCTGTGGAATACTGGCCATGTGCCAGTGAAGCATCCATCTGTAAGAAGTAATTTAACATTTGATTTATGGGTTCTATTGAATGTTAAATGCTAAGTTGGTCTGTGGCAGTGCCACGCAATGTGACGGCAAAACTACTAAGTGCTGCAGAGGTGAATTTTGCAGGTGTGTGAGAAAACAAGGCTTTGTTTAGCCGGAGGTGGTTGCTGTAACTGTAGCTTCAACTGTGCAAACTGATGGTACTCCGTTTTTTTAGCAAACAATTTAGTGTCATGCAGGCCTATTGCTAACATTTTAATGATGCTTGTCTTACTCTCGACAATACGATATTAGCACCCCAATCATCCCAAGGAGACTACCAGTAAGGAGCAGAGACATTTCCTGCAGTTTCCCCTCATGCAGTGTTGTGTAATGACATGCAGGCTATGAGATGTGGCCTTTTCATATCTGTAAGCTCCATTAGGTGACTCATTAAGGGTGGCAGTGCGCTACATGAGTGTTGGAGTAATTCACAAGCTGTGGTAATAAGCCTTTTCATATATACCATTTCCAAAAACCCAATCAAACTATAAGGAAATCTGTAAATGACAAAGTGCTTAATGAATTCTACGCAATGAATTCTAACCTGCTTAACGTGAACTCGATACCATGGTATTTCGAAGGTTATCTCCAAACCACAAGATGTATTTTGCAGAAACTGGGGCTATACGTTTCCTGCCAATGTAGCCAGAATCAAATGAACCTGATGGCCAAAGCACAGCTGGCGTGCAGCCTGCATTGAAACACCTGAACACCGATGTAACAAGGAGAACAGCAACCAAGTAGTATCTTTAAGGATGACCATGGCGAGTGATTTCCCCTCAGTGGAGAAAGCACATTTATCCAAAGGCATTCATCATCAATGGGGGGTCTCTTCAGACAGGTGCACTCGTCCTGCACAACATCCCTGAATGTTCTCCATGGTGTCCATTCGCACAATCAGCACATACATTAACACAACCCGATGCAAACAAACACTCGCAGCCACATCAAAGCAGATTTCCATGCTGCTCGTCATGCTGGCATGCTTCTAAAAGGTGCTGACTGTGGCCTCGTCTCTGTCCATTGAGCACATTGAGGGGGTCTGTTTCCTTGAAATCTTTGAGGATGTAATCATAACACAGATTCAGCAACAGGGATTTCACTTCCTCCCTCCTCTGATCATTAAGGGGCATTTAAACAAGACAACCTTCAATCCGTCTTAGAATAATAAGGGGTCAAAGAGGCCACAGCCACACTTAACCCGTTCATCTACACCGCAGAAAGTTCAATGAGAGTGTTGTGTGTAGTGTTTAAAGAGCTCTGGAATAAATATAAATGTATCAATTTGTAACAACAAAGGCAAATTGTAGACCAAGCTTCCCACCATATACAAACAATATTCGACTTAAATGAGATCGCAACAAAACACTGAGATACATCTGCCCAACCATTCAAACAAAGTGGTAAGCATAACCATACTACGTGCTATCCTTCTACCCACTGGTTTGCTTTTAATGACAGAGGAAAAGAGAATATTAGCCATTCCTGCCACTGCATAATTGGTAATTCGACTCGTGTACAGACAACCAGAGAGAACAGTCAGTGGTGACACAGATAAGTAGGCCTGAAAAGAAGAAAGGGTGAATCGTGGACAGGAGTTGAATCTTTCTCTATTTATGGTGTTCCACATAAATGCAAAGGAATTTATGGAAAATGTGATCACAGTGTCTTCTTTTAAGAGGTAGGGCACGACAAAATATCTAAATTTAGTCACACATATGTTTTTACACACACAAGTGGTCCAACATGTACAATACATGTAGTTGTGTCTTTTTAGAGTGTAAATTAAATTACATGCCTGTGTTCTCTACATATTGTGTCTGTTTTTGAAAGTGCGAAATTTTCACTTCCTTCTGTTATACATTACTATTTACACTGGCCAGGACTAATCCTCTTGCAACCATGGGTTAATGACAACCACAAAAGGAAGCTTACAAATGACCCAAAGTCATTTTACTGCCACACACACACACACACACACACACACACACACACACACACACACACACACACACACACACACACACACACACACACACACACACACACACACACACACACACACACACACACACACACACACACACACACACACACACACACACACACACACACACACACACACACACACACACACGAAAAACATCAAAAACGAAACCTTCTGCAATTTGAACATTTTGCTTATTCCTCGATACCAAATGTGTTAATTATTTTTGTGTTATACACACTAATGAACATTTGCTTTTGTAATTAAGTGTTCTTCCCACCCTTCTCTTGCATTATTGTCAACATCGCTCTCACGAGCAAATGATTTTAGGATGAGCTTAACAAAGCTTTTTATATAGAGGAAATTAAAAAGACATGATTATAAATGAACACGTGATGAAACGTGGGAAAAAATATTATCAATTCAACCATTAATAAAAGCTGGTAAAAATTACAGAACCTAAACTGGACCAAAATCTGTGTTTTCAGTTCAGTAACGTTAGACTTCGACATAAAGGATGCTTTCTGTTGGAGATACTCACAATTCGAACACGTCAACTTTCATATGTATTGTGCTACAAACGGTCAGCTTCACTGGTAGTAAAAGGTCGTTGGTCATCTTGTCTACATGGTTACATGGTACAGAACTGATGTCAGTTATGCATGTGAATGACAATATACTGCATGTTTGCTCTTTTAATGATACTAGTATAGCTGCTAACTAGATATATATAGATATATTTGACATTTAGAATAAATAAAGAGAAACTTAAACTACGACATATAATATCTTCATATTGGGAAATCTTTCTTAGGGCCCACTTACAGTATATTGATCTGTCCAATGGGCGACAAAACCACATACACCCACACCATAATATAGGGGGAGGAAATGGAGCACTTTTGCAGCATGTCTGGGAGTGTGTGTGTGTGTGTGTGTGTGTGTGTGTGTGTGTGTGTGTGTGTGTGTGTGTGTGTGTGAATAAGAGTATTGTTCTTTTTGTTTAGTTGATAGTTTGTTTTCAATAAGCAACATGATGTTGCTAGAGAAAAGGTGGGAGGATTGTGGGTGTTTGTGTATTGCATTAGTGTATGATTGTGTATTGTGTTAGTGTGTGAGTGTGTGTCTGAGGGAGAGTGAGATTGAAGAGAGATAGGCTTTAAAGACTACGTACAGTAAGTTGAGAAGCGTGCAGCCAGACAAACATTTCCCAATTACACTCCATGCAGGGTTTTCATTAAGTACTTCCACATAAGAATCTGACTGGCTGCTCTCTGTCTCCACAGCCGTCTGGAGCTAATCAAATTCACGGGCCGTCTCCGAAGCCATCTCAGCCTCCCATTATCATTAATCTGGATGGCCATCTCATCGGCATAGTGGTTAACGAACAATGTTAGGGCTAGAAATTCAATTTTCTACAGTTAGCAATTGAATTGGTGATCAATTGTAGCATCTCTGAGATGAAGGATTGTCAAAGCGGGCCCCTCTATTGTTCCATTAACGGAACGCTCAGATGAGCTCCTGAAGCCCATTAATAAAGCAGCGGTGCAGCAGCTGTGCATCATGGCGCAACAAACACTAAAACCGGCTCGCTGTTGCTCTCACTATGAAAGAAAGGATGGAAATGACAAACCAAAACTACTTCTACAAAATAAAATGTAGTGAGTAGCTGTTGTAAACTCCTACAGCAATAAAATATGAAAGTAAATGTTAAAAGATTGCTATATGCTGAGATTTGTCCTTATAGGGTTTTTCTTTTTCTTTTTTTATCGGTGTTGGGGTAAACCATCACAAAATACCATGTTATTGTTACTGCGTTAGGTTCTCTGAAATGAAGTATTGAAGGGCCTTTCAGTTAAAATTTTTGTAATCACACTGGCGTTACTCATCCAACAGAAAGGTCATTACTTTTGCACCAGACTCAAATTTGATCATTATCTACATTACACTGAAAAAAAAAGCGTATCCCTCCGTTTCTGATTCCTGTTTACAAACGCAGGTACAACAAGGAGAGCACAGAGGACGTATCCAAGCCATGAGATACAATGAGGCAAGAAAGATGAGAAGTGGCAGTGACAGGAATAATAACAACTCAAGAGTGCAGATATGGTACAATACGCGATGGTAAGGACAGAAACCTTACCATCTCGTATTGTATGAGCTCCAGTGCAAAAAGTACTTTTTCCCACCAAGCAATGATTAATGTTATTCAATTTACTACTGTTAAGAGAAAAAAAAAAAACATAACACATTTAATATTTTACATTAATGACCATGGTACTGTTGTTCATCATGCCATTACATAACAATATGAAAGTGTAGTCCTTTTCAAA
The DNA here is from genome assembly GCF_046128005.1 of Genypterus blacodes. Taxonomy (NCBI): domain Eukaryota; kingdom Metazoa; phylum Chordata; class Actinopteri; order Ophidiiformes; family Ophidiidae; genus Genypterus; species Genypterus blacodes. The sequence goes on from NW_027466826.1 coordinate 1,450,104, forward strand.
CTTTCAGCAGTATGTGTTGCGATTCTGACAACATTTCAGAAAGTGGGTCTGGTCTTGTGAGCACAGGGAATAGAATAGATGTGTGTTAGGGGAACTCCAAGCGTTTTCGCCATGCTGCATAAGCTACACTGTCTGACTGCAGTGGGGTCTATTAAGACAGAGTGCCTGCCAGAGGAGCATAAGACTAATAGCATGCTGCCATTTCTGCTTATATTGTTACACCTGCCCCAAAGGATAGCTACGCTGCTATGAAATTACACCACAAGATGTGCTGTAGCGACACTTTGACACAGCATGTGGCACAAAAGGACATCAGCAACAAGTAAGCCAAGAGTGCACCTGCACAATGGAGCCAAATTGCAGAAAAAGCGCTTTCCCTTACAATAATTTCTTCCTTGTGTGTTCAGGTATTACTTTCCTTGGGAAAGGTCCAATTAGCTGAAATGGAAATACATGATTTTCTACCAACAATAAGCACTGGGTGGGTGTAGTGGCATGTCGCAGTACTTAATGCAACATTAAAACTCTTCCCGTGTGCAGTGGAAACACTGCTATCAGTGAGAGCAGCTGGTCAATCCTCAGTTCTAATGCTGCATGAACTATCGACTGCCTTTGACACAGTTAACCATCAAATCCTCCTCTGCACACTCTCTGAGCTTGGTTTCTCAGGATCTATTCTCTACTGGTTTACCTCTCAGGAAGATCTTAAGAGTGTCATTGAGGGGGTAAGCGTTTGAATTGTACTGCTTTTCCACAGGGGTACCGCAAAGTTCTGAGCTTGGACCCCTTCTTTTATAATATACAACAACTCACTCTAGCACAAATTCCACTCACCCAGCTCTTCCTGTCCTTCCCGCCAGAATTCTACAGTATTTAGCACATCTCCTGGTACAGGCTCCTGTAATCTCACATCTTCTCTACTGCCACTCCTTACTGGCATGTCTATTCAAACCTCGTCAAATGATCCAGAATGTAGTGGCTCATCTGGTCTTCAACTGGCCAAAAACAACACACTTCACTCCACTGCTCATATCGCTCCCAGTAGCTGCCCGCATCGAGGACTTGATGCTCGCCAGGGTCCAACATGGCACCCACTGATCTGTACTTCCTCATTCAGGTTTATGCTCCCTCACGCTCACTCTGCTCTGCCAACGAAAGGCGCCTGGTGCCACCGGCATAAAGAGGCCCTAAATTTCGTGCCAGGCACTTCTCCTAAGAGAGTTAAGAGTTAAGAGTCTCTTGGCACCTATGCAATGACTGTACACAATTATTGTTATATTAACTACCATTTTAATTTAAGTAAAGTAAAGCTGTAAAATGGCCACCTTTAGAACACCACTATTGACCTAATTAGAAGAATCCTTTCTATATAAAAGATACTATAAGTAAGCTCCATAAAATGGCCAAAAAGGCAATAAATGCTGAATAATGGCAACTGAATAATGGCAAAGATGCAAAATAGACTAACGAGATGTCACAGAGACGTTCACCAAAGCCAACTTGATTTCAGCAGGGCCGACTATACGCAAATAGCATTGAGAGGAAGAACACAGAGCCTTAAACAGAATGATGAATTGTCACTAACACTGATCTTCCTAATACTCTGTGAACCCCCAGCCCTCCTCACGCCCACTTTCCATTCCACCCCTCAACTGTCCCAAAGAGGAGGGGGAGGGCAGATATTAAAGCACTTATTTGTTGGCCATTGTGCAGTGAACTGTTCTGTCTGTGTGCGTGCTGGTGTTGCTCAACAGATTACCCCACATACTTGCGGTTCTTAGCACCCGTATCTTAGTAACTGCACAAGGCATCGACGTTTGCAGCGGGCCTTACTGTAGATATCTAAGAGGATGCAAAAAAGGCTGCTAAAATGAAGAGCAGCTGAAAATGTGTTTTGTTGAATCTGTACTTGGTGTGTGTTGAAAATTCCATTCACAAGCGAAAACAATGGTGCTACACAAAAAGTTTCCCGTTTTATTTCTAGACACGTGCAACTACATGAAAGAAAACTTCTGAAAATGGAACAGAATGGTTGCTCCACCTGGGTATCCGTTTGCGTCAGTGTTCCCTTCATTGTACATGTTTTGTGGCCGCGTCATTCAGTCCCACCCATTTCCCTGGCTTTTGTTTAGCTTTAGTTTGTCACAGGAGATATAAAAAGGTATGGATAAATTTGAAAAGCAGATGTGGTCAGCTACTGGATAATTTCCTCTACTCTGACAACTTAAGACAACACAAAGCTCCAGAGGAGATTAACACATGCAGGCACAGAGAAGAAGATTTGTTGTCCACTTCTTACCCAGTAAAGCTCCATTTACCCGAGCTTGATATTTAATTTAAAGGAAAATGAATCGAAAAATCCATCTTTTAATACATTTCACCATATAATTTCCTGTCAATGCAGGACTGCACTAATAATGATAAAGCTAAAGCAGAGCTGAACAATTAATCATATTAAAATCAAAATCACACTTTTGAATCACTTTACTGAATCACAGAACGCAGTGATGTCATTAAATAAATAAATAAAATTATTCAACAAATAAATAGTGTATATATTCCAAAATACACCTATTATGGTGTGTAGTGGTAGCCCGCCTGCAGTGCACCAGGGTAATTATGGTAATCCTAGAGGAGCTTTGTAAAAAATGTCAGGGTCGTTCAACCAGAGTTTGTTGCTGCAGTGTGTTTGGCTTGAGCCTGCAAAGCATCAAGCTGGGGTTTGATGCATTTTTATAGGCAGGCACACGAGGCTGTAACTGGTCAGTTGAAAGCTGTAACATGCCACGGCTCTGATGTGCAATTTAACCAGAAAACTACAGTGCAGCAAAACCTGCACCCGCTTTAAATATAACGCTGTTTTCCACTCCGCTCCAGTGCGTCTTTGGCAGTTATTAGCAATCAAATTGGTGAAATCCAAGTCTCGCTGTTCTTGTGCCAGTCTTGATTTAGCTACAGCTGCTTGGATTTTTATACAAATTGCAGTTCAAATTGCAATATGTGTGGCAGTAATCACAAGTAGATTTTTGTGCAGGTCTAAGCTAGAACTGGTTTGATTTCATGGTGAACCTGAGGTGTTATAGTTAAGGAGTTGGACGCAGGATGAAGAAGAAAAGAGGGAAGCAGATGTCATCAGAGTATGAGAGGGACATGGGGAGAATCAGCAACCACACCGGACAGTGGCGTCCCTTCTCCTACTCTGTTGGACATAGACTAAGACCCCCTTCCAGGACACTGTGAACTGATCCTGATTATCCCAGTGGGTCTAATCCTCTGAGGCCGCCACTGCATGGCTGTTTCCCCCCCAAAAGACTCACTTCAGTGGACAGAGACAGACACTGTGCCCCTAAACTGTGAAAACTCACCTCACAAAGGGTACTGACGAGAGAAAGAGACCCCAAATCCACCCTCTTTCCTTATGCTTATCCATCCCCCCACACTCCCCATCGTCACACTTGGGAAAGCAAAGGAGCAGCCACATCCTAGGAATCCTGCTCAATATCCTGGGATTAGCTGTGGCCCCTCTTCGTGCCCCTTCTCTCCCCCCTGCTAAGGCTAATTCAGACTGAACTCGCCTGGCCAGAGCCATTGTAAAAGTTCCACTGCATAAGAGAATCAATCAAACATTCTAAACTTTTATTCACAAGCTCATATCTCAGTCTCCACGACCTGAACGCTTGTCCTATTGTGAAAGACTGCCTGTGAGGCTGTACAACACAACAGGGCACATACTGTACAGGTATGCGGCCACACTCAGGTATCAGGAAACACACAGAGCCTGATGCAGCATAATTATTTGTGAGAATCAATAAGCAAGTCCAATCACAAATCTAGCTTTTCAAGAAGCAAAGAAAAGCCTGTGGTGCCTCGTTTCATGCATTTCAGTCAAACAGCATTATGGACTGGTAATTTCTAGTAATCTAACCAAGTATGCAGGTAACATGCAGGTCTTGTTTTTTTTTTTGACAAACTATTTGTAATCGAGCAAATGTTTGTTTGCTTCTAACAAAGCAATGAAGGCTCTGAGGAATCATTACAAGCATCTCTGGAAGCCCTGGGATATGTGTCCAGCTGCAAAAATAGAGACTGCCACCCAAGCAGCACGCACTGTGTATTTGTGTATCTTTGAGTGCGTCAAGGACTGATCTGTTAGCATCTCCATATCCTGTCACTACCCCCACTCCTCTCAGTTGCGGCATACAGATGTGTGTGTGCGTTGGTGCGTGTGTGTTCAGCCTGTCAGGTCGAAAACTAAAGCTCACAAATACTCAAATAGTCATTTGTTTGATAATAATTCTAATTTGCCGAATGAAATGTACTTGAAGCTAAACAAATTGGCAGCTCTTCAGCAACAAATCACATCAACCTTAACAATCTATCAAATGTTATTTTGCTTCTTTGCTTGAAGACATCCTATTTGAAATGACAGACAAATGAGGTAGATGGGAGAAGATCAAACTACTGTAGATGGCAGCAATAGAAAAGCCGTCAGTCTAAATGTGGCCATGTCCTGCAGTTTATAATGCTGTTAAAACAGATCTCATTCTAATGATCCATGGAGATTAAGTTGAGCTATTTAGACTCGGTTGCCAGCTCAGATCAACAGCTTGAATTTGCAAGCATTGACGTTTAGAATTGTATGGATTAAAAGCAGTCTGTCAGGATGTTTTTGGCAGGCACCTGGCCTTTTGTTCTGTAAAAGACCAGTGAACTTTATCCAGTTTGAGGTGTAAACATAGCATTGCTGTTAATTGGGGCTTTCCCCGGCAAGTAGCCAGCAGACAGTCTCCGTCTAATGCGGCACCTGCAAAAACTGTTTACTCATATTGGCCTACATCCTGTTTTGCGATTTGCTTGCCAATCTCCTTCCTGTTAGAGCAGCCATTGCAATGCAGTGGTGGATTGCGTTTAGATACAAAAACTCATAAACACAAGTTCCCACCCAAACTCCTACCCATAAGATAAACCTTGTAGCCTTAAAAAATTAGGGAGTAAAGGAGAAATAAGCTTAGAGTGGTTTCAGAGGCCTGTTCCACTGCTTCTTTCATTCGGAGTGGATTTTCATATAGTGCCACATATGCAAATTTGGCCATTGGGAATATGCTTTGGTTCTACTGTGCCCCATTCTGATGATGCAGTTCGGGGCAGTGGAGGAGGAAATTGAGTTTAGTCAGATAGAGAAGCCGAGTTAACATGTGGCCTGGAGGAATGGAAGGAGGACTCATTTTGGTCCCATGGGTAGTGAGGCAAGGTCCTCAAGAACCAAGGCATATAGCCCTTAGAAGCATGCGGAGCTCAGTGGATCCGGCCATAATGACATTCAAATGTATCGTCCACTGGGTTGGGCTGAGGAGAGAAATGTGTGATTGAATGTTTGAAATACTGAAACTCTGGGGATCAAAGCCTTTAAATTGAACAATGCTATTTTCCTGATCACCAACATCACCTTTTTAATGAGAGCCGAAAACAGACTTTTCCCACTTCTACCTTCCCTGATGGATGAATATCCTTGGGGGCCTTTATCTGCTGAACCTTACTTTAATAGCTGCTAACGGCACACTGTCAGCTCTCTCTGACCTGAATCTGTGGACTATGTGAGAGCAAGCAACCAGAGACGAGAAGATGTATACTGGGTGAAAACTGCAGAAAAGGAGCGAGAGGGAAGGAGGAGAGACAGAAAACTTGACTTCACTGTTAAAGTCTGTACTCTCCCTTTGGGCAAGGAGTTTTAACTGAGGACTGGCACATAGTAATGGGCACTATTCAGCTCTCCAGTCTATTCATTTCTTTGGCTTGATTCATTAGGATGTCAGTTTGACACACTGTCAAGGGCTTATCTGCCACTGAAGCCTCTCTAAAATTTGGAGAAAAAGGTCCAGAGAATATAAGAAAAAGGGCAGTCTCAGTAACAATGAGCAGCAGATGACAGGTTTATGGGACAGGTACACGGGAAAAAAGTCTGACAGACTTTCCTCCTCTAAATAAGGTAATAAGCTGTCATGGGCAGTAGTTTCCAGTGTAAAACCTTCAAGTGGATAGCTTCACACACTTTTATTTTAGTAATTGTAATAGGACGAAATCTGTGTTTGAATAACAGGAGCAGTTGGCACCAGGAGATAGATTGAAGTTGTGGATGTGTGCATTACGAATAGTTAGGAAATTAAGATTAATAGAAATACATTACTCTGACCCAGAATAAATACTTCTCCCAAAGCAATATGTTACCGACAGCATGTGGACCCAATAAGTAATGAAGAGGCTGCCTTTGCTCTGATAGGAGCATAGCCTTTCAGAGCAGAGTTATCCTGTTTCGGCCGATATCATTTACTTGTGTCACTCCCTCTGATGAATAAGCGGACATCAAATGCCACTGGGTGAATGCAAATTATTTGCCAACCAATTAGTCAAACGGCCCTAGTTCAGTTCAGAATACAAAAAAAGGGATTCAAAAGATCAAAATCCTCTGTCCACTAACACCTTTCATCTGGCTCCAAGATGGTTCTTCCTTGTTAGGCAAAAATAATAGGCACAAGTTGACAGAGAGAAACAGACTTAAACATTACAAGAAAAACTGCTAATGGAGAATAATTTTTTGCCTAAATAATATATTTTATATTATATAACAAATAACTTTATTTACAAGAGCAAGCAGACCCAGCAACATGAGGCAGGGCTGCATTTTCAATATATAAGATGATTTTATCTGAAAAATGTGTTCCAGCTATACAGACTGCATTTGCCCCTGGCCAGGGGGTAAATCAAGGAGATACATGCATTAAGAGGCTTCTCCTTACATACTTGTGTACTTGTCACATTTAAAAAGTTGCAAATGAGGCTTTTGTCAGAGAGGTATTCCTTTAACTCTATGGTCATTTGTTAAGTTGGTGGTGGTCTTATTCTGGATCGTATTAGAGTGAAAAGTGGGTGTTATGGACTGTAACCCACATGTATGCAAAATAGGTTGACAAAACCCCATCAACACGTTTATTTAAACTACAAGTATGAAATGCAGCGTGGAAGTTGCAAGTTTCTGGGTTAAGGCTCAATATCTGCCTACATCTTGCCTTATCTTTTGTAAAAATCATAGCGGGAAACAACATTTTGAAAAGCCTGTACATCTTAATGTCAACAGAAGGCTTGGTATCTTGATATTGTGGTTGATGGCTTGCAGCACTGCAGACGTCCCTGCCCTAGAGATTAAGAGAGGATCTGCAAGTCTTTTGTGTCATGTTACTTAGAGGCTACATTGGTGCCGACTGCCTGCCTCAGCTTGACCTACACGCTCACACCAGGACTGTGATTCCGCTTTATGGTTTGTGTGAGGGCAGGGAACCAAAACAACCCTGCCCAGTCTAGCAATGAAAACGGACAGCAAAAGTGCAAAGTAAAAGATCCTCCTGCAGGAGAGTGTGTGATTTATTCATGGCCTTCAGATTCCCCCTTTCCACATGTGAAGCGGAGCATTAACATCACATGTGCAGGTGCTTTTATGGACCCTCATCCATTAGTCCTGATTTACATCGCTCACCTAGCACAGTCCTATACCCGAGCAGTGTTGGTGTCTGTTGTTTACAAGCAGGCAATAGTGTAGGAAGGGGTTAATCGACAAATATGGGAAATGGATGCAAATAGCAAATGCAAATAAGCAATAACATTTATGATTGAACTATTCTGCACTTTTCTGAATGTGAAAACTCCTTTGATTATACAACATAAGCAAACTTGCAGCCAGGCACCAAAATAGATAAAGTGGGAACGTAGATAAAGTAAATAAAATATGAAGAATAGGGAAAAAGAAATTTTCTTGCAGAGTCTTGAGCAGAATTCCGAAAGCTTTACATCTGAAATATGTCCACGCTTAAAATAAGCTATCTAATATTTCAAGCTCGCATGAGGTCCATTTATGCATGTTTACATACGGGAAACACTGGGGAGTAGGTGTTTTAGTGAGCAAAGTGTGGGTGGGGAAGCATCAAAAAGGCCAAATGAAGCACTTCCAGAATCACTGAGAGATTAGATGGCAGACTCCTGCTTCAAGATATCACTATTGATTTCCATTTCTTTCTCTCATTTCTCACTTGGTCGAAAAATAACTTCATTACTGTTCTAACTGACTCATTGCTGCACAGAGAGAAAGAAGCCATATATTTCCAAGACAACATGCCCGAGAAATGCATTTTCACACGACGTATTGCACATTGTCTAGCTAATAACAAAGCTATTTGTTTTAATGCCGACCAGGCCTACGCATGTGCCCAGAAAGATATTCATTAACAAAATGTTTAGCAGGAGATGAGTAACATCTTTCCAAGGGTGCAACAAACTGCATGGGTATCATCACCCCTTTCACAAATATTTGATAGGTTAAACAATAAAAAGCTGAATTCAAATTTGACTCAAAATGCATTCATTCATCATATTAACCTTGACTTTAAACTTCTTATCAAGCCAAGTCAAATATAATTCAACCTCCCGGTGTCAAACCTTGAATCCATGGCCAAGTACTTCCCTTCCCTCTTGGTCCATATGTTTTTTCAACTGCCTCAAACATACAGTTGCAAGTTAACCAGTCATGTATCGCGCTAACACAGTAATTAATCATTTTTTAATTTAATATTTTTTTTATGCGCATTGACAGTTTTTTAAAAATTATTATTGTGAAAGTCCGTTGCTCACCAGCTACAAACTGCAGGCAGAATAGTATTGTGGAAGATGTCGGTCTGAGAAACGCTCACAAGAAGAATACACAAGTTGTATGGAAAGGAGATGACTCCAAAGGGGGGGTGTTACAAAGTGCACCAACTGTTGCCCTCACTGGAGACTACTGAACATCGCTGCGTAACCATGATTATCTCGGAGTTACAGTACATTCGAATGATGAACAGTGGGAGCTGCATTCACATGTCCTGACTGGAATGAAAACAGAAGTTGTTGCTGAAACAAGCAGAACATTTTAATGTTGCACAGCAGTGGAACGTTTCAGATAAAGTCTGCACACTTAGCACAGATAGGGCAAGAGATATGATCACTGGTGCTGCTAGACCTGCTTCCTTTTGAACACGTCCCCTGCGTCGCGCACAGTGTCCAGCATTCTGTCACAGTATCTCCAGAGCAGTGCATTTGACAATTTTAATCGTTGCCCAGCCCTAGTTTTTACCTTTTTAAGTAGCAAGACATACTTCCTCCTTCCTTCTATTACATAAGCTTTACATAACATGAGTGACAGTGATAAGTCTTTTTTTCTGACAAATCAAGTGTGGCAGCTCGAGGAGAAAATTAGGAAATTGCCCTCTAGCAGTCAGTCAGTCAGTCTATCCTTCCTGGCCCTACATTATTTGCTCTTCCGGGCAACTTCACAGGCCGACAGCTCTGACTTGTTACTAGGGCAACTAAAACCCTTCAGTACTTTTTGTTCTTCAGTACAAAGAAATCAAGCATATGTGGGTCCACAATTACATCCACAAAATAGCAAAAGCACTTTTATTTAATGTTTGTTTTAATTCCATTTCCAAACTTTCATTCTGGCAAATAAGGCTGAAGTACAATCCTCACTGTTGGGAAGGGGTGTAAATTAGCTTTTACGCAAAATATTGGTATTTTCATGGTAGTGGTATGGAGCTGTTTTCTTAATTCAGAGGCATGGGTTAGAGAAATGCATGTCTAACAAGAAGAGGACTGAGGAGTGTTTATGTCAGTCCAGGCTGAACAGGCATCAACAAAAAAGTGTCTAATAGTACACAGGCCTAAAATGAAAAGAATTACGATAACTGCTGATTAGTCAATTTTCTCACAGGGATCCCGGGATACATAGATATCCTTTTTAACAAGTTAATGGGTTATTCCCTGAGCTTTGCCCCACAAGTTTCACTTAATTTCTGTTTGAGCAATCCTGTGAACAAATACACCAACCTGCTTGCACCAAAAATGCACATTGGGTTTGAGGACTTGGACAGCAGACTTTTCATTTTCCATGGCACAGAATGAGACTCAGGCTGATACTGACTGATCATTTCAGACAAGAGAGCAGTAGAATGAGGAGCAGTATATGACAGTGCTCTACCTGCTGATTGAAGCTGATGTTAGCATGAAGTCAGGTAATAGGATCAGACTGCCCAGGCAGCAGAGAGTGCCTGCAATTTTCCTCTAGGGACAGCCCACAAAAGGCCTCCTACAATTACGGTGCTGAGAGCCAGATGAGACAAGACACATTTCTGTCTCATTAACACCTGCTGTCTCTTGCTTTTATTACCAAATGTGCCTTAAAACCCCATCTCCAGTCATACCTGTTCTATTTGAGATAAAGTAGTTTCCAAACTTTTTACAGAGTAATGAAAAGTGGAATTCATACTAGTAAAAAGAACCTTCAGATGACAATGTTAACTTTACAGCACATGGACAACAGCATTGTAACATGGATTTCTACATACGTCATAAGTCATCTTCCCAGTGAACATGGTGGAATGTTTAACAAAAAATAATAATTAAATTATAATTCATTCTGCAGGGTCAGGATACATTTCTCTAGGATTTTGACTCTAATTTAAAAAGTATTTCTGAGTGTTTCATTATGGCACTACGTAGTGTGTGTGTGTGTTGCAATGCTGCAGACCAGAGACACTACTTTATAATATAAAATTTTGATTCTAATAAAGCAGTTGGCTATTCTTGTACATTTATGACCACCAGCCCCCCTTCAAAACAATGAGAGAGATAGAGAAACTGTCTGTATCACATATGCTCTAAGTCTATATGCGTGCGTGCGTGCATATATACTTAGAGCATATGTGATACAGTTTCTCAGACAGTGCGTGCGTGCGTGCGTGCGTGCGTGCGTGCGTGCGTGCGTGCGTGCGTGCGTGCGTGCGTGCGTGCGTGCGTGCGTGCGTGCGTGCGTGCTTAATTAATTAACATGTGAATGAATCGTCTTTATTAACATTGCATTTTACAGCAAAGCCATCTTTAAGACGCATTGCAATCACACGCTAATACAGGCAATGTTGTCAAAGTAACTGGCCTACAGTATTTCATATGAGGAAAACGGAGGCTATGCCTCAGCTACACACTGTAATTTTACTGTTTAAAATGTCCTGAAAGGCTTTAATGACCAATTAAGCAAATTATTGTCAGGCATCAAATTATGTAATGATATCTAATATATGCATGTAATGAAGCATATATTGAGATACAAACCGATTGCATTTTGTAATGACACACAAACACCAAACTTTATTTTGTCAAAGAAGTATTGATGAATGCTTAACTACTTACTGAACTACAAAATATCAACTCTAAAACATTAGAATTTACCGTATTGAGCAAGTTCATTGGCAGACAAAGCAGGTCCAAGGTTCTGTTCTGATGTATTCTACCTTCAGCTACTGAATTAACCCCAGGTTCAATAAGGTAATGTTGTTTCCACTCAGACAGATATTACAAGAATGCCTCTCAAATAGATAGAGAATACAAAAGCCCCTTTAGTCAGCTGCGAGGTTTGTAATGAAAACCTTATGGAGCTACATCACTCAGGCAGGTCAATAGAGCCCGTCTCAAACCATTAACCAATAAGAGCACGACTTGTCAGGGTTCAATGTGAACAGCTCAGACTTATCATTTGTCCCTTTTGCAGAATAAAAGACCTGGAAAAGAGGCTCTGATTAAACCCTGTTCAAAGAACTTACAATGATCTCATGTGAAGCAGCTTTAGATTAACTTAGTGTTATTTCTCTATACAACTCAAACATTGCATGACATATGATGATGAAAGAGATCTGCAGAGGGCAGTTTTCATGAATGATGATACTGAACATATCATTTATACTTGAATAAAAACCTCAGCTCTTGGTAAAGCTGGTGTGTGCCTCTGATATCCTGCAACATTACATTGGATTTGTTAACATAATATCCTTTTGTGATATACTGTATAAGCAACTACAAAATATATTTACATTTAGTCATTTTAAAAAAGGTGCCAAGAGGTTTTGTGGGACTCAGGGGATCGAACAGAGTTTGGTAACTTATTCCACCACCCAGGGCAGTGGTCTCAAACCTTTTTGTCTCTGAGGGCTACTCGACAAAATAAAAGTGTCTGAGAACTACTTGCTTCAGCTGGTTTGGGTGGAGAATCAGCTATGTGGATAAATGTTATTCCCTGGGAATTCCCTGTAGTTCCCATATCATCTGTACTCCACATGCATTCAGTCTGTTCTGATGTTAGTGAGATGACAGAGAGTGTGGTACTATTTTCATGAGGAATTAAAACAGTTTTGGAATGTTTTTGCAGTGAATCACGTTCTCTGTCGTACAGTTTTGGAATGTTTTTTCAGTGTTTTCCTGTTTAGAAGAACATACACTGGATTGAAAGCCTGGGTGGAGCTTCTAAGTCCCAACAGTTGTAGAAGCACTGACAGTAGCAGGCACGCTAGCCTGCCTTTTTTCTTCCAACTGAACTTTGCATGGACTGAACTATCATTTTAACAACAGCCAATGTTTCACATGAAATTAGGTCACAGTCCTCCAATAACTCGGTAAAGTTGAGAGGGAAGTTTCTTAGAAGTAACACCAAGTTAAAAGGAGGTCAAATTAAGGAAGATGAAGGGGACTGTACACTGAGCAAAGTTCAAGGGCATTTGTTACCTTGTCATATACAGTGTAGTTACTAGGCAAAATGGTTCCTGTAACCCAACTAAAACTAAGCAGTATACTAGCTGAAAGACTTTTTTTCTCCTTTTTTGAATAACACAAAAGACAGAGTGGAGGGATTTATTTTCTTTAAAACAAAAGATCTGTGATTAAGGGTAGAAATGACATGGTATAAAAAATAGTTCTAGTGGTGGTGGGGGGGGGGGGTGCCCAAGAGACACAGACATTGTAAATGCACTTCTAAAAGAAGAAGGTAAATTAATGTGTTGCAAAATCAATGCAAATGTATGCAGATTCTTCCTTCTATCAGCCTGTACAGTTTTTTTTTTCTGAACCTTTGGTCTTTTCAAACTGCAGGCGGACAAACAGCAAGCTGTTTAAAATTCATGAAACATTTATTTAATTCACCGGGTAGGGACCTTTCCTGACAACCTTTTACTTCTCCCACTCAAGCCTCGCTAGTTTGACATTCGTCAGGACCACATTGGACAAGATGTATTTTCCATGACAGGTTACTCCCCTGCATCATCCCTCAGGTTTGCTTTGATCAGGTGGATAGGCATTAGCATCTAGCACGTCACATAAACTTAACACTAAACACTACTGACATACAGTAGATGATGGAGAAACGTGACAGAGGGGGTCCCACAGACATAAATATAGAAACAGACATGCACCAATGTGCACGTATATATACACATACAGTACATCACATCAAGCCCATTTTTCGTTGATCTTTTGTAATCACACCTACGCTGTACTGTAATGCAGCAGCAAGCAGTCTGAAGACTTCTCTTGGCTCAAACACAGTATTTTGAAAGCCAAGTTAGAGGAGCTGGACTGTGACTGAAAGGTCTACGATCCAATCCTTACCAGAAGGATAAAGCTTGGCAGTAAGAGAGCAGTACTAGCCCCTCCTTCCTTATTAATAACGAGATTCCCATTTTGTGCACCCAACTACTCGTTGCAACAAAAAAGAGCCTTAGAGTGTTTGCATGTGAGGCAGTAGAGCCAGACCTTGATGAAAAAGACAATGATTGCACAGTGAAGCTATTGATTGTTGCATTGTAAATATAATTCAAATAGAACATAGGAAATTGTCTGCATTCAGCCATGAATGTGTTGTTGCAAGCAAAGCTAAACATGTCGTGGCCCTGTCCCTCTAACTGCTTAAGGGTCAGACCAGTAATCATTGTTATTGACAAAGCAGAGGTTCAAATGAGCTTAATGGCCACTTGACAAATCCTTTGAATCTTCTGCTCATCTTCCTTTTCTTCCCTGTGCTGTGGCATGACTTACACTCTACAGCCTATCACTTTCACAGCCCATCTCATTCCAGCGATTGGTTCAGGCGAAGCCCAGCTGTCCATCGAGTTGCTCGGCTGTGTGAGTGACAGGGCACTGCAATGAAAGGCACTGGACCGCAGAATGTGAAGGGGCTTCTTTGAAATCATCCAGGTTCTTTTCTTTAAGCCCAGGCTGTGTAAAACTCCAGCCACACCCTCACTGACATTCTTCCTCCCCTGTGGACTATACCCCTCAACAGTTTCATTCTGGACCTCTGAGCTGCTCACCCTTCCATGCTGCCCTCCTCCCTAGAAAGGAGATCCTTTCCCAGATTTCCCTGAAGATGTTGATCAGCACTCTACACTACCACAAAGGTACGGGTGGTATTTTGTCAGGATAAAAGGCACCCCCACAATGTAGTTGATGTGCAGCCCCCTGACCATATGGCTCCAGGAACAAAGAGGTGTGCAAGCAAATGCCCGGATTATCTTAAAGCAGCAAAGCATATACAAATGCTCAACTCAACTACAGCCTGACCCTACTGTCACTTACCTTCCATAAAACCCAAATACCACTTAGGGTACATGAGGAAATAAAGAGGGTATTTAACCCTGGGGGTTGAGCAGATTTAAGCCATCTGTTTAGACAGGCTTAACCTTACAGTCTTCCACTGACTGGATGCGTTTGGCGACAGGAAGAAAACTAAACGACAGCACTCAACCACAATAATGAGAAACCTTCAGCACCAGTGTCAGTGTTTGTATAATGCATCAAGTTAAGATGAGCCATATGTCTCAAAATTCCTTTTTCACTCTGCACTGACCATGGATGGACCAGCCATATGGAGTCGTGGGGGGCTTTTGTGGCTGGCCAATTGACTTGTGGGGGGGCACCAGTGATTCTAGCAAAGCTGTCCCATGCCGATGCTGTCAAACTGGACATTACACTGCATAGGTGGCTCCACAGCATTATTGAGTTCAACACGTCTCATGCATCTAGTTTTCTGTCCCTCAAGTTACTAAGCAGTACACAATCATGTATTGTTTGTATTATTTTTTTCAGATGGGATATTTAAAAATAAATCAACTGTACCCACCTTGAAAGTGAAGAGGATCTGTTCTGACTCTGATCTGATCTTAGACTTCCTATTAATATGGCAATAGCAATGCGTTACTTCCTATGTCTTCTTTTAAGACACCAACAAAACTATACTGCCTAAAAACGACACGTTTATACACATTTTATACAACGACCCAGTGTTTCTGTGGCTGCCAATAGGTGTCTCAGGGATTGTATGGGATGACACTGGCCATGTGCGGCAAATGTCATGGTGAAGATGGGGATTACCCCGTATTACTTTCAGAATAATTCTTGAAAGCCACTAGCAGCAAGTGAGGGAGTGCTAATCTGCTGAGACCAGGCCCCATCTGGACTGACAGTGGCTTAGTTCCACAGAACTTTACTGTCCAAAGGAAAACTTGGCCTACCATGTCACAGTCCATCACAGATCTGAAATTTGGCTATTCAGCCTTGCTAATGAAACAGGCTCCCTGCCACGGCACGCCACCTCCGGCCCACGACCAAAGCAGACAGCCGTGATCATTATGAGGGAGTGGAGGCACCCCAATGTCAAGACCTGCCAAGCAGAGAGACAGCTCAGGCTAGCTTCCAGAGATGGGAGGCTGCTACTTTCCCTAAATTTCAGAGCTGTCTACCGCTTCAGGGACACTTTAGACATATTTCTGATGTCCTCTGCCACTCTATTCTCCACCACAATATACAAGTGAAATAACATTAGATTTGTTTGCCTTGCTCTTACAATTCCCTGTTCTCTATAAGACGTATATACAGTATATAGAAATATCACAGAAATATTTGTTAGCCTGGGGGCTAAGATATGACCACTTTGACAGTGATGTATTGGCTTATGATGTGGGCAATGAAGAAGTTTGGGCTTATGCCATAGTTTTCGGCACTCTGGATAAGTTCGACAGATGCAAAAAAAATGTGGTCCATTGTAGGGATCCTGATAGGAAAGTGACTAACAAGGAAAGATGTGTCAATTCTTCCACACTGTCCATTATATAGATTCTCCAAAGGAAAGAAGGCCACATAATGACAGTAATTTCCTTTGCATTTATAAACGTGAACTGATTACATCATTAAGGCACATAGTTTAATAGGATGTTATATTGACATAAATGTCAGATCAGCCTGATGAATGGAAGCCTGAACTGACATCTTCGCAAAGGTGGGATATTGATTCTGGTCAAATGGCTCATTGATTATTTGATTATAGTGCTCCGTTGTGATAAGTGGAAAACTAGAGTGGATAATGGACAGGCAATCTCTGAACTCGGATGATTGACTACAAGACAGTGGATTCACCAGAACAGGTGAGTGGATGTGAACAGATGGAGAACCGTAAGTATTTACATCTTGAAAAATTGGCACTAGTTGACAAGCTAGGTAAATTCACGTGACTTGAGATCATAACATTTTGGGATGATTTTATATATACAGTTTAGTGCACACATATCATGCTGAATCTTAAAGTGAATGTGCTATAATCCTGAAAGGAAGTTTACCTGTAATGGGGTTGCCAAATTCTTAGAAATCTTTTCTGTCTGTGCTTTCGATGTACTGTATGCTGACAGCTACAATAGGAGTTGTAATAGCAAAAGCATTCAGGGATCTAATTAATTCATCTTTTATGAAGACTTTATGAATGCACTCTGAGGAGCTGAATATAAATATGGATGTTCTGTGGAATGTAGGGTTTTCCCTAGCTTTGAGTTTTAGGTATGGTCATTGAGGGGTAAAACCAGAGTTACAGTAAATCCATTACACTATCTAATAAAAAGGAATTTCATGATATTGTACTGAAACAAACTAAAAACACATTAGTAACTTTAACAGATTTTATTGAAATAACTAAGGATCACTTGCATCATTTGCAAATCTCAAAGCCATCTTGTGAGCACCTTCCTGCTCTTATTGCAGTTGTAAAACATTTTTGTATAATGTACAGCTTGATTGAGGTCCATTATTGGCCAAAAAAGTGGTTTGGCATAAGCCGTAAACCGGTCAAGAAAACCCTGGAATGTACAGTTGTAGTACGCACTACTTTGACACACAGTTGACAGTTTGCTTCATTTTGTCACATTATCTGCCTATCAGCATGAATGTGTGAGCTATATTATTAAGAGACCAAATGAAATAAGATAAGATAAAAGTTTATTATCCCGAGGGAAATTATTGAGGTACAACATGGTAAAAAAAAAATGGTACAACAGCTAAGTACAGTAAGAAGAATATATATTGCTGTATACAAAGGAAAGACAATTTACCAATAAAATGCATTTTGGTTTTTAAAGCAAGCACAGGACCACAAAAGATTCGCCACAGAATTGTGAATTCTGTCTTCATCAATAACACAAGCGTGGCAATCATATTTTTACACACCCACATGTATTCACAGTGCAACAATATTTCAAAAGATACACTGCTAATGAGTAGTATCATTGGGGAAATCTTTTTTAATAGGCCTCTTAAATGGAGCCTGAGTAAATACATTTACATGCAAACTAAACTTTCACCAGATTTTCGATGGTTATTTGTGCCAAACATGTCAAGAACCCAGTTAATACTGCATTTGACTTTCTCAAAAATTGTGTATAGAGGCTTGGTTGTTAACAAGTGTAACCTAGTATAAGGCGTGTGCAAACTTAGGCCCATTTACTGCTGGTTTCCGTGATCCGCACCATTTTATATCCATAGTACTTTCTCGTTTCCTCATGAACAGGTTAAGGTGAAACCTCCATGCTCACTCACACTCTCACTCACAAGTGTCAGCAGGTATCCCGAGTACTGAAAATGTGCACGCAAATGTAGTCATTTTATGCAGGACAAGTGCTTTGTGTTTCACTACCAAAATTTAGGGGAGTAAACACTCACCAAATCAATTTGGAAACCTCCGTATAAAAACAGCCACATATCCATTATCCTGTCTGCTTCATAAAGAGAGTGGGAGAGGTATGAGTGATACTAAAAATGCAAAGCAATTCCAGAGAAAAACAGAATGGATTGAGCAGGAAGGCAGCTTGTAATTTCTTCCCGGTATTGAATTATTGGGGTAGAAAAGAGGAAAATGAGTTATGGTGCATTAACCTCTTCATTCACACGACGATTTCTCTCTCTCACTCACTCAGGCTCAGTTTCTGTCTCGCTCGCTCACTCTCCGTCAGTGTTGTATTACACGCCACTTAATGGCACCAAACTGACCAACGCTCCCCGGAGGCACCCTTCCGTCAGCCAAGTGCCTGGTGGTATTTATTCACAACACCCCTCTCAATCCTAAGAGAGGGCTAAAGAAGCAGCTTGATGCTATCACTGATATTGAGTTTCAGAGAAGTCATCGCTCACAGTCTGAGGGGTACGGGACGGCAGTAGGGGGAGGTGTGTGTGTGTGTGTGTGTGTGTGTGTGTGTGTGTGTGTGTGGGGGGGGGGGGGGGGGGGGGGGGGGGGGGGGAATAAGAATCTCTTTGTCTCACAGTGAAGACCTGCACTGCCAGGTCAACATCCTGGGGGAACTAACTGGTGTGAGCGATTTGGAAAGGTGTTGAGACATTGAAATGGTGGTGTGGAGAGAGCTATAGAGTTACTGTGATCGGGAAGGCTGGGGGGAATGTTTGCGTGGTGCCCGGAGGCCTTTTGTGAGGCAATGGGAAAGCCGACAGCTCTCGTCTTTCTCCCCTGCCTGGCCTGTGTCACAGGGGTGTGACACCTGCCCCCTCACACCTGACTCTAGCAGAACAGCTGGGTGTTGATGTTAATCCAAAAGTCAGTATTTACACACAATGCCGAGAAGCCCAGATGCTTTGCTGGCCTTGAAATAGACATTTTCCCCTGTGTGGTTAGGAATATTTGTAAAACCTTTTTATATGCATCCTATCACCATGAGCTTGCCATTTTATATGCCTGAATGTCGTAATACAAGGGTTTTTCCCGCCATTCTACAACACAGGCGAATCACCTAAAAGGCCAAAAAAAACTTTTTCTGGAGCACCCAAGCTGAAATGACGATAAAACAAAACAACAATAGCATGGCTGAAACCATCAGACCGTCCCGTCACCCTGCCTAGTCAACATCATGGGTAGGATCGGCAGTCACTAACCAACGCCAGAGTGTGTGTTTTGAGATCAACAGGTCTATGAACCTTTGTTTTTGTGATACCGGGCCATTGGACTGATGAGCTTTCAGTCGAATGGGCTGTTTTTCAGAATAATGGCCTATGTGACACGCAGTTACCGTTTCAGTGTCAATGATACCAATGGTGTAAAGTACAGAACAACAACCTAGCTGGTCGTTAAATCTAGCTTATTGGCCACATTTTGGTTTGTTGTGTTACTGTTGTAATTCATGATTCACTTTACAATTTCCCGCTCTGAAGACAGGAATCACCAGGCGGTGGAGTTACTGCTGATTCTATATAGTGTGAAAGGGGGAGAGAGTAACACACAAATGCAAATTGAGGGGTTTCCACATATTTTGCTAAAAGAAAGACAATCATTGTACTCATATTTCCAAGAATGAACTAAATGTCCTTCTCCCATATATGAAGCACTTCAGTACACACCGTAGTTTACACACAAACATACATACACAAACTCACATGCACTCATCACTAAAGCAAAGAATACGTCAGTCGATCTAGGAAACAGAATTGTATACAGACCAATATCATAGAACTCTTGTTTATCCCAAAGTCTAATGGATTCACTGTAAGCCTGGTTGTACCGATGCAGCTGGACGATGTGTAAAAGTAAGTGTATGCAACATACAGTGGGATTAATCAAAGTCTTATTTCACAAATGTGGTTATGCTAGTGGTCTCAAATTATGTGAAACTGCAAAGTTTTCAAATAACTAAACATTTAACCCAACTTTACTATATAAACAAAAAGCCACCAACGGTTCCCAAGATCCCCATCGTGAACACATAAACAGCACGTGAAACAAGCATAACATTAAGTCTTTAGGGTAGGAGTGCCTCGACACTAGTAGGTATTTACCTGATCTTTTTACAGTAACGCTCTTGCTTTAATTGCTGTCTAAATCATAAAAGACCGGAAACACTGTGTGCTCTCTGAGCAATCTGGACATATTGGCTAATGAAATAAAAGCCTCAACATTCTCTCAAGCCTTGCTGCCATCTCCTTTTGGAGCTGTAAAAGAAAGTTGGTGAAATGTGCAATGATAAACACCCATAAAGCTCTGTCTCATTTTACTGAGAGGCCATTATGGTACCATCCTGAGAAGTGCTTTCATTCTCTGACAGTTAGTGAGATTCTTCTCATCTATAAAACATGCAGGTTGCATTGAGAGGTAGTTGTAAACTGCCAGTTTGCTCATTTAGTAATGTCTGGGGAGTGTAGCCATCAGGTATTCATTTTCCACCTCCTGGTCTCTTGCTGTGTCCCTGACTAGGTGAGGGCAGTCTCACAGCTATAAATGAACAGGTGAATGGGTAAAATCTCTTGTCAGTTTTAGCACTGTGGCAGCTGAAAATGGTTTTTAACTGAATGTTTTTTCTCCCCTTGCACTGTTAGATGTGAAATTGTTATATCTATCAGAGACAGTTTTGCCAACACCTCACCGTGTCTTAGTCCTGCATTTCAAATTATCTGCAATGACGGTGCTTAGGTGAATGTGGTGCTGAAAACCTGGGTGAATCCACAAAACCATCCATTTGTAGTATCTAATCTTAATTTGTAGATTCCAATGTGTTCTTAGGTAGGCTAATTGTTAATGAATTAAAACTAGACTTTACTTTGTTCAGGTTGTCTGTTTCACGTATGGTGCCCTTGGGACACATAAGCACAGACCCAGAAAACTTTGCTAATTGAAAAAGTACACAGCGTCAAATATATGGCAGTCTATCTTGCCTTTGTGCAATAACAATGCAATCAAAGGGTGAGTGCATGGAAGAATATGTTTACCACTAATTGCAATGGAGTGCATTTCCCTAATGAAGCCCAGACCTGACCCTAATGTTTGCCTATTCTCAAAACATTGCATAAGAATGTGCGAATGTGTGTGTGTGCTGTTCGGCCGCCATCTCTGCTGCCATCAGAAAAGACATTTTACTTTTTATTGATGACAAACATAACTTTATATTACTATGTAGACGAGCTATCAGAGAGCTGCACAATATGAGGGAATGCATGTAATCCCTTCTGTATGCAATATAGTACAGTGCAATAATATACAGTATTCAGTAGAGACGGATTCATATGATCAACAGAGCTATTTTAACCCATATTGATGACTTTTTCAAAAGCATCATCAAGAGAGGAAAGGAAATGAGTAGAACGCATACGCATAATAAATATGCAGGAGTGGTGCTTGGTTGCATGCATTGTTGGCAGTATAAAGCATCAGCCTGTTGTGTTTTATGATGATGAATCCCTAAGCACCCAGGTTTCAAAGACCTCTCCGTCAACTGTCTGCTTGCAATAACTCAGGAATCAGCCGGAAAACTGTGTGTGCTCATGCATTGTCACCCTCCTTGTACTCAAGACTACGCCAGAGGAATGTGTCTTATACAAGGACGAGCCTCTTTAGAAAATTCTGCACAGAAGAGAGGAGTACAGTGGAAAATCAAAACTAAATTTCCCATAGGCTACTAAGTCTTGAAACTCTCAATTCTTAAAAAAAATGGTTTTACGAAACAAAAAAGTAAACAATCCAAGGTGAACCAATTTTAGGAGATAATCACCAGTAGTTACCATCAAAAGTGTTTTCATTTAAAACTTCACAGTTAGAAATGCTAAAAATTGTCCTCAGTGAGGTTTTGTCTTTGATCCGGTTAAAGTGGAAATGAAATTGACCTTGCTGTCGCGTTTTTCAATGCAATGAACGCCACAAAAAATTGATTAATCTCCTTTGTATTGGGCGGTGGCAGACGTCTCAGCTTTGCATATCTCAAACCCTGGGCAACTAAAACAGCATGCCTTCATACCAGTGATGTAATGCAAGCAAGAGAATGTGCGTTTGTGATATGTGTTAAACAGACACTGAGTTTAGCAATGCTATTCAGACAGTCAGCAGAATGAACATCAGGTGACTTTCCCCGGTACACAATTCATTCAGTAGCTCGGTCAAATGAGAACAAACGGGCTGATGGTAGGCAGCACCCTGTCTGACCTTAAGCGACAGGGAAACCATGAATAAATGAGGGATATCAACTGAAATTGGATTGTACTGCAGCGTGCTTTCGATGGCACACAAGATAATTGCCTCAACAATGCAGGAGTAATTGAGCAGAGTCAGGCATTAACAGCATCAGTTATACAGTCAATATTGTCAACAGTACTGTCTAGAAAGAGGAGGAAATTCGATAACTCATGAGCCAAAGTCATGGTGAAATATACAATTCTTCATGCTCCTCCCTGTTCTGTTGACATTGACCACTTCTAACAGATTGTTAGAAAGCATAGCCATCTCTCATTATGACAGTGTACACAAATAGCATTAGATAAAATGTAAGTGGAATATACCTGTGAAGTGAACTAATCTTCGTACTGTATGGCGAACTAAATTGGCCAGTCGCAAAACAGGAAGGGAACATATTGTACAATCAAACTGTGATTTTTAAAAGGGAAAAAAGTGTGTTACCGTCTGAATTTGTTGCCATACTACAGCAGACGGTTGTGATCGAGACACCAGCTGGTGTTTAGAGTGAAAGCCTAAACCTAGTTTACCATAATAAAGCTCTCAGAGGGAGGTAATGCACTCCTCGTGCCATGCTGCTTTGCGTAGCTTCTTAACACTTCCAAATCTGAAACACAGACAGACTTTTTTTTTTTTCTTTAGGGACAAACATAAGATCTCCTTGGTCCCTGTTACAAACAGACACTTGGTGTGTTTGCTCAGCTTGAGAGCGCTCCACTAAACAAATGATCGAGGATGTGATGCGAACTTGTGCTAGTCTAACAAAACAGGAAAAATCTTTGTATTTGGCTGCCAAATTATCTGGGGATGGGTAAACATAGTCATTTTCCTCTCCCTCTGTTGGACATCGTTTGTTTGTTTATAGTTTACTTCTTCAGGAACGGAAGTCAAACAATATGAGAATAAAAAGATTCAATTAAAATATGCTTATTACGGCTAACGAAGTAATGTAGTGTCTTTTCCCATGGGAGGGCGGCCTTCTTTTCTCTGCTCTCCATCACGCAACCCGACTTTTACATTTTCACTCCCGGCTGTCAGGACTTGCCACAAAGGGACAGTGGACTTCACTTTCTGTTTTGAATTACATCAATCTTCTGCGGTCTGACAGCCTCAACATGTATCTCCGCTCTGGCTGTTGTGTTTTGGCCACCTGAGGTCTGGATCAACAGAACATAGCGCTTTGTGCTTTTGTATCAAGACAGCTGCCACAGACAGAATCTGCATCACATCACACCCAGGCACATCTTTCATTTGGGGGACAGATACCAGCATATGTCATAGCCTGTCACTCAAACTAAGCTTCTTTCAGCATGTTTTTATTCAGATTTACAAGGTCAGCAAAAAGCCTCAAAAGTTCTTAGAGTCCCAGGACACAAAATCCAGAACTGAAGTTTTTCATCCAAACAAATCCCAAAACAGTCTCACACGAGATTGCACTGGCTCCGGGCCAGTAGATATGAGGCAAAGTGTGGGAACCTGCTTCATCACAAGCTCAGTGTTAGTAATAGCAAATCCTTTATCTAGAGTTGTATGCTGTATGTGCGCTTCAGTTTGGTATTTTTATGGATAAAAAGCAAACTTTTCTCAGCACTATCTGGAGCATGGATAGGATAACTTGCCGCTTTGCTCGCACGGCGTCCACATTGGCAAAAAATGCAAGCCCTTGCAATTATGGATTATGGCCAGGTTATTCTATGCCGAGACCCTCCCTGTTCAGATGTACATTGTTCAGCCTGCCATATTGATACAGCCTGTAAATTTAAGAATAACTGATGGTATGCAAATTAACATTGGATTTTAATTACTGATCAGATCAATTTACCATAATGTCCCAGGCACAATTTTCAAGGTATTCAGACTCATTGGGTTGTCGCGTAGCGTATGTGACACCTATCACTCACTGAGTTACATTGCAAAATGGCACAGAAAAATAGGTTATTGGTCTAATTCATTTACAGTTTATGTTGAATTTTATTTTATGCGCAGCATAGATTTTCTTGTGCGCTGACAATGTGCGAGTAGTGCGCAATTGCACACGCACGCAGCTTAGAGGGAACATTGCTGATAGGTATGCATTTTGATGCAAGTTTTCAAATTGTTCAACTACTTATAGGCTCAGCGACAACAATAAACACGAAAATGAGTCTTCATTGTGTTGGGAGCAAGAATCCTGCTGACCAGCTGATTTTTCATTTGTCATCCCTTTCTCGTTGAGTGATTCCCAGCCAAAATCTTTCTTGTACGAGGAGAAGAGGCTGCCAGAAATGCAGCATTGTCATTGCAAAGATGTGGAAATTTAATTAAAGTAACAATAAGTAGACGTGGGTGATAAACCAAATCTACACGTACCAAGACTAAGCATAGCTAATTTACCTCGTGTTTGCATTCTGACTGAAAGACTTCCCAGGATGAATGCAAAGAAATATATCCATCCCTTGCTGCTGCTTACAAATGATCAACACAACAAAACGGCATACTTAGGTTAGATGAAGCATCATAGTGGACAGATCATCAATGAAAATACCACATGACCTTCTGCTTCTCCCTTTCATCCCAGCAGCCAGCTCAGACATGCCTCTTCATTATTTTCTGCATCTCCGGCTGCATTAATTGGCCCTACAGCTAATTGACTTGTCTCCTAGATGGAAATCACTGTGTAGCTGTTTTCAGGATTTTACTTTGTCACTTATCATGTTGTGTACACACTCTTAGGTGAAACAATTATCACCCGTTCACTCCTGTATGTTCAAGGCTCAGTAACACCTGCAGTGAGCCAGTTTACCCGTTTGTACGGTAAGCAGGGTATCCCAAGGGCCAAAAGCAACTTGAGGAAATATACTGTCTGGGTGCGTTGTGATGACTGTCACAACTTCCTCCACCTGCTAATAAGCAAATGAGATTTAAGAGAAATATAAGAAAACATGATTATATTACTCCCAAATGCAGTAATTTATGATGGTTCACAGCTGTACGATATTGTCACTTAGAGATGCAATGCCATATATTGCAATAAGCAAGCTGTCAGCGGTCGAGCTCAACATACCTCTCAAATATGTTAACTTGTTCTCTGGATATCCGTCAAGCTTTTCAACAAATGGGAAGTTCTGATTAAGTTATCAAGTCAAACAGAGTGGGAACAAAGTTTGACCTTGTGTTTTATACAACAAAAAATGTTTGGTTCGGCTCCAGTTGTAGCCTCTGAAACAAACTGACATTACCTAACAAAAAGTTGAATCCGTTAAACTGTTGCCGCCACAAATGGGTTTACTATTTTACACCGTATACAACATCTTAGAATCCCTGGACTCGGTAGCCAATCACTTTCACCTCTTCCATCCCCTCAAGCTACAGTGGTTTCTAATTGACTCAAACAGTAAAGTTACATGTTTACAGCAGAAACACACACAAACAAGAAGGTTCATTAAAGCAGAGATCCAACAAAAATCTTGGCAATAACCTAAAGGGAATTACCTATTTTGGGATACCATGTGTTGTGATGATAATACTGCTTTATTATTTGCTGAATCATTTTTGTGATACTGGGAGCTCTCTCAAAACTCCACCCTCCATTGTTGAGCTGTACAAAATGTGAGGAGGAGAACTGCAGGAGAAGGCAAAAGGAGGATTTCTTTGGGCTGGGCTGGGGGGTGTCTTGAAATGTCATGTACACATTTTTCTAACAGGGTAGGGTAGAAACTGAAATTTTAGCACCTTGGGGAGTAATCAGTGTGTCACTGTTACTACTAAACATTCTCTGAACCAGCAGATGTAAAACCATTTAGCAGATTCACCAAATAGCCAAAAGTATGTGGACAACCCTCAATGTTGAGTTCAGGTGTTTCAGCACACCCATTGCTAACTGGTGCATAAAGTCAAGCACACAGCCATGCCATTTCCAGACTGCTTCTAGAAGCAACATCAGCACAAGAACTCTGCGTCTGGAGCTTCTGGAAATGGGTTTCCATGGACGAGCAGTTCCACACAGGCCTAAGATCACTATGTGCAATGCCAAGCGTCGACTCTGGAGCAGTGGAAATCTGTTCCCTGGAGTGATGGATCATGTTCCACTATCTGGCAGTCTGATGAATGAATATGGGTTTGGCGCATGCCAGAAGAACCGTGCTTAACAGGATGCATTGTGCCCACAGTAAGGTTTGGTGGAGGAGGGATAATGGCCCTTGCTGTTTTTCAAGGTTTAGGCAAGGCCTCTTAGTTTCAGTAAAGGGTAATCTTAATGCTATAGCATACAAAGAGATTTTAGTTGCATCAATTGCATGCTTCCAACTTCCAACAGTTTGGAAAAGGCCATTTCCTGTTCCAGCATGACTGTGGCCCTGTGCACAAAGCAAGGTCCATAAAGACACAATCTGTGCAAGAGTTTGGAGGGGAGGAACATGAGCCCCGAGCCCCCGAACACAGAGCCCCGACCTCAAACCTACTGGACACCTTTGGGATGAATAAGGGTGCCAGGCCTTCTCATCTAACATCAGTGCGTGACCTCACAAATGCTCTTTTGGCTGAATGGGTGCAAATTCCCACAGTCACAGTCCAAAATCTTGTGGAAAGCCTTCCCAGAAGAGTGGATGCTGCTATATGTGTGTATATATTTAGTTTTTGTTCAATGAAGCTCAAAAACCATACTTGTACTTTAATGAGCAAGTAAAATATATGTACTCTGAATATCTGAAGAGCTGTGCTTGCGGTTAATGACTACCCTGGCAAATAAACGGATAAAGGAGTAACTAAAGCGGCAATTATGAGTTTGCCTATACAGTATCAACTTGTGTAGAGCAGCTTGTGTTGTTCTTTCTACCAGTTGTCAAGACACACACCACGCAAATGATAAACGCACCGATATCAACTGTAATGTGATGCGTTTCATCAACAGCACAGCACAGCCCCTAGGGGGTGGCGTTGGCTGGAGGATGGCCATGTGGTGCCCGATTATCAAGGGAACACGGGTAATTAAATCTGTGCGAACACAACATCCTCCTCCGAGTCTCCTGCTTGTCAGAACTTCCTCCTATCTCTCTTCCACTCACCTGGCAGCCTTTCAAAGTATACCTATAAATATAAGCTTTCTCTGCAGCTTATCTTCATGTTCCTCTGAGTGGCATAACCCATTACAAAAAAAACCCCACCCAGATGACAAACACGATTTTCTCCTCCATCCGCCTTTCTCCTCTTTCACATTTTTACCGCAAATTATGCTCTTACGAATCAATCAACACTGTGCTTGTGGCAGGAGTGGCAAGAAAAAGAGGAAGAAAGATCACTTCCTTGGTGCTGATATCAAAGAGAAGAACTCAGAGGAAGCTGCTTGGCTGCTGACTATTTACAAAAGCCGGAGTTTCAGCCACTGTTCTTGAGATATAATTAGCTTCACCATCACGCTGAAACACAACACAATCATGCAGTAACCTAGATAAAGCTTACATAGTACTGGGGGAATTTTATTGCTCTGGTGACAAAGCGCATCATTCCATGTGGACATTTAGCTATTTGGTATTTATGTATTAATACATAGGCATTTAGTTCATCTCTAATCTCGCCATCTACCTGCCAATCAATCAATTTGTAAACTCAAATTTGAGCTCAGACCAAAAACTTTGAAAGTAAAACGGTAACAATGAAAACTGATTCAGAGCATTGGCTGTGCGTTTAGAAACACTTTCTCACCAGTGTCTGCAAGAGGCAGACACAAAAACCATGTGCCACCCAGAGTAATGAGAATTTGGTTCCATAACAAAGACTGCGTAGTCCTCGCCTTATCTGGAACCTTAATCTGCTTTGTGTGTTCATGGAGGGGGGACTAAGATTCTATTAAAGAGATTAAATTGTTTCCATAGCCAACTGCAGCATCAAAGGCCAGAAAAACAGCAGCCCTTACTTGAGTGGGCCTCAATGAAGTCACTTATTTGTCCATTTCATCATGCTAATGGCAGAAGCCATCATACCATTATAGCTGAACAGCCGAGCGAGGTTAAACAAATGCAGTTTGTTTGAGGTCGCTACCTCCAAGTCAAGTCTCGCTGCTCTCTGCTCGTATATCACTACAAATCATCAGCGTGTCTATAACTACTCTATATGAGCAACCCTCTGAACTCTGCTGCATTAACCGCCCGCTCACTTTGGCACTAAAGACAAAAGCATTCTCTTATCAATCTCCTTTTGTTCTCCTCTTATCCAAAATTATTTCCCATGCTGCACCTTGTGATGGGAATAAAATCCAATCTAAAGTCTTGGTCCACCTAAAAATACTTAACTCTCGCAGGGACATTAAGCAATATGGCACGTCCAGCCTCTGATTGAATATTCTCAGAAAATAGGACCTGATAAAGACTTTCACAATTGGAAATCATTAGTGCACCCTCTGATGGGTAGTACACAAAAGCATTTAACGGGACTTAGGCTGGACTTGTAGGCTGCAAGAACTTTCAAAATTGGAACATCAACGAGTCTAATAGAATCATATCTCCACATTATATGTGAAGCTCACATTCATCACAGGCAACATAACCTGGGCTAGTTCCTATTACTATTCTGCTGAACCAAGGTCTTTGTCTATAATGAGTCCACATTCCCTAAGCTCTACAGTAACCACACAATCACTTGTGTCAACAGAAGGGAAATCCATTTCATCAGGGCGTCCAGTTAGAGATTCATTACCATGGACGAGGGCAAAAAACTGTAGAGCCACCTCGCCCCAGAGAGCAGCGCTGAATGCCGGAGTTCAGTGCGTTTGCAGAGAGCGTATTCTCATAATTACTGTACAATAGGTAGAGTGAGTTCAATTAACACATCATAACAGGTCAGGATATCAGGATGACATGCAGTACCACACCACGTCAAGGTGTGCGCTTTAAGAGTGTAAGTAAAGACAGTAAACTCCATTTGGCAGAGAGAAAATGCAGTTACATTTCTTCTCCAGTTACACGTGTGAATTGCTACCAGTAAAATAGAGCTTTTAACGGTGTGCCAAGAAGCTACAAATGTATTTATATAAAGCCTCCTGATATTCAGCATTTAAGTATACAGTATGTCTCAATGCCTTTGGAATAGCTTTTCTTAGTTTTCTTAGTTGTTTTTTGACAGGTTAACTTAAGATACGAGAGGTTGCCGTTGTAATGGACCTTGTTCATTATTAACTGCTAGAAAAGAGACCTGTGTGTGTACAGTAGTTGTGCATTACAAATGCATATATAAAATATATGGACAAAAACCACACAGCCTTTTTATTTATCATTATCAAATCCAACTTTAATCCCTGTCTTGATATAAATCTAATATTGACACAATTTTTAGTAATTTACCTCATTGATCCATGGCATCCGAGTGTCATGACTGTGGCTACACCCCACTGACATTCCAGAATAGGGACAGATAACTTCAGTCACATTGAGAAAATATTTCGGGTATAGGAGAAAAATGCCTTCTATTCTTAGTATTCACTCCCTAATTGCCTAGTTGGAAGTGAATCTAAGTCTTAGAAGGGTAAATAAAAATGCTTGTGAAACACTTAGATTGCGACACTGCTTTGAGAATTACTCTCGGTAAAACCCTTCACACAAGGAGGGAAACATCAGCTATTTTAAAATGGCCAGCTGAGATCAACTTTTCTGAATACAGGCCCAGTTTCTCAGTTATGGAGTAATGTGCACATGCTCACAAATATTGAATAAACTGCCCTGGGTTAGAGGAATTGAATTCTCATTTAAAGCCCACTGCACATAGATTAGTCTTTCATTTCAGTTGCACGGGCCATTTTATCGGGAGCAATTCTCCTGAGAGGACACAACTTCTCCATAAAACACCAATGTGTTAGGTTAGATTTTGTAAGTCACATCAGCATGGAACCATTTTACTTTTTCACATGACACAAGCAGCCTAGATATTGAGCATAGCATGAATTTTCTTGTAATGACTGCCTCCCATCTAAAAAGGGAGAGGAAATGTGTAGCTTAAGCGTAAAATTATAAAATTTAGCTTGTAATGAAAGAAAAATGACAGCCCTCGAGGAAAATTAGTATAAGTTTATGTTTATTGGAAAGATGCCCCTTGAGAGAAAACCATCTCATTTTCAACCACTCCAAAAATTGAAATTCCTTTTCACATTCTTAACATTATATTACCATACACTGGCTGTTATACATAGGAGGCCATTAAAGAAAACATTGCCACCGCAGGCCTGTAACCAAGTACCTCATCAGTATTTCTGCTAAGATGCACACTTTTCTGTGCTCACAGTGTCGACAGCTTGCAATCGTTTGTTTCAGCAAAGGGTTGCGTTATTCACCGGAGCAGAGATTAACAGGGATGAACCGAAACCAAAATGAGGGTACTGAGGAAAATATCGGGGGGGGGGGGGGGGGGGGACAAAAGTGGCGAGAATGAGCTGGTGCTCAAAGAGGGGCATTGTGAGACCAGTGAATCGCCTGCTGACGACCATGCAGAGCACACCGCCCGAGGACTGTGCAGAGAAACAGTCAGCAGTCAGGGGTTGATTTCTCCGCCACTCTCCTTTCACCCTTGTTTCACTCTGCCAGTAAAGAGCCAGTCACACTCAGCATCTGCCTGCATTCTCTCTCACAGATAAAAGAACTCGCTCTTCTTTTCTTTCTTTTGTGCATACAAGTACACATACACAGCTACACACATGCAGTTTCTCCTCATCTCCTCCATACCAAACAAAAAGATAGAATGTAATGCTGCACTGTCTGCATTGACGCATCAAAACATTTGAAACCTTGTACCGACTTCCAAAACAAGCATCTCTTTCCTTTAATCCGTGTCCTTTTGTTCTAAAAATTCCTTTTTATATCCAGAAACAGCACAATATGGACATTTTTCGAGACTATTAGAGAAAACTATAAGATGCCTTGGAAATTCCAGTTGTCACCTCACACTGTTTCAAAGAAACATCTGTGAAGAGCGGAAAAAAGGAATTTATCCATCTGAAACACTAAACCAGCTCCATCATCTCACCCCTCAAACTTGCTTTGCTATTGCTGATGTCTGTGAGGTATTGGTGGAGCCACAGTGCCCCCTGCAGGCTACCAGATACATAGGCTCTATGAGCGTTTGGTCCCCTCATAAATCTGTTGGTTTGTTTGTTGCACTACCTGTTAAATGAAAGCTTTACTTGCTTTAAACTAGCAGGAACATTTCATTTTTCTGCTTGTAAAGCACACAGAGAGAGAGCAAAGAGAGAGAGAGACACAGACAGACAGAGATGACCTGAGTACCCTCCTGTCTGTCTTGATGGAAGTGTGTATGTGGCATTCGACAGGGTGTTTCCAAAATGTTTGTTTCAGAATAGGGAGGAGGCGGTAGATTGGAGGTGAAGTGGATAGAATGATGGGAAGAGAAACTAGGCTACATTCAGCAGTTTTCTGACCTTGACAATGACGGCTTAAGTTTGCAGTCAACCAGCGAGAGAAGGAGTGAGGACCTGACCTGAATGACGGACCTGTGCCAACTGCTTAGAAGGCACAACATCACTTCCATGACCTAAAAATGTCTTTGTGTGTGTGTGAGAGCAAGAGAGAGAGAGAGAGACAGAGACTGAGAGTGAGACGGGGTTTGAGTCACAAAATGCTTGAGCGAGAAAGGAGAGGCTCAATTTGGTCATAGACCATTAGCAGGCCAAGTAGTGGAGGATATTTCTCTAAGTGCTCGTCAGATGCATACTTACAGCACAGAGTCCCGTGATAACTTCCCATTAGTGACAGTCTGTGAAAAATCATTTCTATTTGGCCACACTGGTAGATTAGGTAAACACAGGGGATTTCCTGCTTAGAGCATAATGCCTGTATCCACAGACAGAGCAGCAACCACAAATGACTGAAAGGAAAGTGCAGAATTAGTGGGATTTAATACAAGACACTAACCAACTAGCTGCCAATAAGGCTACTTGCTCATATCATATGTATAAAGGTTGGATAGCTATGGTGGCAGACGGCTGCTGCATTCAGCTGCTCCACCGCACCAGCTGTGATTGGAAAACATTGTCGTTTGTGCGTGTGTGTTACATAAAGCTAAATTAATGCCAAACAAGCCTTAAAAATAG
Source organism: Genypterus blacodes (assembly GCF_046128005.1). Classification (NCBI taxonomy): domain Eukaryota; kingdom Metazoa; phylum Chordata; class Actinopteri; order Ophidiiformes; family Ophidiidae; genus Genypterus; species Genypterus blacodes. Next base: position 1,482,335 of record NW_027466826.1, read on the forward strand.
AGTAAAAACAACAGCCTGGCACGCTCATCTGCCACTGTTGTTGTGCGACAGCCACAGCGTGAATCGCGTGGCTGTGTGACACCAGCGTTATCCAAAAGCTCTGCGTTTTCAAATTCACCCATGATGAAATCGGTTATTCATCGTCACCAATTATCCAGGTATAATAACAACTGGTGGGCTCTGATTTACTGCAATATTGCAACAACGTATGATGACAGCTTATGGAGGAACAGGGAGAGCAGGGAATGAAGTGGAGAGGTGACTAGGCTACAAGGAGTGGGAAAGACAAACAACTGATTCGCATCTTTTCAAATATAATTGAGGAGTTGTCTCCAAATACCATTTTCTAGCCAGAAAAACCCCTATTGACCAAATAACGAGGCAGGGATGTTCACAATATGAACTTTGAGAAGAAAGGAATTGGCTAAAAGCAGATGTACTGTAAGCACACCAGCTGCTCTGTCACGTCAGATCGCATTTACAGCCCGATTGTAGGAAAACTCTGCACTTGTACTGTATCCCTCTCGCAGCTGATTCAATTAACTGGACCTTTTAGTGCAGGACCCAAGACAACCCACTCACCGGAGTCATTTCACTGTTCAACAGAGCAGCAAGTTCTCTGAGCCAGGGACATTGATTTTCATTCCTGGTGTGACACTACAACAATCACAAGTTTTCACAAGAAGTTACCATTTCCGTCTGTGGTCTTTAATATACTGTGTGTGTGTGTGTGTGTGTGTGTGTGTGTGTGTGTGTGTGTGTGTGTGTGTGTGTGTGTGTGTGTGTGTGTGTGTGTGTGCAAGTGGCAACAGAGTGAAGGAGAATTGAGACATGGAACATGAGGGTGCCAGAGATTCTGAATTGCAGTCATACTGCACGGCGCACGGCTGCATCGCTCAGGGAGGGAACGGCACGGGGCGGGAATCTGCACCGAGACAGATAGACCCGTCTAGCCTGGCTCTCCGGGGGCTGAGTGTGTTGTGCAGCATGTCCATTGCCTGACAGAAAATCTAATAGATAAGTCGACGCTGACAAGATCCCACTAGGACAGAAAAACAACTAAAGCTATAGACTCTTTCAGTCACTGAGGGATAGGGAAAAGCAAAAAGTGGCACATCAGTGCAAAGCTTGTATGGATGTATTGTTGAGACAACCTATTCAGTAACTGCTAAAATGCATCTAAGAAAGCATTGAAGTGTTCCAGTAATTCTTTAGACAGATGGAGTAAAATAAGGATCTGGACAACAAATCCGTTTCATAGCAGAATATTGGCGTTAACAATGTGGAAAAGGAGAATATGTTGCCATATATATTGCAAATGAACCTTTAAAATCCCCCTAAAATGTGGGGAGCAACAGTGAAAAGTCTGTCCTTTTAGTATCCCTCTATAGACTAAGAGCTCAGAGAGGAGAATAAAAATGCCACATCTACTGTTCATTCTGAAAAGCCTTTTACTTTGTAGGATAAAATATTAGCACAGCACTCAGGAAGCCATTCCCTAATAAATAAGTCAATGCTCTGCATTAAGGTTTGGGACTCCAGAAGAGACGTAATATCTCTGGACATTATGCACAGCACATTATCCAGGGTTTTCAATTAAGCAAAGGGAACGAGCTCCCACCCCTTACCTCACACCCCTACAGTAAAGCAATCCTCCACATACAAGAAGAGGGTTTTCCCATCAGTGCAGGCAGAAAAATCATTTTGTGTTTGGTTTTAGTTATGTCATGAATTCTTTTTTCAGCTGGTTTGTATTCAGAATGGGGCTGGCTTTGTCCAGAATTTTGTGAATCACTCCGTTAGGATTTAGTCCTTCAATTTATGGTGACAGACCACAACAGAACAACAACACAGACAGAAAACAGAATAGTATTGTGTTGACTAGAATAGGGCATCGTACCATACAATATGCTTGAATTGAATTAAGGTAAACAAAAATGCCGAGCATTGTGCCAAGCCACCCTGCAGGTAAATGCTGCTTGAATCAAAAACTTGTAAAAGTCAGTCTCCACTGGATCATGGTATTGTGCCCTCCGAGGGTGACTGCTCTCATCAAACCTGTGCTGACTGCTGTAGCAGCGACTGCATGCAACTGAATACCAATTCCCTTTCTCACCATCACCTCAACCCCTTCAGGTTCTTTATAGCGTTCATAACCAGATTCCCTGTGCGTACTAAATTGGCTCCTGTAAAAAATGATCTAATACAGGAAGATGGGAAAGGTTTACAGCGGGTAATGGATTAGGAGTCAAACCTCGTGCATAATTACAGCAGTCATCATGACATGAATGTCCTATCCACTTCACACTGCTATCTTTAAGATCTCATTCTGATCTGAGAGGAGTTGATGACACTCCAATGAACTCCATGCTAGAGATAAGGAGAAAAGAAAATGGGTAACATTATATTATGTTAGCCATGTAAATGCACCATAATTGACAATTGTTTAAAGCGCACTTGAGCACTGAACCCTACAATTGACCAGCAAAATCGTTACATAACATAGCTACATGTTGAGGATACATTTTCCACATTTATTCCAGTAAATGCACCCTCAGTAATAACATATATATACATATACACACATAGACAAAATCATCCAGAATCATTCTCAGAACAGTCTCATCTTCACACTGGAGCATCTCACAGGATATATATTATATATATTATATATATATATATATATATATATATATATATATATATATATATATATATATATATATATATATATATATATGCTGATGTATACTATAATATCGCTCTATTATTTGTCAAAAATGTTCTTTCCCTTATAACAAGATGAAGAGGGTTACATGGGGGTGCATGTGTTGATGGAGAGTGATGGTAAACCCATGCAGAGGAGCTAATTCCTAACAGTGGGATGGGATGAGCCATCTGCCAAAGGTGGATGTGGCCACCCAAGCCGCCTTGTCACAATATGGCCGTGCTGCCCTCCCACCCTACAGTTAACCAATCGTCACCCCAGCCCCTCCCATCTCCCTCTCTCACCTAGGTGACAGTTTGAGCACCGCCTGTCCAACCTCCATCCAAACAGAATTAAGGAAGAATTAAAAACTCAATGAGCCTAATAATTAAACTTTAATGGAGGACATAAAATAACTTGACACCCTCTAAAAAGCTACAGGCAGGCACCGTAACAGCAGAAACGAAGCTGGCCCTTGTTCCTTAAAATTGTGGATGCTTCTCCTCCAAAATCAAGATCTTTGCTATCGTCAAAACACTAACACAGATTCTGATCATGTAACTCTAACATTCTGTGACCTTAAACTGAAATGATGCTAGTTGTCCTTAAGATAGATACATACTTTAACGACTTCATGTGCAACGTGATGCTTTCACTCCACTGTGTTGGAAGGAACATTTCTCAACATCAGGACTCAGGTCATCGAGACCAGGTGATGGCCGAAAATAAACATGTTTGCCGTCTATCGCATCTTTTAAAAGTTAAGATGTTAAGTTTCTGTGCACGCCGATTCGCTGTCCTCTCGCTGGATGTGACTGAATGACAGCAAAGGCAGCCAGCTCGTCCACACTTTATTGGCAGGCCGCTGTTTATTTAAATAAGCTCGGGCAAAATTTGGAAGATGCAACAGCTAGCAAATGTGACACTGCTGGGATTGTGCCGTTTATTTTAATGCGGAAGAATAAAAGCATGGTGTGAAACTCATCATTGCCAGTGTGCTGGCTCTGTAGAGAGCACACTTTACTGGCACCAAGAAGCAGGAAGAGGGCGACCCGACAATTCAATCAATGTTTTGCAAAAGCAGTCTGTAACCACAGTAGGTCTAATGTGCTGTGGTTTGTGTTTAATTTATACTGCAAATGCCGCTTCCAGTTTTTATGAAGACATATTGTGTCTAAAATGTACCAAGACAGAGTTCTACTAAACAAAGTCTGATAATGTGACCATATTTGGGTTTTTTTTGTACAATATCTTACCCTAACCTCAGTGATAGGGCTTTGTCTAATGTTTTTACTACTGCCAGACATATAAGGAAGAACAGTAAACACATCTACAAAACTGTCACAACATTAGAGAGGAGGAAAAGACTCTAGCTCATGATATTATAACCAAAAACAAAGACCATATTTAGCTTCCTATGACAATGTTGATATGATATCAATATGTTGTATTTCCTTATGTTATGCGATGTTATGCAACCAAACTGAATATACGGTACAGATTATCCAGACAAAGCCTTCCTGTAGTAGTTTCCTTACATTTGAATCCACTGAAAATTATAGCTAGAATATGACACCAAATCTGAATTTATTCCTTAAAACGTCTCCCACACAATTTACACAGACACTAACCCCCACCTATACCTTTGACTTTGCATAATAAGTATCCCCGCATTGCACTGCTCGACTCACAGGAAAGAAAAGGCTGGTGGTTTATTAAAGTTTAGACTAATACTTTCACAGCACTCTACCGGTTCCAGACTTCAAACGCAGCGGCACTCGTGTCTACAGTCTAAATGAAAAACAGCATGAGAAAGTGGAAATGCTGCAGTGTGGAGATTGGGACACATGAAAAGCACGAACCCTGGCAGAACTTTTGAAAGATCTTATCTATGCACCTAGCCCAACATCCGCAATGAGTGTTTACCACGCTGAACTGTGTTAGTCACTTACATTTGGATGAGAGCCACTCCAGCCATACCATTGTCCAGCAAAATTCAATGGGTAAATGCTAACCATTATTGGGGAAATGTTGTATGTTATCAAGAACTACCAAATAAGAATAACATTTTCAGATTATTTGGGGGATCCACAAATAAAAGATAAAGAGTAACATCCCAAAATGTTAAAGTGCTCCCCACATTGTGGCCAGAGCACTGAAAGAACATGGCCTAGGTCATCATGTTTACAAGAAGATGCACAATTGCAGCATATTGCCTTTGTTGAGAAGTGCTGTTAAGACTGGTGAACAAAAATAGCCTTTCCATCCCAACACTGTGTTCTTATCAGCCCGACCACCTGCATAAAGACAATTGGCTTTATAGTATGAATAGAGCAGCAACACGCCAAGTTCTGCCAACTGCTCAGACCTTCTGGAATTCATAAGGGTTCAGCAATTCCTTCAACCTGTATGACCCGATGTCAGCGTGCTAAACAGAATGAAATGGCCCGAGGGACAAGATGAGGCCGTCTGTCAGCATTTAACACCGAAGACTTCTGCCTTTGTGAATATAGTTATAATGCAATTTCAAACAAAGACCTGAAACATTCCTGAACGTCATTCGCACAAGCTCGACCATTCTTCAAGCCATATGTACTATGGATTTGCAGCTGTTTTTAAAAGGAACAAATGGGTCAAAGAGCACTTCGCTGTATTTACCAAGAGGCCACACTGAGGTTTTGTGCCAAATGACAGAAAAAGCAGCTCTGCTGACAACAGTGTGTTTGTGTGATGTACGAGCACAAAGATATGGAAAGAGGAAATACAGAATCATTCAAATACACCGTAAAACTCATTTATCATTGTGGGAAAGGAAACTGTGCTTGTTTTTATCATCTGGGAGAAGCCGAAGTAAACTTTGTAGTGCTCATTGAAGAGAGTGTGAGTGAGATATCAGATAACTAATCATGATCTATGACTTGACAATGACAACAGCAATTGCATTCGATAAAATAATTAACTTTTCATACAGCGTCCTACTATACACTCAACACTTCATTCAAATTACTGAACTGTGATCATTTACGTCAAATGCCCACAAATTTGAAGCAACACAAAATTAAACATTCCTGATGGCAATTTGCCCCTTCTCCTAGTCGCTAACATACAAAGTGAGAATAAAAGTGAAAGGGTTTCATACTTCCCTCTTTATACGAAAGCAAGTTTATCAAGTAAAAATACACAAAATAAATGTATCCTAAATTAAGTTCAAATACGTCTGTATATTATATGTTAATGCAAAGGACATGTCTCCGTCTCTATTATTCAGTGCAGAACAAACATTAAACAGATTGTGCTGTTTAATAGCTGCTACAAATGCTACATTTGTAAAGGTCGAATTCTTGATAAAGCAACACATTTGCTGTGACATTTAGAAGAGTGCTGGGTGTCCGTTATGTCAACTAGAATACATTTCTATCTTTTACATGGTGCAGAGGATGATTCACAATGTGATGTCGTTGTTTTCTAATCAGAATGGCCATTTAGATGATAAATTAAATTCACTAGGCTTACAGCAGAGCAGTGTTTTTCATGTCTATTATATCAATGTAAATTACAGTGCATTCACTTACTATTAGATGACAGGCACAGTAAACACTCCACAGATCACTAGTATACCATATGGCCAATAACAAACAGACAACCATGTTCACAATGCACACATAAAGGAAATGTATTGATTGTACCGACTCCATCGCTATAAAAACAGCACTATGCCTCAGCAGCAGAGGCAACAGGTTCACCTCCGACTGTGTGTAGGTTGTTTACAGATTGTTGAATGTGCATTTTTGCTCACCCTTCCTTCTTCTATGTAACCTCTGTATAATCAATTCATTTCATAATGGGGGGGCAGGACTGATACAGTTGGATAGGCTTGTTTTCTCCATCATCATGCATGCATTGTTTTGAAGTGAAGGCCAATGATATGTAAATGCACACACACACACCCTGTACAACCAATGTGAACCACTTTCCCCAGAAGCAGCACGTTAGCACATTAGATGACCACTCGCAGTGTGAAACATTTAAGCCACATGATTGAAGGATGGATAGAGGAACTGTCAACTTGTTCTTTATCAATTCAGTCACTGCCTCACTGCCATGGTATTCCAACAGCAGAAAGTAAAGGCAAGCACTGCAAAGAATGTAAATGTAGAAAAGCAAGTTCTTTGACAGAGGCATAGAGTACTTAAAAACAACAGAAACGATCAATGCATTTCACCAGATGGGAAAGCAGATCAGCAAAATATCTATTTGCCACACACACACACACAAAGAACCAGCACTTTCTAGATTACACCAGTAGATGGCAGTAAAGGACAATTTGCAAGAGGCACACATCATCCCAATAGCTCCAAGAGGTCAAAGGGCAGAGATTCCTTACCAGCATTGACTATGGCATCCAGCTCCAAGATGGTGATGTCTCCTTTGTAGAGAGATACCTTGCCACTCAGCCCTCCTCCTCCTCCTCCCCCTTCTTTTTCTCCGGCCGGCTCCTTCCCGTCCTCTTTGTCATTCACTGCAACACAAAACGTTCAACAAAACGTTCAACAAAACGTTCAACTCATTCATTCATGAAGAAAGACAATGTCGCTCAAAAACAGTATGTATCCCTTTGAACAGGCACAAAGCAGGTTTTGATGTGTGCTATAAACCTTTGATTTAATATTGTACACAGTAAACCAGGAGTCTTTCATAAAACTGTTTGGCATATGAATACAACATTTGCAAACTCCTTGTGAACATTTTTCTTTTCATGTATCAGTAAAATACAAAACATGGCGTACAATGTGTTGTGATCAATTTCCTTATAACTATTAAAACTATGACTAAGCTGGACAAGTCAAAACATGAACCGTTTGTATAGTAAACTAAAAGGCCAGACCTGAGAACTGTGAGAGATATTTCACCCTGGTCATCGCTCAGTAAATGTTAAAATAAATGGTTGAATTTGAATGTTTAAATAAAAAATTCCTGACCACAGATCTGTAACATTTAATGTTGTCACACGTTACTTTTTAAAAAGTAGTAGAAATGCTGCACAGCATCTCGTGCCAAAAACATGCTGCTACTTGCAGGAAATCTTGCCTGAGCTTGTTTAATACTGAAAATATTTTCCAGTTATTCTCATGACACACGGCTCTGGCACTGAAATATAAAAGCCAATTTGTTAGCTGATGTTCCTGTGGTTGGTACTGAATGTTTAATACCTTTTAATAAGTATAAATGTAATAATAATACATTAATAATTAAAAGTAATACTGTATCTAGGTATTATTTAAAGTCAAGTCAGGTCAAGTAAGGTAGACTTGCCTCAGATTTAAAGTTAGCCGATAAAAAGTTGTTTGCACGTAGGTTCTTTTTAGTTGATATATTAATTCAATTATGATTAATGTATCCAGGTTTGGGCTGAACGGGCTCTTAACTCTCACTATGAAAGTTACATCCATCATAATAAAGGCCATCGTTTATTTCTTTGCTCCATCTGAGCTGTCAAACGCATATTGGTAAATATAAAATAAACAGCTGAAACTGCGAGGTTTAGGTGCGTGTAAGTGCGTGTAAGTGCTGGAATAAATTAGAAAACTGGCTTTGTGACTAACAGAAATGACAGATTTAATTCATTACAAACAAACTATTTCCATAACATTGTAACTATAATCCAAAGGTTACTTTAAAGTCACTAGCAATTAACAATAACATCTCCTATACTGTACTGATAATTGTATGGTTGCGTTGTAGTCCAGCTTCAGCTTAAAATAGATTTATCTCCCTGAGAAATCAGTTAAGATATGATTTTCTGCCTATTGAAGGTAATTATCCATCACCATCTATTGTCAAGGAATACCTACTATACAGTTTCGATAAAATAAAATAAATATCCCTTTTCCTTCACACATGCCTACTGCCCAACACATGTACAGACTTAGGTGTATGCTTATATTTAAAGCGAAAAATTGGCAATAAACTGACCTAGGTTGTCCAACTGACCCAATAGCGAATGGCTGACATGAATTTGTTCTAAACCTTACACAAACAAAAAAAGCTGGTTACTGGTGATTTCTTACCGTGTGGTGAAGAAAAAGCGTTGTAAACTGAGTTCAATCACTCCTGCAGTTACATTATTTTCAAAGCACTTGCCAGAATGTATTAGTTTCTGTGTTTGTAATAATGCACCTCCTGCCATGCAACAGGTGCATTTAGAGGCAGCTGCAATAGATTGCTCGTTAATGGAAGCAATCAGCGTGCTATTGCTTCCTGATGGCTTGAGGTGTAAATGCCTAAATAAAAATCATTTAACAGAAAGACACCCATATTGGCTCTGGTAGTATTTGCCTTACATACCTACTGTCAGTATTTAGAATTTAGATAAGTACTAATACAGCTGGATCAATAATTAAACATTTTCATCACTTCATTGGGAAACTGTGACTTGAATATCAAATACAATTAATGTTTTACTGCTAAATGACTTCACACTGCAATCTAAGAAGAAAGGTTCAGTTTGGGGCCAGTTTGTTAATACCCGTTCCCACTATGTATGTCTTGGTTTGTATACTATAAACCCATTTAAATGCCATACATCTTTCCCCATGTATCATTACAGCACAGTTTGTAATCCCTCCTTGCCTCAAAGTAAGAGAGTTTATGAACTTGTATATAAAAATGAAAGTCAAGTAAATACAACTCTTTATGTTGATAGCATTGTTTAAATGCTCTGACTCTCTATAGTTCCGCTGATTTGACCCTGCAATGTGTTGTGTGTCATGTGTGAGCGTATTGCTTAAAATGTCAATTAAACACTAGATTGATAAGACACATACGGTATATTTCAACTGACATAACTGGTCCATTTATCAGACACACAGGAAATGACTTTCACTCAGTTCCATTTCACTTACTTTCATCTCTCCAGGTGGGAATCTTGTCAATAGTTATGCAATCATGGCGTCGATACTCCTTGCGTCTCTCCTCCCGCTCTAGACGAAGCAGCCTCTCTGTGAAAGACAGTGACTGCAGTTTAGAATACAGAATACAGCTCGCCCAATATTAAGACTTCAGGCCCAAATGTGTCCAATATTCATCTCTAGAGAAAACTTTCATTATTTCTCATCATGCCAAATCATCTCCCAGCCCCTTTAGTTCACTTGACCACCATCAATACTACTTTACATAGTCCTTATAGCTTGGAATTATATTTGTTGTCCTGTCTCTGCCAAGATTCCTCTCAAGCAGTTGCACTAAAGTGTCCTGCTCCCCATGTCTACTTCTGCACCTCTCCCTGGCTCTCTACATTTCCCTTTTACATAAATATGACCCTTAATGCCATGTACATTAAACCCTCATTTGTTTTGCAAGGTAGCAGTAGATAGGAAGCTACGCAGCAGCATTCCTGGAGCTCGCCAGGTGCTTGTACGTCACCACGCCACGGATACAGCAAAACAACACAGGTTCTCCATTCCAATCAAACACTACACCAGCTGATTTCATTCGTTAGTCCCTCTTGTTAAGTTAAGAATGTGTTAATCAAAGAAAGCATCTTTCATCCTCTCTGGTGCGCAGTTAAGAACCACTGCACTGTTCACTATTGATGATCTTGTTGAGATTTAACTTCAACTACAATTTTCTGTCATTTAGAAGTGAGAGATGTTTTGGGTTATCATTTTGTTTGATTGGATAACAAACTACGACATAATTGGAACTATAAATACTCCATTCGATTGCTTCTATACTGATGTTTCCCTCATCATTGCTGCTGGAGGTCTCATGTTCATATCCACTGCCTGCAAAAGTGCCTCATCTTGACACCGTTACTCCAGCAGAATTTGTCTGTTCTGTAAAACAAGCTTTATCACAAATACGCGCTTCTCCTTAAATTCATCACCGGCCAAACACACTGTGGCCTTTGCTCATCTATACTGCGCTCCTCATTAATAAGGTTTAAATAAACTGGATGCGATGGGAAACAAAAGCAGCAAAGCAATTTACCACGCAACCCTGTTCCCCCATCTAAGTTGAATAATGTTGAGCTTTGTGGTTTGGTTCTGTGCATACATCAATAGCTTTCAAGACAATATGTAAAAGGCTACACAATTTAGTAAAAAGGGCCGTGAGTTATGAGACGGCACTCTTACATAAGGACATGTCTAAAATATTGAGGTAGTGGCGGCTGACTTCATTGTGGTGGGAAATAGATGGTCCTCAGACAACATCCGACGGTAGTTCAGGCTTATATTTGGGGTATTTTGCAGCGGGGGTATCTTCCCTTTCTAGGTTTTCTGTTCCCTGCCAGTCGTGTCATTCCTACGGCTGCTTTTATTCTACATGAATGGATAAAAAGGCTGTTTTGTCCTTAAACAACGGAAATGCTTCTTAGACTAGGCCGCGATGATTCATCACTCTGCTGAACTATTACATGGCAAACACTCTCAAAGCTTAACCTAGTTCCCATGAGAAATGAACAGGTTCAAATTGTGTTGAATTATATGTGAATATTGATAGAAAAGATTGTGTTGCTGAAGTTAAAGGGTTACTTAACACTAAGACCCATTACATCTTGTTGTTGATTGAATAGATTTAGTCTTTTCAGTCCTTTCACATTTTGGACCAAACAATCATAACCAAACACTTAAATAGTAAATAGAACTAGTCAAGTATATCAACAATATCTACACACAACCTTGTTCTATGAAAGAAGCAGTGGAGCCACATGTCCTGCTTGTGAAGGTTTGAGGTCTAGCTCTTATGGTTCTTATTATGAAGGCTACAGTTTTAGCTGTAGCCTAACCTTCTGGTTCTTTGACCAACAGCAGTGGTGTTGCACTCTTTGGATAGTTCATGTCAATAATTAACAGCATTTCCACATGCATATTGTTGACTGTGACGTTTTCCTAACAAGGCCAAAAGCACATGGGAGTAAATAAACTGGTAGGGCTAGACTACCAACATGTGGCTGAAACAAACACATTCGTTACATAGTCCCCTTTCTTGTATCATACAGTATCCTTGTGTTTACTTCTAGTTCTTGTTGTGTGGGGATCATCTGCCTACAGGACTACTTTATTCAGTTGCAGCGCACGTTGTTTGCAACTCGGGGCTAATGTTAGTGCATCACACAGGTGGAATGTAACATGAGTTGGTGCCACTCTAACGGCTACAATTATGACTGTGCTAACATAACGAGCATCCCAAGTGTAAGCGAGGACCAGGCGAGACGTTTTGTGTTGAACTGTGTTGTTGCGGATGTCAAACAAGGATTACCGGCTGCCAAACAGGCGCGCGACATCAGTGCGACATCTGCACAGCTCCATATGGGCTTACCAAACTGTCAAGATAGTACGGTTTATATCAGAGCAACAGCGGGGAAAGAGAAAAGAGTAGCTGTCAGTGTTCTAGCGTGGTTAGAATTCATGCTGTCTGCCATAGAGATAATGATAGCCTCATTCCCCCAAAACAAGCCTTACCTTTTTCAGGCTTCCAGTCCTTTTTCTTTTTGCTCATGCTGCCGGAATGGTTGGACTTCGAATGGTTGTTTTTTGACTGTGGCAACCCCAGGCTCACAGCGAAATGTGTTCCGGGGAAAACTGAAATATAAAGTGAAACAGCTCCTGGACGGATGGCTCACCTGTGAAGCTGTCAAATTTCTATGCACATCAGTAGATGTAACCTACCGTGATTGCGCCGTAAATTATGTGTACGAATCCTGGCCGGGTGATTGGGTGTAGCGGTTAAGGAAGTGGGAGTGTGATTGGTTCAACTAGACGTCACTCAAAAAGTCCCGCACAGAAGGAAGGCAAGGTAGGTTGTTTCCGGTGGGTTTACCCTCCTCGCGCGTGAGATTGTATGCTAGTAACGCTGCTGTGACGGATGAACAAGTGACCGTGTTAACTAGTGACTTACGTGCCTGAATCCATCCACGTTTGCTTTCACTGACTGCGAATGACAGAAAAACGAAAGTGATACTGTAGTAATTCCAAGAACTCTTAATCATTAGTAAGATGAACCGCCCCGATATTATTGGAATCCCTGAACTAAATATTGGTTTTAAAACTTTCTGCCAAAACTTTCAAATGTACCAGAATAGCTTTTTAAATGGAAAATAAGCTAATTATGCCTACAATACCAAATACAGAAGCATACACAAATATATTTTTAATGTATTATGTAATATACTACAATATACTGTATATTATATGAGAATATTACAATATGCAAATATACGCACAATATCACACAACCGAAACAAGATTGCAGTTGCTAGAATTACATTGATCATTGTACAGTGAGTAAATATCAATAGTAACAACCACTACAGCACCGAAAATCATAACAAAAACGAAAGTGAAAACATTCAAGTAACTGACACCAAGATAGCGTGGTTGCTTTCGGCAGCCTGGAAATAGAAACTTGACGAGTGTTGTAGTTGAACTTTAAAATAGAACTAACATGTCCTAGATGCATGTATTGGTGTATTAGTTGCATTCTAATGTAATCAAGCTGCATCAAATTGAAATTCCTAAGGCAAAGTTCCAACATGTGTTTTACCTACCTTGAGAATGGTTGTATATAATAATATAAACCAGAAGGGTGCTTATTAGAGAATCCCAGTAAATCTGAAAACACATTCCAGTCCAGCACATCAAGGCCTTGTTTTTTTGTTTGTTTTTTGGTTCAGATCTTTTTGCTGTTTTCTTTAATGTCCAAATGTTGAATAAAGTGAAAATGCTTCAATAAGTGTTTAAATATTATTTAGATCTCAGCAACATTGTAACAGTTTGAGCATCATTTTGCCAATTAAACAAAATTGTGCATGCGGCTTACAGATAAACATGCAGATGCACATAAGCCCATTTGTGTTCGAACCAGAATAGTATAGAATACAGTATTTTATAGAACAGACCAGATCCTTCCACTACTTCAGGCTGTCATATGTGAGTGTCTGGTTCCAGGGACCACCGTCTGTCATCTGTTGTGTTAGCACTGTTCTGGTCCAGACCCATCTGCTCCTTAAACCACTGACATGATCTGAGGGAGAAAATGTATCAAGCTCAAGCTGCGCTGGGATCCAACTCCAGGTTGTATGCTTCGTGTTTAATTGTGAAACACAGTCAGTTAAGGGGATAACGCTGAATTATTTTTTGGAGATGACGTTACAATAAAGTGGTCTTTGCACAATTATCCTCTGCACTACTCAAGTATCACCGCTAGATGTCAATCTTGCGACGTAAGAAAGTAGCAAAACACAGCGGAAGACATTGAAATTCTGGAAATGATATGCCACACAACGTCTTGTAAAAGGCTCATGATTCCCAGCTAATCCTGTACAGAATGGCATAGACATTGTTGGGAGTGTGTGTTTTCAAGCCAAACACTGCTTTGCATAAGCCAGTCCAATCTGTTTGGAATTCTCTCTATTGTAAAATTTCAGTGCATGCAGTAAGGTGCCATATTGGGTGTGTACACTGCACTCCAAACAGGAAAACACAAGTTAAGCTCCTAATCTCTAAAAGTATGCACTACTGTAGTGCCATTGAGCGAGATGTTGAATTTTGAGCAACTGGTCCGTTCTTTGCTATTTGTATAGCAGTTACAAATCAGACAACAAAAGTAACACCATGCAAGCTGAAATGTCTACATTGTGTTGTATAGTTGGTGTGTTATAACTTAAATGCAGGGTGTTTTTAAACAGTCACAGATATCAACAAGTCATAATTTGTCTAATGCACATGCATTCTTAATTACATTTCACTGATGGCTATTGTTATCCATACACATGCAAAGCAACACAAGCAACATACTGTACATAGTCTGACTATGATGAGCTGCATAAGAGGTTTCTGCAGACGCTTCTTGGCCTTTTCTTCCTCCTAATGGATCTGCAAGGGAATTTGTACATACCAAACAGAGGAGGATCTATTTGTGTAAGACTGCGTAGGCAATTGTTATTGTCATGGTTACTGTATAAAAAGATTGAATTGGTAGCTGTACCTACAAGTCAGACGCAAGAACAGAGAATTGTCTCACTCTGTTGATAGTTTGATATGCTTTTCATATCCCACCTACGATCATAGCAACATAATTACAGCAAGCATTGCACAAAATTATCCAATGTTTAAAGTGAGCCCCAAGGCTAAAGGAATTATGGAAATTGTTGTTTATAGGTGTTCTTGAGTCAATATTCCTAAACCCTTTGATGTTTTCTTTTCTCTGAGGGGATTATATCATCATGATTGTTCTCAATCAATGACTGGTGATAAAAGACATGAAATGTTTAATAGAATAATTGGTATTTTCACAGACATCCTAATCCTAGTTCATCACTAGGATTCATCACAGCACACATACTTCTACCTAGCGGGAATCTAGTACATTAAAAAACGTAAGTTTATTGAGAAAATTGAACTTGAGCCAGTTACAGATTGTGCAACTGGTCCTTAATGTTTTCAGGGGGAGGCCTTAGAATATTTAGGGTTTACATATTGTCAACAAACCATAAACAGGTTGCAGGAATCATTTACTCTTGATGAGGTTTTACAAACATTAAACCCTGTGGAGTGAACAGTTTCTAAAGGCAGTAACACTGAGAGAACAGTTTAATCTCTGAGCCAACTTGCATGAGCACAGATGTTCATTACATATCAGCACAACTGTAAACATATTTTACTAAATACTTGTGATGTATTCACTGGTGGAAATAGTGCACCCCACTGGCAGAGCATCTGCACTGTGATTGCTGAGTGCTGTCTCTGAACCAGTGCCCACACTCAACATGAAGATATTAGTCAGCGCTCATGTGGTTCAGTTGATGGTTTTTGTGGCTTCTATATCAAACATTTGTCCATACGTAAGTGTAGTATGTGTATATCTTGCTTATCTGCTGCACAGATGTGTAGCTTTCTGGTTTTGATAGAAATTAATCAAAGGTTTTTTGTGTGTTAGATATCTTCATATTTTGTGGTACAAATAGAGTTTTTCTGAGGGAGAGAAATACTGTACTCTTTGAAATAATGTCGTAGCTATCGTTGTTGTTGTGGTGGTGTTATGCTGTAGTGAAATGTGTTTGCAATACTTCCCGTCCTTGTGTGCATGAATGGGCTGGACAAAATATTAGAAACGCTTTTCAATCCAAAGCATTCTTACATAACAATACTCTAACTTTGGTCGTACTAAGTACCACTGAGTTGAATCAACACCTCTCAGACACAATGTCAACAAATACTGACCATTACCTAATGAGGAAACTTGAAAAATATGTTTTTTTATATAAAATAAGATGTGCTATGTCAAATGATTTAGATCAGAGTTTTTCCATAAACATACTATTAGAATAATATTCCTTTCAGTCAGAGCGGACAGTTTACACATTTATCAACATTTTAAGCATATGGAGTTTGGTGACCTCACTCCCAGTACGGCCCCACCCACAGGCTCCCTGAGTGAAAACACCGGTGTAGATCTGCAGGACCTTTATATTGAAAATTAAATGTATCTTCATATATTTACTGTCCTTGATTTTTTAAGATGATTAAGTACTGGCTGGCAGATTGCTATCATGGTCTCTGGTTTTGGCATGTTTAAAGTTTTCTTTTTTTTCAATTTTGGTATTGTGATGTACAGACAGAATTTCCACGGTTTCAGGGTTTGAGGTTGGATTAACAAAGCATCACATTGTGATGTTCTTCCTGCAAGAGACCTACGGATTGTAGCTTTGGCAAATGTTTTGAGACGGCTCCCTTTGTTTGCTTTACTTTTAAGCCCTGTCCTGCCTGTCTCTTCACACCAGAGCATTGCTGCTTTCTGCCTGCTCGAACCAGCAGGAATTCCTCCCTGATCGCTGGCTGAACTCAAGTTAAAACTATTTACTGTGGATAGATGTGTAATATATCAAAACAGATGCATTAAAGAGTTTGGTCCAATGCTTTCTTTTTCTGAGTTCTCATTTTAGCTGGATTTCTGTGCTAATTATTGGCATGTTGCTCTATTTCATCAACTAATATACTTACCTAAAGATTTTGACTTAACAATGTGCTTTACAATCAGAAATCTTGGTTATCCATCATATCTAGGTTGTTTTTAATTACATTTTACATAATTAAGTGGTCTGAAACACAAGTATTTGAACTGATTCATGTAGGTTCAGATTATGCAAGCACTCTGGCATTTGTCATCCAAATGATAATGATAAAATGATAATGATAATAGGAATGACCACAGATTTCAAATAGCAATTCACCCCTCTACTCTGTAAAGTTTGGTGTTCCACAGGGTTCTGTACTGGGTCCAATACTTTTTTCAATTTACATGCTTCCATTTGAGACCAAATTCATAGCACTGATACAGATTTCCATTGTTATGCGGATGACAAAATCTAGTTTCCACAGAGACCTGATGGCATGCGATACTAAAGCTACCCCCCAAAAAGGCAATCTATCCCTCTCCAGTTCTCCATGTCTGCACCCTGACCCCTGCTCTCTCTGCATTAATTGCTCAACAGCTCTCTTTCATCACTGTTGGCTTGATCCAAAATAAACATTACACTGCACATTATGATTAAAGAATGTGTTTTGGTCCACTCAAATCTACTTGGATCATAAACATAGAAGTTTCTGTTAAACATCAGTGATGATACGTCTTTGTGATGACTGGGGTTATGCTGAACAAGTATATCATTTTAGTTTGCCAGATTTATGATTCAAGTTGCACAGTGTACATTGACAGAAACAAAAGTTTAGCTACTGACTCTTCTTCAAAACTATCGCAAAGGTACATCGGCAAAGATGATTTACAGACCTTAACAATAAAACATGTCTAGACAGCATGCAAAATAGCTGGAGGACTCAAACAGCACACCTCAGATCGGCTTATGACTTTTCCGAAATGTTAGAATTGTCACAGAGGCTCTAAATCCATCTACCGCTACACTACTTAGCACTACTAAGTCACTCCTTGCACTGAGGCATGAATCAAATGTTTTTCCAGAGGGTTTAATTATCTGCTTCTTGACAGGCTCAGCACAGAAACAGCCACCCTGTATCTCACCACTGTTGTGCTGGGGAAAGCAAAGTGATTATTGTAGACTTGAGTTGCAGCTGTGGGACCTAAATTCGCACCAAAAATACCTTTTGAATGAATCATGGCCTCTGATTAAAAGTTCTCGGTTGTCTAACCTGACACACAGCTTGCAATTTATCCAGGAATATGCAGCAAAGCAGAGCTGAAAAACAGTAACACTGCAACGATTTCAGATGAAGCATTAACAAATGTTGCACATTTACTGAAACAAATTTCCTCAAGCCAGTTTTATGCGCGTATCAGCGAACAAAAGAATGATACAGTTTAACTTAAACAAGCACAATTACATTTTTGTTGGTAGTGTGTGTTGCCTGGCTATTTTCTCGCTCTCAGAAACTGCCTTCTGTTGTGTTCTGAATCTTCAGGCCGGCAAGAAGGACTCCAAGTTGAGAGAGGTCACAATTAAGCTATTTATTAAGTAAATGAGATAAAAGTTGTGCTACAAGGCATTACTCAGCTGAGGACTCAAGTGCTTCGGTGGTCCATAGACTGCAACCAGTTAGCTATCTGCACCTCTGCACTAGAGTCCCTAACTCTGGATCAACATGCATTATAAACTATTGAAAATGTGGGTGTATCTCCTCCTTTGTGATGGTTTCTGGTTGGTGGTCCCCTCCTTTTGGCACATCCTTCTTCATGCTTCCTGTGCATTGCAGATGATATGATAGTGGCATCTTCCCATATTGATTATTCAATCTCTACTTCTTCCAGTGATCACATCCTGCAATAACCTTGACGTACAACATAGAATGCATACAGTCCCCTGACTCACTCATTGATCCTGAAAACCTCTGGACTTGATATCACTGTCTTTTGATAGACATTCCACTCAACAACACAGTGCTCTGTATTGTCTTGCATTGTCCACTCATACTATCTGACTCAGCATGTGAACTTCGTACCTCCCCGCTGTGGAAGAAGAAGAATCTGATCTTGTCAGTTATGATCACCTTAGTTGGATCTTGTTAGTGAGCTTCCTGTGATCCAAATCTCTCTCTGAATCTGCAGGCTTCTCTGTATCTTACTTAAACCTTACACAGATTACATGAGTTCACATTACACAATTCTTAATGACAAGCACAGGTTAGAGGAAATGAATATAATCAAACTCATCACTTCACACATCTATGCAGGTGCTTCTTCTTTGCCAGTGAATGCCTGCGCAATCACTTTCTCTTGCCGATCCGCTTCATAAACACTGCCTTATACTCACTCCAAAGTCTGCATGTACCTCTTTCAGTGAACATGCTAAGTGCTGCTTCTGCTTCACTGACCTTTAAATAACTGTTCTTAGACCAGAACCCTCTCACTTTGAGTTTCATCTGTCTGCCTTTTACAGTCTTCTCTTGCGCTCCAGCAATTCCGTGTTCATCTCTATAAAAGCTTGTATTTGCAAGTATAATACTCCTTGATTTATCTGTTTTGAAATTTGACCCCATTTACGGTTATAATATAACTTCTTCAGCAGGTTTTTAGTACAAGGTACAGTAGAACTGGTGGTCATGTCATCCATGATTGCTCACGTTGCTGGAACACGCTGTTCTTCCTGAAACCTCTCTTTGCCTTCAAACTCTGAGATGCCATAATAATGGCTTCAGTTGCAGCAGAAAAAATGTTTAATGGTGAAATCCTGGCATTGTGCTATGCTGCTCTGAAAACCTACAGGTGTGAAGCAAAACTGTATGTCCTGAATATTTCCTAATTAGCCCCTTGATTTCATCTAAAGCCCTAAAGAATTTTAATACTTCCCAGAGTAAGCTATGTGGAACAGAGCCTGAGGCATTTCCTTTATTATTTTTTATTGGGGTAATTTGACATGACACAGACAGAGGTGGGTGTAGTACAGTGTACTGACAAAATAAAATAGGATGGCCACTGGGCAGACATACAATGAAAACAAAGGCAATGACAGAATAATAACACAACACAGGATCTGATTACGGATTGGCGTATGTTATTGGGAGAGATGTGTTTGAATGTTTTTTACTGTACGTGTGTGTGCATGCATGTTTGCGTATACGTTAATTTGGTCATATGGTTGAGCTGCAAAAAAGAAATAAAAGATGCTTTTGTAAATTTTTATTATCATAATTTATAATTCCACTTTTATTTAGACTGTGGGATTGGAAACATATAAAATACATCAACCAGTGCCCAGGATAATCCATGATTTCATGATTTCTTAGGTCAGTAAGAGCATAGAAGATTCGTCTTGATTTCTTCTACAAGGTACAGTTTATTTAAGATAAGATGAGATAAACCTTTATTAGTAAGTGGACATCAACAGATGTCTCCACAGACATCAAAGTGTAGATATGAACAACCACAGTTTTTTCAGTGATGGACTCATCCAGTTTTTCTTCTGTTAAACTGGATGAGTGAATTTTAGTAAAATTGATGCAAATCTAACCTTTCCAGCTTTGTGCTTCTGTCTTACTGTATGTGGCGTTGTGTTTGATTGAGTGGGAAGCCTCCCCTGAGCAAAAGCAGCAGTGTCAGAGCAAGGGAAAAGATAATAAGGTAGGCATTTATCTTCACTCCGGTGTATTGATATTAGGACATTGCAATAATCCAGTCTGAGGGTAACAAATGCATGAACGAGGTTTACATGATGTGGAATAACAATGACCAGCCTTACTACATGATTCATCCATAATTGTGGATACAAATCATGAATGATGGATTAAATCCACGCAGAAGAGTAATGACAAAAAGGAAAAAGATAGATAGATGTTACATGTTTTGTTGTGTGAATTGTTGTGTCCTGTACAGGATGAAGAGAGATTTGTGATGTCATCTCAGATTGAAGAAGGCGACAAAGAGAGAGACAAATGTCCCTATGGCCCAAGAACTGGCTACACTGGCCTTATCATAGGTAAAAACCCTCCAGCACTTAGTAATCAGTCTAAATTTGGATTAATTGCTAATGAGTTGATTGATTTTCCTCCAGACCAGCAGCTGTACACAGCTTCTCAATATGAGTTTGGGAGTTATTCAAATATTCGCCGCAACTCTCAGAAGATGCTCCCACACGCTGGCTGAATGATGAGAATGTTGAGTGGAAAGAAAGTATTGATGATGAGTGTATAATGATAGTATCCTTGCATCAACTAATGAAATTGTTGTATGATCCATAACCTTTGCCTCTCCCATAAAGAGGCAGACTTTGTCGGCTTGGGGCTGGTGAGGGAGAGCAAGAGCAGCAGCACTGGCGATGATGATAAGGTTTACTTCTTCTTTAACGAGAAGAACCAGGACGCAATGACTTTGTACAGTCACAGCAGAGTGGCAGGAGTGGCACGTGTGTGTAAGGTGAGGGCAGATTTTTGAAACCGTGAGTGAGGTTTTGTGCCACTAAAACTGTATTCCTGTACCAGGAATACCAAGCGGTACAGACATTCCCTCACACTGACACACATTTCCAGGTTCAGGCTTGACTGGTACACATGGTGAAGACTTTTGAATGAACAAACAAATGAACCCTGCAAAACCTCGCAAACCCTGGACCAACAGCTTTATAAACTGACAAGAACAAAGGGATTGTGAATGTATGAGGAACTCTATCTACAAAAACCTGGAACTTGTACTTTCGCATTTTCTATTTAATGACAAGGGAAGTTATTTAGAGTTAACAACCAATGTGTGTAGGTCAAGAGGTCTGAAGGGAAGGTTAAGGCACATTGGTATTATTATTATTATTATTATTATTCTACACTCAATCATACTCAGGTGTGCAAAAAGTGAAAGTTTATAAATGTGTTTGAAATGAATGCTGCTCGTTGAAATGTAACGCAACAACCTCAGAAATTCTATTATACATTCCTGTTTGGAATGCTTTATTTGAGGAGTATTGACACCATTTCCCCCCCAAACAGAATTACAGAATTAGTACAGAACAAGCTCTGTACTGAGGTGTCTGAAATGAGAGAAGCATTGTTGAAAGAGCTCTTACATTGTTTCTCCTTTTATTTTCATCAAAGGGCCAAAATGGGAAATGTCCATGAAAATATATACTTGGATAACAGCACTGCTATTTTTGTTGCTATATTAAAGGGATTAAGTGGATACATTTAACATTCATATTGAAATACAGTGTTTCTGGAATCATGCTGTTAAATGCTGTAGAGTCCTCAAGGGAATCATTCAGTCACTACAAAGAATTATGTTTCCTAGTGTAGTCTTCTTCTTTTGTTTACCAGATACCTGTGGATAAATGTGTCACATTGTTATTTCATTGAAATGAGAGTGAAGTGATGAAGTGAAGTCCTGCATCATTCCCTCAACACAGTCTGCCAAGGCACCTTTCTATGTGTGGTTGTGTGTAACAGTCACATGAACTCATCAATCATTTGCTCAAGTTACTAGAAGTGTGAACTTCCATAAACCTCAGTTTGAGAAGTGTCTATATATGAACTCAGGGTGAGCACTGTTTTAGTTTGGGTTGCATCTTTATTATGTAACATACACGTAGATCACATGGAGTCCACATTCATAAGCAGTACAGTATTTAATCTTTTCTCTTATACTTAAGAGTTGGTGTATTTGCTGATGATTAACTTGATCTTGTCTCTGCATCTGGAGAAGTTAAAACATTGATGAGACAAAGCAGAACCAGCAGCGAAGCTCTGTCCATGATGAACTGGAGAGTTTCATTTTATTGTGATACCCACAGCTCTTTATAGACTCACTGGAGAGAGGAAGCATGACACACACACACGCGCGCGCGCAAGTATTGACCACTTGTCACTTGTTTTGACTGAAACTCTCTGTGATTCCTTTTGATTGCAGATTTATTCTATGTATCTTATTCTATGTAAATGAGGCACCATTTATATTTCATTTAACAAATTACTGTTGTTACATTCAGCGTAACAAGCTTCCTGAATCTAAACAAGGCTATGGTTTAAAAGACGGGGCTCTTCTATTATGACCGGCGCCGCTTTTACAGTTTTTACGGTAATGGCTTAGCGAGGAAACCGCAGAGACCAATTGCATGCGAGTTTAAACCATCCCACGTGATACTACTCAAGCCAATCAGGTTTATGCCTATGGCGGTAAAAAATGTGACTCTCCACGCAGACAGGTGATTGCTGAATCAGAGCCAAGTTGAAGACGGAAGCGGAAAAAGAAAGAGCGACACCGGTAAGTGAAAATGTTGTTGTGCTTTAGCATGTAAGTCTCTGCTTTAGCATAAAGTCGGAACATTTTGCTGACGTGTGTTAAAACTTAGAGATATATACAGACGACTGAGCCGGAGAAAGTTGAGAAATAGGAGTGAGGCGGAGAACGGGAAATGGTGCTCTCCAAAATTGTGTAGTCGACATACTTGTTCAGAATCGGTGTTCCGTATTAAAAGTGCAAATGTGAAACGGCATTATGAGACAAAACATTAAGGTTTTCAACAAATATTGCCGCTAAATTCTGAAGTGAGAAAACAAGTGGTCTTAGAGCCCATTATGAGCAGAGTCCACCGGGATCCGCACATTCAATGTTCACTCACAGCGGCTGGTATTATTCTTTCCTCGTTTTGTGTTGAGATTTATTATCTGTGAAATCAGTTGAGTCAAGATGTGAAACAGAAAATGGGAGATTCAAGCATTTGCTTCCTTTATTTTATGTTGAGCATTTTATTTGAACATGCTGAATTATATTTTGAAATGCTACTTTAACTTGGTACATATATGTTCTATGTTACGTGACAATGAATATTGTCAAAACGTTTTTGAATCGTACTAAATTCATTGATTTGACAGTCCGGTATTGATTACAAGCAGATGTTGATACAACGGGGCTACTTAAATATCACACTACATAGGTAGTGATCACGCCATGATCTTCCAGACCTTTGCTCCGAGAAATTTTCTCTACTGGCGCTCTTTAAATTGTAGTTGAATAACCCTGCTCTACAACATAAACATATCTGCTCCATGACGGAGCCGAATCCAAACGATTTTATTTAATTGTTTTTTTTCATTTTTTATTTAGTTTTATTAATATATTTATAACTTTAATTAAATGTATTTAAATGTATTTAAATGTATTTAATGTATTTTGTATTTTGTTGAATTAACTTGTGTCCTTAAATGTCTAGATTAAATTACATTTAAATAACTTTATTTTCATTTAATTAATTTCAATTCATGTGGCATGTTGAGCTTGAAATTCTCTGCTTTAGCATGAAGCCAGATAATTTTGCTGACGTCTGTCTGTTTCCTTCACATTTTCCAGGGTTGGTGGTTTGGTGACCCAGGGACTAAGCAGCGGTACATCGGTGTGATGATGCTGACGCTGACACAGAGGTAAATGCTTAGAAGTCATGACGTCTGGTGGCTATTCTGCACAATATCTTAACATCAGCTTTGACGCGCTTTGTGTGTCTGTTGTTTCACTCCAGCATTATTGCCGAGCTAAAGCTGAGAGACCCGATGTTCCCGGACGTGGCTCACAGCATCCTGATTCGCAGGGTCATGATGGGCTCTCCAGCCAACAGGTTAGCATGTGTACAGATTCGTTTAGATTGTTTACAGATTTGTTAACATGTTCATTTGTTAACGTGTGCATCTCTGCCCTTTTGGCCGACAGGACCTCTGCTTCCCCATGTACTCAGACAAGAGCTCAGATTTCAAACTAGACTTGGTTGAGAAGCTGTTTGCCATTGATACACAACACAGGACGCCAGTCACCACACAGGTATGTTACGGTTAAGACGACTGTACTGAGGACATCCTTGATCTAATGTAGGGAAGGTTTCCTCATCCCTCATTCACTCATTGTATCTTTGTCTGTGTCTCAAAGGCAATGGGAGGCTTGGACCTGGACATGTTGGCTCCCTACATCCCCATGGACGATGACTTCCAGCTGCGCAGCCTGACACCGGAAGAGCCCATGTCGTGTGGATCACTCACATCTATTGAAAGCTCTTCTTCTCACAGCACACAGGAGGTGCACAGCTCCTATCCCAGCTCGCCATTCAGCGGACAAAGCAGTCATGCAGCATCACCGGCCAGGCGCCGCCCGAGTTGTTGGATGCTCCCGATCCAGCTGCAATGATCGCTAAGAGGTAAAGTAGGTGTCCACAAACTTTACTGCATTTCCCGCGGCAGATCTAATTTATGTTGCTAAGTCACTGTTACTGTGTTGCAGGGTCTCACAGTTAAACAAAGAAGCGTCACTCAGGACCCTGGCAGCTCAGAACCTACAGCGCAAAAGAAAACTGTCTGAAATTCTTGGACAGGTGAGTCATCAACAGCCAGACATTGTTCACACATCAGGCTTGACATCTACACATGCAGGGTTTTAGCCTCTGTGTTTGATGTTTTCCCCAGGGAGCATTGCTCAACGACCAACAAGAGCAGAAGAAGATTTTGAAGGTCTCCGAGTCAGAGGCACCGGCTGCTGTCTCCCATCGGACCATGCTTCTACTGCCCACAGGTGAAGTAACCCATCGTCCTGACAACGCTTTACATGTTTCAGCAAGCTCTGCAGAACCGCAGTGATGATCTGCGTTTTCATCTCTTTCAGATTGGGCGAGTCGTCTGCTGGGCAGCACGTCAGAGAGCAGCTCCCTCTTCACCTTGCCGCACTTCACCCGCGACGGTCAACGCCCCCCTGCAGGGCCAGCAGTACCTCCTGCTGGGAGAGGTGCTGCTGCTGCTCTGGACCATGTTAACTGAGTCGATGCTCAGCCTGCTCACTGCTGGATCAGACTGGACACTACAGTTTCTCCCCAACATTCTCAGTCCCTCTCTAAGGCCCCGCCCCTTATTTATGTATCTGTATGAGTCTGACCTTAGTTTGGCTGCCGCTTATGCACTTCATGTGATATCTGCAGCATTCCACCATACAAACGCCACAGCAGTGTCTTGGGTTTTCGTGCAAAGGGTTCCTTTTTCCAGCAGGTCACCACTGAGTCTGGGGCTGCTGACAGCAATGTATTGTAAGCTAAAGTCTCACAATTTCTACTTTCTTAAAAAGAAAACTATTACCAGCAATTTATATCAAGCCTTTTATTTTATTTTTCTCGTACTTGTATGTTGTAGTACTTGTTCTTAACTAATGTGTTTACTCCACAATTATAAACTTATTGTTTAAACCTTGAGTGGTCTGAATGTTCTCTCCATTTAACGGTTATCAGTCTGAGGTAAATACATTGAATTGTGTAGCAGTCCAGTACATGCCTCTTTAATACATTACGGTAAGTGTGTTACTGTACAGAAGTTCATTCATATTTCACTTGTGTGCGAACTAGATTGTGATGGAGGAGGTGAGGATGGACTCAGTGATGGAAGAGTAGAAGTGCACCATCATTGTCTTTGGCAGGTTGAACTTCTTCAGCAAGTGGGAGCTGATGTTGAGCTCGGGGTCCTGGGAGATGATGGATCCCAGGAATCGAAAGGACTCCACGGTGTCAGCTGGGGAGTCACACAGAATGATAGCGGGTTGAGTCAGAAATCCACAGCCATCTCCTCAGTGTTCAGAGCATTAATCTCCAGATTGTTCTGCCTGCACCAATTCACCAGACGGTCAATCTCCCGCCTGTAGGCGGACTCGTCCCCATCAGAGATGAGTCCGATGAGGGTGGTGTCTTCCCTGAACTTCAGGAGCTGGACCGACAGATGGCTGCAGGCGTTGGTGTATAAGGAGAAGAGCAGAGGAGAGAGAACGCAGCCCTGATGGGAACCGGTTCTTAAGTAGTGTTTGTGAGTTGCTCAGTTGATGGTGGTCAGTATAATACCATTGATCCATGCCCTGCTCTACAACATAAACATATCTGCTCCATGACGGTCTAGTATTGTGTGCCTGTAAATACGGTGTGTCTTTTGGGTCTAAATCCAAAGGAGAAAGTGTTATGTCATTGTTTTATTTTTATTTATTTATATATTTATAATATAATTAAATGTATTTAAATGTTTTTAATGTTTTTTTTAATTTAATTTAATGTATTAACTTGTGTTAAGTTAAATTTCTTTTATTAGATTAAATTACATTTAAATAACTTTTCATTAAATTAATTTCAATTCATGTGGCATGTTGAGCTTGAAATTCTCTGCTTTAGCGTAAAGCCGGATCATTTTGCTGACGTCTGTCTGTTTTCTTCACATTTTCCAGGGTTGGTGGTTCGGTGACCCAGGGACTAAGCGGCGGTACATCGGTGTGATGATGCTGACGCTGACACAGAGGTAAATGCTTAGAAGTCATGACGTCTGGTGGCTAAGCTGCACAATATCTTACCATCAGCTTTGACGCGCTTTGTGTGTCTGTCATTTCACTCCAGCATTATTGCCGAGCTAAAACCGAGAGACCCCATGTTCCCGGACGTGGCTCACAGCATCCTGATCCACAGGGTCATGATGGGCTCTCCAGCCAACAGGTAAGCATGTTTACAGATTTGTTAACGTGTGCATCTCTGCCCTTTAGGCCGACAGTGGACTATACCTCTGCTTCCCCATGGACTCAGACATGAGCTCAGATTTCAAACTAGACCTGGTTGAGAAGCTGTTTGCAATTGATACACAACCCAGGACGCCAGTCACCACACAGGTATGTTACGGTTAAGACGACTGTACTGAGGACATCCTTGATCTAATGTAGGGAAGGTTTCCTCATCCCCCTTTCACTCATTGTATCTTTGTCTGTGTCTCAAAGGCAATGGAAGGCTTGGACCTGGACCTGGACATGTTGGCTCCCTACATCCCCATGGACGATGACTTCCAGCTGCGCAGCCTGACACCGGAGGAGCCCATGTCGTGTGGATCACTCACAACTTTTTAAATCTCTCCTGCTCACAGCTCCTATCCCAGCTCGGCATTCAGCGGACAAAGCAGTCGCGCAGCATCACCGGCCAGGCGCCGCCTGAGTCGATGGATGCTCCCGATCCAGCCGCAATGATCGCTAAGAGTTTCCCTCTTAGCGATCATTGCGGCTGTCATTTGTAGGTGTCAACAAACTTTACTGCATTTCCTGCGACAGATCTAATTTATGTTGCTAAGTCACTGTTACTGTGTTGCAGGGTCTCGCAGTTAAACAAAGAAGAAGCCTCAGGACCTTGGCAGCTCAGAACCTACAGCGCAAAAGAAAACTGTCTGAAATTCTTGGACAGGTGAGCCAGACATTGTACACACATCAGGCTTTACATCTACACATGCAGGGGTTGAGCCTCTGTGTTTGATGGCTGATGTCATGACTTTTGATGCATAGATTACTTTATGTGGTTAACACAGAAAGGGTGTATTAAAACTGGATTACCTGTCTGTGTGTGCATGTATTTGTGTTGCTGTCTTTAGGAAGAATGTGAAAGCATCTGCAGTGTGTCGGTTCTTCCTGTCTAAGGTTCAAGAAGCCTTTCAAGGACCCTACATGGAGAAGCAAGATTCTGGCTCTAAATGGAATGCATACAGTGGAAAGATCCCTGACCCAAGACCAGGAACAGTAAATACGGACCCACCCATGGAGCGCGCACGCACGCACGCACTGGAGAGAATGCAATGGAGTGGTAAGTGAAATAAAAGTAAGTGTAAATGGGTGTAAAATCAACGAATTAACCAATATAAACATAAACATAATTTTCTGAACGGCTTAAATTTATTTTTTTCTTTCAAAGTCTAAATTTTACCTTTTCAAAACTAAATGCCTCTTACATACTTCCCGTTGACAAATACAGATTGAAAAAAAAAAGAATTTCAACAACACCAGCAAATAAAGATCATCGTAGGTTATACACTTCTCGAACAATAAATACATGTGATTGTTTTATTGCAGTGTAGAACTGAACCGATCGCCTCGGAAAAATGACGTTAGTTGAATCACGTGGGCTAATGTTTGGGTGAACGCACTTCCTTAGCAACGTATATCTGAACCAGGAAGCAGTTTGGATGCTGCCGCTGCGCTGACTAGCTGTGGGTAGCAAACAGGGAAGAGAGAGTATTTACTTGCAAAGTTTGTTTTTATTAAATCCATTGGTTCAATTGTCATTCGCGCGTATCAAATGTATGCCAATTGCCGCCGTTCTTACCTGCTAAGCCTGCTGCGCACATAGGAGGAGTAAAAATCGTAAGTTGAGTTTGTTTTGGCAGTTTTGTTAGCTAGTTAGCTAACAGGCTAACGAAAATACAAAACTACTTGTTTTGCAAGAACTCTTCTGCTCTTCTTATCCTCTTCCGTGTTGCCCATATATCGGTACTTGATATATACTCAATATGGTGTATTTGTAAACAGAGACTTTAAACTGTCAGCTTTAACATTACTTCACCAACTTGTGCTACTGGGGGATATCTTTGTGTATTCACTTTCCACTTTTGAATCTCCCCAAGAACACAGCCACTAACGCGATTGTTGTCTGCGACAGATCCGCTAAAGTGACCGTTGCCGGCTGCACTGCACTGGAAAGAGAAAGTGCTGACATTGCGAAGCGTTTTTAAAATCTTAATGAATGAAGACGAACATCAAGACCACCACTGTACCTAATAGAGGCAAAGAGATATCGAGATATTTTTGTCTTGATGCCAAATAAGATTGCTGCATAGTGTGTTAGATCATCTTACCATACGTCATCAACATTGAAGTTTTAAACAAATTTCCCACTCAGTTGCTACAAAGCTTTTTTTTTTTTGCAATTTGTTTTTATTGAAGCAAACATTGTACATGACATTGTGCATACAGTTGTAGGATATTTTGGAGATCATTTTTATATATTAGAAAGAGGGGAAAGAGAGAAAGATAGAGAGAAGGAAGGAAGGTTGTATTATCACTACTATTGTTGTTGAACTTTATACATAGACCCTGAGGTAGAGTACAAGTAGATTGGAGTTGCAATGATGTCATAGGGTACATACAGATCTTACAGGATGATGTCAAACAGCAACAGCAACAGCTACAAAGCTCTTAAGTGTGTTTGACCTCAGACATTGCTAGATTTTGATGACTATTCTAGTCTTGAATTAGCCGACGACCAAGGATGTTCAATATGTTTTATCTGACATCAGAAATGGATTGCTTAAGTGAGCTGCAATCACTCAAGATTTTTGGAGAACATTATCACTTTGTCAGTTAATTGATTTACTGTTGATGTTTCAATTCCAGGATGGCACAATAAAGTCATCAACTTATTTCCTATATGGTCTTTGATATTAAATCAAAAGCAATGATACTGGACTTTGGGGACTTATTCAATCAATGCTAACTGGTTAAGACTGCACATGTGGAAGTAATCAAAACAGGGGTCTGAATACACACTCACAAAAAGAGTTTTCTGTAGAAGCCATTTCTTAATATTCATTCTAAAACTAGCCCTATATCATTCCTGTCCACCTAGATATCTAAATTACCTGCTGGCTTATTTTGTTGACCCCCTGAGCAAAATGTAATCATTATACGTTTTGTAAATGTGTTTGAGAAAGCCAGAATGATTTGTCCTAGATTAATGTCCACAACTACACACCTGGTTTCCTTGAAACCCTGTGCAGTGAATTGGCCCCAGACGTTTACATAGTTTCACTTCAATCAAACACTTCACTAACAGAATTGAGCTACAGCAATTAGTTCAGGTAAAAATGTGCTTACTCCAGGCTCTCAAGAACACTCTTGCAGGAGTCCCTTTGGCTCTGTATAGTCCATCAAAACATTTCTTGACACTTTTGTATTTTATATATCTGAAATATTAACCTTTTTATTGCTGTTTCTTTTTCAGGCGTGCTGTTGAAATGACTTCCTTACCACCGTCTGATAGGCCATGATTGGCTTCGCGAGTTATGCAGGGGTTATGGAAAATGTAATGAATTCTGCTGAAGAGCAGCAACCCTCCCCGCCCCTGGCCAATTTAGTCTGCAATCAACAGGAATCAAGCAAGAATCAAAAGCTAAAACCTCTAGGTGGATTTGTGTTAGTACATGCAGGTAAGATTGATTTAACAATAAAGAGTCCATGATGATAATGCAAAATCTGCTAAAATTTCATTATTCTTATAACCAGTATCAAAGTTGATCTGCATCTGTTTTTATGGGAAGTATTGTATTTTATACTGTTATACTGGGTTATTGTTGTATTGTTATGAAAGCATGTGAAACATCTGTGTCAGACAAATCGCCAATTTCAGTACTTACTTATTTTTTAAGTTCTGTTTTGTGATTGGAATGCAGGTTTCAGCAACAGTGTAGGACATGTCGTGCATGCAGATCGTGTGGTTGAAAGGGTAGAGTACACCAGGCACAGATAAGGGCTTTAATGTTATTGTTTATGGTCTCTGCCCAGGCTGTACTATAAGGAAACCACTTCAGCTTTCTTATACAGTTTTATGAGATGTTTACAAGATCTGGATGTAGGCTACAAGATTTTCTGCTGACCTAAGGCACAATTTAAAAGACAACACAAGTAACAATATCTGCCACTTGCTCATTCAGTGCTAGTTTGTCAGACGCCAATAAGCAGCTTTTGAATCGATGTCGTTCTTTTGTGAGGGAATTCTAGCGCCGTCATTTCAAGAGAAAACAGTGTGAGATTCTGATATCGTGTCAGCTCTGTTGAACTCTGTTGTCTGTGTAGATCGGTGCTTTCAAAATGACATGCAGCAACTAGTTGTAGAGCTAATAGCGATCATGTTCGCGACGTTTCAAAGATAATCAAGCACTTTTTCCACATCCTTTATATTCAGGAGCTGGATACCACTCTGAGTCCAAGGCCAAGGAGTACAAGCATGTGTGCAAAAGAGCTTGCCAGCGAGTAAGTTTACTGGGTAATTTTGTAGTATTGAACACAATACTACAGAATACTAACAAGCTGAATAAACCTATGAATCCATCCACTTTAATGAATGTGAAACACATGTAAAAAGCTAAACACTTCTCATTGTGCTTGCTATGATTTATTTGTTTATTTTTTGTTTTGATGTAACAAGAAATAGCTGCTAAATTACCTAATGTATGTAAACCTGCCTCTAACTATGAGCGCACGGTTGTTCTTTTCTCGGGTTGTGACTTGGACTTGGTGCTTTCAGAGTGTGTATCACCCCATAATTGTTTTCTCATTTAAGGATGCTGCAGCACAAATCAATCAATAAGAGAGGATTTATTTTGTTGTTATTATATGAATTACTTTTTAATGACAAAGTTAAAATATTTCCTCCCTGTCGGAAGCCCCCTGTCTCCCTGTGCTTGCTCAGGTCATCTGTGAGCAGCTGATATTTTATTTATATAAGTTATTTCATAGATGTTAAGTGGGATTGAGATCTGTGCTTTGGCTGTGCAGACAAAGCAATTTATTGTTTTGAAGTTATTCCAGTTTTCATTTGGCTGTAGTAAGATCTTTGTGCTGTTAGAACTGAAAGTTCTTTGGCACCGTGAAGCAGGTTCTTTCTCAGGAATTTGCATTGAGGTCCATTCATTGTTCCTTTTATCCTTACATGGCCATCAGTTTGTTGCGGCTGTGAAGAAAACCCATCATTTTTACCACCACTTTACGAGAGAGATGCTCTACGATGGGCGATGAGCTGTGTCTGGTTCCTGCTGTCTGAGTCCTCAGATGCCTTTCCCCCCCCCCCCGTGACTTCTTTGCTGGCCGTTATGTCTCTCTGTCTCCAGAAGTGGTTGAATTGGACAGCCAAGTCCCAGCAAGACTCTTTAAATGATTTTCTTTCCATTATCCATTGATGTGACCATTGTGCTCTTCTGAACTCTCAACCCTAACACATAGTTATATTGCCTCCCCAGGCCTCATCAGAGCACTGTATCCAAATTCTGTGGTTAGCTCCATTTATTCTAGAGTTACTTCCCTGTCCCCTGTGGAAAGTCACATAAACATATGTGTTGTATTTTGAATAGTGTCAAACCAATTGTATTGGCTACAGTTGAACTCAAGTTCATTGAAACAATATTCAGAAAAATTTGAAGGCATATCTACTTATTTAAGTGTCGTTTAGGTTGGAGGCGACACAATGGAACAAAGTATGCGTCAGGTAAATGTATTGTTCGGAATTCTAGGCCATTCTACGAAGATAAACACACCCGCTGTCCTAATTTTAAATTCAGGTGGCATCACCACAAAATGAACCAAAGGGGTTGCATACTTTCTTAAGGCATCACATCCAAGTCTGTTTGTTTACTCATAATATCCATGTATTATGAAAATGGTATTTTCTGTCAAAATGAAATGAATTTTGGGGCTGTTCTGTAAGGGAACATGGGGTGGAATTGTCTTTCACTCTTTTTCAAATGAAATGAAGTCCTGGCCATCTTGAGGCATGTTGTCTTGATCATGTGGTGGCCAGTTGCTGTTGACAGAATTAAAGTAACATGAGCTGTGGTGGTATTTTGGTTTGTTTTTGTTTTGTTGTGAAGCTTTTATTGTCCACATTTGTCTTTACCAGGCTGTGGACAGACTCAGAGCTGGTGCCCTCGCAATGGAGGCAGTGGCTGCAGCACTGGTTGAGCTTGAGGTTGGTCCTGTTTGATCCAGATTTGCTTATATGAACTCAACATTTCCTGACCTTAGGGTTTTACAAGTTTCATTTTGAGATATAGGGCTTTCAGTTTTGCCGCTCTGGCCTGACTTTTTGAAATATATTAATCCCACAAATTTGAAAGACAAATATCCCCACATGAACATAAACCATCATTCTCTGACTAGGTTTAGGTGTAACTCATTTTTTACCTAAAAGACAGGTGGAACTTCTAATGCTAAGGTTGCTGTTTATAAATTCAGTTTAATCGGGAGCAATCAAAGGGCTTGATATACATTCTTTTTTTTAAACCAGGCCATACATGAAACAACCAAAAAGCTTCGAGCGTTGATAAGAAACATAATTTCATAATTTGACATGTGTGTGTGTTTATCTGAAACAGGCCTCTGATGCATTTACGCACATCCTGTTGGATGATGTAAGGGGTGATTTTCTTCGGGGCAGCTTTGAGACGAAAGAACAATGACACTGATGAACTCCACAGCTGCTAAACAATACTGCAGAGCGGCGGAGTGCAGCAAGTACTCACTTGTATGCGAACGTAACCGCCTATCGGTACCTTTGCTGTTCTTTCTTTAACTCCTTTGTCGTCGAGTTTCATGATTTTATAATGCAAAGCAGTATAATCTACAATGTGCTGGAAATATGAGCGACAAACAATTATGAAACACTTCTGTTTCATGTTTAAAACATCAGATATACACACTAGTTCATACTGGTCATGACAGCAGTGTAAAGATGTGTTAGGGTGTTAATATTCCTGTAAATCGGTCAGCTATCATAATCAACATTCCTGAGGAGCACAGCTACTAGGCACAAAACTCACACAGACTACTCCATCCAAAACTTCCTAACTATTTTTTTCCGCATCATAAATGGTGTGTAATAAAGAACAGAGGCTCATTGGCTAGCAACACAATGTTGTCCCAAAACCAATGTGAAGACAATTATCCCAAACAGACTGCGGGACCATGTCTACGATCAGACAGATTGACAGTAGCGTAAGTGTGTGTTGAGCCAGCCAGACAAAGAGCGATTGCTTAAATGCTGTGGTGATTTAAGTTCAACACCAGTAATTTGCTCTTTCATAGTTGTGCCTTAGTCCAGATGTTTAATATGACCATTCAGTTTGGAAATATTGCCATTAAAGGAGATGATATAAGATGTAAAATAAAGAGAGACTCTTTAATGTGGATTAAACTGTGGAGAAGCTGTAATTTCCGTTATGAAACTGTTCTGGATCATAGTAAATGTGATTTTATTAACACTTCTTCATGTTTTCAATTGTTCCCAGGACTCTCCCTTTACTAACGCAGGAATGGGCTCCAACCTGAATTTATCCGGGGAGATAGAGTGTGATGCCAGCATCATGGACGGGAAGTCGCTGCATTATGGAGCCGTAGGCGCCATTAGTGGTGAGTGACTTCAGGTACTGATATCACAGCTATATATCTTGGCAATTTCTGTCCACTAAGAGTAATGGCAATGACTAAGCCAATGTCATCCTTTTACAATGAATTTCTTTGTACCGTGTAGCTGAGAGTTTTACAGAATAGTAGGGAGAGTTGACACTGACCCGCGTCTTACATGTAAAACATTTTCTTCAGGATATTTTTAAGAGCTCACAGATTATTAACTACAGAATCGGGTGTAAATGAGCACATTTTCCCCAAAGGACAACAGATTGCTTTAATTACCAGTTCTCCATGTAAGTTGTACATCATGAATAAATGCTTAGAATTGAAATTCAAAGATGAGCAGCGGTTTGAGAGACAAAGTGATAAACGTACTAAACCGTCAACGGAAACAGTTTTGGTTGCTGGACAGTAGCAATGCAATGATGCTGCGCATTGTGTAAATGATGTTAAAATGGTTTAAATTTCACATTTCAATACCTCACCTATGCATTAGTTTTTGATAAATGGTGACAGCGTTACTTTGTAGTCCACTCAGACTTGTGTACAGCTGCATGTTTGTAATAAATCCCTTGTGCCTAAGGCAGCATTGCCTCATTCCAAGTGTGAGGAATATTTCAAGCTGTGCGAAAAGAGATTTTCGCCCTTATTGATTGAGATGAAAGATTATGTGTTTTTAAAGAAAGATAAATCAGCAATTCACTATTTAGATTTTAATTATTGTCCTATAAAATCACATCAAATGGATTGCTAACTCTGTGATAACCCTGTGTTTTCCTTCAGGTATTAAGAATCCAGTTTTAGTTGCAAACCGTCTGCTGAGTGAAGCACAGAAAGGGAAACTTTCAGCTGGCAGAATACCTCCCTGGTGATTATCCTCTTCATCAATCTGTGCTGCATTAATAAGTCTGTATTTCCATTTGTTAATATTTGATGTCCTTTCTCAGCTTTTTGGTGGGACGGGGAGCACACGATTGGGCTGTGAGCCATGGAATACCATTATGCCCCTCAGAGAAAATGGCTACAAGTATGTATTGATGAGATTCATATTGTAGATTTATGTTATATGCCAAGTTTCTTGATCTGCCATGAACACATACATTAATAATAAATTATACTATTAATGCATTAATAGTTGAGGAGACAGCAAGTTTTTTTTTTCACATAACACAGCATTTTGTCTGTATGATTTTGCAGTCTTGTCCTCACCCATTTACAGCCTTCATCTTACTATGAAATTGATAAATTCTGACATTTCTATCTCTGTTCATTTGATACTATTTCTACCATACTATCTTCATGTAAATTAATCTTTTAAAAACACTATACGCACATGTTTGTCTGATGTTAATTGAATTTTAATAATATTTTAAGCTGCTCTCACTCACATTAATGCATCAGAAGTAGATCTATTGTGCACTGGCAAATCATCTAGTCTGCTCTGTCCTCACTCATCTCCTCATTTATATACAAAGGCCTTTGTGTGATTGTAATGGTGGGAGGGTGTTGTTATTTACAGAGTTCAGTTTATCTGCATACAAGAGAAATAAGCGCAAAATGGAGCTGGCAGAGAAAATGGACGCGGGACATAATCAGACAAAGAAGAGACGACAATCAAGTGAAAATGTGAGTAATATTTTTCCAGTTAAATGTTAGCGCTTAGGGCTCCCATGTGTGCTGAACCCATTTTCTACAGCACCATACCAGCACTAATGAGGAAATGCAGACTTTAATCAGGCAATAGATGGGAAGATTTATGTTGACTAAATTCACTGCACAAAGATTGCAGCTTTAATCCCTCTGCTATAAAACATATTTAAGAGTTGGATTTTAACTTTTGTCAGGTATAGTAGTGGTGTTGGCAGTAAATTGTGAGTTGGGGGCTGTTGCTAAGAGGAATTCCACAGTTCCAGACAGAAGAGAGGCCAGTATTTACACCAGCAGTTTATCACTATCCATATGATCGCATACCTACTTTGAAGTCTATTTATTTTTTGGTGCAAGTAACATTTATATCCTTAGCATAAATAAAGCCTTGTTTAGTTTGTTAATAGTGTCATACTATTTTTATGCTCACTTTTGATAATTTTTATCTGTATTTTTCATTCTTGCAAATGTTTGTTTATACTTACCTTTGCCTCCACACAAGTTCTCTTAACTATTCTCCGCCACCCACAGGGTTGCCACTGTGCAGAGGTAGTTTGCGTGGGTTAACACTGTCGGTACATCCTAGAAACTCTAACGTTTGCCAGTCTTGGTGTCACGGGAAGCAATTTAATAATTTGCCATAGCTGAGCCAAGAAGATGCATCCAGCTATAATCTCAAGTCCTTACTCATCAAATGAGATAAAGGTCTGCGTCATGCAGAGGGTTCCAAGGAATGATTTCATGTGTTAAAGTGAATTAGTGCAACATTTGAGTACACTGAGCAGCAAGGCCGTTGAGAAAGCAGTTGGACTCAACACCAACAGCAGCAGAAGCGAAATCGGAGAGTTTTTCTTGGTTAGGGCGTAAATTGTGTGAAATGGACTAAAACGTGTTATGTATTATGCTGATCTGTTTTTGAACAGTGTTATTGTTTATTTTGTTCTGCTACATCAATCCTCTGTATTAGCAGGATATTCATGAAAAAAGAAAGACTAACAACTGAGACATTTGGTGTGTTGATTTAGGGCCTTAATGTCTAAAATGATTGATTCATGTGTCAGGTGGCCCGTTTGTCTAATGTGAGTGTAAGGTTCAAGTTGCCCTCCCTTCTCTTTAGTCTCTTACATGTTTACACAGACCTTTGTGACCCATTGGTGTTTTTTGTTCACTAGACTGTGACTGCCCACATGTAAGTCGTCTCGAGTTTAATCTGGCATCCAGTTATTAACCAACCGAGTCAATTCATCTAAAATATCCTCTCTTTGTGTTAAAAGCGACTATCAGATACTCAGGTTCACAGAAAAATGTTAATTGCTGCAGGTCTGGCTTTAATTTTCAAACCCAGTGTGTTTGAAAGCTTTATGCTTCTGTGTTTGCCAAGCCGTAAAACATTTGCATTCTTTTTAAAGAGAGATACGGCCACCTGCTTGAAAGGTATTCATGATGGTATGTAGTGGTTGTGATTTTCAGTGATGAAAAGCTAAAGTATATCATAATCCCAAAAATGCTCTTACATTTAGCTGACATTATTCGCTGTGGATTTTCTTCCTTTTTTTCGAGGTCACTGATAAGGAATGACAGGATGGTCTCTGTAGCATTTGGAAAGAACTGGCTCTGGTTCCCTCTAGCCTCGAGTGAGTCTCGGGACGGGGCTGATTAAGGGGAGCGCAAGACAGATGAGAAGGCTGTTTTTGTTCTTTACCCGTCTCTCTCTAGTCCAGGTTCAGTGGAGTGACTCAGAAGCTCGTAGGATTGGAGCTCTGTTCATGTATCATAACGTCGTTCTGGGCGTTAAAACGCATGCAGCCTGACTCATGATGGTTCACAAACGAGTCCTTTCCAAGGCAAACTGCAATCAGGGAAGGAAAACAAACGAATGAAATCGCAACAGCACATTTTGACAGTCGTGGAAAAAAAATGACTGTTAAATTTCTCATAAATGCTCATTCTTGTTCATTTTGGAGAGGTCCAATTTCCAAAAATTATTCTTCAGAGTAGGAACGTTTGCTCAGATGTGTCCTTCATAAACTCACCACATACTTTATGTATTGATTGAAATTCTAGCTAAAACGCATATTTCAAGAAAAAATGCTTAAAAACACCCGTGTGATTATATTTGTCTTTACTCTTTTTTATTTGACTGATGTCTTCACTGTGATGTAGGAAAATGGTTCAGGGTGCCTCGACACAGTGGGAGCCGTTGTGGTCGACCTGGAAGGGAATGTAGCTGCGGCGGTGTCCAGTGGTGGTCTCGCAATGAAACATCCTGGCAGGGTTGGCCAGGTAGTCCAGCCCCTCACGTTGTCTTTGCATCGTTCACATCTTTGTCCAGCTTCAGAAACGTGCACGAGTTACTGATGTTTTGTTAAGTAAATGAGAATTAAAACATAAATTTACCTCAGAACTGACCCAGGTCTATATTATAGTAAGTGTATCCAGTTTGTCTTATTTTAGTGGCTTTTGTCCAGTTAATGCTCTACTGTACACTGCTGATGTTGAACTTAAAGTACTTTTGTCACATTGTAATATGTTGCTGAATTTTGCATACTTGACAAACGAACAAACTAACATGTTGGCCTGTTTTCTCTTTTCAAAGGCTGCTCATTATGGATGTGGCTGCTGGGCTGAAAATGCCTGTAATATGAACCCTTACTCTACAGCAGTGAGTACCTCAGGTATACCACAGCACACTTTGTACAATCATACTGTGTGTTTTGTATATGTGTGTACGTGGGTGTCACATTTTTTCCAATCAGAGTGAAGCACGAGCCTTTGCGTTTTTTGTTTTGGAGATGATATGAATCTGAGGCAGAAATTCAACGTGAGCCTCTTCTTTGGCCCCAGTGAGTCAAGCTTCAAACAGCATGATAATACTTTCCAATGACCTCCAACCATTCCTGCTGAGTGAATCTCATCAGTCACTTCCTCGGATGATTGAGTCATCATGCTACGCTCTTTGTTAGTCAGCTGCATGCCAGGTGCATTGCAAAGCCCATTGGATTTGCAATGACATCTGACATGGGACACCTGCTATGAATGTGATTGTAGGAGAAGTGCAGACCAAACAGAACTACTACTTCTACTACTACTAGTATAGTTTTCTGCATTCATACATAGTTTTGCTAGAATTTGCTATATGTATGAATTCTTGTCTGAATTACAAAGGTCACTGTATCTTGGTTCAAAATCAAATGATCAACTGTCTAAGGATCATGCAATGTGTGTCATGCCGGAGTCAAGACTAGTGGATTTTCTTAATGTGGAAAGAGATTCTGCGTGACAGTCAAGCATATATAGCTACAACACATGTCGAAGTAGTGATGTTATCAGTTTTTATTGTATTTTATTCTCTGTTTTTCTGATTTTCACTAAGTGTTTGTCACATTAGAAAATTGTTGCGTGTCCTGCAAAAGGCAAATTTCCGGGACAGCAGCTCAGACTTTGACTTTGACAAACCGGAAGGGAAATACTAAAAGCAAAGTAGCATTTCTGTGTAAATATCAGTTATGCCACTTCAGAATAATTTCAAACAGCACTATTACAGAATGTTTGCACTGAAATGCCATTTCAGATTCGTACTATCCAGCATAATTAATTTGTCTTCGCACTGTCTAAATGCACCAAAATACTGTGTTATGCATATTATTTTGATGCTTTCAAGTTTCTTAATTACTTGAAACTAGAAAATGATGGCAAAACATTAAATCTCCACTTACAGCTACAGTGTTGTGCATTCCACAGCAGCCAGATGAGAGTTTCTGTGCTATCTGTTGTACAATATGGACTTGGCCTTTACATTTGCCCTCATATCCCCTCAACTCAGAGTGTTTGTCCACATTAATGATTTATAGTCGTTCTTTTCCCATTTGGCTTTCTGTCTCCCTCTGCCTCCATGGCTGCACCGTCAGCATCAGGGGGAGGAGCGGGTGGTTGCAAGTGTTTCTCTTTATGTAGAAGAAGCAGAATATCCCCCAGCAGCAAGTTTCCTGATCATTTTTCAGTGCAGATTGTGATCATGACTGTTTATGTACTTCAGTTATGCTATTTGTTAAAGGCTTTTCCACGTCTTTTCTCACCACCTCCCTTTCAGGGTTAATGCAGCTGTAGATGTTATCTCATGTTTCGCATTATTGTGATTAAATTGGTTGGTGCAGTGCTGGATGGGGTTCAGTCCATTGCTGTCACTTTGTTCTCATATTCAATTCCAAAGTTTAAAAAAAGAGGTGGGGGTAGGGGTGGGGGGGGATTTGTTGCTCTTAAGTTTCTAATCTTACTTTTCATCTTCTGGCGTAACCCCCATTCACAGAAATTCCCTGATTTCCACTGAACAACTGGAAATAATCCATTTGGTTAGATATGAAAAGAGAATAAGTTGACTGTTTTTAATGCATCATTTTCTGAAAGCTGAATCATCCAGGCATGTACTAAAGACTCTAGAGATTCTAAAAGCAAAAACGTGCTGTCCCGTGCCGTTCCCGGCGCCCGCGCGCGCTAAACTGGTTCCGGGTTCAATATCTGATCACCTGTAACTCCCCCTGTAACCAACACTGTCATTGTTGTTGAACCTATTTATACAATATACACATGCGTGCCGTGGTCTTTTCATAAATCAGAGTGCATGACTTTTAGCTGAGAGGAACATCGCTGTATGGTTCTGAATGTGAAATAGAGAGGCCGTGTTGGCTCAATTCAGTGATGTGTAGACATTTGTCTGCAGTGTAGCTTCTGGGGAACATTAAATCTTTTGATGTGGATCTGTAGCCTAATGCAACTCAGTGCGGAGGAGCTGATTTGATCAGACAGGCTGAGGCCCAAAATCTGATGTGCTTGGACCGACAGACAGCATTTTGCACCGCTAAAGCTTGTCTGAATATATGATAACCCCTATTTAGTGGAAGATGTGGGTTAGATCAACAGTGCACCCAGTTAGCTCTAAGACAAAATCAGGAATTAACCACAATTTAAGATCAATATTTCTTTGGAGCTAGGAAGTGACTTCATTTTAAGTGTGATGTACGCAAGGAAACGGTTTACCATTACCACATTACCATATGGGTTGATATGCTTCCTAGACATGGTTTTCAAAAACCCACATATAGTAGAACTTCTGTCTCTCTGCAAGATGCTAGATGCTCCTGTCAGGGCAGGTCATTTTTTCTCATATCATTATAAAATAAACACTCTTCTTTCAAAACTATTTTGTCAGATAATAATGATCAGTTTGAAGAAATAGATTCAGGATCTGATGGTTATTGTTATTATTTTTCATTATTTTATAGACTAATTCAGTGCAGGTGTTTAAATTGGCTGTTCAAGTGGAAGCTTGAAGTCTACATTGTTAGATATACACGTAAATGACATTAGTCTTCAAAGTTGTGCTGCAAGAGTAGGTCACTCAGTTCCTGATGATTGAAATCAGCCTCCGAGGTTGCCTGGAATGTCTCATGTTCCGCTTTTCTGGGAAGGATGTTTTCCAACGTGACCGGTCCGTCCTTTTTAAAACAAGCACCTGCCTTTAATCCCTCAAACAGTGTGCAGCACATCCATGTTCATGGCCACTTGTTTTTTTCCGTTTTATACATTTATTTCGCAATCACGGCACTATCTAACAGTTTAGTCTGCCAGTCTGTTCTGTATTTATCTGTTAATTACTCAAACAGTGCAATACCATCACACTGTTATAATACACGTTATGAAGCGTAGCTGTATGGCTATATATATATATATATATATATACCTATATATATTTTCACCCCGTCCCTTGTCTTGCTGTATTGTGCGCCTGCCTTTCATGTGAGATAAAAAAGAAGCTCTCTGTATGCGGATGGCGAGCACAACGTGTGTTCCAGTACAGCACCTGTTTTTAATTTCCTAACATGAAAGGCATTCCCATCAAAAGAAACAGAAAAACAATCATTTTCATCCTGACACACTGAGTAGGATCCTCGCCCTCCATGTCATCCTTTCCCCCCAACCCCGGCCACTTTACCATCTTTGCCCATCTACACACACCCAACCCCCTCTGTTTTAATATTGTGCATATGCAGGTCTTTTTTCTCTCTTTGCTGTGGCTAGTGAGAGCCCAGTTTGTTTACTCCTGCTTCTGTTAGCTGTCACTAAGTGTGCGTCATTTAGTTTTCTACTTTGGACGTTTCTCTTCGAGTGATTTCGTCTGCCCTCCTTACAACAGCTCTATTTCCACTGTGGTTGTGCTGCCATAATGTGCATTTCCCCTGAGACAGAGCAGTTTACGGTAAACACAGTACAAAGGGCAAAGTACCTGGCCAATCCGACATTCTGCTCTCGTTAAAAAAGAACTTCAAATTACTGCAGGCATCTGGTCTCCACAGTTACCGACAGACATACAGTTTTGTTGTAGTTACCTGATATTTTATGGGGCCTTCATTTGTGTTTACAGAAACAACAACCAGGCTATATTCTTCACTCTTTATGGGTTTTCGCCGGCGCTTTTGCCAGATGTGTTTGCACTTTTAGGTTTCTTCTCTTTTACCAAAGTATGGGCGGACTTTATGTTTGAGAATAATCATATTGTAAGTGTGTTAAGGCATTTTTCACAGCAACAGCAGGTATTTATTTTGCTTGTTGTGCTCATAGCAGTTAGTTGCATATAATGAGATCTAAAAAATAAACATGCACACACCTGCTCTGTATGTCTTTGATGTTGTAGAGGGTAGGTGAGACATTTGCATAGGCTGCCCGTGCTTTTTACTTTTATGGAGCTTGGTTAAGTAGAAATCAGCAAAATGCTTTCTTTTCCCTCTACACTTTGCAATATATCATTTGTAATGGGGCCATGGAGCGATTTAACTGTAGCACTCCCTGCTGGCATTTCAATTCAGCTGGCTTGATTTTGAAATTGATGAAATGTTCACACACAAATCGATTTCTTTTTCTACCTATAGGTTTAAGACGTTATACCATTAAGCTCTAGCTAAGACATCTGAAATACATATAGTAAATGTACATAAGTAAATGCATCTCCTATCTCTATACTTTTGCCTTGGTGTGGAACAAGATCAGCCAAACGAAGGAAATGAGTTGCACGCCTGACCGCTGACCAGTGTACCTTGGCAAACAGTGCATCAGCTGCAAGTCATTGTCTTTTCTTTTTTAAGTCCTTGAATTGAAATTAGAACAGGATTTTTATAATTTGGATTTACGCTGGGTAATAATTTCAAGTTAAATTGAGTTTGATTGGTGTGGGGTCCACTTATTGAAACACTTATAGGCAAAAACCAGCAGGTACTGTATGTTGTAATATGGGATCATCAACAGCAAGATATAACTAATACAAAGTAAAAGTGTTAAAAGTCATACAGACCATGTGTTATGTGCTCTGCAAACTCTCTCGAGACGTTATGCAGTTTTGATTAAAGACAGACATATTTCCTGCTTCAAAATGAGTCACTACAAACACATCACACAAGCTCACTCACTATCTGTGTCTTTTGCCAGGCTGTGGAGAGCATCTGATTCGCACCATGCTGGCACGAGAATGCTCCGCTGCCATGCAGTCTGAGGATGCCCACCAAGCACTGCTGGAGGCTATGCAAAATAAGTTCATCAGTGAGTCACCCAGTCTGATTCCAACTCCTTTCCATACACACACAGACTGTCAGCCAGCAATGTGTTTTGAGAGACAGATAATTATGCATGAAGAAAAATAAAACTAACCAACAGACACAGCCTACAGCAAAGAAACTTAACTAAGTGCTGGAAACATTGGAATTAGAAGGGCCAGGCAAGGCAGCTTTTGATTTATGGATGATTTTCACTTTAAATGAGGCCTTGAAATGTTCCACACATACTTGACAGCCACAGATAATTTGAGAAAAATGTGTTTGTTCCGAGTTCATGTGAAGATGTCATTTTTGCCATATTTTCAGACGTAGTGAATTTTTAGAAAGCCTTGTTAACTATGTTTGCCTCTTCGTTCGCTGGGTCTGGAGTGAGAATGGCCACTGGGGTGGTGCAGAGGAGACGGAGCGCAGGAAGAAAGGATATGTGAAAGCATGTGGTGGTTTCAGCCTTCCTCTGGCCTCCTTTAGAAGTCCGTCCCCATTTGTTGGCTTTGTCACGGACATCTGTAACACCAAGACAGTTTGGACGGGCCGGATGGAGTCAATTTGAAGTTAATTCTTCTGTTGTTTCCTTTC
The DNA here is from genome assembly GCF_046128005.1 of Genypterus blacodes. Taxonomy (NCBI): domain Eukaryota; kingdom Metazoa; phylum Chordata; class Actinopteri; order Ophidiiformes; family Ophidiidae; genus Genypterus; species Genypterus blacodes. The sequence continues at coordinate 1,526,801 of NW_027466826.1, forward strand.
AAGGCGCACATTAAGTTAAACAAAGCGCCGTAAATCCTGCCTTAGCAGGGGCAACGATGACAGTGTCTGTGATGCAGAGGCCTCACTCTAGATCTGCGATACATTAAAGTCCACTTCTATAAACATTATATGTATAATATCTGTACTATAGGTTTTTAATGCTTCATGCGGTACACCTGCCAAACACATGTACAAACACCAATACCCAACTTAATAATGATTGAATTTACAGCAGTATGTTGTGTAATGCTGTCCAGGCAAGGGGACGTCACTACATGACCCCCGTCTGTGTGTGAGAAATGTCAAAAGTACACCATCTCTTGTCGCTTTGAGATGTAGTTTAATTATTTCGATCGTCCTTCAGCCAGTCCAATTTATATTTAACACACATCTCATGCAATCATACGTAATGTGAAACTCAGCATAACTTTCTACAGAATCAAATTGTGTGCTTTTTAAAGAATGCTTTCAAAAGCCTTTGGGTGTGTGGATGCATTTGTTCAAACAAAGTGAAATATTGTAGCACAGTAGTGTATAGTGTGTGTGTGGAGAGATTACACTACCTATTATGTGCTAAAACCTGCCCATACAAATGAGATGAAGTTTTTTTTTTATAGAAAAGTCTGCTTAATAAAACAAAGGCATCAGGACAGCGTAATTGCTTTCAGTTGTTCAACTTGGCCAGAAAGGGAAACGACTTGAATGGGAGGAATTTTTCACGGATCACCTTCATTTCACAGGTTTTGTCTAGTTTTCACATTATTCTTTGTTTGAAATGGCTGTACTTGATAATTTTAAGTAAACTGAAGGCTCCATTGATTGACTTATTGAGTTTGTACCATGTTTATGCCATGCCTTAAATGTGATGTTTTCTGTTTGCATCCAGGCTCGCCCTTCCTGGCCAGCGAGGATCGCGTTTTGGGTGGGGTCATTGTCTTACGGTGCTGCAGATGTGTGGAGGCTCAGACATCGCAAAATATTCAGGGTTTACTGGGTAAGATGTTCCTCATTTCAAGCTTAATCTAAAATCACAGCAGATGATAAGCAAAAGGCGGGTGGTCTGTGGTTGAACTTCCCACAGACCAGGCTCTGGTTTCACGCCCCTTCAAACCGAGACCTCCCACTGAAGAATCAATTGCTAATCTTCAGATAAGTGGAGGCCTTCGGTGTACTGCCCAGTTCAACTGCTTGTATTGGTTGATTTGCTGTTCTCTACCTGGAGCTTCTGGCAAAAATTCCTCCATTTGTAAACCTGCAATAATGGCATTTGATTTAGCGACAGTTCTTCCTTAAACGTTTTCTTCTTCTTCTTGGAGATTTCCTCTGATTTTACCATTAAATAACGGGGGACAGGAAACAGACAAAACTAAGATTTTGCAAAAATGTGTTAGATTGGTTGTTAATCATTCTGATGCAAAATTGTGAATTCTAGGAGGGTCTGCATACAGTGCTGCTCAAGCTGTATCATACAGGGAAAAACTAAAAGGGTATTTGGATCTGTCTTATCAGTTATTCTCGCCAGTAGGCTTATTCTGTTACAAATGATACGTGTTTTGGAAGTTGCGGTTGTTTACTAGTTTAGGTGCAGCATTTGTTTGAGGTCCTGTTTGTTACTGGTGAAGTGAGTGCAGCACTGGAAAGGGCTCTGTTGATGTACAAGAATAACATTTCCTTCTACATCTCCACCACATCCTTTTGGCGCTGTAATTAAGTTTAGAATCCAACTCTGCTCTCATGTCACACCTGGATGCCATATATTTTCATGGTATATGGCGTGCACAGAGTCGACCATATTTAAAGATGCTCTGCCACCTGACTGTTTCAATGTTAAATTTAACCATAGCTGAATAATTAATGGAGTCTTTTCATTGCTCACACCTCGGCACTGCTCTACATCTGTTTCCAGTTGATTCTGCATTTAACCATTTTTACGTGTGTATTGTTGCAGTGGAATTCCTATGGAGTCACACCACGGAGAGCATGTGTGTCGGCTATATGTCTGCTCAAGACAGCAAAGCCAAGGTGAGTTTCCCACTGACGCTAAGCAAAAACAAATACTGTATGAGTTTAAATTTCTTTGGAAATGCAACATTTTGATGTATTAACAAACTGTACAGGCATGGGTGTTGGGCCAAGTCACAGAGTTCACAGTATGTATAATAATTACGCACTGTTGACCAGTTTCAGTGGTTTTCAGTTACATCATTCATGTTGTTTTCATAATTTATGGGCACTAGTTTTGCTTTTTTTTTTAATGGCTGGTAGTTTGAGACACGATTTGCTTCAGGCCCGCTGAACGTTGTTTTACATCAAATTTTCCAGAATGAAAGATGATGTTAATTCGAAACACATGATTTAGAGAATTAGCCTTGTGGAAAAAAACATTGGTTAAAATAAAGAGGAACCTTTGTGAAATCTGTCAGACTGCAGAGTAGGAAATGCCCTTTGTTAGACTACTTCTGAGGAAATTCCTCCATTTCCAGTGTTATAAGTCCATGATATATGAGTCAGCTTATTGGCACTGTGCAGTAATTGCTCCAAACTACGTTATTGGTATCACAGCCAATGAAAACAACATGTCCAATATACAGTATTGTCCCTGTTTGATATCTGGAAGGTTATTAGGTCATTTATTATCATTCATTGCAGCTCTACAGGACTCCTCAGTGTTCGAAACTATTCAGCTTCTCCATTGCCACTCCCCCCTCTATTGCACAGATGGACCACTGATGTGTTGCTTGTAGCATTCATTCAGACTGATCCGAACTGAAATAGCAGAGCAGGATTACTTTACACGTCACAGTGATGATGTTTTCCAGCACGGCAACTAAAATCACAATCGCAATCAATTGCATCTTTTACGTAACCGAGTATCACGATCATTCAGTTTTTTCTTTTGCCAGAGAATTGCTGTTTGATCTGGCTTCAGATAAAATGACAGCTTCCTCCATGTTGAGCTTGGTTGTAATGTAGGACACTCGCAGACACAGTAAAATCATTTAGCTTAAAGTCTTCAGTGCATAAAGTGTGTGTTAGAATCAGTCAGTGTGCTTCAGGGCTTAGGGCTGTGCAGTGCAGTGCCCTGTGTCCTGGCTCTGCGTGCTGCACTGGCTCACACTGATTTGTTTGGCTGAAGTATCCTTGTCACTCTGCATGAAAAGAGGGTAGTGTTGTTCAAGCCTGGGTCACATTTCAAAGGGTTCGCCCGTCCCACCTCTCTGCAGCACCCCCGCCCGCCCCCCACTTCTCTCCGTCTCCTTTACTGTCTCCCTCTCATCGTGACCCCTCTCAGGCCTTACCTTGTCCTAAAGTATCATGGACAAAGTTTACTGAAAGTCACGAACCAACGGGGATATCGATATCAATCTGCATATTTGTTAAATGTGCTCAGTGTATCAGACTCTGTTGGGGAATGTGAGCATGCCAGCTCTCCTTTCACCCCTGTGCCAACCTAAAGAGATGAACAGAACGCAGTGAACCCTGTACTCTTTAGGGGCAATTTCAATCATCAAATACCGCTGCAGTTAGACTTCATTTTCACATACTTATGCAACATGACATATTTATAGCTGGAGGTTAGGCAAACATTGGGTTTCACCACAAGTTTTGGAGGTAGGCTTTCTGTGGTGGGCACTGGTGGGTATACAGTGCACAGGCATAAACCATCATGCTTTTCTCCACACTATATCTACCATCATTAATAAGTCCCAAAACTGCAGCGTTCTAGCCTCTGAATTCAACAAACTGTAAAGCAATGTGATTGTTATATATTTTTATCTTATTTTACCATTATTCAAGAGGGACCTGACCAAGAGGGAAGCACAAAACAGTTTAAACACTGACGGTAACAGTCACAGTTAAGCACTCATGTAGCATCCATCCATCCATCCATCCATCCATCCATCCATCCATCCATCCATCCATCCATCCATTATCTATCACCCCTTATCCAATAGTGCAGGGGTGGGGAACTTTTTTTCCTGTCGCAGGCCATTTCGATTTTACCATCAGAATTATAATCACAATATAATTATTTATATGACGTCATCGGAAGAGTGTCACGCTGGCCGGAGGTCCCCCACCCCTGCACTAGTGGGTCACGGGGTCACTGGAGCCAATCCCAACTGTAAACGGGCGAGGGCAGGGTACACCCTGGACACTCGACACACGTAGCACCCAGAGCAAATTTGTTCAAGTTAGAGGTACAATTTAAAAACCATTTACCAAGATTATTCCGTTTCAGTTCCCTTTAAAATCAGTTTGAATTCCCAGAGCATGATTTATTCAGACAGTTTGAACTTATGCTGAAGGAGGTTCCAGGCTGAGGGGGTGGCATACTCAAAAGATAGTTTTCCTAACCCAGGTCATGAGGAACCAACAACTGAGCAAAATGATTTCAATATAGCCCTCCACTGGCTATGGTCTCTACAAAGAAACAGTAGCCTAACCAATAAGAAGGGACCAGACCAAGGATACATTGGGAGATGAAGGTCAGCCAGTGGGTATGTCTGTGGTTGTAAAGTGATGGCTACTCTACTTGAACATTAAGTGTACAGTGGTGAGTGAAATAATTAGATGCAGTGATAAATCATAGGGCACAACAATATAGTCAGTATGTGGTATCCAATAATTGAAGACACCGGGTCGATTCTTTAAGAGCTGCTGTCTGCTGAAACTAAAGTGTTTGATGATGTGGAGCAATAAATTTCAGTGTCGTCAGCGTAAGGATAGTACATTGCATTAGGGAAATTAACACTTAGGTCATTCACACAAAAATGTGGCCCATCCTCTCACGTCTTTGTGGAAAAAAACACTGCAGACATGCAGCAGCATTTGATTGGCAGTGAAAACCAAAATGATATCTGTGAAAATAAACAGCAGCTGTGAGTAGGAGGAATCCAGTTTAATGTCTTCAGGCTCTTGAAATGGAGGACATGATATTAGTTATGTTGTGGTAAGACAATTGGGTTGCCAAAAAAAACAGTGCGGCATAACATTGGATTTAGTGTTAAGCCAGTTTTTCTGTGGCGTTTGTTCAATGTATAAGGGTGATCTGAATACTTAGGAGGCCTCTATTTAAAAAAAAAAAAAAATAGACCACCAGAAAAAATTAGACCACCAGACTCTATTTTAAAGAATCTATTTGCTATTTTATATTAAGCCAGTGTAAAGTCAAGCATCTCTGTCCTGGCCTGCTCACACACACGTTTTCAGTTCTTCTGGTGGATTGGATTCTCCTCAGGTTGAAGTGGAGCTCCAAACGTCATAAAGTAAATGTGTAAATTATCCTGCACCAACAGGCACAAACCTGTGTCAGTGAGCTGTCAATCAAGCAAACTCACACAGTCTTGAAAAGAGGTCTGATCTGCTGAAATAAGTGAAAACACCCATGCAGGTGTTCCATGTGTATCCAGGACCTTTAAAGGTTTAGAACACCAATATTTGGCAGTATAGTGGCAGAACTTACACTGGTGTGAAAAATCTCCCACAGTGAAAAGCTTGTTTTGAGCTGAACACAAGAGCTTTACCTTGTGATATGATATCCAAAGCACCTGTTTTTTAGTAGATATCTCACAAAATATTAGTTTATTGAATATTAAGCTCAAAGTTTCCTATTATAGAAATCTTGTTTTATTTTTTTAAGGTTTCTTTCTGCATACAGTCAAGGTGCTTTTCACTTTGCTCATTGTGGTCTGGCCCGGACACGGATATAAGACCTTGAGACAGGGGTCATTTCAGTGCATGACAGTGACAGTGTTTGGTGGTTGTTTCTAGACTCAAATTACAAAACAAAAACTGAGCTCATGAGAAGTAGTCTGGCTTTGTGAGGAAAAATACAGATGTCCATTTGCGCATTAAGTCATGCGTAGCTTTTTTATGAAGTCATCTTGGCTGTGCTGTCATTGGGATTGAAGAAAAGTTCATAAAGCTTTATTAGCTACTTGAGGTCCCAGTGCCCATCATGTTAAGTTAAGCACATGTATGAAAAGTCAGTACACAGAAAAGCTCTGTAGGTTCACCTTCAGGGCCCCGTCGGAAGGTAAAGTCTGTGTGGAACAGAAGTGGCAGATCCATTCTCAACCTCAGCTGCTGTTCCATAGGCATTCTTCCCATTCCTGTTTGCATCCCACTGGCCTAGTGTCCAGTCAGACAGGGTCTCCCTTCCTCTGCTCCCCTGTGATAAGAACATGAAAGGCCTGATGCACAGGAGCAGGACTATGTAGCACAGAGGTCAGACGTTTTTTGCAGCAGCTCCTCTCAGATGTGTTTGGTCTGTACTCTTCGTTCTAATCTTTTTGCCGCTAGACTGTAAAACAGTTGCAGAACAGAGCACCTGGACATTGGGACATCAGGGTATGTTTCACAGCATTTTACAAAGCGGCGTGGAGAGGCCAGTGGCGGTGCTTCTGAAACAATTAGGCTATTGCCTTAATGTTTGTTGTGATTGCGCAGAGTAAAGAGAAGCGCCGCATCCACAGCTCCACGACCATGATTCACTTCCCTCCTCCTGGACATCGTTACCACTATAAAGCTTTAGCCGCTTAAATTGTCTCAGGCTGGAGAAATCCAAATGGCGTGCATCTCAGGCCTCCTGGCTATTGTGTGCTTTGTACTGTGTACTACATGACAAATGTCTTTTATTACGGCGCATTTTGTTTTTATTATCCATCTCGCGTGGGGAATAACGGCCATGTGATTGTGTTTTATTTTGCATTTTTTTTAAGAAAGGAATGTAAAAACCACAACACACAAGTCAGAGCATAATCATAGATCTAAATTTGTCCCCTGGCCTCCTCTGTGGTGTTAATGTGTGGCTTTTCTGGGTCCTAAACACATTGGTATCACCACGCAGCCGGTGTGTTTTTGCCAACGGATACAATGGAACTTTGTGTTTTGTACTTTGTTTTGTCTCAACCATACTTTTGTCATGTGGTTCCCTCCATCACCGATAACAAGCTGACAACAGGGTCAGTAGAGCGTTGAATATTTTTGTTTGTTTTTTGGTCTATCTGGCATATAATTCCTCTGCTGTTATTCTCTGCTCTGTCATTCTGAATGGCTTGATCATTGCAACATTTTGCCTCCGTAAACATTTCACCTCTGTTGTTTTCATTCAAAGGGGAACTGATCACAATCGGCCATATAACTTGGTGGTGCTACTCAACAAAATTGCATACATGCGTTAGTTTGTAACGCACACCAGTGTTATGTCATATTTATATTTATGCAACCAAATTCAAAATTCTTTCAACCTCATTGACTTTGCCAAAAAGTCCTGATAACTCCTGATAGTAGCACAACAATTAGATATTACTGTGGTTATTTTGATGATTATTTACATGACAGTCCCATGCTACGATGACATGTTACATGTGATGTCAAGTGCAGGTCCCAACCAGTAGGAGGCACTGGTGCAGCAACCCATGTATACATTTTGCTCCATATTTTGGGCCTTTATCACAGTAAAGGAATAGTATAGTGTGCGTGTAACAGTCTGTGTGAGATGGTGTTACTCATATAGTTACAACTTTGTGATGCAGCTTGATGTTGACCAGACATGATGTCACAGGTCTGACCACTGAAGCACTGCTCATCCTCACTGCTGTGCCTCCCCATAACCCGAGTTATCAAGCAGCACATGTCGGGGGGGAGACATTTAACACACGTTGAGTGTCATCATCAGCTGCAAAATATATGAAGTAATACAGCTAGTTGTTAATCGGTAGTGTGTTATTTAAAGGGACAACGTCGGCTCAACACACTCTTGACATGCAAACATTAAAAAGAAAACATTTATCGTGTCATCATTAGCAGACTGTGACTCAGCTCAGAGTCTTTACGGAAGCCCCTGTTTAACCTCATCTTCACAAGATGAAGGGATGAAGATGAATGCAGAAAATGGTCCTGGAGGTATAATAGCCCATAAGAGCGTTGCCATGTGTGAGTGGCCCTGTCTGGCTGTTGTCTCACTGTAGTGACAGTTACCCTCCATGTGCAAAAAGCCATAGGTCAGGCTTACACACACACACAAAAAGGCTCAGCGGGGAAATAAGGGCTCCTGACTGGAGTGGTGAAATCAGGCCAATTCTGTGTCCTGCACTCAGGCCAGTCTTGACCACTGTGGACTGCCGTTATTGGCACAGTCAGAGTTAATCACCTTTGATCTCTCCACCGAGGCTTCACTGGCAGCTTGACACTCAACTTAACAGCTGTGTTTGCTCCCCAGCGCTCCTCCTCCTCTTACTCTTCTCTCCCTCTGCTTGGGAACCTGCTTCTGATGCACTTGTAGTAACTTTTGAAGACGTCCCTACATGTGTGCTGCAACTCTACTGCAGACAATTGTTACATTTTACTTAGTACAGGCTGATAGATAGTTTGTAACCTATTACTTACTGCATTTCCATATAATTCAAGTAGGGCTGCCACTATTGCCTTTTGTCATTATGCTGAGTCTTCTTCTTTGTTGTATATTATTTGACAAGTTTAATATTTATAATGTTGAGTTATTACCACCACCTGTGCTGGAGTGTGGGGTCGTACTCCTGAATAATTACTTTTAATCGATTATTTAAAAACAATTGAGTTGTCGATTTAACTGATTAATCGCGACAGCCCTAAATTCAAGCAAGCCACAAAGCAAACTGCTCCTCCTGGCTTTTTAGAAAATTGCTTCCTTGTCGAAGTTGCAGCATCTGGTTTATTTGCATGTACTATTACAGACATATTTGGTTTGTTTGTGTGTTTATTTTTGGGCAGGAGGCTACTTCCAGCTGTATTATGTTGTTTTTCCCTGGGCCCTTTTTGAAGAAGGGCAAATTGATACTTAAATATGACTGAAACATGGTCAATTGAAACATTAGGTACACAATGCTAGCATATAACAAACTGCTTGCAATGGATTTGGCCTGAGTTGAAAGTCAGGACCTTCTTGCAGTGCGCGAGATCGGAAGAGGAGTGATATGAATAAGGACCGCCTCCGGTAAATGAATGAGGTGATACATCTTCGTCTCGCTGCAGGAGAATGAGCGTCCAGAGCCTTCCATCACTCAGACTATCAGGGGGGGGGCGCGCGAAAGAAAAAGTTTAAGAACCACTGTGTTAATCTGTTTTGATTTACTTTCCCCGCCTCATCGAACCCATCCTCGGTTTGTATATATTCACTCTAATTGTGCGGGTGTGTATGTGTGTGTGTCTTCTTTTGCCCTACAGACCCACATATCCAGATTGCCTCCTGGGACCACTCCTGGCCAATCTCTGGCCATCGAGGGAGGTGTCTGTCGACTGATGAACGCAGTGGAGTGAGCCACACTCAGCCCCCTCGCAGGCCTCTTCAGCAATACACACACACACACACACACACACACACACACACACACACACACACACACACACACACACACACACAGTCATCACCTCCCTATTACCTTTGTGGGGCCAGAAGTAATAAGCTTTAGCTGTTTTAACAGGTGTCCAGGAAGGAGGGAGGGGTGTTAGTTTGTACTTAGTGCACTTACAGGACTTCCCTTTGCCACTGTCTGCCCCCCCGCACCCACTCCTCCCTCCTCCCTCCAAGCTTTCCAATCTCACCTGAATTGGATGTGGTGCATTCTTTTTTTCTTTGTTAATCTTTTCCAACTACAAGTGGTGTCCTTCCTTTTGTATTTAAGGAAAACAGGGTGGATGTTCATGTGATTTTGTATTACCAATCAGATGTGACCCTTTTCAGTTTATTTTTCCAAAAAATTCAAACGCGACACCCATGATTTTGTTGTTACAGTTTTTGTTTGTTTTAGTTTAAAAATATGTCAGAATGCACCTTGTGGAATGCCTGCCACTCTCCGTTAATTGTAATAATCGCAAATGTATCAGGCAATGGCAAATGCAGTTGTTGTCAAGATTACACATATAGACCCACTGCAAACTGTATAATGTAGCATCATGTGCATCCTAGGTAATAGTGAATTTTATAACATTTAAGTCATAGAATTTGCTTAATAGACTGTTTAAAATGTGAATAAAATAGCTCTTACAAATACAAATGCATGTACAAAACCTAAGAACTTATAAGCCACTTTCTGTTGTCTGCCAGGCATCCAGTTAATCACGAGACAGGAGGCTTTGCACTTCCAGAGTGACGCTGAAACTATAGTGCTCAGGTAGCAGGACTCACCCCCACCACCAAACATGACTGTTAGCCATCATTAAAACAGTTTATATTTATAGAATCGCTTTAACAGAGATGTGTATTTTCTTGTTGAGAGAGAGAAAAAGGACTCCTGAAAAAAACAGAAGTATGAATTTGTATGTTGAAGCCCATGAGATGGTGCTGTTGAATATTGTACTTGAAAGGAAAAAAGGGTCTTCATTAGTTCTTCTGTTGGGATAATCGTTTTCTTTGGTTTTACTGTTTCGCTCTGTTAGGCCCCATTTACACTCTGAAATGCAATCTGACCTGCCCGGAGCTCAAATGACTCGCAGCCTGGCTCGTATTTTTGCTCAGATCTTCATCTCAGTCGCACCTATCCCAGGTATACATGCAACTGGTGTAGCTGTGACTCATTTGTGAGACTAAAACATCCATTAAAGATGGAAAAATCGACCCTGCCACCGCCTAATCCTCCTCCGCTCACTCTGGGTAGTAAAGTTATTTTGAAATCATTATTTATGGAGGACTTTATTAGTTGTTAGTCATGGATGGAAAGAATACAAATAAAGAGATTACATTTAAATTCAAGGTGTACATGGGGCTTTAGTGTTAAGAATTTTACTTTTACGTAAACCATGATAAAGCTTGTTTTTACCTTTACTTGAAAATGCAACTAAAATACAACATATATAAGCTATTGAAATTGTGATATGTGCACAGGTACAGTGCTCAAAAGCAAATAAAAACATATGTTGCTGATTTTCTGTCTTTTTAATATTAATGCTAGAAAACACACATTGTTGTGCTTTTTCTCTTAAATTTTCCTGAAAATATGTCCTCTTTGTGAAGAATAATTTGTATGAACCTTGGCAAACTTCTCTTTAGTTTATACATATAGTATAATCTGGGCTGTGGACTGTGGACTGAAAATGTGTAGCCAATATGTAGTCTGAGAATAGAACACTGCATAGTCTGGAATATGACTTGATGGACACATTTCTCTTTTTTATTTAAAATCCTGATTATACCACCAGAATACCTTCCATTTCTCTTCCACAAAAGTGTTCTTCTTCTAAGTTGTTTCTATTTTCATGGATATCTGTGTCGTTTCATTACCTAGAAGCCCTTCAAAGGCTCCGAGTGTCCCAACACCATCAGATGTTGCTTGATTCAACCGCCCGGGCAATAACTGGAGAGGACTATGCGCAGTTATTTTTAACCGTTGGATCAGTGACTGGGACGAAAGTTTGTCCAGCTGTTGGCTCTGGACCGCGGCCACCGCAGTGTCTACGAGGAATGTACAATAGAGATGTTGATGAAGATAAATATATTCACAGTTTAATGGAAAAGATGCCTTCCTGTCAGTGTGCCGTGCCTGGCACCACAGGAGTAAAATATATATTGAGGATGTCTCCAGCTGGTTTGCCTTTCAGGTGTAAGATGTCAAAATCTTTTAGGATCACTGACGTGCAAACTGCAGCTGACAGGTCAGGAGAAGCGGCTCGGGTGTTTTGCTGTGGAGGTGCCGCCGCTGCTGCGGCACTGAGTATTTGTTTTTGTTCCGCAGCCTCCTGACCCCAGTTTGATCTTGAGGGTCCATCTTAAAGGAGAAATGTGTTACCTTGCCCCCTCGCCCTCTCACACCATCCTCCATTAGCCTGATTACGTAGTATTATAGAGCACCCTCTTTTCATCAGAGCTAATCTGCGTTGCCGGGAGACCCTCGGTCATGTTCAGCACAGAACACCCCCCCCCCCACCTTCAAACATCATCCCTCTCTGTCCTGGATCCCCTTAGCTTTGAAAAAGGATCCCGGGTCTTTAAAAGTGGACGGGGTCCTGAGCCATTCAAGGTGTATCCAATGCCTTGTGCTCAGCAAGGCTCTTAAATGCAAAACAGACGGTGAAGCAAATAAAGATCAAAGGCAGCAGGGCCCGGCCCGATGTCCTCACATGCCAAGCGCTGCTGTCACAGTGAATCACGGCAATGCGGCGTCCGTGCTCATGCTGCCCCCCTGCCCTCCCTCACCCACCACCACCCCAGGGCCACCGTCGTCTCAGTATCGCCAGCTCTGCTGCGACCTATCATCAACTCACAAACACAGTGTTGGAACCAAACACAACAGCATTCATTGTGGCCTCGGGATGAGCAGTGAAGATCAATCTTGAAGCATTTTGTCTTTCACTGTAGCTGTGTTTCCTTCTCTCTGCTACAAATTTCTATGCAGTGGACTTCAAAATCCACTTCCTTAGAATAAAATTTAACTGGATTTGAGTTTGACTAACCATTGGATGACATGTGGCTTAGCTCTGAATATACTGTCCTATATTACCTTCATTTCCACCAAATTAGCTGTTGCACCACTCAAGTCATTTAATGCAATGATGTCTTTTCTCTGCTTTTCTCACCGATGTCCCACAGTAGCAGCTGGGGTTAAGTAAGGCTGTGCCCACAGCTTCTTGACCTGTTTGCTCTACTATAGGCCCAATCTCATGTTTGCCCCCAGTCGACCCACCCACTCCATGACTCCCTGTGCCGAATGCGTGAGAGAGTCCATGGAGATGAGAGTGCCAGTGACCCACTCCACCCCTGCTTTCCCGGAAGGACAATTAAGGTGAACAGGGAGCGGGGTTGGATGAAGCGGCAAGATAAGTAACTTTCGGTCCAGGTCAGCCTCCAGATTAAAAGACTTGGGGGACAACCTTTCATTAAGCTTGCCGTGCAGTTAGAACCCTGTGGTATTGTGGGGTAGACACTTCCTGCAGTGTGCCACGCCACCCATAAAGTGGCAAGAGCGAGGGAGTAAAGGAAACAGCGAGGAAGAGAGGCTAAAAATGACTTCGCCACATCTGTACAGCGTCACGAAAAAACAAAGCCATGCCCGACTGCCACCGCACACCCCATCTGTTGCGTTGTAGATACAAGAACCCCCGTCAATGAGCCACCGCAACACCAACAAACCTTGAACCATCCGGCTTTGCACTACTTTCACTCCTCTGTCTCACTCTTACGTGTCTCTTCATCTCTTATTCCCACACACTAGAGATCTGCTGAGAAATCCCAGAGGCAGCCCTGTCAAACTCGCTCTATGGCGGTCCATAGTATCCTCCTAACAGAAATAGAGGCAAAATACCAACAATCATATCTTGGTGATGCTTAATGAGCCCTTTCGGATCCTTGACAATATACCACTAATATGGTGCTTTGCAGCCTTTGAAACATACCAGAGGAGAATCCTGGAAATAGAAGCACAAAAGCGAGGCCTCACTGTGACGCCCCACCACAGTCGATGCAAAGTGTTTTCTCTGCACTCCGAGCCGGCCCGCCGCATGTCCGCGCTCCTGTGTGCTTTCACATCATTAATGTCAGTTGGAGTGAGTTGCAGCTCGGCTCTCTAAATCTTCCTGCAGCGCTACCTGTGTGTGCAACAGCGCAGGGAGAGCTCGTCACAGTGACAGCGTTTGTTTAACTTGGAGAAGGGGGAGAGAAGAAATGAGGGATGAAAAGTGAGGAGGGCGCACGTGTAATTGCCTATGTTCTTGGGACATGTGGAGCCTATCTGGGGAGGAGATACTCGGCGCTGGGGGTGGCGGCGGTGCTGGGGATGGAGGTATGTCACATATCTGAGCTCGGACCTGATGTTTCAAAATCCAAACCAACACCTCGCTTTGATCTTCATGCCTGTTCAGCAGACGGTCTGCTAAGATAACGATCCATGCTGGATACTGTAATTTTAGCCAGGAATCGTGCTTTGAATGCAGATAAGAGGGGGGGATAAGACCTACAAAGACCTATCCATGTCCAAAGCTGTACGATTGATAACACCGAGGGAAAGCCATATTTAGGGAAATCGGAAGAAGCTGAAGCCTGTTTGGTGCAAAAACGAGTTTGGGATACAGTAAAGGACGCACAAAGAGGAATTTAGTATGAATAGTGAAGCCAGTTAGTGAGTTTGCAAGGAGTGCCTCAGGGGAGCGGAACGTGCTGGGGCCTGCTGCATTTATAAAGATGGGCCGAGCACCCCAGCCAGCTGTGCCATATACACAAGACTGCAGGAATGAGGGCACCATGAATGGCTTTCTCTGTGCGACAATGACTGCAGCACTCAGCAGAGAGGGAATGGTCAGAGGTCCCAGCTATGGAAAGACAGCATTCAGTGTGTCTGTGTGTGTGTGTGTGTGTGTGTGTGTGTGTGTGTGTGTGTGTGTGTGTGTGTGTGTGTACACTGAGAAATTACTCAGGAATGGGAGGATGCATGCCAAAGACAAAGAATTTGTGTTGTATTCAAGGGAACCTTACCCTCCTCGCCCTCCTGAAGAAATATCGCAATCCCATCAAAAGAGTTGGCCCGGGAGCCACACTGGGATGGAACTAATGGAAGTCTGATGCACTGGCTTAAGCTGTTGGAGGAGTTTAATTGATGAGATATTAAGTTCTCTTCCCAGATGAATTAAGGGAAATGAGGGCAGCTGATCCAACACAACTGTCCATCCCACCGTTTGAGAGACAGCTGGCGTGTGTGAGGGTGATCAGAGAAGAACGTAACAGCATTCAGTGAGTTTTTTAAGATTTATTCATAGATTTATATCTCAAAAAAAAATCTGTTTTGACATACAATTGTATTCACACATTCTTTATGCATTGTTAAAGTGTAATCCTAACTTGAGATTTGGGAATACGCACGCAGGATGGCAAAATGTGAGGCGTCTCATGTTAGCGCGTAGCCGCAAACCGCGAACAAAGATACAACTCAGATGCAGCTAGGACTTAATAAATACTTTACAAAAATAATGCAAGCTAATTTTACAATGGCGAGAGACTGAGAGGCAAAAGGACGCGGCTGGTGTAAATAATGACGGAACATGAACATGCTAAATAGACAAGTGTACGTGAGAACCTGGATAGTACAGTTGACAATGCAGGAAAAGATGGGATGAGCTTGGTCCTCCTGTCCTCTAACCCCCCCCACAATAAAAAAACAAACAATGCATTCCTAAAGAATGTCATTATTCTGCCTATTCACCACAGAGCTCTCATATTCAGCAAACACATCTATGGAGACAAACAGACACAAATCCTAGAATTTTTTTTCCTCCCTTTTATGAATATAAACTCATTCTCCTTTTGTTCAGCAACACTGACTTTTATAATAGACAACACAATTAAAGACAAAAACATTGTTTGTAATTCTTTTTTTCTTTTTTTTCCAGAGGCATATCTTCTTCTATAAAAATGTTCACGCTTAGTCTCTGCTTTTGGTTTCCTTGTGACCAAAATGATGATGATGTGACTCTGCTGGATTGTTAGTTCTTTCATCAGAGCCTCAAAGTTCACATGTACGTTATCTGACCTTAATAGCTGAATAACTTCAGCACCATTTGTGAGGTTTAGCTGAATATTAAAGCAGCGTTTTTTTCCACTCCTTCTAAGAAAGGATTAGAATTCCCGGGCTTCTTCAACCTGTTTGTAGTAGTCCTCGTCCTGAGGATTCTCTGGGCACTTCTGCCCGTTGTTTGGCGGCCTGGCCTGGTTGTAGCGACTCCAGTCTCCCTTGCAGATGATCCATGGCAAGATGTCCACCTTGTAGTGAAGGTCCGCTGAGAACTCTGTGCTGATGAGGTTGGGAGTCCCTGCACCTTTGCCCCGAGTGATGAGCTTCATGTTGTCGTCGTAGCAGCAGTGCTGCGCGGCCAGAGTGGTGGACTCCAGCGTCAGCATGGAGCGGATGCAGTAACGCGCCGTGGGTTTGTAGATCTCCAGCTTCTCTTTTGGCCCGCTGGCGTCTTTCCAGCGGAAATCTCGGCGCGTGAGGGCGTCGTGCACGTCGGCCGTGCTGTATGCGACCTCGGTGGGATAGGAGCAGGGGCAGCTGGGAAGGTCGTTGGCCACCTTGATCATATACTTCTTCAAGAAGTCGCTCTTGCAGTTCATCCACCGCTCGCAGCTGTCTGTGTCTGGAAGACATTAGGTCAGTGTTAAATGTTACATCTCCCCTCCAGACCCCCTGTTGAAGATGAAAACAGAAGTGTGTCAAGGTGTAATGTGTGGCATGAAGGTGTGTTTTCTCTAGGCTGATTGGGAACAGACAGAGGCAGAGAGAGAGAGAGAGGCCTCTGTGCCCTGGTGAGCATTTACAGTAATGGAGTACAGTCCACGCATGAGGAACCCTGGGCTCTGCCCTGCTGCCAGACGGATGAACGGCCTTTGAAAGTGAAAGAACATCTGAATGAAGGATAGTCTGTCAGTAAAACAAAAGCAGAGAGAACCTTACCAACACCAAAGAGCTCCGTGGCATTAAACTCATCTGTACCGGCCAGCAGGCTCACTTCAGTAGCTGCCGTCTTGAAGGCATCTTCAATGCCTAAAGACAGGTGAAGACATGTGAGACATGTGTATCAAAGGGTGAACGCCATCAAAAGACTTGGAAACAGAAACCACTGGAGCCGCGCCTCCTGCTTACCTGGACAGTTGGGCATATCACAAGTACGCGATTCTGTGGCTGTGCAGGCGTAACCGCACGACCTGGTTCTCTTCTGGTTGCCATTTCCACAGGTGACACTGCACGCTGACCAGCTGCTCCAATCCCCTTCGCCATCAATATAATCTGCATGAGAGAGAGAGAGGTACTCAGTACGTTCACACACACACACACACACACACACACACACACACACACACACACACACTTACAATATCATTTAAATGCGCAGAGAGACGTTTATGAATTCTGTCCAGTTTACAGGTGAGGGAATGCTGATGTTGTTTATGTGACGTTTGAAATGAATAAATAAATGGGCTTCATTGGAGTTCAATCAAAGTTTTGAACGTGCATGTAAACGTATTGACGGAGCTCTGATGGAGGCCACATGCTGCACTCAGTCCTGTTAGCATGCCTCACTAATAATAAGCAGGGGGAGGACATGAAAGGCGAAGCTGAGGGGTTCAGGGGGGCAGCCTCAAAGTTGTCTTTGACTTTGACCCTCAAAGCAGATACCAGACAAGCCTGCATGCACACACACACACACACACACACACACACACACACACACACACACCCTCGTGCTGTCCTGCATAGGCTGACACACAAAGTTGCTGAACCAAGAAATCGAAGGCAAAGGGCGCTGTCAGCAAAAAGCAAAATAAAAACAGGGTTGCAGATCAGGCGAAACCTAGGAGACACTCGGACATGTCAGCACCCCCCCACCCCCCACCCCCCACCTGGGCCCTCAGATTGTCTTGGCACAGCGGCACTGGACAGCTTTCCAGCTCCTCTATCTGTGATTCATTGGTTTGAAAATGGGAAGTGAAATAGCAAGAAATCCTCTTTAACTCCAATTATCATTCAGCAGATCACTGTAATGGGTGTACATGGAAACGGTTGCAGAAGGGCCGTATGACCAGTTCATCCCAGAGCGCCACCTCAGCCCCGCCACCGTCATCGCCCCCGCGCACACATAGACACACACATCTTGAAAGCGGCTTAGTCCATCAATCAGGAGAATTAATGTGGGCATCGTGGGCTGGAAGCATTTCTGGCAAGGGTCCAAACCTTCCTATGACCCCCACTACTGCCATCTGCCCCTAGTTATGAGCATTTTGTATGAGTACGGGCGAGATAGCCATCTAGCCCCACTCTCCTCCCCCTGTCATTACATCTTCCACACCGGAGGACTGGTGGCGGCGCAGACAAACCATAAAACAGCCTCAGCCCACAGATGACATAACTGAATGCAATATCAATGCCCTGTGACGGTTGAACCACAATCCCTGTCCCCAATTATGAGTATTAAATTCGAAAACAAGGACAGTAATGATGATAAAATACTTTCTTGTCCATTAGCGTGGTATGAAACACGGATGAAATAGATCTGACCGCAGTGATAAGCCCGAGACGTTAAACACAGTCTGTGCTTTGACAAAAAGATTATGAAATCCCTCTCCTGGCCGCCGTAGCGCAAGTGCAAGTGGATAAAATGACATTTTCCATAGAGCAGGCATTCTTGTCCGACCACGTTGGCTTTGGGCGTGCTACGACACGGCGAGGATGGATAGTGTGTAACCGTGAGTGTGAATTCTTCCACGGCAGATTTATCTGCGGGCTTACTTTTGGAGAGTGTTGTGAGAATGGTGTGGCAGCCCAACGGAGCTCCTGGCCCCATTCCTGCTATTGAACTTTGATGTTGCGAGGCGTTTAAACTGTGTCACGTTGCCAGCGCCGTACCGCAGAGGAATCTGTCTCATAAAAGAGTGTTAAAGGCTTCAATCAGGGGCTCCCAAAGGCTCGCCTGGGATGACTGCACTTATCATGGTGACAGCTTAAATCAGCAAATCTGCAAATTACAGATTCCACATCAGAGTATGGACATCTGTGGAAGTGCTGCAGACCAGCGCTCAAATAATAGCCCAGTGGATCCCACTCAGTACTCTACAGTGCTTCCATGTATACTCGTCTCCTCCTAATCACACACTCTTACCGTATTCAGTCTGAGCTTTGCTTCCTCCCCCGGTGCCTCCTCTCCTGTCCCAGTCTCCCAGCGGCCTGAGGAAGTTGCTGTCCTCGAGGTTGCTCCCGTAGGAGCGGTCACGCTCCTCTGTTTGGTGGCCGGTGGAGGACGCAGAGGAGGGGATGGACGGGGACGAGTGAGGCCACCAGTTCCTCCAGTTGGGAGTCGCCCAACTGGGTTTAGTCTCTTTGCGCAGGCCCTTTTCCGGCTCGTGGCTCTCTAGCCCGTCCACCACTTCAATGGTCACCTGCGTCACAAATGAAGAGTGGTCCTTTTAAAGTCAGCGTGATGGCTTTAACATTTCAAGATATGTATTTATTTCTGGGACATAATGGGTCAATCATGCTGCTGTGATGAGGTGACACCCCTAGACCCCATACCACCCCTTCCTCTCCCTCCCTTTTGTCCTAACACATGTGCTTGGCAGATGGGGGGTGGTGGGGGTGACCGCCACCCCTGCTCCACAGCCACCCTCCCACCTCTCTCCACCTAAACACAAAGTTCAAAGGGCTACTCGGCCTCCTCCAGACCATGAAAGCCAGATGAATCCCAGGATCAAAGACACCCCCTCCTCCCCCCCCACCCCCCCTCCCACAGCATCGCTCCCTTGCTCAATTGGTCGCCCAGCTCTCTTCCCACATCTTGAGATGTTAATACACTTTGTTCGTGCTTGGATTTAGCAGTGATGCCCCAGAAATGGACCCCCTCGCCTGGATTAGACAGGAGAATGATTTAAACATGGCAGCGGTTACTCAGCCATCTGCACTCTGAGGGGGACTTATGGGCGAGGGCTCGCCACAAATTTACATAAGCTGCAGCTTGTCTTCCTGCATATGGGTTAGTAGTGAGGCATTGCTGGTTAGTGTCATTATGATGGACGTGAGACTTCGCTCTGATCCAAGAAGTGTGAAAGGAAGGAAAGGAGAGGAGGAAGGGAGAGAAAAAGGGGGTAGTGGTGTGCACCAAACTGTTCCCCTTCATCCTGTTTGCTCTTCCTGCCTTGTGTGCTTGGGTGACCGTGTCTTTCAAGTGAGCGAAACACATGAAAGCTCTCAGGCAGGTGCACAGACACACATGGTTACCTGTATGTTAGGATTCTGCCCGTTGATGTCGGCTTTGGAAAGGTCGGGGAAATTATGCAGGTCTAGGATGAAAGCTCCCGGGCCGTCCCTGTGGAGGCTGCTGCCCGCGCCCTGTGCCCAGGGCAGGGTGGCGGGCCGTTGGGCCAATCGATGCTCCGGACCAGACCGGCGGTCTTCATGGGCCAGCTGGGCAGACGAGCTGCTTTTTGCGTTGATATTGTTCTCCTGAGGAGAGATAATAGCAGATTGTGATTTTACACATTATAGTAGATTAATGATGACGACAGTAATCATGAACTCAAACAAGTGGGTTGTGGTGAATAAGGGCACTCGGCAGCATTAGATTGATCTCTCATGCTGACAGGGGGTTCATGTGGCCGTGACCTCTTCCATAAATCCTGCAGACAGCGGACACTCTGCTGCTTACGACCCAGAGCGAGGGAGCCAGACTGACAGCCAGAGTCCTGCTCCCCTTTCTGCTTCCACCAAGAACATAAACAAGCTATATTCAGAGCCTGTGTCACTGTTGCTCTGTACATTTTTCCCATTTTAAACTGACACAGTGGGCTCCTTCTTTAACATAGTTATATGATGTTGACATATATAGCGTGTTTTGATTCTGCTGCTGCTTGGGTGAAAAGAGCTATGTGAGACTGATGATTATCCAGCACTGGGGCTATACACAGAAACCTAAGCAAACATTGCAAAATAATTGCTTCTCCCTTCTAGTAGACAGAAAAACATTTGGTCTACTGACATAGGGTTGTAAATTTGTCCCAAAAGGACAGCTGAGGCATATGGCCCCTGTCACGTGTGCACAGAAGGAACAATTACTCCTCAATTGGACAGACAGCCATAAGTAGTCGGCAATCATCCATTCTGGGGTGGCAGAAAATAAGATCAAAGGAAACCATCAATCATGTTCCTTGTTTTCTTTTTTCATCTCCCATTTCTTCCTCCCCAGTGTTTTGTGGCAGGGCTGAGGCCTGAGAATATGGCAACAGTGCTGTACGGTTGCGGTGGCCAGTCACAGACAAAGTGTCAGCTCAGCCACATTGTGGTGGGTATAAAAGCCCCCAGTGGAGCTGTTTGCGTCAAGCCAAGGTGCACTCTGGGACAATATAGGCCCTGTAAATGGAGCCGCACAGCACGGGTGGAGGATTATAAATGTACATGTAGCATGAATGCAATCACAGAGGGCACAGGCTACACACAAAATACGTCCAAATCCATTTAGCTTCAGTTTCTCTCTAGGCCGGTTTATTACCACAACCAGGCCACGCCACACAATTGCCCATAATTTTCATTTAAATTGCAGATTAAAAAAAATGGAATAGAGTCCATAACCCAAATCATAAAATCTGAGGAAGAATGATAATTTTACCATCTTCAAAATGCAGATTCAAATTAATACCACAAAGAATTTTCTGCGCTGACCGCCTACCAATTATGGCTGTGAGATAAACGGTGAGTCCTCATAGCTCAGCACAGGAGAAGGTCATTTCAACATACCGGCATAGTTTGTGTATCAACTATCTTCCCATTATGTGAACATCACAGGGTCCTCTTTGGTTCTATCGCGAGTACTTAGGCTTGGAGATGCCCGAGTGATAACCCTGCTTTTCAACTTTTCCTGCCCTCAGAAGCCACTCGCTCTCTAGCCCTCTCCAGCACAGAGGCCGCACGCAACACTTAGTGGGTTCAATATGTACAATACATGGATGCATAAAAAGGTAATTGAAGCTCAGACATAGACGAAGACAACAAAGTTTCTCCAGTCATTTCTGTTTTTGTTATCCTGACAGTCATTTAAATCACACAATATCTCATTTAATCCCCATTATAACCCCCCCATTACGGCTTAATATCTGTAATATTTTAAATGAGTTCTTACTAAATAACTTTGGTAACAAGTTGGTAATAATGTTTACAGGCAGAATAATCCTCCGTTTTCGGATCTAATCCTGCCTGAATCTTTTGCGGAGACATTATCAGTTGAGTTGTACACAAAACTGCCAAAAGTAGAACTGCAGGCCTGTTACTGACACCAGTTTGGTTTATTCAGACCCAAAATTCAAATCCATTCTAACTGATTCCAGGGAATTTATGATTATTATTATACAAGAACAGCTTGAGTGTATTTGCTACCTTATTAAACTTATGGTCAGATGAGCTTCATATTTAATATCATATTTCCAAGTGGTTTTCATCTCTACAAACAGATTTGAATAGGTTCCCATCAATTGTTACTTGCATCTGTCATCCATAAAAAAAGGGCACTGAAATTACAAAACATTCAAAAGATAAGAGGCAGTCTTAAATATAATGCGCTGGGCTAAAGCTTTGGAATGAATTGTACATTTGAAACTTGTGAGATAATACTGTTGAAAACAAAAGGAATTCCAAACTGCTATTCCCTGAAAGCCCTGAGATTCCATCAGTGTTCCAAGTGTTTCACATGCTGATTACATTTCCCCCCTATATTTCCATCTTCCATCCGCAGTGTGAAGGACAGGCCATGAAATTATATACACTTCCAAATCACGGAACAAAGAAACACAGTAAAGTTGGAAAGTAATGGAAAGAATGCAGAATTAGTCACTGGACTGGAATGGCAGTTGTGATGTGAAACAAATAAAACCTTGAATGAGGAAATCGACGTCTATTCGTGGCGATGTGGATGTTTTTTTGGAACTGAGAAGATTGAAGGATTTTACAGTTTGGAGAAACATATTGAGCTTCTATTGTTGCTGTGAGATCTTCCTCAGTGAGGGACATGCTTTAATTTGGAGATCAAAAGTGACTAACCGTTCCTTCGTTTATCTGGGGCCTCCCAGGATGTCCTCCCCACCCACCCCTCACCCCCTACCCACCCTCAAAAGCCATGAATGAACACTTTGCACACACAAGCCACCCCCTCTCCCTCCTCACAGTATCTCCTCTTCTTTTCCCGCTTCCCCCCTTCTTCACTGTTTGTGAGGGCTGCTTAAAGGGGCATGACTACATTTTCAATTGGGAGCAACTCAGGGGTCCTTCCCCCCGGGGAAGCTGGCAGGAAATGAAGGCAGCACACATTGTGCCAGATGCTTTTCAGCACTACATTAGGTGGAGGAGAGAACTATCCTCCCTGTCAGAGGGAATACGACGTGTGTGTGATTATTTATGTAATCAAACTGGCACAGCGGCAGAGGAGCGATTGTGAGCTCAGACTGCTTAGACAAGATGCTTTGGAAAGAAACAAACAAAATGAGGTCAAGTATGCAACGATGAGCAGTTTAGTAAACACATATTTCACATTTTGTGTTGAATAAATATCCACCCTGTGCTTTATTAGCTGAGCAATATGTTTAATCACAATAGATCCGCTCTAATGTTGTCCCTCTGTAATGGTATGTGACTTAACAATGCTCCACTTGATTGATCTGCCTTTGTTAATCAGGGATGTCACCATGCTTCCTTTGAATCAGTGACCAAAGGTTTTTCCATCCCCTCCACAGGTGCATGGGGCTGGTTCCTGTCCATAGACTTTCTGTGAATGGCATTTTAAATATGACGCTTTGGGATAACAATACACCCCCTGGGCCATGACAAGCCAGTCTGAAAGATGACATCACCATCTTCAGTTGTGGACCACTGAGGCGTATCTGCACATGGTGGGAGCGTTTGTGAATTAAAAAAATAATAATTCAGCGCTTCTCCCAGCAGAGAGCATGAATGGAAATATCAGGTACTTTCATCTGAATCCTGATTCTTGTGGCGTGCGGCAGATGTAAGGGTTGCGTGTGTGGTATGTGTTGAGTATTTTTTTACTTCCATTCTTTGGGAGGAATCCCATGCTAGACCAGGTCTCGCTGGTTCAGTCCAACATTTGGCTGTGTGACAAATATTCGTTAAATTCCTGGAATATTTCCTCAGCTTTGCATGCCCCCGGTATCTAACAGAACACTGGCTTGCTGTTACATATACACAGGTTCAGCTGCATGGATGGCAGCGATAGCGGAGATAACAGAAATTACACTCTCTATCCTCTGTTGAAGTGAGAATTCTTTCCATTCATTTCCTCTCAAGCCCTAATAAACCATTTATGCAGGGTCACCATTCCAGTATGCATAACTACCTATTTATCCTTAGGACATGAAGGCAGGCAATGAGTGGTCAAAGTATTTCAGTAGCACGCTAAAAATACATCAAAAGAAGCTGAAGGATGCTTAACACTCTCTAAAAAAGCCTGTTGATCCCAGACCTGCCTTAACGCTTAGGTCAGGACTTGGGGCTCTATTGGAATCTGTGTGCTTTACTCTGATGTTAAAACGGGCAGTTAAACTAATAAACTAGCCTCAAGTGGTCACGCTGACAAATGTCTCCCTCGTGAAATTCTGTCAAGGCGTGTTCTATAGACTGGTGTTCTCGGAGAATCACAACCCCAAAAAAAGGCATCTCTATGGGAGAGAAAACTATATTTAATGTCAACCGTAGAGACCAAATCCGTTGACATCAGAAGAGCTCTGAATCTCGTGAACTGGGAACGGCTGGAAATATGTCTCAACCTTCTACTTCTCTCCCTCACTTCTCATCACATGGAATGATATTGAGGGAGCGGATGGAGACAGGGGTTTGTCAGGAGCAGAGTGGAAGTCTGGTTGACGCCAACTTAAAGGGATGGGGGGGTGGGGAGGGGCACCTTGAGGGGCTCAGTTCTTGACCCCCCCAACCTCATCAACTGAACGCTTGGATGACAGTGATGAGTCGATGATGACAGAGAATTGCCTGAAGCCAGCATTTAACCCCCCTCCCCTCAACAATAGGGAGGTGTGTCTTTTTCAGGGGGTGTGGTGGGGTGGGGGGCTGATCTCTGACCCTGCCTCATCTTCCATTCCTCTGCTGGCTGACTGCCATTCCCGGGGGACACCCTGGGGAGACCACATCCGTGTATGTCAACAACCCCCTAAAAGATCCACAGGAACCCTCAGGGGGGGTGAGGGAGGTTTTGAGGTTTTGTTTCACCTGGACCAGTGGTGCACATCAGCATACAATCAATCAATCCATCCCACCTGTGGCCATTTAGTCTGTTTACATAACAGCAGAATGCGGCTTTTTTTTTTTTTTTTTTTACATCTTTCCTGTAAACTCTGTCTGACTCACCTGTGTAAGTGCAGAGTCCTGATCCAGGTTCACCGTGACGTTCGCCGGGGGTACCGGACTGCCCCGCAGCACCGTGATGTGCAAAGTGAGGAGAAGAAGTCCGAGGAGCAGCAGGAGTTCCGCCGCAAGTCGCACCATCCTTTTGACGCGGCCGCTCTTGGGAGCCTGCGGTGTGACCGGAGCTCCGACTCCGCCTCCCGCCGCTGCACAGACTCCGATCTCCGGATCCGCCGGGGACGAGGAGCCGCAACACCACTTCGGAGCCACTTCGGGGATCAGAATTGCAAAGTTTGACGGGAAAAGGAGAGTGGAAGAGGCGGCGACAGCGGCTCTGACAAGTGCTGTAGTCTTTTGATTAGAATCCAGCGGTTGTGTTTAGAAGCACATAGGCACGTCTTTAAACTGACTTCTGTAATTTATCCTATCAGAAATCTGAGAGCCAATGCTGATCAGCTCATTAATGTGCTCTGCAGATTTAGTGATCTCCAACCTCGGGGAACTTGCCGCCTTGTTGCACCGCCACATTCTCGGCCTCACACACTTACACACTTCCCCTCACTCGCACCACTTCATCCACAGTACGCGTTTCTTGTTTTGTCCACATTCTCCTCATACACACATAAACACAAACACACACACACCACACAATCTTTGGAGACAAAACAAAACAAGTATCTTCCCTGTTCAAAATCACCCGGGCGGAGTTCTGTCAGTATTCATCCATTGAGCGCATCAGGGGAGGAAGACGCGGTTTTGGCGTCTCCACAGAAAGACACAACTCCTATCAATGTGAGACACACGCTGCTGGTGTTTTGTTGTGCGCTCTTGAGGTGGTTTTATACCCTACGCCCCTGTCCAGATGCCCTCCCCCTGGTTAACTCTTTCCTCCCTCTGACAAGTCCTTCCCCAAACTGCAGCCCGGGCCACATATGCGCTTCATGGTAGAGTAAGAAAGAAAGAGTGTCAATTGCGCCCCATTCCTCATCCCAGCAGAGACGTTTTAAACTATTTGTAAGTGGAACTAGTTGATTTATTTATTCAAATGGTCTCCCCCGGAGTTTAAACTGAAAAGAAATCTGAATAACAGCGTTTACAGGGTGATCTAACTGAATGAAACACCCTCAGTTAACACTGGGTGGGGTTCCTGCACCCCAATTCGGGGACCTTAGGGTGCACTGGGTACATCCAGAGACTCACACAAGAGGCGCTTCCCAGGTGGGCTGCAGGTTTTGTCTCACACTGTGATTAAAACACTATTACGGAAGGTGTTGTGACACTTCAATCAAGCCACACAAATGGTGCGTAATGTGATTAGCCTTTGTAGAGCTTCTTTATTGTCCGCTTCAAAGGGCAGATCGCCGTGTTAGATTACGCACCAGGCGGGATGTTGCCGAATGGGATTCGATTCACTTAAAAAACGAATAAGCTATAGTCTTCCACGAAAATCATTGAGGTTTACTCACAAGTGGGATAATTAAATTAAAGGCACTGAAAGTAAAAGTCATAATATGACAAAAGCAAACAGCAGAAGTCCTGATTTAAAATTCTACCAGTGTAAACGTCAAGTCAAGCATCAAAATGAACGATACCCACACAATACAGTTATAAATCAGTAATTTTAACACTCAAAATTGCATTCATAAGGGTTTGCATCTCCAGAGACTTTGGATTGTGTGGACAATTTTGGACTTATCTATTTAGAATTCACAAAATTGGAACTACAAGGTCTTTCACACCCGAATAGTTTGAGATTGAAAGTTTATACATGAGCACAATGTACCAGTTTCATTCCCAGTACTTGAGTACACACGATTTTAGTTACGGAAAACAAACATTGTCTTCTCATTTGATCTCTGTGTTGACACTATCAAAAATCTGAGCCTTGATAGTTTTCGTTATGATGTCACATCCACAGTAGGTGGGACCAAGTCACTGCAGGTACAAGTCAAGTCTCTTGTCCAAGTTCCAAACAAGTCTATTTGAAGCCAGAATCAGTGGTGTGGAGTAACAGGAGACTCAATATGAAAGACTTTGACACCAATGACTTATGACTTCACTTGGCCAGCTCTGTCTTGATTTGTGATTTGATTTGTTATTTGCCTTGAGTGACATGGCTGGAGTCTTCCTTGTCGTTTGCAAGACAATGTGATTCCTCCGAATTCCATTTGTTCTGATCAGACTTGTCCAGAGAACGAATAAAATCCTCTTCGGAGCCGATGAATTTAAACAAACTTTATTCTCTCCCTTACCACTCGACTGCACTGTCAAATAGCACAGCAGTCTGAAAAATGGAAATCTGTCTTTTGTCTGCTTCACTTAGAGAAAAAACCCTTTGCAATTTTGAGAAATCTCTGTGTAAATAGAAAACAGAGCGGGGAGAAATGTTTGCCTGCCTTGGACACAGTGGTGGACATCAAAGAACCAGCAGAGGATTCCCCTTCAGAATAGCAGCTACATGCCATTCCAATAAGTGCAGTGTATTTGGATCTGCAGTTCAAAAGCGGCTGGGTGCAGGCAGGTCTCTGGGGCCTGGCCACCAATAGTCTGGCTGCACACATGTTTTGAATGCCAGTGCAGACCATTTGCCATTTCTGCTGAAAGTGAGGGCCGTTAGAAGTGAGTAGAGGGAACTTTGGCAGGACATGTGCTTCCCACCTTGACTCGCAATCAACACGTATCATGCCGTGGTGCTTTGCCTCATTGGCACGCGTGAGACCGACGTGTCTGATGTGGATTGTGATGCAGATTCCAGAGACGACTGTGTCTTTATTCATCAAGTCAGGGTACGATATAGAGTCCTGCCTTGCCAGGAGAGGGTGTCAAAGTTATATTTTCTGAAAAGACAGACGACAACCGCTGTTTGCTTTACTTTCATGCTGTCGTCCAAAATGAAGAGTTATGCACAGTGAACCAGACAATCTGAGCAATGTGGTGCTATTCAACATTTCTCCCTATGGAATCTGAGGTCAGTTTTACGGATTTGCTTTTCATATGCTAGTGAAAAGAAAATCAATTTTTTTTACACATCAGAAGACACTTACACATTCCCTATGACATGAGGGTAACTTTGGATCTCTTAATGTCACTTATTCTGCTTTGTCTGCTCTTAAATAAGCCTGTCCACATTTAAATTAAGGCAAAAAAAAATTGTGTGGATTATGGATTTGAATTGAATTTCTTTTCCAGAACACATCCAGCTTTCTGATTTTGGTTGAAACTCTACTGCCATGCAGGCCAAGTGTATGGAAATTCTTCCTTTTTTTAAAATTATCCATCATTAAATGTATAAGGTCTAATTTCTTAACGTTTTTGACTGACAATATGATGGATCACTTCCTAAACACCTACATATGCCAGGTTTTACTTATTTCTAAAACAGAAACATTGATGATAATTTGAAGCACACTTTCACCTGATAGGCTCACGACTACAAGTTTGAATGGAGAGGAATGGCAACTGAGAAGCCAATGTCTTTGACATTTGAGGATTAAATCAAATTGCAAATTGCATTTCTCGTTGCTTATATTCTCAGTTATAAATCCTCAGTGTATTCATTGTTCAAATTCAGATTTAAGATGTAAGTAATAAGCCAACACACTGAGGATCTCTAATCTTACATCCCTTACTCCCATTTCTCCTAAACCTTAATGGAACAGGACATTAGTATGACATGACAGCTGTGGAAATTAAACAAACAATTTTCTAATGTTTCTGGGCCGGATGTGGAAAAACTCATCTTATAGACACAGCCGATCACGTCTATGATGTCTATGATATGAGATTGACTTTGTCCTTTACGAAAAAAACAAATCTTTTTGCAACAGCTTCCTCGCTCAGATCACATTTGTCTTACTGTTTATGTGAAGGAAAAAACACAAACTTGTTAATGTCTCCAGGGCGAACAAGTGTCAACTAGACCCAATCTGGCACACGGTGAAAACACATTCATCACCCATCTAAAACCCTTCCTGTGTTAATCAAATGATTACCCCATACCACGAGAATTTAGAGTTTAGCAATAATTACTAGGTTAGGTTGCTGTTGGCTCAGCTGCTGCATAGTCTGCATGCTTACTTTTGCAAATGTTGCGCAGCTTGTGTGCGAAACAGGACGGCAGCATCTTGAAAACAGCGACAATTAAGCTCTTAAAGCTGCTGCAAATATGAGGAGTCTTGCCACAAAACAAGCCATAACACCTTTTGTATTCTGTGCAGGGGTGGTTGTGATTTAATTGCATGTCGAAGAAGTAACTGCTGATCTATTATTTACAGGAAGGTTGTCATTTACTCAAGCAGATCAAGGTGGTTGGTAGAAAAGTTTTACAAAAACAGGCAAGTATGCAGAAAAGGGCATCTTTGGTATTTTCTGTTCACTTCAATCGACCATCAGTACTGTAAAAAACTCAACTCAAATGAACTCGGTCTGAAATGACAGATAAACCTTCTAACCTCAAAACATATTCAGGAAGTTTACCACAAAAAGTCATGACGGTGACATTTCACATAAAGCCCCATTGCTCTTTAATAAATCACCAATCTTACTTTTGATAAATAGCAGAAGTGCCCGATGTCATATATGAGAAACATCTCCAAAGAATAGACATAAGAATCAGAATAAACATGCAAAGTTGTGAACTCTGCAAAATGTTTGTAATTTTGTCTACAATACAATGAAGAAAAAACAGAACATCTTGACAAAAAAACTCAAATCAGATTGTCAGGTTGTGTAATATTTCAACAAGAGGTTAAGAGGCTTAAATAAGTGTTCTGTCAAATCACAATTCTTTAACAAACATATAAAAAGCAGCTGAGAAACATTTGGCCCCTATTGGCTTAGTTTTGACACAGTAAAGTGATGGCGTCAAAGGTGCAGATCAGCTGTCCAGCTCGTAATCTGTCTCATCATGGCAGTCGGGCTTATAGGAATATTTCTGCCGGGAAAACTTCAGACATAAGTTATCGCCCACCTCGTCCAGATGGTGCAGCACCTGTAGACACAAGACCACTTCAGAAGATGTGCATATGTGTACACTAGCCTGACAAAGGACTTTCATATTATTGTGTGTGTGTGTGCGTGTGTGTGTGTGTACCTGGTCCAGCATTGGTCTGGTGTGTGCTGCAGATAAGCAGAAGCGAGCTCGAGCCTCTGTAATCGGTGTGGCTGGAAATCCGACCACCACTACACCAATTTTCCTGCTCAGCATTTCTCGAGCAAAAGCCCTAATAAGTTTCAGGAAAAGACACACAGCTGTGACATATCCTAGTATAAACAGGTTGTGGATGTAGAAATGTTTGGTTAGATTTGATATGATATCAGATGTTTTTTCGGACTCATCTGAATGGATACTTAATATCCTTTCCGCATTTCATACTATTAGCTCAACACTTCCTCCTTATGAACCCCCATGGAACACAATGATGTATCATTAGTATATACTACTGAACTTTATACTACTACAACTTTAACTTAACTGTAGAAAGTCACACCGCCACTGTTGTCAGAAAGTGCCAGGCGGAATCTTACATTGCTTGATCGTACTGTCATACTACAGTATGTTTGAATTGTGTTAGTGAAATGGAAACATAAGGGCTAAGGTAAGGTAAGGTAAGGTAAGCACAGGTGTGAGTGAGTCTATGTATAATTATATAATTCTATGACAATCCAATCCTTAAGACTGAAAGTCAAAAGCAAGTAAATAACAAGACTTGAGAGATCAATCATACTTACACCACTTTCCCTGGCATGTACAGCAGGATTGGCACCACAGGGGAGTCATCATTACCATAGATGATGTAGCCCATCTCCTTCAGTCTGGCTCTGAAGTACCTGGTGTTCTCTGCCAGTTGGTGGATCCGTCTAATGCCTATTTCAACATCAAGAACGGAAGCAGGTTTACATTTGTAAAGCACCAACTCACTGCTTTGCTCGCACATCTCTAGTCCCCCTGAGAGAAGATAACTTTTACTGTAAGCTGTAGCTAATGTAGTGCGAGCCCTGTACCTCCATCTCGGCCATTCCAGACTCCACTATAGGCTTGCTCATGATTACAACTCAGCTGCAACAGCAGATGGTTCAGTTTTGTCCGCCTGACGGCACGGCGTACGCACATGCATGTTGCCAAAATGAAGGCTAGCAAATTGGATACGATAGATTTCACACAAAATCAGCGACTCTGGCCAGGCATTGGAGTGTAGCCATGACTATAAGTGAATGCAAATAATACTTAAGTATCACATCTATTTCAGATAAATATATTAGGAAACAAATCAAAGGCGGCAGAGGGGCTGTGCTCTGCTAACCCCCTGGTTTCCCTAATGAAGTGGATCGCTGGGGAGCCAGATTTGCTCGATGGCTGCAGTAGAATTTGGCATGGCCAAGTCTTGGAACACAGCTCTGTTTCCCTCTGATTACCTGAGAACAGATTGGCAGTTTCTACAAAGGGATGTAAGAGAGCACTTTAAACCCCCTTATCTCAGCAGAGAGAGAGACAGAGGAAAAACACAACATTCAGTCATCTGCCAAAAAGCGCAGGCTCCATTTTGTAAATTGTTCCTCTCTGTAAAGATAGAGGGCATGGAGGTCAAAAGCGTGCTGGCAGTAGCAGGAATCGTATGAATAGGTGAGTGTGTGGATGGGCCTGTGTGTGTCTGAGCTGTTGCCCTCTGTTTGGCTTTCAGTGCAAAATACAAAATAAAAGAGACAGCTGAAGTGGCTGTAAGAGAGAGAAAATACAATCAAATCAGGCATATTCCGGAAGATCAATCTGAGGATCAGATCACAGTGGGCTTTTGTATTTGTGTGAAGGATGACAGAACTGATGCTTTCAAAGACCACATTGTCTGCTGCCTTCCCTCCCTTCCATAAGACAGGTGAGGACTGATTTCTTTATAACAGCGATGTCCCCGGGCCATGTCAGATACAAAACATGTTTGGTTCAGAGCCATGAGAGAGTTACATCTGGGCTCGGAAACTATACATTAGCCGTAGGACATCGGTCTTTAGTTTATGGAGTGACAAAATAATTACAATACTTAGATATACACCCATCACTCTAGGTGTTCTTCATTTACGATGCCACATAGTTGACCTGGCAGCTTCTTTTCTCCTTTTTCAATTTCCCACCATGAGATCAACAAAGTACCTTGGCTCTTATTGCGAATACTAGCATATCTTCTACACATAGTACTACTCCTTTTCTACGAGAATCACTATTACCTATACTAACCCTCCTACTTCCAACAGCCAAACAGTCAGAGAGGAATTCTGCTAGTATTGTAGTAATGACTACTTCCTGGCCCTGTGTCCGATGCCATTACGGCAGAAACTTCTCAGAGGTACAGGTTTCCTCACAACACACACATGAAACTGATTTCCTCCATGTAAGGGTCACGTGTGCACGTCACTGCACGTCGCCCCCTTTTTCTACCGCTGCAGACCTCTGTAATTGCTTACACATTTTCAGACCGAGCAGCTGTTTGTCTTTCCCTGCAGGTCTGAGCTTATCCGTAATGCTAACACTGGCACTGAACTCTGGATTTGGTTTGCTTTGTTTCCATAAAATTTATAGAAAGGTGTAAAAATTTATACCTAAGACATAACATTTGTCTGTGTAAAGAATAGCAGAATGGTGAGTGAAGATTGTCGGTGACATGAACTAGAGTTAGACCTGCTGTGAGGTACTCACCCTCTGTGCTCCCGTCTGTTCCCATGATGCATTTTATGACACGAATGATCTGCTCAATGATCGCCGGGCACATAGCTGAGGCATACACTGCACTGTGAGAGTGGGTTCGCAGGTAGTCCACCAGCGTCTGCAATATCAGAGAGGGACATCCATTTAATATGTCTACAATATATTCAAAAATGAAATATTTATTGGCTTAATGGATCAATTCTGCATATTTATATGAGGATATATATATATATATAAATAATTTCACATCTTCTTCTGCATTTGAAAGAAGGATGGCCCTGCACTTTTCTTTGAGGGCCACTAGAGAGAGCTCATGTACAGTTGACGCCTGAGAAGCAATTAAAATATCACTAGTGATTTCTTGTCACTGTGATCAGTATGGCATCCTGACTGTGAGCTGGATCCTTTCCTGGTGTGCACTGGGAGGGAGCCAGAGCTCTAATTTGCGAAGGAACCGATGCTGAAGTGAGCAAGCATGAGGACCGTCATGCTCATTATTCCCTAAATGTCAGCAGTAGATTAATACTGCAAGTGGTTGACAAGAGGAGAGCAGCGTTTCAGGGAAACTGAACTCAATTGGTCACGGGTCCCTAGAGCGCGTGTGCGTAAGTGCTCTGAGGTTTGAGGAGGCTGAGAGCGGTGAGGGGCCGCCGCTCAGTGGCTGCATGGTGGCTGGCGGGCAAGGGGGCCGATGACACAAGAGCCCGAGATGCTGCCATTTCCACATGCTGCCGCTACGTTCCGAGTGGGCGAATGGACTGTGGCCTCCCCGCCGGAGTCGTGACGGGCAGGGATTTTTAGGGGAAATACTTAAAGTGTAAGGAGAAGAACCCTGAAAGAACCTGACATCTGTTTCCATTTAAAGCTGGGGATTTTCACTGCTTTAGGGCCCCGCAGGATTTTGGTGCGACTAAAGACAAACCCTGTTAAGAGAACATGTCCGAAATCCATCTCAGGTCTGTGGGGGACGGAGCACGGTCTTAAGTGTAGAGATATGTTCATAGATAGCCACAATGCCACAGACTAGAAGCAACGCCAGAACAACACACGCTCATGCATGCACGCATACTTCAACGGATGTATTTAGTATCCCAATTTCAATGCCACATGAGCATTCGGTTTAAGGGTTAATGAACAAAGCCTCCTCCACGCAAAGGTTGAAGTGAATTACAAGGAGCGTGAAGTAAATTCATTGGCTTATTTATTTTTGGTGCCCTCATAAAATAGCTATAATATGACTGTTTTCCAGAACACATCTGCAGAGTCTTTTGTTGGTCAACCAGAATCCGTTTAATGTAGGATTTGGGGGATTTCACCACAACAACAAATACGTCAAATCTAAAGGCTTTCTCTCTCTTCTGTCAGGAGTTTACTACAGCCAGCTGTCAGAGGAAGCAGCCTGCTCATACTTCAAACATTATCATGCTTGTTAAGAGGCCATCCTGTTAAATCTGGAGCGCAGTTCCGACGCCTGCCACAAGAAGGGGCTGGCCCTCTGCCAGCTTTACCTTCTTATTATGGCAGAGTGGGGGTGAGCCGACATAAGGCAATGGCAGGAAGGTCCCTCTCTGAATACCTAATTCAAACAACATGGCGGTTTCCTGTGTTGCTTTCTAATCAACTGCCACGAAACCGGTGTGGTTATGTACTAAAGTGTACTTTTTAATGAAGTAAAAAGGAATTAGAAAGGCCCCCGAGGAGCTGCCTGGGGAACATTTGTTCGACACGTGAGCGCTGTGAGAAAGATGGGGTGTGACAGAACCAGAATGGCTGGAAAAGCTTCATACATCTTTTGAGAAACAGACCTGGGTGTGACAGTACTGCGCAGCGCACAAATACTTTTTACAGCGTATATTAGCCTGCTTTAGAGCTGCATCGTAGATAATGGCCACTGCCAGGTAGCTTAATTAATGACGAGAGTAAGTTGAAGCTGTTTTACAGTAATTAATGCCATCTACATGCACCATGACCCAGGTCTGGTCCAGGTGGATTAATTTCCTGTAATGGCACAGCGACCAGACTGGTGCATGTCTGACTGGGGGAAAAGTGGTCTACCACTGATATTGATGTTCGATGTTGTTGCAGGTGTGCTATAAATTGGAGAGAAAATTATACAAACGATGATGGATGACACAATTAATTAAAATAGGTGGGGCCATTGGTAAGTAAATCACTACCTGTTTGGTTGAGAAGGAAGAACACACCACCTCTTCTATCAGATGTTGAATACAAATAATAAATGCATCTGTATACAAATGTTTATCAAAGGATAAAGTGAATAGTATAGTGCGTATATTCATATTCACTACAACTGATGAATATATGCATTGAAATCTGTAATTGAAGGAGAGCAATGAACCTTTTTCCCTGCGATATAGCCTCCAGCAGCCCCAAAGCTCTTTGTGAAGGTACCCATCATCACGTCCACATCAGCTGGATTCACATCAAACAGCTCGGTCACACCCCTCCCCGTCGGTCCCACTGCTCCGACACTGTGGGCCTCATCTAGGTACAGATACGCTTTATACTTCTTCTTCAGAGCGATGATCTCAGGTAGTCGCACCACTGAGCCCTCCATGCTAATGAGGAGACAATCACACAGAGTACAGTTAGAATAAGTAGCAACTAAGGGTACATGCATGTTTGGTTATAAATATACGAAGCAAAGTCTTGAATACAACTCTATACTTGACTTCATACTACAGTGCATCTGTACATGTGTGTTACATAATCTCACATACTCTAATCTTCCAGGAATCTTTCAACTGGCCTCCTCCATTTTCCTCCCCTCCCTCTGATTTTCAATTCTCTTTACACCTCTCCCCGATCTCTTCCTCCCCTTCAGATGCAAGCCTTTTATGGCCTCGAACATGCAGCCTTACAGACACAGAGGGGAGTGTATGGCACAGGGAATGGAGCGATCCCAGGCCTGCTATGGCGATGAGAACATCTGTACCCCAAATTACATAAGACAGGGTTTCATTTGGATCTCTGCAGACATCAAAGGCGAGGCCAGGATATAGCTAAAGCATGCTTATGTCTTATCCCAGCCTTTTGATGTTACCAGAGAAGAGATTGAAAGAGCATTTGTTCTTTTAGTGCTTAGAGAGTTCCTGATAAGCCCAATTTGATGACGTGCAATTAATCTGTCACTCAAATAATCGTGGGAGAATTAATCATTATATTAATGTCACTTGATGGCCATGATCAAGGTTTTTCATTTCATGTGAGAGGAGTAAACATAAAACAATTAAAGCATAAAGTAATCGTCCCCTGGCTGAATGTGAAAAATGTGAAGATATCTTTGGGGAAAATAACATGTAGTCTCCAATCAACAAGCAATACGTCAAGTTTGAGTTCAAAAGGATTAAGATGAAAGAGGCGATTAAGAGCGAAAAGAGAGAAGAATAGAGATGAGAAAATGTTCCTGATAAACAGTTGAAGCTGTGTGTGCAGCCAAGTCAATCTCTGTGGCTCTATTTGGCCTTGATTTGGAACTAATGAGCAGATGGAGAGGGTCACTAAAGCTCAGGATAGCTCACTGCTGGGACAGACACACAATACCTTTCTCTCCTCTAAAGTAATCAAACAGTGGCCGACCATCCAAATTCACACACGTACAGACACGCGCGCACACACACACACACACACAACCACACACACACAGAGAGAGAGAGAGAGAGAGAGAGAGAGAGAGAAACACACACACACAGAGAGGTGGAGAAACACACACACACCACACACACACACACACACACACACACACACACACACACACACACACACACACACACACACACACACACACACACACACACACACACACACACACACACACACACACACACACACACACACACACACACACACACACACACACACACACACACACACACACACACACACACAGAGAAACACTGACTATTATTCAAGGGGAGAGAGGGAAGCAATTGAAAAAGAGACCATTATAGGGGCTGCTAAACACAGACTGAGACTCTCCTCGGGTTACAAATTAAGGTTTCTACCTGAGCGGAGTCTGAATCCGCTTGTCTGTGAGACGTCTGTGAGGGAAGGACAATACTGGCATTTCTGTGTGTGTTTATGTGTGCAACTGTGTGTGGCATAATTACAGCGGACCTATAGATGCCTTCCACCATGATGAGAATCTTCCTCCAGGGCCTGTGGGTGCGAGGCTGTCCTGAGCAAACCGCCTCTCTTAGCATCTTCTCTAGACTGTGCATGTCTGAAATACACACACAGACACACACACAGCCACACACACACACACACACAGAGAGAAGGGAGAAAATGAAAGAGCAGGCAGGTGAGAAACTAAACAATCCAAATCTGCACATTATTATTCAGGGGAAAATAAAACCCGGTGCAGATAATTGCTGTAATTCAATGCAAGACAAACTATGCTAAAGTTTGTAATCGGATCAAAGGAAAAAAACGCACAAGAATGTAAGATATGGAGAATAGCAATGAGCAGAGCAAATCCGAACATGCAGCTAAAATTGCCTATAACAAAACAATGTTGACTAATCATTTGCACAGGGCGGGGTTGTTCACAGGAGCGCACAACAAACGACTTCAACTGCCAGAAACACCTTCTACCAGCTACAAACAGGAAATATCTCTGCTGTATGCAGCTAATGAACACCTGCAAAGTATGTATCAGATAGGATTACTAACTGAGCTAAATATGGGTTTGGACAAAGGTCTCTCTGTGTGGTCGGTGTGAAATCATCAAATGTTATTTTCATCAGCACAATTCCCCAGGTAGGTTTGACACTGTAAATGATTGTTATCCTTAGCTGGAAACCAGCAGATGGCAGTGTTGAACCGAATTTAATGAAAAGCATCATGCACCCTAAAGACTTCAATAAATACCACTGAGCAGCAAGGATAACTTCTCAAAGAATTCATCCGTGAAATAATAATCTGTCACAGATTGACATCACTGATTCACCACCAAAACAGTAGAAGCTGAAAATCTCAACAGTTAAAGGGGAATTTACAGTTGCTTTCTGTGTGTGCACACCTGCAGACCACAGTCAAGAAAATCTGAAGTGCTGAGCCACGGGTGGCGGAGATACAGTTCGACTACAGGGGAGGAGGATGATAACAATGCTTCTACATAAGGCACAGCTTGTTCATAGTCATGACAGTGTTCTTATCTCATCTTTGTTTTAGCCCTCTCTGCCACTAGACAGAAGGCAAAAGCGTAATCTTGTGCTGTCTAAAGTGGTATGTATTACGCGCAGTATGACTATGTGAAGTATTTTCAACACATTCCTAGAGTAGGCAAACCAGTTGAACTTCTGTTGTATGAAATTCCATCTTTGTCTACACCTGATCCACTTTTAACCTTTGACACCCCAAACATCATTGGAAACTTCCCCAGAAATGTTGGACAGATTTGTGCTTTGCATCTGATAAGTGCCACCGTAAACTCATTTTATTATAATATTTACAATATTTTACAATACCTGCACTGACTTTGTTGGGGGTACGTTGACTGTTATGACCCTCTTAACAAATAGAGGCTGTGCACCAATAAAAGTAGGTTTTACTCTTCAGAGAGAGGCAGCCTGGAGGCAGGGAGGGGTCAGCTGTAAGGTGCCTGAGGGCTCTTTCCCCTCAGACAGGCCTTGAGAGACACTGCTTGTACCTGTCAGGACCCATTTGCTGCCAGAGGACTGGCACATGTGTCTCCTGAAGCAGACTGAGCATCATAATGTGTAATTCGCGCTTAATATTAGAGATAGGTAGAAGTGAACAGCAAGGAATAAAAGATAGAGACATTTCAGCACAATTAAAAATCGTTCACGTTAGTTTAAACTCAGGAGCTGAATATATTTCAGACTTACTGTTGTGTTTGAACACACGGATGGTCGCGCCTGACAGTCTGGCCCCTAAGATGAGAGAAGTGTGATTCAACTCATCGCTCAGTATCAAGCAACCCTAGAAACCAGCAAAGAGAGAACAAAAGTCACACCATAATATCATAGTAATCTATAAATTACATGATTTCATACATAATCTGTATAATAATCATATATAATCTGTGATTACTGGGCAGATCTACAGTGGGTCAGTGACATCATTCTTTGGAATTTGGGAAGCTACTACAGAAGAACCATAGCTCCAATGGTAAATACTGAAATTAGATTTGATGTATGTGGACATGGGCACTGTGCAGGTCTTCGCTTGTATGTACTGTATATGTAAATCATTTACTGTTTATTTCTTGGCTGGTTAACTTCCTGTCAACTAAATTTTAAAAGAGTGGAGTCCTTCCACGAAAATCAGAATGCAAATTAATTCAGTGTCATAAATTTCTCTCTTTGCATATTAGCATATTTAGCAATGAAGCTGTAAGCATCCCTGCATGCATAGACTGAATGAACTCTTGTGGAGGGGATGCTGACACCCTCTAAGTGACAGATACCCTTGGTTTGGCCCGGGGTCCAGTAGGCCCTGTCCCTGGTCTACCAGCAGCTGTCACTCGACAGGAGATCTGCCTTCCCGGCAGGCCCAGCCGGGCACAACCTGTCCCTGTAGGACAGATTTGGCTGCACGGGTTGATCACAAGCCTTCATAGGGTTACGGTGTGGGCACCATGAATGATCCTAAGGGGCTGCTACGCCACTTCAGCTGCATAAACGAAGCCATTCTCATCACTTAAACGGTCAACCTCCCCCTCCTCCTGTCCAGTCCAATCACAGATATTCAAGTAGTGTGTTGCTCCTGGTTACTCATGGCTGTCTGTGGGAGCCAGGCTGGAGTGCCAACAGGTCGGACTATGGGTAATCATACCCTTGAGTGGTGTTCCTAAGAAAAGCTGCCCCTCCTTGTCAATGTGTCTGGAAGCAGCTATGTATGCCCAAGCTACCATC
The DNA here is from genome assembly GCF_046128005.1 of Genypterus blacodes. Taxonomy (NCBI): domain Eukaryota; kingdom Metazoa; phylum Chordata; class Actinopteri; order Ophidiiformes; family Ophidiidae; genus Genypterus; species Genypterus blacodes. The sequence continues at coordinate 1,566,271 of NW_027466826.1, forward strand.
CTCCTGGCTACTGTAAGTTTTAATTATGATTTTAATTAATGAGGGAGGGTCTGCTATTGTTAGCAGCTGAGTTTAGTTGACTATTATTCATTAATTTAGGCCACATGCACGAAAAGAACAAAAGCTGGGCTAATTACATTCATTTCTGCTGTGCTGTTTAACTTGTACGGAGATTTCCCTTTTAGGGTGTTTGACATTTTTATCTAAATAACATACCTTGCCAACAAGTGCTGGAATATTCATTGAGTTAGTGGCGAAACCCATTCCGAATGTCATAGTTGATTCTACTCCAAGGAAATCAGCTACAAGTTGCTCCAGTTCCTCGTGGATGCTCAGGTTACCTGTGACACAGAAATCACAAAAGGTGAATCACCCTGATAAGAATGTTGTACCTGCAGGTTTATCTGGCAGCCCTTCAGTCTCAGTGTTGTTGCCAGTCTTTGTCATCCAATCACAAGGTGTGACAGAGATAAATGCCTCCTGATAAAAGGCGAGAGACAAACGGCCGAAAGCACAGACAAGTAGCATGAGTGCCTCTCAATCTTCAGGGATGTGGAGAGATATACAGTACAAAGATTCAATATGTGGTAATTCAGTTGAATCGTCCCTTTTTTCATCCAAACTCATATCGAGGCAGGATTTGCAAGGTCTAAATGGAACCAGAGCAGGTGTGGGGGCTGAGACTGTTGGTGTTATGACATATGGGGACAGGTGGGAACCAGGATTAGTTTAGAAAATTAATCACTTTGGAATCTTCTACCTGACAAGAGTTTTTCTATTTTGTGCACAAAAAGTGAGTTTTCTAGAAAGAATGTATGGTATAATTGTGAGCCACAGGAGGAGAGGCAGGGAATGAAAGGTTCATATATAATCAACCAGGTCTGGTGGGTGGTATACTATGAAGAAATATATTACAACATGACAGTTTCATAAATAAGTATGAAGTATGAGTATTGATCTAAACGTCACTTACAGTATACAAGTACGTAACTGTCACCACCGGTGCCAAAAATCTTTCAAAATGTCAGCTTTTCTTAAACATATCTAATCTCTTTTTTCTCAATATTGCAGAGCTGAAATGATCCAGTTAGCAGTAGAAACAATGGCTCTCAGTTGCAACAATATCACAAGAGACCACACCTGCAATAACCAAAAGTGCATTAAATCCATGTAAAAAGGATAACGGCCAAGTTCAAACACTTCCAAGCGAACCCACAGAGCAGGCACTGTAGGGTGAAAGTTTCAGAGAAGAACTGAGAATGGCTACAGAGTCACGTGTATAAAAACATAATGCACTAACGAAACCCATGATAGCTCCCATTTGGTGCTTTTCATCAGTGGAATCGATTCATACATTTCCTCAACCACTCAGGCTCATAACCCCTGCCGGCAAGTGGAGCTTTTTAAATCAGACTCCATTGACATTCGCTGTCTTTATAGAACATTTTACTCAGCGGTGGCTTCACAGGAGTGCCCTGCCTCCTTATTGATATGCTAACCTCATAAGGGTGCTTTGGGTCTCCATGCTGTTCGGGTTAAGAGGGAGAAGAATCTTTATGAAATCTCACTCACGTTGGTTACAAGTTAGCTGGAATTAAATGATTCCTACTCTGGCAAATGGATCTAATTAATCCTGGCCACTAGTCCTATGAAATACCAAGGTCTCATTAATGACAATACCTCTGCAAAGGCCGAGCAGTCCCCCGGTTTATTGATAACCATCATCAGGCTAACACACTCCCACTGAATAAACCAACCAACCAACTCTGTTGTAATAGCGCCATTATCAGGCTGACGCATGTTTCTTTTTATTTTTTGCAGAAGTGGTGAGTGCACATGTCCACCAATTGTTTACTTATTCATTCATGAGATACAGAAACTTGATAGAGATACTTGAAGAATAAGCTGCGCTTATTTGGTGTTAAGTTATAGTAAATCGGTAAGGAATATCAATAAACAAAGAACAAGCTTTTGTCTGGTTTCGTCCAGACATTCTATCTGAAGCTTTTGTGACAATTGGAAGAGAAACAAAAACAGTTTTGGTTCAAATTCAAAATGGAAACGATGATATCGGAATTTTCTATGTGCTAAGAAATTTTGACTCTATGACATACTGTTCAGAAGCTATGGGTCAGAATGTAAAAGTGGTTATTTCAGCGGCACCATCAGGCTGCCCAGTCACAAAATACAATGGATTCTTCCCTGTATCATGTACGACCTTCCAACAAAGTTTAATTAAAATCCATCTAAAACTTTTGGAGCTATCCTGTCGGGAGTCAAACACGATAAAGAGACAAACACGACTGAAAACATAAGCTCCATGGTGGGTAATAAGTAATGTGTTACTGCTGTGAGGAGACAAGAGTGAAAAGTGGATTTGCAAATGAGCTAAATCCTTTTCTTCCTTGTGCGCAGCAAGTGACTGAGGTTTTTACAACAAAATCGTCCTTCCCAGCTGAGTAAATCATTTCTATCACTGACCTTGGCTAAATTCTTTTTTGTAGTCTGGAAAGACAATGGAGTCTATGCGTCACTGCTACTTAAATTCACTCCAAACTCGTAACAATAAATCCCAGTCTACTATGTTCTAGGTAGCACTTTGTAACCTTTGATAATTTGTCAAGCGAGTTTGGTATCTGATTTATGTTAATGATTGGAAGAAAAGCATAATAGTAATATATTACTCTAAGTCAATAAATGTTTGTCAAATCAAAAATAACATCTTTGGTCTTGACACACAGCTTCATCAGTCATCATCAAGTCTTTATTATCATTATCCGCTCTCTATTTGACGATTATAATAATAGTCACTGTAAGACATACGGAGTGTACATTCATATTGGAATTCACACTTTACACTGCTCTCACTTCTTAACACCACATATAGTTGCAGGAAATTATTTCTAGATTTAATTAACTTTTTGAACTCAACTTGACTAGACTGGATCTGAAAGTTCTATGTAGGAGTTGACCCACAAAACTAACATTCAATTGCAGCACGCTACGAAGTCTTCTAATATCCTACACTGTAGCGTAAGAGATTCAATCGTTCGTGCACACCTTGGATCACAAATGCAAAGTAAAACCTCTCAGCCAGCACAAGCACAGATCAAGCGCAATTAAGCACACGAGGCATGAATATTTGTTTAAACCCAAATGTCTCATGTGGAATTTTGTTTTCTTATATTGCCTGCTTTGGGTAAATTTCCAATTCAAGTAACAAGAAAAATCACTGCATGTCAACTCCAACATGGGAGATGAGGGCAGCACGGCTCCTAAACACGGGGGCTTTTAATAATTGATGCATAATAAGGTCACATGGGAGAATGCACTTGTTATTTCTTAAACCCTCCCAGTGAGGCTACTGAAACATGCACGACAAACCCACCATAAAACAGACCTATTTTGACCGAGAAATAAACATATGAATAAATCACATTAATGAATAATGGATGTGGAGATGCAGGGGCTGGGTGTGCTTGCACTCTAACAAACATGCATATCACTAATGATCACATGCTATATGGTTTCCTCTCTCGCCGTCTCCGTGGTCTGTCAAACATTCTGCGACACCGCACAAGAACTCTCACAGCCCAATATGAGCCATGTAGGTCAGCTCACCTTCCGCAGAGATTCATTACGCTGGAGTACAGTGGCGTCACGAGTGTCTCAAAACAAAATAAGCTTGAGAAAAGGAAGAACTTTGCTTAAGTAAACGTTTTCTATTGACTTGACTTCCATTGCATACTACTGGTTACCAATCCGCAACACCTCTGACAGCCAAATCGGCGCATTTTCCTACAGCAACACTGGGATGCTGAAACACGGGCTGTCTGCTGCACAGGGACACTTAGACATCATCAGAAGCTGGGATGAAGTTCACAGGATAAAAGATCATTTAAAATTAATCCGAAGCCCTGCATCCCACTGCCATCGCTCATATTCCTTTTGCAGTCTGCTTAATGTCTGTGGTGTTTCATAATATTACATTTCACTATATTATTTCCCCACTGTTCAATATGTACCAGGGATGATCTCATGTATGTAATAATCTCATTTTATGTCCAAACGGTACATAATTCAACAAAGGTTGGATAATTCATTCAACACTGGAGCTCCTGGAAGATAATTAGTAATTCTGGTGGTATAATTTATAAGAAGGATAATTAATGACGGCATATTCGATCAAGTAGAATTTCATCTCCAGTATCATATTCAACTGTTTCACTGTCTTGCAAAATAAGACACACAAATTAGAAACTGAAAAGGATCACCATCAAACAGCTCTTAGTACTTGAAATATGATATTTTCTGTTCTCGACCTCTGACAAAATACACCCTTGTTGAAAGGATCTGGAGGCATTAAGTGAGAGAACAAAATGAGAAGTGGGAAGATAACAAAGACCACAAACTCACCCATTTCCTGTCTTGTGCTGCAAACCCCGACACCATACTCGCTCGTTGTGCTTGCCACAGTTTTCAGGAAATCAGTGTTGTTCTCGGCGAAACCAAGGTAGTTGTAAGAGCCCATGTTAATGACATTTTCTAACGTCTTCCCGGTTAACCTGCAAGCATGTAAACATTTGCAATCACTTCTACACATTCTCCTACAGAGAGAATGAATGACACTGCATAAAAAGGAATGACAATTCAATTCAATTCAATTTGCAAGTTTGAAACCTGTTACTTTATAAATCAATATCTTTTTACGAGACATCAAATTAGGACAAAAGCTGTTTCATTTCATTGGACACATCCTTTGTAGAGCTTGACAATCCCATTTAGGAGGATTCTTTTGAATGTTTCAGAGAAATGTGGCCTTCATTTGTAAGAAGACGCAGCTGGTGTGCGTTCCTTCTCAGCATTGCATTTCACAGAAACCAAAACAATCACTTTATTTCGTCTATGACAGTAAAGAAGATAAATAACCGAAATGACTTTGATGCCAATGTCCAGAGTACAAGTTGATTTAAGCTCTGCTTTCATTGGGAATCAAGAATTAAAAGTCTTTGTAAAGTCAAAAGGAGATGGGATTCAGTGATGACGTAACCGTTTTCAGAGTTTTGTTTATTTTAGTGTTGGACCTTGCTTGTGGAAGCTACCATGGAAGGGTTTGAAATCAATTTTTAGAAGGGTTGCTCCATTTCCTCATCTGACCTACTTCTTACAGATCATAGCACAGATCATGGCACACAGAAGACAAGCTGCCCACTCTTCTCTATTTCATTCAATCACATTAAACCTCTCTCCTCCCCACAGTCCCAACCCCATGGTTTCTGTTCATATTTCATTCCCTTGGTCCAGAAATACAGATGCCCACATCTCCTTGCCAAAGATGATTTATTTCTCACAATGACACCAACCCATATAAACAAATCTTCATCTTCATCTGAGTTAGTTGGCGGTGTTGACGCAATGAACGTCTGATTTGCATATGCTAGTCATGATTTATGTAGTTTCTAGCACCATAAAAGGAATCAGAATTTCTAATAGATGAACAAATATAAAACTTTGTAAATGGAAGACCTTGTCTTAACAACAGTACCTGAAAGTCCAGTTGTAATCATCAGACACCCTCTCCATCACGTCAAACACAGGTCCTGGCACGCTGCAGATGGGACGGTTCCAGTTGTCTCGCACTCGCATGTACAGGTTACGCGTATAGAAGTTCTCAAAGTCTTGGTAAAGTGGCACAAAATGCTGTAAATAAAAAGGGAAACCCACACCATCATCAGCCAAGAACAGGATGTCCTGGAGCGCTTGTTAGTAAAGTCTGGCTGATATATTATTCTCTTGGAGAGTCACACGGATTGGAAACACTAACATTTTTCCAGGCACTGAAATAAAGCAAACAAATCTTTTTCACACAAGACAAATAGTTTTGTTTAGTGTATACAGCAATTCATAGGTAGGCGCTATCAGCCATAACACAAACTAAAAACCCTGCTTCTGGCACAATGAAAAATCTAATAAAACCAAAAGAATAACATCTGAAAATGCAATGTATTCTTCTATCAGTCCATCATAATGACACAATTTGCAATTTGCTCACTCGTGGAATAGACCTTATAATCAGGTTTTATAAGAGGCAGCTGATATACGGAAAAACACAATGCCTTACAACACAAACAAGACACAAATGAACAGCTTACGCAACGGTATGATTTATATAACAGCTCTTGTACTGGATTTCATCAGATTGTCCTCCTAAATACAAATGGTAACCATTACTTTAAACATTAATGAGAATGACAGAATTTACACCCAAGTTTTCGTTATATTTCAACAGGCTATCCGGACGATGCCATTTTTAACGACAGCGTTGGTGTGTTTACCTCCATTAACATTTCATATCTAATCCATCAAAGCCAACATCATCGCTACGGTAACATAAAGCTTCTGCTATCCTCAACTCAGTACACAGTAAATGACTCCTGTCAAACACAGCAGACAGGCTTGCCTGGTTGCACCTCCCCCAAGATACATCATCGTCTCAGATCTATGTTATGTATTCATTGTCTCTGTCCATGTGTAGTAGTCGTGGCTTCCTTACCAAAATGGCAACAAATTATGGGAGCAAAGTTTTGAACTTTTGCACTTCTACACTAGCACCACAGGGCAAATCATTCACATTTAAAAATACAGCAGTTCTTGGATTTAAGTGCAGAAATCTATGGAAACCCTGAGCCTCTAATATGCCAGAGCTCAGGTCTTATCAAGAATCTGATCTAAAAGCACAGTAACACAGAAGGAGCTTGCATCCACTGAGAATTAATTAGGTCTTCAGCAGATATTCTCCATGGTGTCCTGTCTCACCCATGGCAACGTTAAAGTGAACAAGGATTCCATGAAGGAAGAAGACTGAGGGAGAGCACAAGAGCTAAAAGTGAAATAATTAGGGGAAAATAGAATCTGTTGACACCCTCGGCATTGCGTGTTCCTCTGAGCCTAGTGCCCATGTGAATATTTGTGTCCTTTCTATGTTTGAATTTGTACAATATGACCATGTGTGTGCTGTGTGTGCTGTGTGTTGTGTGCATGCTTTACCCACCTTCTGTTCCTCTCTCTCCTGAGCAAGGTTGCGCTTCTCTATACCCACAGCTCTGAGGAAGTCTCTGAAGTAGCCAAACAGGGTGACGATGCCAAAGCCCAGATATGTCATGACAGCCACATACATAGGCGCCTGTTCAAAGGCCTCCTCTCTGTAGAAGCTCCTCGAGCCATTTTTCTATACAACAAAGGGACAACATAGGCTGACTTAAATCACAGTGAATAGAAAACAACAATGTTGGAATAAAAGTGGCCGGATTTCATTTAGGAACGCAGCAATTAAGTTGAATTGAAAGGAGATAGTAAGCCTTCAAAAGTTGCTCCCAGACTATTTTCCCAACACTGAGGCATGAAAAACTGGTAACATAATTTGCGAGTTACTGAATCCAACCGAACAAGAATTGTTGCATGATTCCATTCCAGTTTTGTCCAAACATTGTTATGTTCTCCACATCCAGATCCTTATCCAGACTTGGACCGTATTACACTTACTGGCTGTCTATAATAGGAAAGATATGCACTTTGTTTTGTTTAAATGGGTGCATAAAGTTATGAGTAACCCCTCTAACGAACAGGCAGGAGGAAACAATGGCCTACTAGGCAGAAGCAATAAAACAGGCCCAGGTCAAATTAATACGGACGCATGCTTAAATGGAATACTAATATGTTTACCACATTTCTGCCAAGCGGTTCTGCGCGGGTGAACCCTCCATACATGACATTTAGGAAAAAAAAGTTTTTTTGGAACAGAATAGGGTGAGGAGCAACAACAAACAGCGTAATGCTTCATCCATGGTAATGCTGTGTGACTGACTAATACTGATACAGGACGAGGCCACGGAGCTGACGCACGCACGCATGCACGCACGCACGCACGCACGCACGCACGCACGCACGCACGCACGCACGGTTCTACGCTTTTTTTAAGATTTTGTTTTGATCACGTACTACCTTGACCTATTGGTAAGAGTATTTCTTCCACAATAAGTTAACAGTTTTTCTTATACTTGAGAACATTCAGGGGACAGGGGACACACAGGGGACACACTGATAAGTTCTACCACAAATTACATCCATTCTGATCTTTTTTGAAATTTGCAGGTTTTGCAACACTAAATAACAGAATTCTCGTTTTTGTTATGGTATTTAAGGGTTCCCCCCTTTCGTTCTCATCTTGCAACAGCCTGTTGTGTACTTGATGCGATTTGGGACTGTCGGACCAATGAAATGACGTCATTCTGCAAAACTTGCACTTACATGATGTCATCTTAAACTCTGTATCACATATTATTGTTGTAATTTTTATTTAGTTTTTTGTTTCTGTCTCCTTTTTCTTCCCCTCTCTGTATAAAATTGTCTCATAACAGCATGCTCATTGTTATTTTAGATGCTTTCTTCAATAAAATGATTAAGTGAAAGAAACAGCAGTGAAACAAACATCAAGTAATATAATATGTTTAACTAAGTATTGTTTTACTGCATGGGTTCCACCTGCCTGGAGATACTTGCTTGGTTTGTGCTGTAGAAACCTGGTGTGGGCCTGTCTGTGTGCCAGCAGGTTGCTTTTTCTGATTGCTATGGCCTGGCCAAGAAGTCTGTTCTGTAACTAGCGCGCCCCCGCTGATTTCAGCAACACTGTGATTTATTCTGGAACCAGACCTGGCTGAGAAAGGAAAACTGATGTTTGTTTTTATTATTAAATGTTTTAAAAAAATAAGCTCCATAGCTATCATCCCAGGTTGTGTCTGCTGTCTTTCTACCAATCAAACACTGCAAGGATGTAACACTATTCCAGCATGAGGGGGAAGAACGGCTCTTATCCATACATATTCAACAGAGCTGTAATGATCGGGATGGTCGTGCCCTGTGAACCACATCATTTCCATGCCTATAAAAACATTAAGCAACCTGTGGATTGGGGTTAAATTGGAGGACACCACCTCATCAGCATTCAAATGCACCACCGGGACATGTATGGCCACTCTTCCATACAAAAACCACTCAAAGCTCTTAAACTCTTCACTCACTCAATATTGAATGTAAATTGTATTAAAACAGGGAATATACAACAAATGTTATTGCAGTTTGTGGAAGTTGTATGGATGCAACTTGCACCTGTTCTTAAATATGACAGTGTCCAAACAAACAAAATTGTTGCAACAAAGTAAGGCAGGTGAAGCAGGAAAGACTCTTCAGAAATAGCTGAGCTGCTCTCTGCCCTGCAGGCAAAGAGAGTGTGTTTAAAGAGGGAAGAAGAATTTTTGGGCGGGGTTGATAAATTGTTACCAATGAGAGGCACTAACAGATACTTCTGCGAAGGAATGAGCTGATCATGTTACTCTGTCTGTTGCACTTGTATGTTAGCAGCCTCACGTTACAATCGCAGTGATATAAATGTTACAGCGATATTACAGTAGTAGTAAAAAAAAACAGCACTCATTCCCTACGTCATTTTGACATGACACAGTGTTGGTTCCAGTTCTGACAGTAGCTCGATACTGGTTCACAAAGTTTGCTTACGTCACTGATACGTCGCTTTCAGGTAAAGATTAGTGATGCAAATATCGTATCTGTGTCCTGCAAAGTAAAAGCACGGAGGAGTTCACTTCCTGATGCCGACACCTTAAACTAGGCGCACTTCCAGCAAAATACAGGAAACAAATACAAACATACAAACATGACATTCATATATTGTTGTTTACCAGCGCTGGCAATACCTCTGTCCTTCTCCGATCCACTCCTTTTATCCTGACATCTCCGTTTTTCAGTCCATTATGATCCAGATGTGACTTTAACGTTGCCTTAGTCGCAGTTTTGGTCATATTGTTGATCCAGCAGACGGCGGGCTGGCGTCTGTCTGCTGCTGCTGCTGCTGCTCCGTGTGTGTTTGACTGTCAAGCACCGGTGAGCTGTGCTGAATTTACAAAGGTGACTTCCTCATTGTCCCCGCGCCTCTTTGGTTCAGCCTCTTGTGGTCCGTCGCTGTTTATATGCATCACTGTTTATATATAACACCCCGCTGACACTACACACAACCACATTTCGTCATTCTCCTTGTAAAGTAAAACTAGTTCGTGGGTGTTGTTGATCAGCTGCTCGTTGTGTGCAAATGTCTGTTTCCATATCACATTACACATTCACACATGTTTGGTCGTGTTGAGATATTGAAATTGAAACAAATGAAAGTGGGTTGGAATTCCCTTTGAGTGTCTATTTGCTTTTTATTCAGATATTGTCTGCCTGCGTGGGTAATCCAGCAATGTGGTTACTGTGTCTAAAAGCTGTAATTTAACTTAATAGTGAGTGCAGAGTGATAATAATAATAAGTAGCCCTACTGTCAAACATAGCAGATGGGTTTGAATACACACCTGCCAGGTTACAAGATTTGAATGAAATTCTGACTATGATAGAGAGATCCTGTATTTATTTCCTGTATTTATTTTGTAACATAATCCTATTTTCCGTCTTCCATTGATGCTTCCTTCCGAAATTAACACCTCCGCAGCTGAGCAACAGTATCACCTGAAGCCCCTTTCATGTTCAAGGGAGACCAACAACTGGTTCATCCAGATAAAGAGGGAGAGTGACTGACAAATTCAATGTTGCAATCACGATCGGCACTCTCAGAACTTTGGTTTAGTTACTTCTTGGAATTGGTAATTTATAAACGCAGACAATTGGTCAAACATCAATTATAATATTGAGCCCTCTCTTACTTTCTTTTGTTATCGTTCAGTCTGATTGTACAAAACACTATCTAGAATAAATATGTAATGATGTAGATACTGTGATAGGATTTGATGATTTGATTTCAGCCCTTGACGGGAAATGTCTCTTTATGCTTCCCCTCATTCAACAATGAGGTCAGAGGACCTGTTTAGCTGCATCTGGAGCTGACAGGGTTTCTGCGTCTTGATTGAGGGCTCTTCAGTGAGGCAGATGGTTGTTTGCACTGGAGCTCAACCTCCTGCTCACCACACTTTGTCAAATGTCAGTAAAAGTAATTAGATAATGTACCGATAATGATTACAGAAAACCATGTGCATGACGCCTGTGAGTACAGCTCATATAGTTTCCTTCAATTGCAGTTAATGTAGCATTGTTTTAAGTAGACAAGATGGTGAACAGGTGGATGTTTTACAATTCTAGTCATGGGAATTACTTTTTACTTGAGTTGATAATTAACTCAAGCGTCATAAATCACAACCACTGTTACTGGCGTAGGTTAAAGCAAAGCAGCCTTGTGGAACGTGAACCTCTGCACGCTCACTGTTGACAATCTTGTGCCCGCTTGCATTGTTGATTTATTTTGCTTCTGGGCTAATACAAAGAGAGTATTTGTTTGTCAAAGGTCAGTTCCTACTCAGTGGAATTGTAGTATATGTACATTGTGAGAAAACATGATATCGCTCATCCTTTGTGTTGTAATAGGTATCAGTGAGGATATTGTTATTGTTGTCTTATTTACCATATTGCTATTCAGTGTGTTTCTGTTTCGTTATGAGTGTCTCTTGGTGGGCATACACAAGCAGAATTCGAGCAGCTTAAGGGAGTTTGGAGGAATGCAAGTACATGTCTAAACATTATTCACTGTGATTTGGGAAATGTTTGGATGAAGTATACCTATTCTAAACTCTCTACTCTGTGCTGGGCTATTTGAACAGTGTATGCATAACATGGACGTATTTGAATGAGGGAAAACTGCAACACGGGGCATTTTTATATCCAATCTGTTTCTTACGTTTGACAAGTCACATATCTGATATACCTGCAAGTCATTCCAACACGTATCATTTGTCACAATAGGGTGCCGGCAATATCCTTCACTAGCATTCGCCATTCCACCAATGCCATTCTCCTTTCCGTCATATGCTTACCTTTCCCATCCTGCCTTAATAGGAAATTGTGCTCTCTCTCTCTCTTTGACCTATATGTCTATTCATTTAAATTGCAAAACCGGTCGATTGAGGCCTGTTTGAATGCATTATGTAATGTTTTGGTTGAAAACACTCCGACACATGTCATCCAGCGTCACTTCGGAGCCGCCTTATCTTCACACTAACTGTGAGGGTTGGAGAGAGAACCTTGTCAGAAAGGGCAGAGAGAACACAAGCTGACACGTGCGTTAGGTGGAAAGCAGAAAGGTTGACAGAAGTGTGGTGAGAGATTGTGGGTATTGTAGTTTGAGTGAAACAAAAGAGAAAGAGAGTTGTTTTGACTCCAGATTTGCCAGCCTGCACTATACTATTACAAGTATCAGGATTGAATAGCGAGAGCCACACCACAGTCTTAGTATCCTCTGCTTTCACCTTCTCTTATCTCAGGTAGGAGGCTTCAATGGAGCTGTCACAGTGGCTGCCTGGCGCTGTCTGTTGCTTTCTGACTGTGGGATCACAGGAAACCTCCATCTACCAGGATTCTTCTTTTTGTTATTTTAATCTAAACCATACTGCTCATGTAGGCAACTCAAATATTTTAACAATTCTAATCAGTGTGCTCTGTTAGTAAGTACATATAAGCGATTTTAAGTATTCGGCATTGAAGTTTTGTTCATTCCATTGAAGATATTTTTGTAGGCGTTTCACTCAAACTTTGCGAGCTAAACTAAAGTCGATCAGTTTTTGAGAAGAATGACAAATAAGGGCCCTACTCCATGGGGACATTTCCATTTCATTTAAGCATATTTCTTGTTTGTCACAGTGATTAAAGACTGGACTTATTTTCATGGCATGCATCCAGCTCGATATTGATAGATGTTTTAATTGCTCTGATGCCTTTATGCGTTCACCTCAGCGCCCCCCTTTCTAGATTTAAGATTATGAGACACAGATACGGTTTTAAGAAATGATGAAATGTTTTCTGAAGCCACCATGAAAGAGATTTGTACCGAGGAATGGCACAGAGACTACAGAAAGAAAAATCTGCCCACAGAGCCCAGTGGGATGTCTGCCATCTGAATTTCATGTAAATAGGCTTTATTTTAAGATACAATATATATCAATCCATGTGGGAACTGCTTTCTTGCTGTTAATGAAATAGCAAGAACTATGGGTTGCCCCTCCACCTAGTGGCAGTGTAGGGAACAAGCACCTTGGTAAGAATGCTATTCAACTCAAGGGCACAAAAACATAGAACTGAGATGGGAGCCCACCCCCCAACATACACACACACACACACACACACACACACACACACACACACACACACACACACACACTGATATTTGCCTCAGATATTGGCATAATTGAATATTTATAGCAGATTATCTGTGTAAAACTTGTAGTTAGATCTGGATCCATCCTGGATTTAAGTGTTCATGGATGAACTCACGTCATGCTGTGCTGTAGGAAGCCAGTTCTAATACAGAGCTATATTTAAACTTCCCCTGGGGTGCCATTAAATCATGTAATTTCTTCATCAGGCCTGGCTGACCTCATTTTAATACCCGCATAAGACAGCATTAAAGAAGAAAACATTAAAATGAGAGATATTGAATTTTGAATCTGCTCTGGTATCTTACTCTTTTTTCCCCCCTACTTTATCGCTTCACTGACACTTTAAGCATATGAGACTTACAATGAGCACAATAGGCATAACGGCAGAATAAGATTAAAAAAAGAATACCTAGTTTTGGAGTCCAGAATGGCAGGAGTGTGATATTGTGTGTGTGTGTGTGTGTGTGTGTGTGTGTGTGTGTGTGTGTGTGTGTGTGTGTGTGTGTGTGTGTGAGTGTTGCCAGCCAGGAGGGAGAGCTAAAAGCATAGCTATGTCTACCTCTGCAAAGAACTCATTCCATTTGACTACCGAGAGAAATGATGAAAGTCATAAAAGGTTGATTCTTGTTTTAGTTTTTTTGTGTGTCTTTTTCAGGAAAGACTAAATGTGTTTTTTATTCAGCAATACAGTGTAAAACCTTTGCCTAGATTATTTTTGGTAAAGGCAGGAGGAGACAGAAACATCTGTTCGTAGTAGAGGCTTTATATTCAAATCAGTATTAGTCTCCAGCAGACGTGAGCTTGCATTTGACGACAGGGACTACTACGTGTTGTGGACTGCACACATATTTGCAATTAGTCCTATTTGACAGTAGAGACCCTGGTCTGTGGGCTCATGCAGCTGCAGTATTCCTAACCTAGAGTGGGTGTTCACATCCTCAAGGGATGCAAGATTCTCCTGTACTTCAGAAGCAAGTGGGAGAGGGGGGGAAAGACAGACTGCGAGACAGATATTTATAGAGAGAGTGGGAGAGAGTGAGATTGTGGCTTGAAAGGTTGGAGCAAAATGGAGGTGCAGAATGGTAGAGACGTTGGATGAATCATGGAGACGGTGGGGCGCAGAATAAAGTCAAGGCGAGAGGATGGAGAAATAGATGGGTGGTTCAGACATCATCAGAGGCTGTGGGGCCCAACTGTGAATCTGTGCCTCTAAGGGGCAGGTTGGCACTTTACTGGATGTGCTGACCCTAATTAGGCCCTGTAGATATTGTGAATGACTCAATGAAGAGCTGCAAGGGGGATCTTCTTGAGTATTTCTTATATTTATACGTCCATTGTTTTGCCAATGTGCCATCTTCTCCTCCTCCTCCAAGCTCACTATTGCTCTCACTCAGCTGTGTGTGAGCAGACTTTACTGAGCCTGTCCTTAAAGCAGATACGGATGCTTCATGTTAGATTTTGAAATATTCATATCCTTCAAAAATAATATAGGTAGCTGAGTTTATCAGCATTCTCATTTCAAGTGAAATAGGCTTGGCTGAAGTGTCATTAATGTTGTATTGCTCATTCATAAATCTCGTCTCAAACTCTTCATATTCTCATTTGGGTAGAATTATGGTACCAAACAGATCAGCTCAAATAGTAAATTGCAGCCTTTAAAGTGAATTTATCCAGATATTCGGTCCTTTTTCTTGCTCTGACAACTGATGCAGCCATTTGTTCCAGACATCCAGGAATCCATCGGTCTTGTGACATTCAATCTCTGCAAGGCTCCAGGCTTCCAGTGAGTCAATAATTACTGTTCCCTACCTACTGGGATTGTCCCAACCCAGTCCACTGAGACCCTACACTAAATCTCCAAGATGTCGTCAGTCAGCCATCCGGATAGGTGGCTGGACAGCCAGGAAAGACACCATCTCCTGTAAGCGAGCTCCCGGTCTAGGTGGTTGATGTATGGGCCGACATGGGTTGATTTTATGTGATGGTTTATCTCCCAGCACTCGGCTGTTGAAGACTTTGTCACACTGAGCAAATGTAGCTAGGATGGGAGTTTGCCGTGTGCGGCATGGGATGGAGAAAGTGTTGTTTTGTGGACACACTGCTGATGAGACACACACCGGTGCTGACAGCCATTTTCTTGGTGTAAGAGGAAGGAGTTTGTAGGGGCTTAGCTGTCAAGAAAAGGAATAAATGAGAATATGTAGGGAAAGCTGTTGGTTGCAACCCAGGTATTCAGGTTGGTACATTATTATGAATGTATGTTTGTGTGTTTTGTTTGTTTCAGACAGAGTACACAGAACATGCTGGTATAATAGGATTAATATCACCAATGCTTCCTTTGTGAGGGAGACATGGCCAAGATAGCAGCACTTTTTCACAATAATTAATAGAAATCTTTGAAAAGTAAGAAACAGGAGAAAAAAGAGCCCACAGCATCAACATGATGTGAACGATCGATGGCTATCTGTGTCTTTCTGTTTCCATTTGCTGCCTATTATTATACATAATAAGCGTCCAGTCTAATTCTGATGTAAAGGCTTGATTGGCCTGAAGCACTGTTGAGCTTAAGTAGCATTAATTTCATATATTCATATATTTCGGATATTTGAGGCTTTGTTCCTGTTCCTTGTATTCCTGTTGAATGGTTTATTTAGATTCATTGATTTATTGGGGGAAATATGTCTTTTGTGGATATCCGAAAATAAACACTTTTAACTTGTGAATATAAAATAAAACAGGTAGACATGACTCATTTTGACAAACACAACTTTTAAAGGTTCAACAAAACCAAGTTATTACATTGAAATTAAGTGACTTTCAAAATGCTGTACAGTCCATTAAGAAGCATATTCTGTCAGTCACAGTCATGCCTGTGTGTGTGTGTTTGAAAGGAAAATGGGACGGGTTGTGCTTTGAGCGGCTGTGGCATGCAATCAAATTTGCATTAGTTGGGAAAATTGAAAGAGAAATAAAATACAGTGAGAGCCATAGCTGAGGGGGCTTTCTTTTAAAGCCTCTCAGCTGAGCACAGTTATTATGAGAATATCAATCCACATTATGACACACTGTTGTACCACTCATTTACACCACCCTGCCATTCCTCCAATGGGAAAATTACAGTTACCGTATTTAAAAGTCACATTCAGTATTCCGCATTCTTCCAGCTCCCCGTGGTGAGGCATGTTAATAAGCCTCACACACCATGCAGAGCGTTGCCTTCCTCTTCCTGCACTGCAGCATTTATCCTGGCCTGTGTGAGGGGACACATGGAGAAAGGTTGACAGCGTTCTCTGTCAGTGTTCTCTGAGGTTTTTATCCATCTGTCTGCTGTGGACACAGCGATCCTGATTCTGCTGGCTAAAGTTTGCTTCATTCTCAGAACTCACTGCCCAGAGAAAAAGAACAGGTCGATACAGGAAACTCCCAGAGCAAAGAAGGAAGTTAATGGTTGACTTTCACCCTGTGGGAGAGGAATCAATAATACAAATGAATGCAGTTAATATAGTACCTCTCAAATGTCTGGTATGTTCTTTAAAAACTTTTGTCTCATAGTATCAGTTGCTGTTATTAACTATATATTAGTATCCTTTCTCAAAGTTTCTTAAAACGTTTTTGCACGCCAGTGTTACTATTTTCAGCTCCCATTCAAAATTACATCATTTTTAAAAATCAAATCAGTTGGTGGTGCTTTTTGAACATTGTATATGAGTTGGTGCTAAAAGCTGCAGTATTAAAAAATAACACTCTTCTTGTGTGTAAGTCCACACAAGCTGGCACAATCCAACCCAGTGCAGTGCATCTTCTGCTCATGGTCCCGTCACCATGGTGGTCACTGCGGACTGCTACACACATTTAGTCAGAGCTGAGTTTTGAGGCCATATACTGATATTTTCTTTAGGCAGATATTGACCAAGATATTAGAAACCAAGCAAACTAATAAAATCCTATTGTTATTGGTTCTATTGGACATTGGCTGTGGGCATTTTTTCAAATGAACCCTTTTGAGTTTGTTGTGGCAAAACTGTTGTTGGTGCTACAGGGAAGTGACAGTGAGGATGATGAAGGCTGGCTGTCACTGGTGCCGTCACGCCTGCAGGCCCAGAGGCGGCGGGGAGGATATAGGGGCGGAGTGAAGGGAGGAGGAGAGGTGAGTGACTGATGGACATGTGTCAGCCCTCCTCCTATAGCAAACGCTGAGGGGGGGACTAGGTTGGATCACTAATTGGGCCGAGACGCTAAAGTCCCTGTCATTCATCATCATCTTCACTAATACGTTTGGAGGCAAAATTGGTTCAGTCAGCTGAGGCACAGAATGATTAGTTAGGGATGAATTTTCAGTTAAGGCTTCATAACTCTTGTACAAATAACACTGGTAACACACTGTGCTTCTTAACACAAAGCTTCCCTAAATATTGTACATCTGTATGTTTACTTTGCAGGGCAATTTCCGAGAGTAGCCCCGTGAGACGAAGAAACGGCTACTGATATAATTCTTTTCAATTTTAAACAAACACTCAAACAGTAAATAATTCCCGTAATAATAGCAATGTCATGGATTGGCATGGTGGTCATAATAGACTACAAGAGTTGTCCTACCAGTGTCTGTAATTCTTCTCTGACCTTGATTTGTTTCTGTCTCTCAGAAGCTGCCTGCCATACCCTGAGGGAAATAACGCTGCAGAAACGCAGGCATGGATGCAGCTTCTGGAATTTACTGTGAAATTAAAGGCGGGCACATTATTCCAGCACACACTTAAACAGTGTGAAAAACAGGATCTGACAGTGATAACGAAGCAGGTAATGAAATGGTAAGTGCTTCTTTCGACTCTTGTATTTGTTGAACTCACTTTTTGCGTCCTCGCCCGTTGTGTAATAGTGGAGTGCAGCTGTTAGAACTGATGAACGATGAATAATGTTAAAAGGCGGTTTGATCAAAAAGATGATTCAATTTCCCATAACACACAAAGCTGTCAAATGACTGCAAAACAAATTTTAACAGGTGTAATTAAACTTAATTAACTATGTAATTAGATTAATATGGTAACAAAAATCTATTTTTTGAAATAGTTGTGTAGTACATTGAGTTGACAGTTTCTCTTCTCAGTAATACCTGCCCTTGAATCTAATGATCCGAACAAAGGGAGCCAGTTATACGGTGTAATTTAAGTGGATTTTAAAAGCCATTAAGATCTCATTTCCATAACCTGTTAACTGGGAAAACAACAGCAATTATGACACTGGTATTAGCATGATGTGACACCCCTGAGCTACAGTTCTACAGCAGGTGGGTAATTGGCTCTGAGCTTCACAGTTGCTACCCTGTGGGACTGTCCTTGTCTGGTGATGGGGACATTGGACCCTCCAAAGGGCACACTTATCAGCTTACTGCCCTGTGAGTCAGACACAGCTCTTGATTATTAACCAAGTGAGAGGAGTTGGCTCCGAGATCCTCTAACGAGATCCGCTGAACCCATGATCATGCACGTAGTGTAAATGTGCTTATCCTGTCCAGTCCTCTTACTTTTGCTCTCTTTGCTGTCTATTTGCGTGCAGATAGTGTGTTAGAGAAAGAGAGAGAGAAAGAGAGAGAGAGAGAGAGAGAGAGAGAGGGAGGGAGGGAGAGAGAGAGATGGGTTTTATTGCTGAGAATGAAACTGGACTCCAGAGGACTCGCTGGTGTTAATTGAGGTGTAATGTGATTTGTTTTGCTGGCCCTTCCAGCAGCCCCTTCCCAGTCCATTGAGTCAGATCCCCTGTGTCTGCCCTCTAATGGCATTGGTTACGTCTGTGTGCTTTAAACAACTCTCCGCTGCCTAAGTTAAAATTATAAGGTTAATGCTGCAATGACACAATTCAGTGAATAAGTATTTAAACATCCTGTCTTTGCAGGAAGACTACAGTGGTTTACGTAGACTAACCATAAACAACGCAAAGGGCTGTTCTCATGCAGGTTTAAAGCCCTGTAATGTAAACACAGGTGCAATGTCATTTTCATTAGATGCATCAGTTCCATTTTTGTTTGTTTGTTTTGCTCATGTCCGTGTTATTAATTTTTTTTGTGGCTCCAAAAGGAACCGCTTGAACTTAGGTGGGTGGAATGGCACAGCTGAGGTTGTATTTATGCAGATCAGATGGAACAGTGCAATTGTCACTCCTCTTGGCATGAAATTGTGTTTACACCTGCTCTGATCACAATAGGCAAGCACAAAGGTGATTTACTGGAGGCACACACACGTGCACACACACACACACACACACACACACACACACACACACACGCACACACACACACACACATAAACACACACACAGATAGATCCAGAATTTCCCTAAATATTAATCACTTTCATGTACTGTATGTTTAATTGAGCATTCAAGCACATGCATCTAACCTAGTAGAGGCCACAACACACTAAATCTTGTTCTTTGATGTAATTTAAATATATACAACAAGGTAAATATATATCAGTGTGTGAACAAAGCTTAAGTAAATACACAAGATAGGATTTTTTGGGGAGATTCTTCTCTGTGCCTCCACCAAATAAAGCCATGAAAATCACTTCTTCCTCTTGCATTAGTGCATAAGTGGCCCGAGCAGGTGGAATCACAAGTGCAGAATCTGCATAAACCCAAACTCAGCTGGCCCTCTACAACCACCTCAAAGCGAGTGGGTTCATTTGGAGCAGGTGCAAGCACAAGAACGGACTTTGTCTTAATGAAAATGCATTTATGCCACTGCAAGCTTAGAGGTTGTATAAAAAAATAGAGGCATGAGTTGCCTTGGAGTCAACATCTAGTGGCCATTAGTGGATCTGCACGCTGCTAGTCGATAAGTGGTTCACACTTTGCTTTGGCAGCAGGATGGAATGACAACGGGACAATGGAAGTAATCCATGGACTTAGGACTTTGCTGGTAGCTGTTTATGTGCACTGCCTCTTTAAAAATACAACCAGCAGTTACATCTATATTCAGACATACAGCTCGAAAAAAATGGATTGTTATATTTGCCCGTGTCAAATCATTTGCCACAAACCCACAATTCAATAGCGAGACCTGGCAACAATGGGATTTTCTTTTCTATTATAAAAGCAATAAGAAACCAGGTGCATGTCTGTGGGGAACATATTCATTTATTACAGGCATGCAGTCCTGTGGTGTGTTAAGGCGCAGAGTTAGTTATATCTAACTAAACCCATCATTTCTGTATGACCTTTCTGCATTGGTGCCACTGCACTGCAGTTCATGAATGTTTAATGGCAAAGCTTGCTGTTTTGGGCCTGCCAAGCAGAGTTTGCTTCTTGACCTAATCATACAAACTCAAAGGCTACAAGTACACGCCTCCAATAGCCATACAAATAGCCCTGCTCAGTCTTTACAGTTCATCATAAGCAGAGACAGCAGAGTTTGCAGCGCCGCTTATTCTCCACTGCAGCAACCAGCGAATAATTAAGCCTACATTGGATCTCATCCCAGCAGAGGCCCTGGATGAGGCAGATACAGTAGATTTGTCCTGTATAGTTCACAGAGACAGAGCCATAACAAGCACAGGCAGTGAAACAATGAAGATGACGAACTAAATGAGACAGGTTGAGATAACAGAAATTACAAGGTGCACTGCTGGTGAGGTGTCACAGCGTCAATGCATCTTCTTTACAGTGAGGGCCACAGCTTTTGTCCCCAGACACCTTTGCTCTCTGTCTGCGTGCTTCCTGTCTACCACCATATATTCCCTCTCGTGAAGAGGAATTGGAATTGGAAATAGCTACTAAAAAGAAACTGACAAGAGGCAATGTTTTGGAGTAAAAAACGCTATTAAAAGAAAATAGGAAAGAAAAATTGCTTTTGAGTGTGAAGTGACACATTCTACATTAAAAAACAAAAACAATGTGTGGAGGAGAGGTGCTGGTTTGGCAGAGGTCCAGTATTACAGTATCGCAGAGGTTAGTTATCTAATTCTGCCTTTAATCATATCTCCACAAAGAACATCAAATCAGATCAAATCAAAGTGTCTTCTCTGTTTACCAGATAAACACAATCAACTTCTCATATTTCTACATCACCATATATATTTGAAAGTTGAAGGTGACAGCACAAAGTGTTTGTTGAAACTGTGCTGTATATGGAAGAAGTGGGACCGTGACTTAAATATGACTACCTGGGTGGCACAGAGAGATAAACCCTTCTGCTCGGAGCAGAGGTCTGAGGGAGAAAACAAGCAGATGAGTCAGCCAACTCAGTGGGTTGCATATGAGAAAAAAAACATAAAAACCCTTCAGAAGTGCTACTTATGGGTACTCAGTTTGTCAGCTAAATGCATATCATGTGTAATTATCCAGTAAGAAAAGTAATGAAACACATCTGAATATCAGAATATGAAACACAACTTCCCTTATGTTACTCATTTATATTTTGACAATACACACAGTATGCACATTATGATAAGCAGCAGATAATGTGCTCTAATTATTTCCTTGACCCCGCCCCACTCCAATGTCACCTTACTACTTAAAATTTAAACATGTAGGTGTCAACCTCCGGCCTCTCTTTACATTTCCATTGGTTCATAGTTAAGAGAAGCACTGGAGGGGGAAATAGATGATAGAGCCGTTTCTGTGGAGGCTGGGTCTGCCACGCAGAAAGAGGGTCTCATTGATAATGCATCAGGAGAAGAAATCCATCAGGACCATCTCCATTTAATGCATGAGACAGACATACTGTTTATGCATGAACAAGCACAGGGCCTCTGACTCTGGAGCCGCGCCCTGACTAAACGGGGTGGTCCTCCCCGTCCTCTCAGCGTTGTTGCCGAGCACAGGTAGCTCTGGTCTCGGTGAGCGCGGTGGCTTTCCCAGACATCATTCCTGCCCAGTACCAGACAAAAAGGATGAAACATTTACGAGGTGCCATTTCAACATTGGCTCATTGGCTTTGGTGTGTACTCTTGCCCCCCCCCCCACCCTTCCCCCTAAAGTCCACTCCCCCACTCGCCATCGTATCTGTGGCCCCTTACTTGAGAGAGCTTTCAGGTGAAAACACAAGCCCATTGCTGAGTGATTACTAAATTTGCCCCTGCAGAGGAAAGCCTGGCATTTCTCTCTCTTTGTTGTGCGTCTGACCTTTGAAAATATCACAGATTAAATCTTTAATTATTTATGAAGGCTTGTGGTGGTGATGGGAGGAGAGAGGGGGGATGCAGCTACATGTCATGGGGTATTCTTACTGTCAGACATTTGGCCAGTACACACCCATGTTTATACTTCAATATCCATCTGTTTTGTTTGAGAATATCAAGTATGAAGATTTTAAATTCTAACTGATGTTTTGATTTAATTCTAATTCTAACTGATGTCGGTCTCAACCAAGGAACTTCCTCTCCCCTCAATCTTTAGATCTTCCCGAAGCCTCATGTCATTTTCCCTCTAGCTATAAACATTCAACATGACATATTGACTTTTCAGTCGAACCAAAAAACTGTGATGCTGAAAACAAAAGATCGAGAAAGGGAAATTACAGATGATGCTTTAAAAAAAGAAACGTAGCTCAAAAGAGAATGTTTTTCTTTTACCAGTGTTTGATATGCAAATTCATTTTTTGATCAGAACTCCCAGTAAATGTCAGGAAAGTATGCGAGGGAATTGGTGAACATGTCAATTAAAGAGCCCTAACATACATCATTGCAAAAAACCCGCCAAATGGAAGACATCACTCAGGCTGATCTACCATCAATGAGAGTAAATCAGAGGAGCAGGAACCTAATAATGCATCAGTCCGGGATGAAGCCTGAAAATTACAGATAGGAATTGAGAGCAGTATCTACATAATGATGTGCCAGCTGATGAACTTTGTGATCTGTGTTTGGGAAATGCTCCCTATTTCTTTAAATTGGCTTATAATGTTTAATTTACATTGCTATCTATAATATATTGTTCTCTGCTTTGGATGAGAAACAACCCTTCCTTCTTGTCAGGTATTGGAGAATGAATAAGAATAAAATAAACCCACAAACTTCTGCAAACTTCTTAAATGAATATATTACCCCTTCTGTCAGGAGTTTGATGAGTCATGATCACCTCAAGGTTTTTAGATGAGTGTCATGGTATGTTGATTTTTAAGGAACAGGCCAGAATAATGTACCCTAAAGGACAAATCTTTTGTACTCATTACTCTTATTCTAAAACTTGCTTTCTTGCACATTTTTCCTTAGACATTCTTCAAAATGTGAACAAGAAAGTGCAGTCAGTCATTTACCCGAATCAGTTTTTTATTTGCTTCCGTGTGAGAAACGTCCTGGGGTTTATCTCAATGGCATCATACCAACAATGACATCATAGCAACAATTTTCTATGTTGAATAACAAACAAGATCATTTATTTATCTCAACAGGACTTTGCAGGTTCTGTGTACAGTATCAGACCGTAGATATGAAGGGAGAGAGGCAGTATGCTATACGATAGGCTGGAGGTATAGGCCAGAGTCTAATGCAATGTCACTCCCAAATCAATGCAGGAAAATCGGATTAGCATCTATCTACAGGTGGAACACAGATCCAATATGGATTGAGGAGTGTTAAACATTATCAAGGGCTGCACAGTGAGAATGACCTAATCAGGGCTGACAGAGACAGAAAGCTAAGTCGGAAGAGCTGCGTTAGATGTTCTGTTTGTGTTCACCGAGGGATCTACTGCCGCTCAGGAATATTGAGATTAGGAGAGAGGGATATATGGAAATATTTGTATTTGTTTTTGCCTTCCTGTCTGCCTTTCAATCTCGGGATTTCTGTGCATCCATCGGAGACTGTGAGGTTTATCTGTCAATAACCGCTATTTATGTTCTACTGAGTGTACTGTAGCTTGTTGATACGAGCCGCGCGCACAATTCCAATCTTTACTAACAACATATTGATTTCCTATGGATTTTTGCTTGGTCAGAATGTACTGTCACACTGTGCAACGCTGTGGTGGGGCTCCTATCCACCAGCACCGCACGGACTGTAATCTAGGACGGTTACGCTGCTCAACACATTTTGCAGCATCTAATGCAAATGACAAGTGTGAGAAGATGTTGAAGATTAAAAATAATCTTTAAAAAAGACTGCATTTAAGGCGTTAGATGACCCAGTTTCCAGGCATCCATCCAGTGGCTTAGTTGCTCTGGAGGCTTTTGTTGTGGTAGTTGTGGATAGAATATACAGTATGTTGTCTGGTGTGTAGCCTTGTGTGTAGCCTGTATGCAAATGTGTTTGTGCCTATACATTATGCCGCTTCGTTTCCTTGTGTTTGTTTGTACACATGCTTAGATCTCATCAAAAACAGCTACCTAGATATAATTAACCCCTTGATACCAGGCAGCAAATGAAATTTTTCAAAGTAGCACAGCACCCATCATCTCCCTAACACAGGGAGATGTGAGAGATCCACATGGACTCCCTTTAGCATGACAGCCAAGTGCTCATAGAAAAGAAGTAGACAGGTGATGAATGAATGAATAAGGGTTGTCTCAAGGCAATCTCCTGGCTGTACCTCACAGGAAACACAGAAATATTAGAAAATAAGAGCTGTTATTGTGAATCGAATGCGCTGAACCGTGATTGTTTTCAGGCTTTATCATCCAGAAATGCTTGAAAGTAAATGTTCATTTGTTCTTGCTCAGATGATATCCACTTGTAGTGTATCAGAAGGTGTAATTTCCCATCAGTAGTGGCCTTTATCTGCTTTGAGCTGAATGAGCATATACATCTCCACCAAACTGTGAAGACACTGATGAAGCTTTCCTTTAATCTTATAATCTGATTTAATTTGACTTTACATTTGGTCACACATACCAATAAGGGGAATACGTGTTCCAACCATTTTCTTCAAAATGTCTTTATGATTTATGTCCGGCAAAATGACTACGATGATAAATTGAAATTAACCCTTGTGCATCCAATGCGGTCACATGAAAGAGTGTGATGTGAGCTATTTTGTCAAGGTCATTTTTTGTGTTCACTCGCAATTTTATTAAAATCTCTTCAGATTGTTTTTCACTGAAGAACTCTCAGACGACGAAGATGCATAAATCAGGAGTTAGTTCGACTATTGCACACATGCTCACAGTCTGTTGTGAAGTGGCTGCTTAGTCAGAGAGGGGAAATTAATACAAGGACCTAAAATGAGGAGTGATATGATTAGAGGCAAAGATGTAATGCTACTTTGAAAAGGAAATTATGAACTGCACATCATGATTAATCATATTTATGAGGCTTAAGATCACTAGGTTTCTTGCAGCACGACTCTATATACACAATTACATTGTAGTTAATGCAATGAGAGAGGCTGAGCGGCTTCATTTTAAGTGGTTTCTGCACAGAGGGTGCAGAAGTCAGGTCTCCTCAAAGACTGTGTCTCAAGAACTGAAATATAACTGTGAATTTCTCGTCTGTATACATGAGATGTATCATATACATGTATTTTAACTGACTTCACAGTGACCTATATATAAGGTTTATCATGTCAATAAAATGATAATTCTGGGATATCATAGGTAAACATACATTATATATAATATATATATTCTATTATATGTCCTCACTGGTGAATTTCTTGGATTTTTCTCAAGAGTATCAATATAGTTTCATATCCTGCTGGGGTTTGTTTGCATTGAGGTTCCTCAAATAAAGAGGAAGGCATTTGTTTGTCTAACTTGCACAGTGTCAGAGGGATATTCATAGCTCACCTCATGTAGTAAAGTATAGCACTTATTACTCTGGATATTACCACCTGACTGAAAACACTTGCTGGCTAATTGCCAATTTACTGCCCTAAAACTCCAGACCCATATAACACATTTGTCTTGTCTTTGTGTTCAGTATACTTTAATGACCACAAAAACCACAATGCTTATTTCTTATTTATTTTTTTTCTTTTTGATGCACAATGCGGCAGTGCAGTTTCCTCATCCTCCCTCTGGGAGCTGTGAACAATGGGTAGGGAAGGGGGGGGACGGAAGGAAGAGGTCGCAAACACAGAACTTAGTAAACTTCAATAAGCACAACGTCCTCATGTATGAGTCCTGGAGATCAGAGCTTGCATTTTTGTAAAGGAAAATGAGCGTTGGTAGCCCGATACCCCTGGTGTTCTGTACGGTCGTCTTATAAACACAGCAAGTGCTATAGGATCTTCACAAACTCCCTCAACTCCAGATTATCTTTGATCGAAGAAAGAGAGTCATCACAGCTGAAGATGCAAGCAGCCAAACCGCCTCTGGTGGATTGTTGTATTCCATAGGAGAATATCAGGCCCCTGTGACTGATGTTACCGTGTGGAGAACAGGGAGAAAACAAGCACTTCCCAGTGTTTGAAGAGTTAAATTAGTGACTATATGCACAATAAGTTTAAGACTTTTCTCAGTCTACATCGGAATTGTTACTCAGAATCCTACTGGCGAACAGTTCTACCCTGGGGCTCGGGGATTACATGTGCTGCGTACACGCTAAAGCCTCTAAACCCTCGCCTCTGCAGAGCCGCTCTGACTGCACAATCATCCCCCCTCGCTCTCAGTTCTACTCTATCGGCCATGAGGCCTTCATTCTCCCAGGTGCTGGCTGCTTACTTTCAGATCAGCAGAGCTCTGCAATGTCCATGAAGGTCGCAGCATGAGTAAATTTGTCAGGATGCCCTCATGTACAATTATAGTTGACCCTCTCGCTCACTATAAGCTCTGTATGGCATGATGCTGAGATTGTTATCTATTTATATATGGGCAGAAGGCAGGGATTTAAACATAATCCAAATTCTCTTATTACACTTAAGCAAAATATATGTACACAGTTGCATTTCTATGCACATGCAGACACCCACACACACACAGCTAATTATTTCAAGAGGTAAAGTGAGGACCTACATCCAGAGGAATCTGTGCAGAGCAAAGCATATTCCGTTAGCCCCTGGCAGCGCTTCGCCCATACCTATCGTCATTGCATCACATTTCAATATTGCACAGAGATATGCCGCCGACGCACTGCTGACACATCAAAGGGGCTGCGGCAAATTCACACTGCTGCTCCGAGCCTCACAGCAATGTCACAGCCGTTCCTGGGGCTAGCCAGACAGGCACGGGGAGAGGCCAGGCATGACTAAAGCCTTCAGCAGACATATTAAAACATGGGACTCTCCATTTCCCACTTCAATGAGTTAAAGTTATCAAGCCAGCCTGTGGATAGTGCTTGATGGGTTTCTGGGACGTGGCTTGGTTACCTATTAGGGTTAAGGTGAGAGAGATGATCTGGATCAGAAGATAATTTCCTCTTGGTGCAGCACTTTTTTAGATACCAACTTCGCCTAAATCCAAACTAATCCGTAAATGTAAGATGTGAATGACGGGGCCACGTCTGATTGTGGTGAAGATTATTGGATCAAAGTTAGGATTACGTTTACAACTCTGTTTATATTACATTTATATCCTCTCTCCAAGGTTCACCAAAGGTCACTGGTAATATTCCTTCACCATCAGTTAATTAGCCCTCCTGGTGACTAAAAGTGTGGGTTATGATCTGATTCTTGCGGCCTGTAGAATATAGATTCTTCTTATTTCTCTGTAAAATGAGTTCACATTCATATCAGATTGTTCATGTATGGTATGAGTTGAAGCTAATCATTGTGGTAATGACTCTGTGGTAATTGTTCTCAATTTCTGAACAGAGAATTGAAATTACACATTCTCGTTCAAACAATTTAACCCATGATTGAACTGTGACAGCAACCATTCAAACCAGTCGTAACAAAACACACCTAAGGGACAGCTCTTACGACTAAGGGGAGAATTTGCTCCGAATTGGATGGATTCAAATGCATGGCAGATGAGATAAAATCAAAATGTATCAAATCAAAACTACCATCTATCCATCTGCAATAGACACAGCCTACAAACTATGCTCAAGGTTGAAGTTGCTTAAGCCTAAAGTCATGTCTAAAAAACTAGAAAAGAATATCCTTTATAACTGAATTCAACCACAATTACCAGAAACTCAGAGACATAATAAACAAACATTTGCACATTGTAAGGGCAGAGCCATCACAGCATGAGATCACTTAACGTCTCCCATTCTTATCATTCCGACGAGCACCAACAATCAGAGACAACCTTGTACATACTTTTCAACCCACCAAACCTGATCCCACTTTGGTTTCACTCAAAGGGAAACTTCAGATGTGGAGTGCAGTCAGTGTAACAATACCACTATTGTCAAGATTTTCACTTATCCACTTGCAAAACGTTTCCTATAAAACATTTTGTGGATTGCAGCACAACATTAGTAATATACGTGCTTATCATGAATCAACCATGACTCTACTTCCATTCAGCCCATTATTATACTTCAGCATGTAATTCCTCCGGCCAGGGGTGCAACCTACACTACACTACACTCTCACACACCTGCAGGACTGAATGATGCTTTCAGTTTCAAATGCTCCCTCTGAGCAAAATGAATAAAAATATGGAAACAATTAAAATGAGATGACAGAACCTGTAACCTCAGCTAAGACTGTAAAATTGTATGGGATTTGCCATTGAACCTGTTTTTTATTAATTGTCATATTGTCAAGAAAATAAATGCGACCTCAGAAAGGTAATTACCATGAGATTTTGTAAGCCAATCAACCAACTCCTTTATCTAACTGACATGACTTCCATTTTCCTCCATGCTCTGACGATGGCCAGTAAGCTGATATGATAGTGTGTTTTGTTGACATTGTCAGAATAAACTATTTTACACGTATAATACATTAAAGCTTTGGATCTAAAAAAATCATAGACAACTTCATCTAAATTACGGAGTCAGATCAATTAGGTTGTTGAGCTGTAGAGACAAACATTTCTCTTGGAAGCCAGATTGCTGTGACACTGGTTTCTGTCACTGGGCCAGGGACGATCTTAACAGGCCTACCGTTCAGTTCCATACAGACAATCACAGGCACAGATTTGTCATAAAGGGCTGCAAGGACAAGGGGACATGAATTTAATAGAGAAGTATCTTCTGCCTGTGTTTTATCCCTCTCCAGGACAGAACAGATGGACATGACGTGAGATGATACGGGGCAGTTTGCTTGTCTGAGACTTTCATCAGGATGTAACAGATAGGCATTTGGTGGAGAAGCAGATACACAACCAGGTGACACAACATTCAACTCTGTGCATATCTGTCACTTCTGGGTTTGCTCTGTTTTTTTTCTTCCCTTAATGCCGTCTTGTTCTCTCCCTCTCAGCTTGTGTTCCCGTACATTTTGCAAAACAAGTTAAGGCTCTAAATTGAATTCAATCGTTGTGTATTTATTCCAGAGGGCTCGCTAATTAAGAATTTAATTATGGCTGAGAGCAAAACACAAGCTACAACCCTCCCCTTATGTTTTAAACATCTTCGGCCTCCCTCTTCCCCCCCCCCCCCCCCCCCCCCCTCTCTCTCTCTCTCTCTCTCTCTCTCTCTTTCTCTCTCTCTCTCTCTCTCTCTCTCTCTTCCTCTCTATCACTCTGTGTACTTCAATTCGCGGGTTTTCTGAAAGTTTTGAGGTGAATTAAAGGTAAGGCCTGCACTAAGATGATAATCAAAGATCCCTGAGCAGTTAAGAAAGCGGTTCACAGCTTGATGATGGTTGGTGTGATTAAAATGGAAGGCTTACATGCGTGAAATAAAAACAACGTCCTCCCCGAAGCCTGAAAATTTGCAATTAATATTTTACGATTGTGGCAATTGAAAAAGAGCATGACTTTATTAGCGTCCTGTGTTTTTCTTTTGAGTCAGACTATCTCACTGTGATATGCAGTAATTATGACAATGTGCTCCATCTATGAGGGATTTGTACAAGAGCTGCCTCCAGGATATCTTCTCTGCCTGGGGGCTCTCTGCTCTGTAGGCCCGTCCTCTTCACATACCTTCTCCCCTTCTCCTTGTTACCCAGAGCCTCTCATCATTTCTCTGTCGGCCAGCCCTCCAGCAGCTATTTGTCACAAGCAGATGTTTCGGAGAGCCGTGACCTCCGAGACTGGTTGCCGAGGAACAGGAGCTTGGCGCCGGTTCTGATTGCAAACCTGCAGACCAGAGAGGGCACGGCCAAGGTGAGTAATACTTGCTCTTTTTCAGGTCCTGAGGTCAGCTAATCTCCCATGGCAATCTGGAAGGCAATAGAAGGTCTGAGAGGTCCCTGAATAGGGCTGCCCAGTCCCTGACATAGCAGTGATGAGGCCAGACATGCTTCATCCTGGCCCAAATAATGGCACTGCTACACTGAATGCATGCAGTTTAAGGTGATAGAATGAGATGTTTGTTGATGTTGTTGTTGTTGTTGTTGTTGCTGTTGTTGATTTATGATTCTTTTATCTCCTGATGGGTTCGAAGTTCACTCCAACACTGAGACATGTGTGAGATATTCTCTCTTAATCACTTTCACTTACTTGGGCAGTAGACATCTTAATCCTTTGCTTCCCGGAATTGTGTGTAAAATGTGCTGAAGGTTTAACAAGGCTTTGAGAATGCAAGCTAAATACATCAAGTAATTAATTTGGTTCATATCAATACAGCGATGACATGAGTCTGCAGCCACATGTAACGTCATAGTCAATTAACACAGTGCACTATTTTAGCTAAGTAATCTGATCAATTATAGATGAATTCCAACCATGCAGATAAGTCTTACAATGTTCAACAATCCATGCCTTATTTAATGCCTGCAGCTCTCACAGCAGCACACACCACAGTGCAGCTACAGACGTTTCTCATTTTGTTTTTATTCTTATTATTGTATCCAGTTATTGATAGCACCTCCATGCTGTATGAGCTATTTATGAGCTTATACGGCTTTTTCTGCAGGACCCCCCTTTTGTAGATAAGAAAGTCTTATCTACCTCCCCCCCCACACACATCTTTAGCTTCCAAACTTCACTGGAATTTATTTTAAACATTGCAATTCACAACACTGCAAGTTATTATTTAACAAAACAAAATAAATAATAAAGTGACAAATCACCTTTGCAGTGGAATTATTATAGGTCTAACGGTGAAATACTGTGTGTGTAACTTTTACTGTGTAACAGCATTTCTGCTTTCAACAAATTTTCTCTCTTGTCTCGCCCCCCCTGCAATACCTCTGCTCCACCACTGAGCTGGAACCACTGAGCTAAAGTACAAGGCTGCTTTTCATACCCTAAGTTGGTCAAATAAGACATAGAATCATATATAAAAGATGTTCATTTTGTTAATACTATAAGTGATGAATGGCACTCAAACTCATTAAGACTCACTATGAAGTTGCAAGATAAAAATGCACCATTGTGAAAACAGAACTTTTTTTAATTTCCTAAGCCAATCACTAATAGTGCTTTGGCTAAAGCATTATCACTGGCTTTGGTTTTCACAGCTGCAAGGGACTGTGGTGCCAGTAATGTAGCTTCGATACGATTGTTCATAATTATTTAAAGGATGTATTTCCTGAGACAAGGAACATTTGCTGAATACCCTGTATTTCATAATGAGGGTGATAAGGAGTGCTCGTTTCTGTCTCCTGGAACTACTGCGTGCAGCTAGAATTCTAGTGTAAGTAATATATTTTGAAATCAGTAATTAATAGAAAGGTCAGAATGCTCATAATTCAGTTATTTAATCTATTAAACCATGCATTTCAGAGCCAAGGCAGCCTGCCGTGAAACCACTTTGAATTTTAATGTGTCATTTCCCATGCTGTTGTTAGCCCTTACCTCCTTCTTTCATTCCACACTACATCGATCTCACTTTGCTGAGGCTTTATAATGAACATTTTAAAACAGGGGCTAATGACTTGTCTGTTTACTTATTTCAGCTGTTTCTCCATCTGGTGTTTGAGCACCTGGGGTAAACTGTTCCCCATAAACTGCTTTCCAACGTTATGGCTTGCAAAGTCATTACTCCTTTTCCCCATTATTTCTAACCCCCCTATGTGGCTCTGAACTGATGCATTAATATATTTTTGTACGATGAAAAGGCAAAAAAAGGTTTCGAAAAGACAGCACTCCTTTTGATACAAATAAATCTACTTAACATCCAAGGGAAATCTGAGTTGCACAGCATCTACACTTTGAGCTCTAATTTCCATGACAACTTTGTCACTTGAACTTGGGACGTTTGCTTTTCCTAACATGATTATGAACACGGAGCATGAACAGCCTGTGAGACCAGAATTGGTTACGCTGTGTAATACAGAGCTCCTCCATCCTAATGAGCACTACAGATGTGTCAACCCAGAGTGGAGGGGAATGCCAAGGGCGGTGTAAACAGCCGCCAATTACCTGCGTGGATGACGATTCTGTGCTGCTGCTTAGTGAACACGTGTGAAGAAGCAATGCATCTACTGTAAGACATCTCACTGTGATACTGCAAATTTGAAAATCAGCATACTGTTTATTTACTTCTTGCAAGATTTTTCTCTTAATTAGTCTCTCATCTTACTTTACAACGATTTAGGCAAATACAAACAGCACAGCTGTATGATTGTAAAATATTATATTACCTATATTTATTGAATGTAAATGTGTATGTAAGGTAGGGGAAGCAACACACACAGGGAGATGGAGTGAAAGTAGAGTGCTGAGCTGAATTAGACGTTTACCGTCAGAGCTTTGCCATCTGCGTGTTTCTCCATATTAGCCTTTGGCCGTGCTGGCCAATATGCATCATTGCCCTTCTATAATCTAGATGCTGTACAGTTTGGCTTTGATTTATGTAAGAATTATATAACAGATGTATTCAAGATGCTGTCAACTTCCAAATTTAGAAACCATCTGTTTTAATGTATTTACCACTTTTAAGTTTATATGTTGCCATAGGTGTGTGGACCTATTTGGGAACCCTTTGCCATTGCTTAAACACACCACAATGAAACCATATAACATATTTTCCGGGTACGCAAACAGAAGTGGGTTGTGCTATAATGACGGTAATGCCTTCTATAAATCTATTATTCTTTAATCACCCTCTTTCAACGCCCTGCATGTATACCACAACAGTATCTCAGCTACTTCACTTTACAGTTCAACATCACACAGTAAGCTGCTATAAAATAGTAAATCCATGAAAAAATACAGACGGTTCAGAGTTTAAAGCTCATAGGAAAACACTTTCTGAGGCAATTGTGAAGATATTTGTTTCCAACTAAACTTAAAACTGCATTTCGAGGAGCTTTTTGAGGCTTTTACGCGAGGGATCTGTGGGGTTCTATGGGCTTCCATTGGGCAGACTCCAAGTCTACTATGGTGGTGAGCTAATTCCAAATATTGCCAAAAATGATCCAACTCAGAAAAATAGGAAAAAAATATCAGTGACCTGGACAGTGACCTTTAATCACTCTATTTTGGAGTATCGCTTTAAGCTGTAACAATAACTCCACCAATCATGCCCAACCTCTCGTGAAAGGAACCCAACAGCCAGTCAACAACAACAAAGAAGCTAAAACTTTCGAGAACCAGACAAATAAATATTTTTTAATAAGATTTGCTGAATTCAATCCTTGGACCTTTTGATTTAGGAATTAGATATTCCAAAACACACTGACTGTCTTGCTTTGTCCTGCTGCTTTAGTTAACACTGCTTAACAGATGCATGCATACTGATACACCCGTGAAGATGACTTCCTTTTACTGTATCTAAGTATGTACTGAAAATTGAGTTGAAAAGGCAAAGAATAACAAATACAAACCACTTATATATGCTGCTGTTGTTTTCCAGCATATTTGCATATCTGTCATCTAGCCGATGCATTAAAAAGAACCCGAAAGGTAGGAAAGCTTTCCTTCGGTGTGGTCAGACAGTAATGCATGACGACAGGTCTTGACTGAAGGTAGCTCATTATACTGCACTATAAAAGAAAAGAAGCAAATGTTGGTGATGCCTGGCTACAACACTGCCTCCTTGCTTATTCTCAGTTTCTTTTATAAAAGGAGAATATGACCGTTTTCATTAAGGTATATTGCTGAAGCATGCTCCTGCACTGAGTAAATATGAGGGATATCCTTATCAGAGTGGATTGGGTGTTTAGATTCATCTCTATGAATCAAGTGAAGTGTAAAAGTGTTATTCCTTGCGGCAAGCAGAGATGAAGCAAGTTAGTGTGGCGTTGAGAGATATACAGTGGGACAGCTACACTATCATTGACAGAAGGAACATGCCTCTCTGGAGTCCATAATCATATTTCACTGTGGAATGTGGTGATTCTGTTATGGCATAAGTCTGTTTTGTGCTCCCAGCCAAACCCCGGCACCATTGTCTCAAGGGTTTCTAAAGGCGGTCATACTTTATGATGCAGAAAGCCTAAATCTCATTACCTTTAAGTGCTTTAATGCTGACACACAACTCAGTCGGGCTGTCTGTAAGGCAACACACTCTCGCTAACTAGAGTGACCTGACTGGATTCTGCAGTCACAAAAGCCAGCACCCATCCGTCCATCTCCCATGGGGTTAAATTAGTTACACCCCTCTTTTTCTGTGGCCTGTGAATCCCTCTCACTTCTGCTGCACAGGGTTACACCATGTCTCCAGTGGGAGAGCTTACTTAAAGCCCAACCCACATACTGTACCAAGATGTGAGCTATCTTTGAAAGTAACCTTGAGAAACTAGGGCTGGGGTGGGGGGGTTGGTACACTTCATTTGTCTCCTCTATAATAAGACTACATGATTTGGCCTCTCCAGAGAGCCTGTCACAGTGCAGTCAATGCTGAATGCTGATCTCTGAAATTATTGGAAGACCAACAATGCAATTTTGGTTTGGTTTAACGCAATGCAGTTACGTAAGCTGGGTTTTTTATAAGTGAAATGAAAATGTGTGGGAGCGGTGATGGAGGCATACATAGCCAAACGCCGTATTAACAAGATAAATATGGCACATCTTTTTTGTTATACGACATAACTCAACTGTATGCTGCACCTTCCACCCCCACACCAGCCCCACCCCTCTGTCTCTGTAATAGGCCTACAGGGGGGGATTTTTGGATATGAGTAAGTCGGTGCTCGATGCCCCAGCTGCATAAAAAAGTCTGGAATGTAAGTAGATTTTTGGAGGTTGTGTGTACTATGTGAGGTAACACTAAGTTTACTTTCTGTACATGAACAGTTAACAGGCTGATACCTAGGAATACTAATACTAATACCCCCCTCAACACACACACACACACATGCACACACAACCACACACGCTTTGTTCTGTCTCTCAGAACTACCCTGTGGCCAATACTACTGTCAGCTCTGTGACGCCTGCCATGAAATATTCACAGCACCTTGAGTCATGTTCAGATTGAAGGCAGAGCTTTACTTTACCGTTCTCAGATCAGATCTTGCTAACAGGAGTCACTGTACGCTTTGATCCTTCGCTGGGCCTCCTGACCAAAACTTGCCTCTGCCTTTGCACCGATGTTTTCACATAAACAACTCTTTTATGACATTGCTGCATTCGCCAAATCTATACACTTTTTCTTTTCAATGCTGCTTCATTTAGTTTGAATCCTGAGTGGAGGGCTTGGCTCAGAGGTGCAGGGGGAAAGAGAGTTAAATACAGAGGGGGGACCAGCATCAAGAACCTTTGCTCCTACGCTCGATGATAACTTGTTTATGTACAACTCGTCTTGTCTCCGTGTAAGTTTGCGAAAAGGTGCCCAAGGAGTCGTTATTGATTCAGCGGCAAAGTGCGCATTTGAGAGGTGTGACGTTGGTCCAGTGTCCCTGTTGCCTTGAGCTCATAGATTACCAGAAACAAAGAATATCATCCCCGCAGTAAAAGTGATTAATCTCACTTGGGCTTTTAACTCGGGAGTGAGGTAGCAGCATGTTCCCGAGTCAGGCAGCATTTGCCCGGTCATTTATTCATTAGAGAACCCTCAAGAAACATCCATAGACACCTCAATTGCTATTAGAGGAAAATGTCTCCTATGTTTTGATGCTCATTAAATCCAGTACAGAATAGCACTGGGAATGAAACGTGTAATTGGCTTTCAAATCAGGCAGTTTTTTTTCAAGCACTTTTGGACTGGCTGCACAGTTTGGATTGTCTTTAATAGGCAGCCATATGCGTCACTGATTCTTAAACACAGTCACAAACTGTAAGTCCTTGTGGAGTTGGAGTGGTTCATTCTACAAGTGGAAAAAAGGAGGACATTTTATCCGCATTTGCTCTTGCTTCTTATGCAAAAAAATAAGGTAACATCAGTCAACATAATGGCACTACACTAACAACAATGAGCATTTTGTCAATAACTTATTAACCCGCCACCATAAACAGTAGAGTCTCTCTGAGTGCATTTCTGGTTATAATTGATCAGCTCTTTTACTCACTGTGTCCGCTGAGTGCTCTAGCCTTTCAGACCAGTGTTCTAAAAGGTTTGGATCCATTAGGAGCTCTGAAAGGGTTTTTACAGAAACTGTCAAAACAGACAGACTTTGATTTTGTCCCACAACTAATAGTCAATAGGTTGTTGATGAATGTTCTTCTCTCAATCTATACACCTGCAACTGGGCCACAAATTGTCTCACTTATCAAAAGGGTGCTAGTGTGTTGTGCTACTAAATGCTTTGTGAGTTAAAGTCACCCACCAAGGACAGACGAGGCCTTGGGAGGCATCGTAAACAGTATGTTTGTGGTCTAAAATAGTAGACTAATGAGATACATTAAGGCTAGGTGTTTGTGTCCTTTAGTGTGTGATTTATACCTGAGTGTGTCCTCTGCTGAGAGAGTGTTCTGTGCCTTGGTCCACTGGTAAATGTCCCAAACGGATCAATAATACTGCAGAATGTGTCTGAGGATAAGTAACTGTGTGTGTTGACTCCTAAGAATTCTTTTTTTTAAAAGAATCTGTCCGTTGTTACTTTGACAGGTGCACTCTGTTGTGGAGCCCGATGTAACTGACATTACTTTTGTAGAATGCCCCCCTGCTGCATGTGTATTACTTCTGCCTAGATACTTGGGTAAAAGATGTGCTGTCTATAAATGGCCAAGCTTCCAAAGGACATGTTGTCCTTGTTTTTGCTTTACCCATTCAACCTGCTCTGTACTTATGACTAAGAATAAGTGGATAATATTGACTTTGGAAGAAAAACATCAATGAAGATGCTTTGCATACTTGAGACAAGCAAGAAAGACACAGTGGATATGAGAGGGCTGTGTGGCTATTGAGCCTGGCACTCATCTCAACAGAGAGTTGAGATGTTGCTGCATGCTGTTAACAGACCTCTAAATCGATGACAGACAATCGCCCAGAATTCTCTGCAGGGACTTTGGCTCTGTTTCCACAAAGGGGCATAGCATTAACAACGTGCTCCAACTCTGAACAGAAACAAACACCACCAACTCACTGATAAAGAAAAAGCAGAAATAGTCCCTGGTCGTCAATGAAAATCTAGTTTGAGATTACACTAAAACCTCCATAGTAAGAGGGGTTTTGGATGTTTTTAAACCAATCTCAGTCATTTCAGACTTAATACTGCATAATCTTGGCTGTCCTTATATTTGAATGACCTTAACAGTGTTATTTTTGACAGATCCTAGAACCAAAGAGCTGCAGTGTTCTACATTTGACACCTGCTGTCCTCAGGTAAAACAGGAACAAAACATTTAATTTATCAATTAACCAGACAGGCACTTCCATAGTAAATGGAGATTGGGTGGCCCCTCATGGTCACCCATGGCTACAGGGGCAATCAGAAATTAAAAGTTCATTGATGTTTGGCCTTTACTCGGATTCATGGCCATTGTGGGTCGTTTTGAGGGAGATTTAATGTCAGCTATTAAAGTAAATTGTGGCTCGTTTCTCCTACTAAACAAATCGTGTGTCAAAATTCTGTGACCAATTTCAATTATTTACCAGAATGAATTAGTTTTGCAGGTTTTGTTTTATTAAAAGAAGATGTTTCATACCCAAATGTGTGATGATGTTTTGGTGACAGATACATAAAAGCGTTCCTTTTACTATTCATAAAGCTGTCAACATATTTGACAGTGGTAACAAATTCAACAAGAGAGGGCACGTCACTCTACTAGAATACATCAACAAAACATAAACACAGAACGGTGTGACAGTTCACAGCAGTGGAATTACAAAAGTGCTACTTATCATCACATAAATCTTTCCCTATTAAGATGCTAACAGTTTTGGCAATGACACAAATTCATAGTGTTGTAAAAATGCATCCTGATGAAGATAAATCATAGGATATTGAAAGCATCCTGGTGTCTTGAGGCAACAGCAAAGGAATGATGGAACCTCCATAGGTGGATGTCGGGGGAATATGTAGATCATAGTGAAGTTGGCGAGGGTGGTCGAACAATATAATGTCTGAAACAGAATGAAAGAACTGACGGGTATTCCAAGATTACAAGTGATGTTTGAGAGTGCAAGGGGAAGCAAATGTGACAGAGAAGCTAGAAGATTTATGAATGAACACATTCTGGGTACAAGGAAAGTAAAAATTCACCAGCAGTAGAGGAATTGTTATCAAAAAAAACGATAAAGATAAATTGTATATTCAAGTTTTTGAGAATCTTCAGTCTGGCCTTGGAAGAGTCAAGAAATGGGTGGAGAAATGTCACCTTGGTAGCGCATAAAGGCACTTTCAATACGTCATCCTTTAATGAGGCATGTAAAAGCCTTTACAGCATATCTGTGAGACAGAAAGCTGTTATTTGTATTGATTTGTGTGACGGTCTCCTAATATAGCAGCCTTATTACTATTATAGAGAAATGACTGTAGTGTAGATCACTATCGGGGTAGTATTTGTCATAATGGCGTATAGTATGAATAAGTAATGTTGACTCATTTCCAAGAAGAGATGCTTATTATTTCCAACGTTTTCTACAGTAATACTACAGTTAAATCATGTTCTATTAAAAACATAGGTGTTATATAACTCGTGCATGAAGTCTCTACAGAGTATCACACTTACTGTGATCAAGGTCAGCTCTCATCTTCCAGACCTGATTTTCCTTTTCGGTATTCCAAGCACCTCAGAAAATGTTGGCAGCAGTTTTTACTTGGCAGATACCTCCCCGACCTGATAGGACACATGGAAGAGATGCAGTCTGAATAGTCGATTCTTCCAACCTGCGGTCAGCATTCCACATGCGTCCCTTGGAGCTAAATGCTCTTCCTCTGCTCTCCTTTTAAGCCCTCTGACAGGAAGGATGTGATATCGCACCTGGCCTCTTTCATGACTCCCTTCCTCTTTGCCTCTGCCTCAACATGGGACTGATCCTCCACTTCACACTAATTGTTCATTCCTTTGCTCTTTTTCACTTCTCACTTCGCTCCTTTCTGACACCTCCTCCCTGTAGAGATCCATTGACCCCGACAGGAGAAAAGAGGACAACTTGTTATCCTAAGTGTTGAAAATACGAGTTCATACGCAGGGCGGTTGATACAGAAACATTCATCTATTCATCTATTAATCTGTTAATCTGTGTTGATCTGTGCAGAGATTCAGAGCAGCAGACCTTTCTGATAACATCCTGCTGGTCAACCACTATAAGTCTGTGCTGTTTAATGAAGCCCAATCAGTTGGAACAACCTGGTAAAAGGTCTCAGTCAATCTGAATCTCCCAGTCTAATGACTCCCCATGGGACTTCCATGTCCCGAGTCTACGCCAACTCCAGCAACTCCAGCAAACTGGCTTTCTGTCAAATGCATTTAAGCATAAAGTAAACAAGATTAATAAATAGCATGGAACAAGTTGGATTCATATCACTATTGTCTGTAAAGCTGCAGGGCTTTTGTTTTGTTTGCTTTTCTCTGTGGTTTGCTGTACATAATGCCATGTGTTACTGTACATCATAGTGGTCTGCTACCTGTGTAGGCCTGGTGTCAATAATGAATTTTACTCGGTGCATTATGATGTTTCCTTTCCCATTGCAGGATGAGCACAATACTACTAAAAGGAAAGCTGACATAATTCATTTTGCTATATTACAAGAAAAACAAGTGTTTAAATTACAAAATAGATAATTACACACAGTTGCATGATGTCTACTACAGTAGTGTGCTCTGTTAGCGCTGTACGTACAAAAAAAGGGTTGCAAAAACCTAAGGGACAGAACCACAACCCACAAAATGTAATCAGCCTTCTAGAGACATGGACAGAGCTGTGAATAGAGTCAGAATCCATCTTGAAAATCCTCTTTTCAAAAGACATTTCAACAACCAGCACTGTGACATTGACAGTGTGTGCAGACAAGCCAATTCAACAGCAAGCCAGAATTAACCTGCACTTTGTTGTTTATTATTCTAATCTGTGATCCTCCTGTAATATGACAATCTGAAAGTGATTTGGGGTTCTGTGTAACGTCCTGTGTCAGCTCCGCCAGTGTACATGTGTGGAGCGGCTCGATGGTGAGTCTTCAGCATGGAGCCTGGCCTTGGTCGTATGGAGAGGATGTGGGTTGGGAAGGAACAGGCAGATTAAAGCAGCTTTGTCTGTGTATAAGTGGATTATCAGCAGGTAGAGTGCTCCCCATGTTTCTGCAGCCATTGTGTTAGTGCACTTCCTGCCTGGCCACAGAGAGCGCCATCTGCCACTTAGCTGTGATGGATGGACCCAAGCAGACGTCAGTCTACTGCGCGTAGGGCACCTGCTGAATCCTGATCAGACGGTTGGCTCAAATAAGTAAAGCCAGGCGCTTTGTCACGATACTATCCACATACTGTCACAGAGAGACTGGAACAGGAACACACACACACACACACACACACACACACACACACACACACACACACACACACACACACACACAAACTGTAAAACAAGGTTAACAGGTTTGAGCATGTCTCATTATGCCTATTGCTTGTTATATCTGTGAACAGACTGTAATATTTTGACTGGCATCAAAAGGCTGCAACTCTGCCAATTCCTAACAGGATTGTGCCTCTTGAAGCATAAGCTCACCCAGTGACAAAGTATGTCTCCTTCATGTACTATATGGCAGAGAAAAGAGAAAGGGACAGATAAGAAACTGAAAAAGAGAGGAAAATGGATGTAAACTGAATACCAACATATGCCATCTTTTCTCTCTCTCTCTCTCTCTGTCTCTCTCTCTCTCTCTCTCTCTCTCTCTCTCTCTCTCTCCCTCTTTATATATTTATATAGAAACCATATAACACAAATGTACATCAGACTGTTGTGCAAAGGATATCATGGTGACGGCTGCAGGGAGCGGACCAGTGAATGTTTCAGCAGACATTAAACAGGATAAACATTGGATCAGAGAGGGATAACAGCCTTTCATGTGACAAGATGGGAGACAGGAATAGGAATGGAAAATGCGCTTTGTGTGAAAATAAGGAATTGAATATAATATCAATGAAAGTAAGTACAACAGATAGCTTATTTAAGAATTGAATCTAAAATATATGAAAAATAAAGTCATTGTTTCTGAGGCCTATTTTTATTACATGAGTTATTTATTTCACCAGTATCTGTTAAGATTTAAGCTCTAAATTTACCCTATAATATATATAATCCTGCCCTCTCCTCTTTCTGTATAGTGGAGCCTCTGCCATCCAGGTACGTCCAGGTGTGTGTCAGTATAACATTGACCAAGCTACATTATGTGTTAATGCTACCATTTTCCAATTTAGCACACTGTAAATCTTTCATTATTGATCATTGTTAGCAATTTATTAATGACATTTTTTTTGGCGGTATGTCATGACTTGGCTTGCCAACATCAATATTCATGGAGTTTCAGTCACTGGACAAAGACTGAGCTGTTGACCCTCGCACTGAAACAGAGATGTTC
Organism: Genypterus blacodes; assembly: GCF_046128005.1. NCBI lineage: Eukaryota > Metazoa > Chordata > Actinopteri > Ophidiiformes > Ophidiidae > Genypterus > Genypterus blacodes. Next base: position 1,608,313 of record NW_027466826.1, read on the forward strand.
TCAGCCAGATCAGACGCCCTGATAGGTGCCAAAAGGCAAACAGAAAAAAAGCCGCCCAGCTCCCCCACACAGCCGTCTTGTACCACTGATCACTTTATCTCATTAGTCCTGTCAGGAAATAAATTAGAATAGAGCAGGTGTAGGGAAAGGAGAAGCCGTGTCCTTTGTGACACATGTGGCATTGGCTTACAACCTTGTTTTGAAATGGATGCCTCCACAATTCTACGCATGTGCATTTTGAGATTGAATACCGTTTGATGCACAGCTCTGATAATTTGATATTGTTGACTGTTGTCACTGAACTAATGAATAAATGTGATGGTGTCATGTGGATATCATACATAATGAGGGCTGCAGGCACCAGCTTTTCCATTACATCCCAAAGAGGAAAAGCTAATTGTAGATAGAATAGAATAGAAATTTTATTGGGTCAAATCACAAATGCGGACACGTCACCATGCAAACGCGGCAATCTGAAATGTGTCTTGTGTGCCCCTCTTACTCACACACAGACACATGCTTTACAGTGGGGTTAGTGCAGGGCATCAGGGTAGATGTCTGGATGCTGTCAGACTGCGGTCGTTGTCCTGATTTGAAAATTAAAGTGAATGTGTTGAAGTTTTCAGCATTCGTATCTTTGCAACTTTAAGTCAAGTTTGAGCACAGACTCAGACTCTGTGGATTTCATGGATCGGGGCTGCAGCAGGTCGGGTTGCACAAGCACTGATTCTGCTGTTCCTCCCAATGCTCTTCCCTTCCTAGTGGCCCTGGTGTGTCATGGCTTCAGGTTTGTGTCAGGTTGCTTGGTGCCCGGCACATTTGCTTTGCAATTGTAGTATTACACATGTAATTGCTGCATTAATCTTAATTTACAAAGTGATGGAAATGTAATTTTGTAAAAGTAGTAAAGTAAAAAGTAATTTATATATAGAATGTTTCTTTTTATATTTTAATTGGAAACAACCTTTATTTCATAGCACTATCAATGTCTTATTTTATTGTCTTATTTACTGACAAATATTCCAGCTTTATTGAAATAACAAATGATGTCATGAAATGGCTCAGTGGTCCTCTAGGGAAGCGATGCAACAGTAATAAAGCTCTGTGATTAACATTTCCCCAAGATGCATTTTCTTTCTCATGGTAATGTTGGTTTCTGGTTCACATTCCAAGGTCACTATCATTAAGGTCACCACATGATTTAGAAAAGAACAGTAAGGATTGGGAGCTCCTCAATCATTGATTTTCGTTCTGGTTTAAATGCTCTGTTACACGTATGTATAACATGTACATGTACAAGTATTGCAAGCCATATGCCATTAGGAGACTTATATGTCACACATCACATTTAGATTGAATAGTCCCTGATGGGTGCTGTGTACAGCAAAATGAACACATTGAAATGAATGAGTCAGTACTACAGTATGTCTGCCATGCATTATGTGAACTGTTTGATCACATATTGGTTAGTGCTAGATTGCTTTAAGACATGGAAAGATATTCATTCATTAATAAAACAACACTAGTGTCCTTTTCACTTAAACTCTCCACGTAGTTGTCAAGGGTCAAAGCACAAACCTCATGTCTGATAATATTATAATACACAGAGATGCAGACAGAAAACAGCATTTTTCCAGCACATTTTTTGAAACAGCTGAGTTTCTCCAGTGCAGTGCAGTGACCATTATATGGACTGCAGGCTCCATAATGTTGCACTGCAGCGGTCGCCTGCTGTTTTCACTATATTTACAAACCTATTCGCCCACAGCGTTGAACTCTTAAGCTCAGTCATCAGAAATCCCAAGACCTGTTCACTCAGCCAGGTCTTGGGATTCAGCCTCTATCAAATGCAAATCCAAATTATGCCTATTAAAGCTGACTTATCTTTCAAAGTTTGCCCATATTCAGCACGCAACATGGGCCATCAGATAAACAAAATCATCCTCTTTTTGTCCACAAGGACCTGAATATGTGCAACATCAGCTTTTAGGCTCAAATAGTGGGTTTCCATCATCCCACATGGGTGAAATAAAATGCTCTTAAATGTATGTACAGTTAACTGGGTCCCATGGATTCATTCTGTTTATTTTATACTAAAGGCTTGCAAATGAAAGCCTCAGGGTCAAAACAAAGAAAGAGGCCATCATGTTGGTTGTGAATGTCAAATACTTAGGAATCATGTTTAAATCACACCTATTATTTCAATAAAAAAAGGGAAAAATAAAAGACTAAAGGTCAAACTAAATCTGAATTGATTCTAATTGATCAGAAAGTACCTGACACTCAATGAAGCTAGACATGCACAAGCCAATAGAACATGATTAGTATTAGATCTTCTAATCCAAAGCATTTTTTCCAAATGCCTTCGCAATGATTTTGTCATACGACAGCCTGTCATCATAAGGAACATCGACAAACGCTGACTGTCACATGGCAATGCGCAATTGCCAACTATTGCAACATGCATAATAGTATCTCTCAATATATCCTCTGCAATACGACACCACAGCCCCAAGAATGAAATCACCCTAGACTTTAATCAACACCTTGCTGACAACCTGATTAGTTTCACAAAGCTCGCATTTATCTGGGGGCTGTTGTTTTGGATTACATTCCACTGTACATGTACTTCTCCTTTCTATTCTCTCGAGTATTTTTTTTTCTTCTTACCAGACACTGTTGTGTGTTTTATGGCCTTTCAGATAAAGTAATCATTCCTGGAGGGGGAGGACTCTTATCTCACCAATCTGATACAGATATCAAGCCCATGCCTGTGCACATCTTGGAGTGCACTACCTTGCCTCCCTCTAAATGATATCCTTAAATCTTTACTATAGCCCTCTGCCACTTTCTTACCACCCCAGGCTACTTACACCCTATTGAAACATCAGCATGGATGCCTCAGTCTTCCCCCACCCGCAGTGCCTTTTTACTGCCCTTCCCATGAGCACTGGGGTGCTGATGTAACTAAAATACACACCCAGCTCATACCCAACCGCCTACAGGTGTAATGGTTTTCCCTGTAGCCATGAACGCATTTTAGAGGGGAGAGGGGGGAAAAACACATTTCACTTTGGTGTCCCAGGATTGAGACTCGGAATCAATCAGAGAATCCGCGCAGCTTTAAAAGCCAATATTTAATCTTTGACTACTTGCCTTTGCCTGAGAATTCTCTCTGAATGGTAGCAGTCACACCCAGTCGGCGCGCAAAAGCAAAGTGATCCGACTGTCAGTCAAATAAAGCCCCCCTGCATCTGCCTTTCCTTTCCCTCCTCTTCCATCCCGATTTGACCCAGCGCCGCTTTCATCTGCAGCCTTGGAGTACAAAGTGAATGTTGTGCTGCTGTTGGGACCCAGCCAGCCAAGGAAGAGTCTCCCGCTCAGACACCGACTGCAGACTATAAAATCAAACATGCCCATCATCCCCACCCTGCCTAAAGTCTCTCTCTCTCTCTCTGTCTCTCTCTCCGTCTTCTCTCTCTCTCTCTCTCCCTCTCCGTGTGTCTCTCCAGGCTCTTAAATGCCTCAGCGCCTGTTTTGCCCAACATTTTTACTTTCTGCAGTACAGGATTACAGGATATATCCAAGCCTTTGGATATACACTGGCAGACCAATGTCCCCCTGACCCTTCAAAGCTTGCAATTTAGCCAGGTTATTTATGGAGCGAGGAGAATACATCCTCCACATCCTCCTGCCTGTGCTTTCATGATGCTGGCCGCAGCCACACAGTCCCGTCACACTTGTGCCTTGGCCCTCCCCAGCTTGGTGAGCGTGGTACTCACTTTGCAAGACGCAATCCTATTACCCCTATACGGCCTCGTGGTGGGGTGATAAGCACAGCCCGGCACCCTAAAAGAGGGGCAGATTTGAGCCTCTTTTAGCTGTGGTGGGTGGCTTAACTGGAGGAAGAATGCTCCACAGAGCTTCTGCACTCGTCATTTCAGCGGGAATTAGCTTTTGCAAAGAGTTGTGTTTGCTGCAGTGGCAATTGCCGCTGGAAGTACACGAGAATATGATGCTTAAAGATAGAGCGAGAAGTAGACTTGGGATATTTGGAGAGAAATGGAATGTATTTTAAACTTATGAGCAAATATCTTCATGGCGACATGCTGAAAAATGAACAGTTGGATTGGAGCATATTTGGTACCGTGTCACTGTCAGTTTAGGGTCATCTAGCATTTACATCTTCACCTCTTATAACAGAGAAACGCTGCAAATGTAATAGAAATGATGTCTTCCCAAAACCTTATTGGGATTATTTATGCCCACAAATTTAATTTGGCATCCCTACTTGTGGGTATAATCAGGGGTAAAATTGGAAATCTCCAGACTCTAAACGCTAAATTGGAGCAACGTTCGGTAAATGCTGGTACATTTACATTTACAGTACATTCAGTAGTGACAGTTTAGGTCCAGTATACATACATAGACATTGCTGCACGCTGTGGTAGCAACACACCACACACAGTAACCTTCATCCACATTTTACAGTATGTATCCACAATTTGACTGGATCGGAAATGCAAAGTAATGTATGACTGCACTATATTGCTCTGAGCAGTTGCCTCTGCTGCTGTTACTAGGGGCTCTGACACAGTTAGATATATTAAAAAGCAGACACCCGCTCTTATCCTTCTCCTATAACTGAAAGGAAATGAATGTCACCCCACTGAAATTGGCTTTCTCTCATAACCAAGGAGTAATATGTCGGTGTGTGCCTTCCCCATTTTCATAGAAGTGGCCTTAGAAAGACCAGCTTCTCCACATGCTGTACATAATATTTAGTATATACATTCCTGCATGTCTAAGTTTCCATGTAAGGCAGCTGCCATGTCAGCTGACAGGGTGTTTCATTGTAACATGTGTAAGAGTGAGTGTGCTGACAGTGCTCTTAACCCTCTCACCAAAGCCCCGGCTTTCCTCTGAACCCCACTCCTCACTCAGCCCTTTATGTGAGCATCAATCCCTGTGCAGCCCCGTACACGCTGCCTAATTATTCCTAGGCCGGCACGAGCAGCAGAAACAGTCTGTGCCTCCGTTCTAACCCTGTGAGACCAAGAGGCAGGGAACGGGAGAAAAAGAGAGAGGATAATTAGGAATCTGGTCCATTTTTTCCCTTTCCGCTTTCACTCCTCTCCCTCTCTCACTTCTCACTCTACTTCATCTGCATGTTACCAGAAGGTCTCTCCAATTACCGCGGCAGCACCCCCAACCGCTTCTTCGTCCGCCACCAGGATGGGAAAGTAGGAGGGTGAGAGAGGAGGAAGCGGAAGACTGAGAACAGTGTGTGTTTGAATTAATGGCTTAAATTAGCAGTTCTGCAGGATATACAGAAATCGAATGCGTTGTACTGCTCCTGTACTAATCTGAGTGAGAGAACTTACCTTCATTTAGCTTTGTTCCTCCTGCAGGCCTCTGCACGTGGATAGAATACAGATATTTCTCCAAAGGGAGTGTTCTCACTGTAGTCCTTAAAAAGGGCAGTGTGACGTCAGCATGATATGATGTGAACCATCAGCCTTGTGGGAGCACATAGATGTCATTCATAGGTATTAATCCAGGATTTATATCTCCCTGTACATCTCATTGACTACCTCATGCAATATCATTGATAACGAAGACAGTGGCCTTTGAATGGCAAAGTAATAAGATCAATCTTATTGAGATACGGACAGATAAGTGACATCTGAGTTTGTAATGCTTCCTCTGCAACGAGCACACTTTTATAGACCCACCCTTATAGCCACACACACGCACGCGCACACACAATAAAACCACCCAACACCCAATCTCATTTCTCAGTTTTTGCAGAATCAGCTGTACTTGAGGTGACAATGTGATGGCGCCAAGGAGAGGACGGTGAAGGTGAAAATGACTGAAGTCTGGCAAGGACACTGGATAAGGATTTAGATTTACTGGCATCTTTGCATGGATTCCCATTTGGATGGAGATTGTTGGTCTGGCAAGTCACGCGACTGAAAGGTGTATTTCAGAGAGCCAGACTGTACCGTGGTAGGAGGAATTGAGGCTTCTAATGAACAAAATTACCTTCATCATGTTTTTCAATCAGGTAATTTTTCCACGGCTGGTACTTTATCATTATTTCCATGCTTGCCATGGAAACTCTTGAGTTGCTATGGCTTCTACACAAGAAAAACATCCCTAAAACAGGCCATTACTGCACTCTATTAGGCCTAACTACTCTAAATATCAGCATTGATGGAAAAGGACTCTTTGATGGCACAGTCTCGCACACTAATGGTAAAAATGCTGCTGCAGTAAGTATAGAGGAGCTTTTGTGACGGTGACTATTAGCATTATCTTACATTTTCACCTGCACAGGTATTTAATGAAGGACTATGCCTGCTTTAGTCACTTTTACTCCACATGTAGAGTGTTTTTTTCCCCCTCTCTTTTTCAGTTGCCATTAGTTTCCCCGTAAAATAGCAGACGGCAGCAAAACCTGTGTCGCTAATCTTCTCCTCCCTTGTTGGTCAGTCCCTTTCTCGCTCCGCCGCTCACATTCAGTAGAGATTAGGATGTATAAATTCATTTCGGGCCGGCCGTGGCTGTAGTCGTATAAATGAACACCTGTGAGCCTGCTTGTGTTCAGTACAGAAGGTTGTGTCGAGCCAAACTACACATCCAAGGATACGCGATCACTTTACATGTGTGTTGACCCCGTAATTCTCAGTTGTCTATGATTTATTTCTGAGAATTGTCAGAAAATCCCCTCCACCGCTCTGTATTCATACGCACCCAAATGAGAGGCATATCATAGATCCTTATGAATAAAAATGGATAACATTACAGGGGTTTCATTTCAACCTTGTAATGCTGCTGTCATTTCTGCTTCTCATAGTCTCAACGTATGCCACACTGCAGAAATATCCTCAGATCCCATGAGAGACATTTCATTTTCACACCACCATAAGTCCTGCAACATCCTCAGAATAAGCAATCAGCCAGAGGGAAAAGATGGAAACAAAATTGCCAGTGGGTGTAATAGGCAGCCCTATTAAAAATACAGTGTGGTCAGGGGAGGAGTTAGTGTGGTTACAAGGTCATACTGGGGACCAACCTAATTTACTCAGGCCAGGAATGCTGCCTAGAAATTGTCTCATGCACTTACCTTGCAGTGTTACCAGAGAAAAGCTTTTCCTGTACGCCCGGCGTTACTAATTACCCAACGACCTTTGCGGGACCTGTACGCGTAGCTCCCTGCCACACATCAGAAACAGACCCGGACCAAGGGAGTGACACCAACATATGCGGTGAAAAAAGGGAGCGAGAGAGAGAGAGAGAGAGCGAGAGAGAGAGGGAGAGAGAGGGTCTGGTTTAAACAACACAACACCGAACAGATTAACAAAGGACCATATTAACCTTCAGGTGCATCTAATTGTTGGGAAATTGAATGCAGCTCTCAGCGAAGGGAGATCGATATATTGACCCGGCTTGGCTTACAACCTCTAATCCCGCAAATCTTCTTGAGGTCCTGAAGTGCTGTATTGAATATCTGAATGACTCGGATAGCACTGCTTAAGCATAATTTATGTAATGCCTTTGCCTGCGTCCAGATTCATTCTCGCTAGTGCACAGTGATTTCTCAAGATCGGTGGACCATTTCCCATCAAGATATATTTAGCTGCAGAGCCCGGTGGAGCTTCTGCTATAAAAAAAAAGTTTGAACCTGCGTAGCTTTATCTCCTTTGTGCAAAGACTGTTGTGTCTTGGGCCTCTCTGATTTGTTCAGAGCCCGCCGGGGTTTAGGCTTGATCTGAATCACAATGATACGCAACCGCAGATAAAGAAACCAAGCTATCGATCACAATAGCGGTTGGTTTAAAGGAGAGTTTCCAATGAATTCTTTCCATCGTCGAGAGATAAATGAAGATTGCACATATGCTCTACCTCCCACATCCCTAATGTTGACCGTGAAATCAAACAACCACTTCTCTTTGTTTAGAAGCTGTTGATACTGTTCCTGCGGATTTACCATATTGTCTTACATGCTCCTCTTTTAGAGCAAATCTGTTCATAATACTGATAATCAGATAATTATAATCCTTGATCTTAGGCCCCGTTTATACCTTTATACGCCTGTATTTGAACATGGCATAAAAAAAAAAGTGTTAATGTTATCTGGGTTCTGCCTGTATTGAGAGTTCTTCATGCTATTAAAGCCTCACACTCTCCTGATCTTCACCCATTTTAAGAAAATAGGGAGTAAAACTTGTAGCGCTGTCACAAGGAAATTGTATTGCACATTTGAAGCAAGACAGCAATTAATTAAGTGCAAACTGATGGCAACTTCAACATTACATTCACTTTCTTTCTGTTCTACTAGCCAAACCCAAGGAAAATGGAAAACTCGCGACATACAAAATCACGAAAGTCTCAGCACCTCACACCATCTTAAAGGGACAATGCGACATTTACTGGTCTATGTCTGAAATGGCGATATCATATTAATGTCAAATTGACCAAATGATGATATTTGGAATTGGCAACGTGTAGCATTCATTGTCTCTCTTACAGTAAGAAACAGACATGTACACATGTCAGTATAATATAAAGTGTTCATTTATGGCCATGTTGTGACTCCCGATTCAAACAAGGGCAAATGGACCCAGCAAGACGAGGTCGTACTCATCTAATGAAATGTGTCTCGTGAGCCTGTGAGCCGTCGTTTGGCAGTTTGGATTGCATTCTGATCCCAGTGCATTTGCCGTGCATTCATACCACGCATTAACATACATTTTTCCTTATCTAGATAATGTATGCGGGTACAGATCGCATGTTAATGTAACATAAACGTGGGGGTAGGGGGGCATTATTGAGCTCTTTCATCCAGAACGCCTTCAGTCACGCAGGGTGAGGCAACCATAACGTTCCCTGGCTGTCCCTTCAATCACAGGTTATCATGCTGCTTGTCATCTGGGGCCTGTTATTGAGGGGGCTTCCCTCAGGCCGCCCCCTTTGTCTTTAGTGGCGCGATTACACCGGAGTGACACCTGGCACAAATCCTCAGCTGTAATAGCTCATATTTTCATACCGTTCCTTCCATCATCATAATAGACCACTTATGAAATATTACAAAATTTTGGAGCTCTTTCTTTTTGCTGGGCTGAACTCCACTTGAGACTGATTACGAGGCGAAAATGCAGTAAATTAAAAAGACGTATTTAAGTAAGTGTGAGTAATGCAGGGAAATTACAGAGCTCACATAGCTATTGCTCGAAATACATGAGCTGTCTAATCATATTAAATATATCGGTTAGTGAATTGTTCACACTTGTTAGGTTGAAGCGGTGGTGGGTGGTGATATTTTTAACTTCTCCAAAGCAATGGTGACTTGTGCAACAATACACACAAGAGTGTGATTCTATTCCTGGTAAAGGAGCCTTACATCAAAAAGACAGCTTTCACGTGGCGGTTTACAGTTCCATTTTCCCATATATAATGCATTTTGTGCACCTTTGTTATGCAAAAGAGGCATGATGAAAAGAATTTCATCCCTGAGAAATGGAATTCTATCTGCCCCTCCTCCCAGCGATCATGAGTATGCTGGAGGTGCTGCAATGCACACTGGAGGAAAATCCCCCTCCGCTCCCATCTCGCTGAGCTCTGACGTACTTGGCCTTTTGATAGTTCACGTCCCTCTTGTATGTGGTGGAGGGATGAGACGTGAGACACTTATGAGAGGGCTGGTCAGAGATGTCAAAGCTGTGTCAGACCCATTCAGCGTCTCGGTGGATTGCAAAGACGGCAGATCTGCACGGTAGAACAGAAAATATTCGGCCTTTCCCCTGAAGGTTATCAATTAGTGACTTGCTTGCTCCAATACACATTTTGTCCTGACTTTGCAAATATTGACCATGTTATTATTCCACTTAATGCAAATACAGCAGGAGATGTACAGTAGGCGAGATGTATGTGTTATTTCAGCAGTGGATGCAGTAAACGTTTTTGGCCCTGTTGCCTTTAGTGCTCCGCGAGAGGACTGCATGGTAATTGATAGACAAAGACATTAGATGCGAATAAGAAGAGGCTCTCTAACCTGGTTAATAATACATCGCTCTTGTGAGTGTTCGGATAGACATGGGAGCATCTCAAGGTTCTAGCCAGAGATTTTTATTTATTTTGCGTCTAATTGCTGTCATTTATAAATTGTTAATCACGTCATTACTTTAGATTAATCACAGTAGAAGCCCAAACTTCTTTATACTGTACTTGAAATTTGAAATACATCACTTTCATTCATTTTAGTTGGATTACAGAGATGATCACACACTTAATAGTTTTTTCTCTCTTTTACTTTCCAGCTTACTAGCAGCATCTAATAGATAAACATGACAGCAACACTGGTTGAGGGTAAATGCTGCTGAAATTAAATCTGCCCACATAGTGACAATGATATATTGTACACACTTCCCTTTGTGGCCATGTGAAGAAACACACCAAGCATATAATCCACCTGGCTGAATGAGCACACAATAATCCTTCTACATGTGCGTGCATACACACATGCCTGCCTGTATAGGTGTATTGGCTCTATCGAGGATGAATGCTAGAGGTCTGCTGCTTTCATTATCTATCATTCACACATAATTACATCATTTCCATTGGTTCTTTTGGAGGCTTCATCTGTCAGAGCTGTCACTTGAGCCTTCTCTGTCTAAATCGTGCTTCATTCATTGAATCAGAACTGCCTATAAAAAGATCAAAAACACATCAAATGGTACCACAAAGACACGTCACTTTGTTCAGATCATGTTTGAAATGTGCTTATTTCTACGTCTGTAGAGTGGGGAAAGCTATAGCATGTCAAAGGGAAGAGGATGTAAGAGGAAGGTAAGTGTAAATTGAGGCCATTATTGAGGGCAGTGAGGAAATAGTTAAGGCTTGACTAAAAATTGAGCTCTTAGGTAGGTCAGATGAACTCTACTGGAAACTTTTTCAAGCCTTTCAAATTAAATCAGTACCTTCAATTCTCCCCAACTCAACAACGTAACCAATGAAGTGCAACTGCGTGTTGTCAAAGTGCACTTTTGCATTTAATCACCATAAAAATAAACTCGTACAGACTGGTGAATACGTCTGTGTCTGCTTTCTGACAGACGAGGCAGCTGTTGCTCATTATCATTAGTTCTTGGTAAAATGAGGAAAGATTGTTTGCTTCATCAACAGTTGACAGTTACGTCCAGGTCGTGCAGCTGTATGTTGACATGAACAGATTGTGCGAATGTGAATCTGCAGGTGTATCATTCCCAATCCACTTTTGATTCAACTTTGAATCTTTGCATTAAAAATAACAATGAATTCTTCAGCCTTTACATATAATGCTGCTGTTGGTGAGGTAAAGCTTTTGTGAATGGTGCTAATTGCATGGACGCTTGGACACACTGACTGGCTTCCCTTGTGGTAAGCAGCACATAAAACGGGCCAGAGGAAGTGGAGATAGTGCTCTATTTCTTAAATTAGGCCACAAAAGCAGGTTGGCAGAATTCCGTTTGATCTCAAAGAGTGGATGTTGTTATACTCTGCACGTTCATTCAGACAGAGATTGCCAGTGTACGTAGAATGTTAGGTCACGTTAAGGTTAAATGGAGGGAAAATGAGCATTCGGCAAATAAAATTCACTCTTGAACTGTGTATGCAGGGACAGGAAACATATTTCTGTGGCATTGTAAAATTATGCTGACTCCCAGTGTGTTGATAGTTCTGATTTGTTTGACAAAAGAAATACCTTATTGTCAGTATAATATTGCTGTTGATTGCCAGCCTCCCCACTGCCAAGTGATAAGATCCTAAAAAAGATAATGACTGAAAATGAGAAATGTCACACTTGTACCATTATTCTGGCAATAACCATCAACTATGTTTCTATTCAAATCTTCACAAATGTAAACCATGAATGCAATCTTTTCCAATCTGTCCCCACAGGATTTCTGCGCTTCCAGGAAATAATTAAAATGAAAAGAATGATTTCCTGTGTTGAAGTTGCTAGTTCTGAATGAATGCACACAGATAGACTCTCTGCAGTCGCACTGTCTCGGTTTCATTTTCTGTCACTTGTTTAGTAACGGGCACTAACATACAGCATGGAACACACATAGAGCATATGTATATACACGTGCATGAGAGAGAGAGAGAGAGAGTTGTACATGTGTACAAATGAATCAGTGCTGTTTGTTGTGCTGTCTTAGGCTCCAGCTCTTTCAAGTAGCTGATTTGAAAGAGAGAGAGAGAGAGCCACAGATCATGTGTAGTCAGCTCAGTCTCATTATATTAGACCCTGGGGATAGAAGGGCCCTCGCACTCCATACTATCAAAGCCACGCCGCTGCCTTAGAGGACTGGCGTCGGTATGAAAAGCGACTCCAGAGTGCATTCAAAAAAGTACCCTGCTCAGCCCCTTCATCGCCTCTCTCAGTGGGAAGTTAGCAACATTCAGGGTTTTGATCAAACCGTGCCATAATGGCTGTGGGTGACAGGCATACAAGACCACAGCAGTAGGAATAAATAGCTTGATTAGCATAATGCATCACCAACAAATCGAGCTTTCAGTGCGCACGGAGCAAATTCTTTTCCCCTGAATGCAGCGTTCACGTACCTTCTGGGATAGTATTTCATAGGACCAACGCATAATTGTGTAAACAGGGTATTTACTTCTTCATTGTTGGAGGGTAATATCATTTACTGGCAGCATGTGCCTCATATTGTATTTTCAGCTGCACACTTGGAATAAGTTCTGCGGCTCACATTGTCCACCCAAAATAATATCTCCTGTCTTTTCAGCAATCATAATTCACTTGATGCATGGAGCACTTACCTCCAGAAATCCCTGGCATATTGATCCATCTGAAGCCGCACGACATCGCAATAAACAGGCTAATCTAACATAAAAGCAGGTTTCTCCAATGCCCCCAGCCTGTTGAAACGATATAGCTGTGCCTGATAGCAATGAATAAATAAATAGATAAATGGGACATAATCGGGAAAGGCAGATCTGGCCTGCATCCCAATTGCTTCCAACTGGAAGGCATCTGCAATGAGATGGGAGATTGTTTGAAATAATATCGCTTCCATTTTTCTTGCAGCTCTTTTGAATAGAATGTGAGCTTGAAGGAAAGGTGGCCATCATCAGTCGAGCCTCTGTCTTCTCTCTGCCTCTCCACCTTCCCCTCATTCTGAACCTTCTGACCTTCAGCCATTCTTACATGTGATTAATTGCTACTTTAGCAATGCACTAATAATCAATGTGATCATTACAGAAGGGACAGACCACTTTATCTGAATACTAGTCAGGTTAGATTCGCCATTTACCTCTCTGCTCATCTCTCTCACCCCTTCCCACTCCATGCCTCAGTGGCCGCTCGTAAGATGAGGTTAGTGCAATATGGGTAGTGGGGGGGCAGAAATACAATGCTTACAGGATTACAGCAATTCATTTTAACCTTCAGCAGTCCTCACCAGATGCCCTAATAACACTTCCTGGGTAGTTTTGATCAGAATATACAGTAAGTACCCCTTTTTGCACTTGTGTATCAGCCTCTGTCATACTGATGTATAGGCTGTGTGGAAACGTGGTTTTGGAGGTAAATTAGAAAAGAAATTCAAGATATCCTTTGAGACGTAAAACACATTATTAAAAAAAAAATGATTTCCCTTCCTTTGATGAATTCTTTATTCCACTGCTGTATTACCATCATGTCTTATTAATTCATTTGACATTTTAGTACGGTGGGAATTAACAGGATGTTGAGGAGCGGATAGGTGATTGCCTGCGGTGTTGCACTCTGCTGTTTGATGTGGTTAAAACGCCTAATGTGGTTCTTCAAGGCTCTTTTGGAAATTTCCTTCCCCTTTGTAACTGAGAGGTGATTTTAAAATGAGTGTTTTTTACAAGATATTTCTTTCTTGTTACATCGCATGCCACATTAATATATCCAATAGTCAGTGATGTAATTGGTTGTAAACACTGATAAGCACAGCGCAAAGAAACAGCCTCATTCCTTTTAGATACCACGGGACATTTTGGTTCTGTTCACAGATACATCTGCAGGAGGAAAATCAATCTTAGAAAGCATTAAGAATGTTGATCAGTTGTAGCACACAGTCTTTTCCTCCTTAATTCTTTTTGAACAGTAATTAAAACCTCAATGATTGCACAGTTTCTGATTCAGTCTCTCTCTAGTTCTATGTTAAGTAAAGAATTTAGAATCAAATATGCCACTAATGTACAGTGATAAACACATGCATGACAGTGAAGAATGAAAGCTTGTGTGGTATGAGCCAGCAACCCCTAGATTCATAGGAGACTTCATCCTTCACCTTTGTTATTTAGAGGAAAATGTTACCACTCGGATTGCTTTTGCAAAAGTAAGAGCTTTCACTTTGTTTACCTTTCCCGACACATTGGATGCATAACCATTCTAGTTTGAGCCTCACCGGATTTGACAGCATTTGATTCACAGAATTGAATAAGATGTTTTCTCACACTTGAAGTACTGAAAAATACAATTTCTCCATAGCATAGCCTGATCACATACCAAGTCCATTGTAATTTACATCTTAGATGATTCCAGGGGACAAATATGCTTTGCGTCGGCTTGTAATTATAGCTGCAACTCGGTCGCTGATTGAAAGTCTTGCTATTGATCCAAGAGCAGTTTTTTCGAATGTGCTCACCTCTATAAACACACAGCTATGACAGTGAGCTCCTCGTCCCCGGCCCCACTCGTCCCTCCTGTGAAGAAAACTCTCAAAATACCAACTCGAGAAACCATGTGTAGCCATTATTCTGCAAGAATCAAATAAGGAAAAGTGTCTCTGTATTCCTGCTTTGTTTGTTAACTCTGCTTCATTCATATAATAGTGAGTTGTTGTTGCTATAGTAGTAATGGGTAGTTGTGTTCTTGATCTCGTTACTTGTTCTTTATGCTTTTCTAAAGTAACTGAACTGTAATTCTTGGTGCCATAGATCAGTGACTAAGTGCAAAACGATAGTGGGTGTTGTTGTATCTGTGTTTGTGTGTGTATTTGTTGGGGGAATTCTGTTAAAAGCAGGCCGATGCCTGACTCCCAGCACATTCTAGTCCCCTGCCACCTTCAGCGCAATTAATGATCTTGCTTACAACATTAGCACTACAATCATGAAAAATCGCACTGAAGCACAGAGTCTCCCAACATAGAGTTCAATTCATCAAGGGCTTCACGCTCATTGGCTATTGTCAAACTTGGTGTCGGCTTTATCGAATGCCTCGGTAATCAAGTAGCTGCTGTACAAGCCCAGGAGTGATACCCTGTTGGAACATACAGCTCGCAGATATGATGCTTCATGAGATCCAGTAAATGGCTCATCTGGTGCTCAGTTTACCCAGTATATTGGATGATTGGAAACAAGTCTCAGTAAACAACAGGCTGTCTTTGTTAATCCATAGTTTTGTCAGTTTACAAACAGATTGACATTCAACATTGAAGTTCAGTTCTTGTTAAATCTTTGGGGGATTCTTGAAGTCTGCTCCTTCAACAGAGATATGAATAAAAATAGAACGCTCCCTTTAGACACTTGCTATCTTTTTAAAAAACACACACAAAAATCCATATTGAGTTAGAGTGAAGCAGACGGAATGATATGCAGAGAATTCCACTCTGAGATTGTAATGGCTCTCTATACTTGGAAAATGTGATGGCCAATTCAAGGAGGCATTCTTTGAAATTGTGAAATTCAAGATTACAGACTCGCTGTGTAGCTTTGAGCCCAATCATGAATGTCATATCAAAAAGACTTAATGCAGCGTTGTAGCCCATCAAAATGCACATCAAGGACGGTGAGATGGAATGAATAATGTTGTAGTTTACTGTGATGCAGAAACGAGGTTGAGTTGGACAGACAGACAGGAAGCAGCGCGTGTGAGCTGCTTGAAGCAAGGGAACAGCAGTGATCAACATATTTGTCATCTCGAAGCAACATTCAAAATGTGTATGTAAGTATCACTTTGATAACCGTTCCTTTCAGAAATGGGATAGAAAAATCAATATGTACCACCCATTTTTTTTATTTTATCAACAATCGTACACATTCTTAGGTCTCTCAGCACTGTAGTACATGAACACAGGACATGAACAGCAGTTTGCTCATCCACTGTCATCACCAGACTTGCATGTGGTATGTATATCCCTACACCAGGAAAGAATATTCAGTAGCACAGAAAATCAGAAATATGCCTCATTAATAACAACAATTAAAACAAAAATGACAAATTCAATCACAACATCAGTGCAATTCTGTAGCATAAACAGTACGATTCAGCAAGCACTGATATGTCCAGTCGATCACATTGAGGAGGTGCGGGGGGGAGGAGGGGTTTGGGTACTCAGCAGTTCACCAGAGTGCACAACATTTCAACAGTGTGAGGTAAAAAGTCTATAAGATAAACAGCCTCTAACGTTGAATCCAATCCATCCTTGATCTTTATGCAGTAAACAAAACCAAGGCGCCCGAAGAATTTTGTTGATTATGTTAAACAAAATAGCACAGTTCTACCCATGCTTAATGTACTGCAATGCTGACACACACAGATATAAAACTAAATAAATTTCCTCTAGCATGTAGTGGTGAGCTGTGACCACTTAAAGTCGTCCTAATTTTCACTGTAAACACATTGACACTGATCTAATGTAAACCTCTCTGGAGTCATGGAGTTGAGCTACATGTTACAGAGAGACAGAGATTGTGTCTCGTTATATTTAGTGCTCCCTAGACTAAGACCCCCTCAAGCTCTCTCTAAGTGCCCCATTACTAAATTCAAAGTATCAAAAGCTGGAGATTCAATTGCAACCACTCAAATACAAATGCCAAATGGGTTTCTACACAGTGCAAAACTGTGTTTTGACCAGAATGCTGATGGTCCAGAGAGATTCATGAAATCCTTGTCCTATTATTTGAATAGAATGTGAAATATTGCTGCTATATATGTGCATTCTATGCAAGCATAGAAATAATAAACATAGCATATTTATCATATAAGATACCTTCAGCATTGGCCACAGTTGTGGCAGTATATACATTTAAAATTTAGTATTTACATACATATATACATGCACATCTAGTGCAAGGTGTACGTCTTGATGGACCTCATCTGGTTATTTCACAATTCTGCATCTTGAAACATTTAGCTGGTCCTAATCAAAGGGATCATTACTGAAAATAAAACCACTTAAGACCTTTTTAAAGTCAGAATTATGTTTTTGCACAATAGTAACTGAAATAAATAACAGAAACGGACACTATGTACAAAGTAACAATTTTCTATTTTGCTGTAAGTGTACTGAAAATCATGTCTGAGTCGTATGTGAGCACAGGGTTTGTCAAGCGTAGAAGATCAGCTCAGGAATCTGCCCCCCTTGCACACCAGTGCCGTTGGTGCTATCCGAGGAGCACTGGAATTGGAATGTCACTTTCCCACACTGCACCTCTGTCATCCCTTCCTGTCCAAAGTAGCTCAGTTCATTTCCGTCCAGAACCACACTTGCTGTGTAGAACGTATCGGGCTCGATCTGGACCGGATATTCAAACCACACTGGGAAGGTGTTACTGGAGCCATCAGAGAAGTATTTGCTGAGGTTTTGTCCCAGTAATACTCCTTGACGTTTGAGCTCAATCTTGGCACTGTACTCTGCTGAGCCACAGCTGGATCCATAAAGTCCAAACCCAGCGATGAACACTCTCTTATCCACTGCAAACTGTATGCTGTCGCAGCGGCCCCGGTAACGCCACTGGTTGCTCCGGTAGGCACAGGACTGGAATCTGTGGCAACGCTGGGGGTTCAGCCCCTCCCTGGTCTGGCTGGCAAACTGCAGCTCAGGCTTTTTTGCTGCTGTGTACCACAGGAAGATGTCATTGGTCTCATTGAGCGTTAACACACCCGACTGGGCTGCTCCATTGGCAAAGTCATCCAGAGCCATTGTAGGGATGCGTATGAGGTACATGGCCTTGCCCAAAACCTTACGCTTGTTGTCTGTTGACATGGTGAGCTCTTGTCTCTGGCACTCAGCCTCAGCCCAGCCGAGGGCTGCCTCAAACACCACTATCTCTTTAGCATTTAGTGTCTCTCGCTGTAGGATACTCTCCAGGGTCTGGGCGTCGATGTCGCAGAAGCCCTCAGAGCGTAACGCCAGCTCAGCCTGGGCATCAATCACTTCCCAGCAGCGCTGTGTCAGCTCTGGCTCCTCAAACAGGCAGCTTTGGGAAAGCAACACACAGGCATTCTTGGCGCTCAGGCTAGTCTCCAGGAAGTTGACGCAGGCACGAGCCAGGTGAGGGACAATGTACTTCTTGGCAGCGTAGAGAGTGGCCAACACTGTGTCAGCAGTCAGGTCAATCTCATCACAGTAAATGTATCTGTTGACATAGAGATGAGCTTTATGCACTTTGCAGCATTACAGACAATAGAGCAATCATCATAGATATACCTGCAGTGTCAGAAATGTGTAGGTAAAATTGCATTTGGACAGAAACTACCAGCTGCCTTTGTCCCGGTTACTGGATTTGAACCTTTAATTAACTGTGACAGAAACTGTCTGATACTATGTCATAGCTGCACATCAAACAAGGTTGAAAACAAAGCTACGCAGAATGAAATCACTCTGCAATGGCA
Source organism: Genypterus blacodes (assembly GCF_046128005.1). Lineage (NCBI taxonomy): Eukaryota > Metazoa > Chordata > Actinopteri > Ophidiiformes > Ophidiidae > Genypterus > Genypterus blacodes. Next base: position 1,626,977 of record NW_027466826.1, read on the forward strand.
GAAACAAAACAATGAAAACACAACTCAGAAATAGAACAGAGCAGTGATAGACCAGGGTAACGTCATATGGAGCCATACAAAATGAAAAGTGAAACGCTATAGCAGTAAAACACACAGATATGGAGGAAACATTTGATATAATTAGCTTGGCAATGAAGATGCTTAAGAGGAAATTTTTGTCAAATTATTTCCCCCCCCCAGCATAATGTAAACTGAAGCAGTAATTACACACACAAAGACGAAATGGTTGTTGATAGAGACAGTGGTTGTTTACAATGCCAGCAGAAGGATGTATGTTAACTAGTTTAGACTGGAGAGAATCCTTACTTCAGCATTGCCAGAAATGCTGCTGGTTCCACATCTGGGATATGGATTTCATCCTTGTTCTCAGCCAGCTCACCGTAAAACATGGCATGGAACACTGAGCTGCCTACAGCCAAAACATACTGTAGGAGGAGGAGGAGAAGAAGTGAGAGAAGGAAAAAAAGATATGAAAACATAACTTAGTTGGCCTGTGATTATGCTGCAAAGTGCACGGCATACAGAATCATCTGGAATAAAGAGACACAGAAAATGTGTTCAATTCAGTTTGCTCACATGTATTCTTCTTCCTCTTGAGGTAATAAAAAGCACAAATCTTTTCATGGTTGTTGAACATTAGCTGAATTCTCATCAGTGCAGGGAAGTGATACAAACATTGAGCACTGCTCAGCCACAGTTACGATTTCCCCTGAGGACACGGAGGCAGATTTCTAATGAACAAGATTGCCTCTGATTGGGGAAGAAAAGAAAATACACACAAGCAAAATGAACAGAGTGCAGTGTAATGTACAGATATGTATGTGCTGTCACAATTTATGATGAAATCACGTGCAACACGATGCTGCAGAGCATTTCGGGAATAAGGTTTTTGAGAATAATCGAGTCATACACAAGTTTGTTTACGTGTCAGGTATGTGTGTGAGTGTTTGTTTATGTTTTCCGAGCATCTAGGCAGCACGGGCATGTAGGTGGGTAAGTGGGTGGTATAAAAAAAGAAAGCCACACTAACTTTGTGTTGCTGATTACACTGGAGCTAGAAATGTAAAATAGAGCTTATATGTGAAGGTTTCAGCCATACTGTCTGAGATCACAGCACCATGACAAGAGGTCAGTGGAAACACAGTGGCTCTTTAATGTGGACAGACACCTGGATATAAAGGCTTTATATAGGCCAGCTTTAGCCCCTCCCACTGCTCTATACATAGATACAGTAGATAGATGGATACATTTTGTCTTCTTCCTAGGTGGGATATAACTTTGTAAATCAAAATGCATATCAAAATTCCACTCTAATGAACACAATAAAGAACGTCACTATTCCCTGTTGCCGTAATGTTTCAGACTAAAGTGCAGTCAAATCCTCCTCAGGGACCAGAAGGATGATCTACGCATGGCTCATCTGACAAATTCGAAAGCGGCTTCTGCATCAATTTAAATTCAAGGTTGCAAATCTAAATCGACATATATTTAACCAGATTAGAGCGATCATATTCAAATCAAGCGGCAATGACGATGTGGCTTTGGATGTTAAACCACACGAGGAAGGTTACAACTGATGCAAAATCCAGGATGAGCACAAGTCTGTTCAGCTGTAATAATCAAATGAATCTTGTAAACGAGTACAAAAGTGTTTGTAGGATAGCAGATGTGTTGTTTAATAGACCGTCGTATCATCTTCGTAGCTGTTTGATATAAAGTTGAATAATTGCAGAGGGTTTTTTTTTAAAAGCCGAAGCAAAGCAGAAACAAAGGCAGAGTCATTCTGTGTGCGATGACTGCTGAGGAGGATATCCCATCCTCCTTCGCTCATTCAGCGCCTCTATCCTTCAGCCTCATTTGCATAAATAATTGAAGACTGTCTGAAAAAAGACACATGGTGCGGAAGTGAGCGCAGCACAAAGGGTCTCGCTTTCCATTACTGCTGACAATGAGGAAGATGATCTCGAGGCAGATTTGATACTAACAGCGCTGGGATGGGCTGATTGCTTGTTTTGTTCATTTCCTCCCAGTGTTGCCGCTCGGTGGGATGAATTCTTACCCTGTGTCCGGGCAGCCGCTGGGTCCTTCCGGTCTGACCCACCACAAAGTGAACATCTGCCATCAGCTCATTGTTAAACATGACCGAATTTCTGCAAAAAAAGGAAAGAAACATGAGGATTCCATGTGTTAACCCCGTGTTGATTCAGTCCACTTAACAAGCGGAGAGAAGATGGCTCAATATGCTTCAATTCATATATGGATGGAACTCTGACGGGTACCACTTTATAGCCACAGGCACTGGCAGAAGTGCTCATTCTTCAGTAATTTGCATGTATATTGATCCAATTCTGCTCCTCTCCGAACATACTGTGGCCTTAAGTGTGTGTGAATTGCCTCAGGCTCGACTTAACACTTTTTTTTTATCGGTTTACGCACCATACTATTTCGCAAATTTCATAGCAAATTTTCCCTCTCGCTGGTGGTATAAGGACGGGCAAAAAGAGACAATAAACTCAATGGTTAATCCCTGCTGTGAAAGAATGAGAGCAACAATAAAGCTGTGTTCATATATTATTGAGGAGGGGAACATGTCACAAGGGTGTGTAAACAGCCCCGTGATGTTCTGGAGAGACAACAAAGCCCGGGTAGGGGGAAAGCACGCGTTTGCTCTGGACAGCTGGAGTCTTTTACTGATAGGCCAAGGTAAATATTTAGCTTTTAGTACAGCGCAAACCTCTGCTTGTTGTGCATATCAAACGCACCCGCCGCTTATCCACTCTGTGTTATGTCAGAGCGGCGGAGTGGGTGTAAACAAAGATACCCCCAGTGGATCGGGGGCAGAGCAAAGGGGAACACCCGCCCCTGCCCACACCCACACACACACACACACATACACACACAATGTTGATTTAGTGGAGGTTATGGCAGGTTACAATGTGGTTACAAGTTTTAATATTTTACACATTTTTGGATATCTCACCAAATTCTCTCTTCACTGTTTGACGTTGGTGAGGTGTTGAGTGATGTTTGGCTGCAGTTGTGAGTTGTGCTTACCTTTCCCTTATAGTGGAATAGAGTCCCTGCCAGTTACAGTTCTGTATGGTGTTGTTGTTGTTTAGGTTCTGCTGCTGGTACTGTTGCACTGTGGTGGTGGACGTCGGCTTTTTGGTGGGAAAAATATCCGCTGCCATCTTCTTCTTCTTCTTGCTCCTCAGAGTGATGATCTCGTAGCAGACTGGGGGCAGCTTGGAGCTGCTGCTGGCATTCCCCTTCTTTGAGCTTTTACTTGACTTGCCTTTCACAGAGTCTGGAAGCATTAAGAAGAATGTCAGACATTTCATGTTCCTTCCCTTGGCATCGACCATGAGTGTTTTCAACTGCCGAGCAGTAGGAGTGCATCCAGAGAAGACATTCACCAAGAGCAGGCAGGTGCGAAGGAGGACCAAAGGGGGATTGCGGACAGGACAACAGGGACTTCAGCAGTACCAAGCTGTGGAGATCCTGTCCAAGGTTTCACCTTTTAGAAACAGATCGGAAAAATGTCTTGTTTGTCCTGGTATCTTCACTCTGAAGAGTCTGGCTCAGTCTGGTGATCCAAAGGCACTTTTCCTCTGTGTGAAGTTTGATCTGCTGACAGAGAGACTCTCGGGTTTCGCATCCCTGCTTGTCCAGAGTGATGAGATCAGCTCTTCAAATCACTTCTTCCTCTCTTCTCCTCTATTGCCTCTCTCACTCACTGCTCTGCTGAGGGTTGGCCTGACAGCCCCAGATTTAGTACAGCTGCAGTGGTCCTCAGGCAGGCAGCAGTGCTTGCTCAATGCCTCTCATTTCCTGCTCTTACTCCTTCTGTCCTCTTCTCTCCCCCCCCTCAGCCTCTTTCTGCGCGTCTACCTCGTTCTCTCCGGCACTTGTTCTTTCTTTTTTTTTTCTGCCCTCCCTCTCCTCCATGGAGCAGAGTCATCTGCAGGATGCTGAAGCCGCGGATGCTGTGTCGCTCTGATCAGCCACTCGTTCTGCTGACTACAGAGGTTGAATGAGAGAGAGCGCAGAGGAGATAGAGGACCCCACACCCCCACCCCTCACAGCTTGGTACACGGCTTTCTCCTCAGTACAGCCAATGGCAGAGGACCAGATTCATGATTGGCTAATGCAGCCTAGTGAAGCACATACTTAAATATGCAATAGTCAGCCTCTCAATTAAAGTGACAGCTATGCCCCATAAGAATGATATATTCATCTACACTTTTACCTCCCATGTTTGCTTTACCTGAATCCACAGTGTCCAGTTTGTACTACAGTAATTATAAACTTTACATTTCAATTCAAAAGGGCAATTCAAATGTCCCCATTTATGGGCAGTATTTGCTTAATTCATTCATTTCCTGATAGTTGTGCTTTTCACATTTTATACAAATGTGTACTTAGCAGTTCTTTCTCCTTGCTGGCACTTATGAGCTGTTGACGGTTTATTCCAGTAGAAAACCTATTTAGAGGAAAACAGCATAGTAGCTTATTTTGATGTTGCAGTCTGTTAAAGTCCCTATTTCTGAATCTTTTAATATTTTATCTACGCCTGTTTAACACATTGTATGGCATGGAATTCCAGGAACATTTTTGCTGGATCAGTCTTTTGAAAAGCCAGTTATTTGCATTTCTTAACCAAGGATTTGTGCTTGTACCACTTTGTTAAGTCATTTTTTCAGGAGCGTACATGGGGCTAAAAATGTAACACGCTCTTTGCACAATGTATAATGCATACAGTTCTATTTAGCTGCTCCTGTCTGCCTGGGTGGTTGCATAGCAGGTATTCTATTTAACTTGCATGAGAGATTTGGCTGCGGTGTGAATTCCTTTGAAATTCTTCTATATTAATGTGATATATTGGTGAGGTTAGTTAAAATGCTAATATGTGCTATCATTAATTCATTAGAGACTAGTAACAGTAGGGCTAGTTCCAGTAATTGCAAATGCCCTGAAAAGGTGATGTGATCGCTTACTGTGTGTAAGTGTATAGAGTGGTTGCCAGGGTGGTTGCTATGGTGTAAGATTTCATCAAATAAATTGGAAAATATATTGACAGCAAAATGGATACTAATGCAAAATCCATTAGTATCCTGAACATGACAAACACTTGTTATTATCATTCCTTGTTTGACGACGTTGTGTTCGATGACATTATTTTATCCCCACTGACACAGAACCAGGTAGGATCCTCTTACTTACTTTGTACAGACAAACTGGAACATATCAGAGGGAGCCAGTAAAGGCAAAAAGAGAGGATCCCACTAACAGACTCACAGAGAACTCCAACAGCTTTGGTTCCATGCTGAGTGGAGTTAAGACATTTCTGAAAAAGTTGAAATGTGGAAATACAGTGCAAAGCGCTCAGCAGGAGAGGACTCATCATACCGAAAATGAGTCCAAGGTCGAGCAGATAGAGGGAGAACACCGTGAAGCAACAGAATGCAGGGGGAAATTCAGGAACCAAAGCTTAAAGTTTTGACCAAAACATATATTTTTCTATAGTTATTGGTGATAACAGGGGAGCAGAAATGAATCTGTTGAGGTGGCATTGTTGTGCTTTTTCCACATAACAGAAGGACACTAATTGCCTTGCGAGGAAGAAATGTATAAAAAGAAACGTTTCCCTTGGTAAAACAAAGTGGAAAATAATTTGATGCTCCACGACATCGAGATGAAGGATTTATAGGAGATGTCCTAGATCAAAAACACTGATGAGCACAGTGTGACAGTTTAGGTTATTTTCCAGGTACTCCCATTGCCCCCAATATTGAACCCTTCTTACACAACTGTGAATATAAACAAACTAAAGCAGACAATAAACATTATCTGAATACATTAGGCTTGTAATGGTGTATGGACGGTTGCTGAATAGTTCCAAATTATTTTGATGATATTATTACAACAACATTTTGGGGGTTCAGTGGTGTCTGAAGGTTTATGCTTGAAGCCAATAATAGTCCTGCTTTATTCCATTTATTACATACATTTGCTAAAAGTAAAACAGTACCATCAACTCAGGTGGATGAGGTGAATAAATGTGGAGCCTTCCCTTGGAGCATTGTCACAATATTGATTTTCCCATAAAGCCTCATTAACCGTCTTAGTGTCTGCTCTGTTGCGGAGCAATAGCTCACAAAGCTCCTACTTACAGCATATGCAGTGTAGTAGAGAGAAATTCACTATGGTAACATGAAGTCGGCATTACAGGGCACCATACTCTCAAATTGCAGGCCACTAGAGATGTTACCTTGGTAACCACATCCACAAGCAACAGCAGGACCGTTGGGGATGTAGTGCACAGGCGCACAAACAATGAGTGTAGTGAAGGTCCTCTTATAGCTGAAAGCCTTTTTACCTTGGAAATATTTATTTGAAACTGAAACTAAAGCATCCTGAGTTTAGATTTTTAGTTAGATTTGACTTGATTCTGTTCTAAAATGAGATAGGAATATTTAAGAAACAACCTTGTTAAGTGATGATACAAGACACCAAAGGTGTTGTGATTTATCAGGTGCATACGTTAAATAGGACGCTGTTATCTATCATCCTAAATGGCCTCCTGCTTTGTTTAATTGGATTTTCTCTTCATTTATCAGTAGAAACTATAATGTTATTCACACTCTGAGTGGTAGGAGTGAGAGGAGGAAGTAATGATGGTGTTGTCAGAGCGCCTGCATCACCTCTGTCTCACACTTTGTCATCCCATAGTCACACATTCTTACGGAGGAGGGAAACGTTACGCATAAATGTAGTAACGTGGCATTCAGAATTGTGTCAGACAAGAATATATCAACTTGAACAAAGATGCTTGGCATTTTGTGTGGGTGGAAAAATATGGAAAAAATAATAATACAAAACCTCTACCCAAGAAGTCTGCACAGAAATGAAACTTTATCTAGTTAATATAATCAGTGCTCACCATATTTCAGCTGTCATTTAATCCGTAAGATAATGCCTCTGAGGAACTCTAGGGACTCTCTTGATGCCATAAGATTACTTTATACGATTTTAAAATACGTGCCCTAAATGACATTTCAGTAATTACAATTTCTCCAGCTTCAATTTGTCAACGTTAAAATGTGAAGAAGCAGAGGTCTCGCTGTGCCGCCACTTTCATCTGAAAAACCAATAAATACAACTTGTGGTCAAATAGAAGCAATCAAGACAAAGTGGAGAAAAGAAGTAATGTTCGTCGGTGAGCCCAGAAGGTAAGGAATGTTCTGAGATGAACTCTCAGTCTTTACTGTAGCAGCACAACCACTGACGTAAATCTTGTATTGAAAGCTAAAATAAACTAATAATCAAAAGGAAAAGTGCTGATATTTGCATGGTGTTACAGTTTTATAGGTGAAGTTGCATCTATTTTCTGTCCTGATTTAAAAAAAGAAATTTAGTTAGTTTTGCTGGCTTGTAATTTATTTTCAGTATTAGTGATGAAATGATTTCCAGTGTACTTGAAGTCAGATTTGTGCCCGCAGGATACGGTGGTTGTTAGGTCTAGTGTGGAGGTGAGCGTTTGCCATTGTGTGATAGACCACAGAGAGGCTGTGGCAGAGCTCCTCTGCAGAGAGACACCTGCTGAGCAACTTGGCTGAGCAGAGCAGAGCGGAGGACAGGAAAGGAGAGGGGGAGGCTGAGAAATGAACTCCGATGCGGGGCTGGCACACCGAAGCGGGGACACGATCCAGCAGCTTGTCCAGCATTCAACCCCGCCTCCTCACTGCCACCTGCCCTCTCCTCCATCCACCATTAAAGCAGGCAAGGGCACCTGACAGGTGGAAGGGGCGGAAGTTATGGCGTCTGCCCAGAGACCGGACTTGGAAAGCCTAAAATAAAAAAGAGAGAGAGAGAGAGCTGTTCCTTAGCGGGGTTTGGGTCTGTGCCGGCAGCCGAGCAGAAGAGCTGCATGTGTGTTGGCATGTGTTTAGGTGTGTGTAAAAGTAAATGTTCGTATGTGAATGAGACCTTGTCAGTGTGTGGACTGTAAGAGAGGATCGGTGCAAAAGTTGGAATTTCCCTTTTAATTGAACCCTGATGCTCCTCCCTTCCTCTTCCTCTTCCTCTTTGCTGCACCTAAAGACTCTATTTCATGATATAGATTAAGATGCAGATAATGCAGAGCAACCCCCTCACACCCCAGGAACAGCTGGTCTGTTCTGGAGGGGCAAGGTTGATGGCTGGTTGGAGCTGTCCTGGAAATGTAGTATGAAGAATGACCAAAGAGAGGAAGAACAAGTTTGGCAATGGCAGAACAGGCAGGAAGGTTTAGGAGTAAGATTTAGTTAAGAGTACAAAGGAAGACATCTCAGCGGAGGAAGTTGTCTGTATCATTGGCGGCAGGACAGGCACATGGCTCTGAGGTGCAACGCGAAGCACATGGCAATGAATCTGAGGACTCACAATGGTTTTGGAGCATAAATGCAGAGACTCTTTGAAAGAATCTTTAAGACGGAATGTTTCAGAAAAAAGGAAAAGCGGATAAATTCCTTGTTGTTCTACTAACTGGGATTTAGAATTGGAATATAAACACATGGTGCTATTTCAACATGCTGGCATGAAAACGTTGCTTTCATGGATAAAATGAAAATGTCAGTGCAACATAATCAACAATTATTGATATATAGGAACATTTATGTGAATGGATATGAACAAACAATGTCTCTTAGTATCTATTACTGTCTAGCACAAAAATATACAATTTATATTCTCTGTTTAAATTGAGGAAACATAATGTTTTCCCTCTAAATCAAATGATTTAGCTTACACAATAGTTGAAATTTGTAAAAATCTATAGAATGATATTCAGCACAACAAGAAGAAATGTTGATATCCCAAATTTGTAATCTGAATCATGGGGTCTTGTGGGTGTCTGAGACCTTGAAGGTCAAAAGGTCAAAACGCTTTTTCTGACCCCTGCCTCCCAATGTGTCTCTAGTTATCTGTCACGGTCTGTTTCTTGTGTATCCGGTTTTATTTTGAAACTCTGTCCTGTCCAGGTTTCTGGTGTCTTTACTTCCTACCCTCATATGTTTCCCATCATTGTGATAACTTGTCTTCCCTAATGTGATTCACCTGTGTCTCTTTGTCTCCTACCTTGCCTGGTGTGTATATATACCCCTGTGTTCCATGTGTTCCTTGTCCGATTGTTACCTTCTGTTACTGTTCCTGTACTTGTTCCTGTTTCCCGGTTTCTAGTGTCCTCCGTGGCAGTATCTCACTCTCATTTCACAGTGTTTTCCCGAGCCCACGTCTTCTGTCTACGGTCGTTGTGCAACGATCCACGCCTGTATCTGACCTCGCCTCCCGTCTCCAGCCCTCTGACCTGCGCCTCCTTTTTTTGCTTCTCCACTTAACTCGCATGACAACCATAAGTATTGCCAATCTAATATGATTTTCCTCAGCCTCAGTTGCATAATCGTCTTGTAGAAATTACAATGATTGCTCCAGTAACAAGTTTTAATGCTGACTGGACGAGTGTTAAACGAGATTTTGCAGCAATTTCTTTTCCAACTTGAATTTTAATTAAACGTAGTGCGACAAATGACTTTACACACTTTTACTGACCAGAGACGGCAACAAAAAAAGATGAGCAGATAGCCTCTCCTTCAGCTCACGATCAATATGTACCAGTGAGAAGATGTATCGGGGTAATTTTACTTGGCGAGAGAGTAAAGACATCGCAGGAGCGCTGCAGGATCCAGAAGCTCGATTCGTCTGTCTGTCTGTCTGTCTGTCTGTCTCTCATTCTTTCTTTAGCTCTCTCTCAGTGTGCATGTGTGTGTTGTTAAGAGTGTGTGGTAATGACAGTGCAGAGGCAACCTTATCACCCTGGCCCACTTCATGTTCACACACTCACACTCGCATACTTTCTACTATACCTTGTTGTTCAGCCATCACCTCTCTGTGCTTCCACATGAAACCATAATTTGTCTTCAAAGGCTTTCTTGATTTGGTCTCTTCACATTCTCTGTCTCTGTGTTCTTTGGTGCATGGAATCAAAAGTTGTTGTTTATTCTGCATCTAATCAGTACCTGGTGATATGTTCTGCTAAATCTTGAAGAATCCTGCCCAAACCTATGTGCCGAATTTTGTGAGTTTCGCGAGTGTGAATCCTGGATGCTGAGAAGGATAAATACATGAAGTCAGAATAGTCCATAATAGATCCTGCTTTACATGTCTGCGTATTACAGTTTGAAATGACTGGAGCACCTGCTACTGCAGAAGGTGACAGCTTGTCTCCGGGACAAGTTCAGAGAGACATTGGAAAAATCCTTTTTGGTGTCTGAATTTCTGAACCACAAAGAGGATCCTGCAGACCATTGTGAAGGCAGGATATCACGTCGGCTGTTCACAGCATCACAGCAGGGATGAAGAAATGCTGACATTTGACGCGAGACATTGTTGAAATGCGAAACCGACACTTTGGCCAAATCCAAAGCTGTCCACCTGTTAAAACCTGCAGTAGTTTCATTATTCTCAAAGTACTTTTCAGTCATAATTCTAGTACCATCTGGATTGTTGGTGTGTGATGTAAAATTGACATGAACACTTCACAGTAGACTTGCTTCAGAATCTGAACAATGGTCTTCGCAAGTAATTTACGAGAGTAATAAAGTATTACACTATGCAGTCTAGATTATTCATTAAAATCAATGATACGTTATGTTCTAAATTACATAACCAGCATTGTCCTGCAATCTGACAGGGCTTATCTCCTGCGCATAGATTAGTGAGGTAGTGAGAGAGCTCCGCGCTGGAAATGCTTCATGCTTACGGCTGTTGTCGGGGTGTCATGGACGACGCAGGTTTTCACTCTCAGAATTTGAAATACTGTGATACAGAGTGATGGGACTGCGACTGTGAACCATTCAACACACTTAGTGTAAGAGATGCTTTCATCTCTGTGTAAAGCTCATTTAATGTGGGTGTTAGATTCACACAGTGATACTCACAGACAGGTTTCATGTTTCGATTTTTAGCATCTGTCTTTCATATATTCTGTGTTATTTTATAAAACAAAACTGAGATTTTGTGGTCATGTTCCTTTGCATACCCAAGAACACCCCAATTTAGCATAATTTGCCAACAAGTCTGCATAAGTAGCATAATTACAGTCAGTTATTTTGCGTGTAGTATGATTAAGGCCCAAAATGTGAAGTAAAACACACTGGAATTGAACAGAATTGTGTCATTTGCAGACTGTTTATGACTTGCCACTTAATTGGCTTACAAAAGAAAGAACAATAGACGAGGAAATGCTTGTGCAGATTGCTCAACATACTCAAGTGAATCGTTTCACGGCTGGATAATCTAGGTTTGTACATGGATTTATACCAATTCCAATCTGTTTAGGGTAGAATTGAACTCCCTGCACTGCTGCCTTATCCACCATCTCACCATACCTGCATCTTGTCTCCATTACTACTCTGAATGTTTAATATTTGTGCAACTTTTCAATATGCAGGTTCTCGTTCCAGCTACCATAGCAGGTAATCGCATTGATTAACAAAAACATGAACAAGAGAGAGAGAGAGAGCACAAATCAAAGACATTACCTGTTTTACCTTATTTCTTAGAACAAAAGCCTGCTCGCAGCTGCGCATGGTTGGCTGTCCTGTCCCTGAAGTGCAGCCACGCTCTGCTATATGCTGAAAATTCCTCAGAAAATATGGAAAGCAAGATGTTGACAAAGCTGTTTTGCTTTGGCAGGATTCCCACTGGTGCTGGAGAGGCTGACCATATGGCTCATCCTGTGATGTGATTTTACAGTATGTCTGCTACCCATGCAGACGTCCTAGTGTAATTACACAGAAGAAGCACGCGAAGTCAGCCATAACGTCACTTCTCTTCGTGTTATAGTTGAATGATATGGTGCTGTAGGGCTTATAATTTATTTGATTATGTAAGTAAAGGAAAATACAAATATGAGATGAGTATGTAAACTGATTTTCCTTTTGTTCACACTCCTGCTGGACCCCTCGAGGAGGAGAATGCTGACCAGACACATGAAGACAACATGGAGGGAAACATGCAGAGAGAGAGAGAGAGAGAGAGAGAGAGAGAGAGAGAGAGAGAGAGCAGATAGACAGCTGGAGAGAGAGTTTATAATGAGGGTCCTTTTGTTGAGGGAGGAGGGGACGTCTCCTTACTGTCTTAATAAAGCTGGAGGAGAGTGGCAGTGGAATAACAGTAATGATGTGCTCAGCTGTCTAGATCATATCCATGGCATTTATAGGAAGAGAGAGAGGGAGAGAGAGAGAGAGAGAGAGAGAGAGAGAGAGAGAGAGAGAGAGAGAGCAATAATAAATCCCCAACCGTCTTCACTGTTTAGCATTATTTCTGCAAAGATGATTATGTTGCGGACCTTTACTTTAGTGGCATTAGGATGCCAGTGTTGTGGTCAGATCCTGTAGGTTGTTGCAACGGGGTTGGTTGTCCTGTTATAAATAACAACAGAAAATTGTGTCTACGACTGTGTGCGCGCGCGTGCGTGCGTGTTAATCAACAGAGACTGAAGGTCAGTGGGAGGTCAGAGAGGAGATTGGGTTGGTTTGAACTGTGTGGAAACAGTTCCTATATACTAGAAACCCATGGAAAGGCAAAGTGAGATATGGTTCTGGTGAGCACGAGGGAAAAGCCCTTCAAAGCTCACTCTTAATCCTTCTCTGCCCCAGACGAACCCCCCCCTCCCTCCCCCCAATTTAATCTCTGACACTACATTAACATTTACATTTTTCACGGCAGTTGGAATCTACTGTTTCCACGGCCACCTAGAATTATTCATTCACTCTAATCACCTACTGCTGGGACGCCAGTGATTGCTTTAACCTTCTCACGTCTAATTTCGCATGATTTCACCGCAGACCCACAGGGGCAAAATTTGACCTTTTCCAGTTCTATTATGAGCAACAAACAAAATGACACTAATCAGGATAATACCGTGCCACAAAACCAACCCCATGTTTACCTTTTAAATGAGGATTTGTCACCAAAAAAGAAAATTGATTAACATGTATTGCTGTGAATCATATTATATTAAGCCTTACTTGGATTTTAAATGAGTTATGTGGGAGCATGAGGTAATTGCGGTATTTACACGTCAGTCAGAGTCTTTGCTTTTATTGCAGTCCAAGTCGACAAAGTCTGTGCACTTCTCCTACGACCTTGGTGAAGATTCTGGTTTGCAATACCCACTGTTGTTCCATGAGTTACTTTTGATGCCATCACAATTGGCATTTAAGTTTTCAAGGAGAAGATGTTCACAAATGCATTCTGCAAATGTTCTTGGCCTTAACTAAATGTCATAGCGATGAGTGCAAAATATGGTTGTTGCATTCAGCACAGTGGAATTGTCACTGTTGTGGAAAACAATGAAAACACATGACCATCATAACGACAACAACTGTGCATTGATTCCTGCACTGGTATCATGCAACATCCAGACGTCTAGCAGGAAAGCAGTATTCACAAAAATTCAGAATCTCACATGAAAGTCTGCTAACTTTTGAAGCTTTGTTTTGATGACCTGTCTGTCTCTCCAATGATAGCAAACTCCACAAACTACATTTGGAGAGTTGCTCATGGTGAAGAATAATTGTGACAAAGGGACTTGTTCGGCCTTAACTGATGTGATTTTCATTGTCACGTCACCTTTTATATCTCCTATGCCTGCGTGGGAAAAATGAGTCTAACCTTTACATACATGTAAATCAAACATTTGCACATTGCCAATTAGACTGCCAACTGAAAGATTCTATTTTTTCCATCCTTGTTGTGTGTGCTGAGCCCTCGGGTGTCCGGTAATTTCTCAGTGCAATTAGAGTAAACTTTTATTTTAAAGGTCAGCACTGAAAGATCGATTATGGCTTATATTAATGAAAACATTTTAATGTGATGAGTTTGGAAGTACTCAGTCTACACAAATGCAAAGGCCTGTTTCTCCATTTTTCTTTACCTGGAATGAAATTATAAATATTGGATCTAGCTCTAGCTGCATGCATCCTCTCACTAGGTGCACCTTAAAACAGTGCGTATACAAAAACAGTGTTTTAAAAACAGATATATCCCTTAACCTGCGTCATCTCCTTGGGTATTAAAAAACCTTCATATCCTCCGAGGTGCACATGTCAATCAAATCTCAAGTCACTGTGGCTCCCTAAGCGTGCAGTTCAAAGTCTCACATCCTCCTTTCTCAAGGATTAGGAGCCAAAGCTGACTAATTAGAATGACACAGCTTTTGGAGTTGCATGCGGCAGAGTTGTGTTCTAATTTCAGATTGGTGCGACAGCGGTGCAGCCCATGTGGGAGGCAGATCGCATCTAGCATGGCAGGAGAAAAGATTGCCCCTACTTATTATATGAGAAGAGCGTTACATTGCATCTTGGTGAAATGATGTTTAGATAGATTAAATCCCTCAAGATGAGCAACCCTTTTCTTTAGTATGCTGGGCTGAAAGAGGTCAGTTTACATCCAGTAAAACAAATTAATATATGGGATCGACTCAGTGAGTATAAGCCAGTGGTGGTTTTATCTCTAAGTACAGTATATTCTGGCTTGGCTCCACACCAGTGCCAAAAATATCTATAACTGCTGCAACTGTCAACACGAACTATAAGAATCATTTGCAGATCCTATTTGCTGCAGGGTTTCTTGCACTGTGTATAGTCTGTGGTTTTATTCCACCCCTGAACGCTACGTTGCTGATTTATGAGTGGGAGGGGCCCGCGAGCTGCAATGAGCCCATTTCCATCAGCGTTATGGCTGCCTGACAACATCCAGCTGTCCCTGATGTGCCACCGAGGGCCGATGGCGCGCTTGTCAGTGCTGCTGTTTTACTGCAGCGCTCACTGAGATGAAACATATATACATACATACTCTCCTGCACAGCCACACATGCCAAAGTGCTCCCTCGTGCGCAAACAGCAAATGTAATCTTTTTTCTTTCTTTGTTTTGTCATCAAACTGAGAATTGTGGTCATATTCCTTTGCATACGCAGGAATATGTTACAGCGAGGTGTCATAACATACCCATGGAATGTACAATTGGTAGACATAGAGACAATCAGGGACATGATCACAAAAATAAATTTGTTATGAAATACAGTACAATAACAACGGGACACCTAAATGTCATTTGGGAATCAATTTCATAAATCCAAAATTTCACTGGCTTGTGTCTCGGATTTTTGCTTTTGAGCAATTTTCTACAAAGATGTTCTGTTCTACTCACACACATCATCATTGCACTGACTCATCAAAGCATCATTACAGCCTCTCTACCCTTTTCCTCATGTTCTCTCTCCAGCTGCTCCCACTAACCTATGATGTAATAACATTATACTGTAACCTGATAAACCGTGAACCCGGGCTGACTAAATCTGATTTGGCTTTTACGACAGCTGGGGATGCTACGTGCACAAGTCGCCGTCCACCATACAGGTGTGACCATGCATGATAACTAACTGACTCAGATTGGACTTTACAGGTAATAAGGTGGGAATATAACAGGTAAATGACAATAGAAAGTGTCTGATTTTATTTTTCACTGTGTAAATCTACATAGTAAGGATAAAACACTGTGCACTATTCGTGACTGCTGGTTCTGCGTGATGCGTGCTGCGTTTCATAAATATAACCTAATATCTTCTCTAAGATGGATATGGCTTATTCTGGCTCAAATATGCTGCAAGTTTCAGTGCATCGTTCATGAAATTCAGTGTAGTTTTTGGGGGTGTGGTTGCCATTTGACCCATTTGTACTATAACTGTGAACTTTGCATTAATATTAACATTAACATTATTGTGAGCATTACATGTGACTGCAAGCAGGTCATCATGTATAATTTAACTTTCCACACAGCATTATACTTTTCCTATACTCTTATATATAAAAATGACCTCATTGAATTAGATATAAGTGCTGACTGCCATCCTTAAATGTTACTGTTGTTACATATTAGCTACATTTAGACTAAATTAAATCAAATTTCCACTTCTGATCATTTTTGCAATGACCTTTACCCTGTTATGCTCTGATTCCTGTAATCTTATGTGTTGTGGGCTAACAGCCTTGCATCACACGCAAGTCTCAATTTCCTTAACTAACCTGTGGTTACTTCTCTTCTCCAGGCACTTTTATTTCTTGACAGAGCATGAAGTAAATACATTTTAAAAAAACAACATTTTCTGGCAAATCATTCTGTCTGGCAATCTGGACATTTATTGATTTTGCCCATATAATTGATTCATCTTTATAACACTGCTCCACTCCAGCTGAGGAATCTTTCTCCTATCAGCCATCACTAACAGCTTACATTGCATCTGCACCTTCTTTCTAGTTTGTTTTCACCTCAGTGACTTTAAGAAGCGGTTACATCCTCATTGCATAACGATAATAGAAGTGTTAAAATGTAAATAACTGCAGCTGCTGTGTGTGTGTGTGTATTAGGTTGCACTATACCACAAACAATGTCTATAATCAATAATGATGAAATAATAACTGCGTGTGGTTATCTGATCACAGCAACTTTAAACACAGGGAGATAATAATAAGCTGTAAACTGAAACATGTCTAATTTTGTAGACATTAAAAGCAATGATTTTTACGCTTAGGGAGAAATTAAATGCCATTGTGGTAATTGAGACGCTGTATAACTTGGCAAACTGCTGATCCGAGAGACGTAATAAACGCAGAATGAAACAGCTACTAAAGGCTTCCTCTCACTATCTTTCATCTCCTGTCATATCATCCGACAGACAGCCATCACTTCAGTAGAGGGACGTGTTGAAGAGAAGACGTCATTCTCAGACAGTAGCTCAGATCTGCATCTAATCAAAGGGAAATTGATGTAGAATGATCTGACTGAACCACAATATCAATCTAACCTTCTCCACAGAAATACCACCAAAATGTTATTTCTGGTATTGAACAATTAACCACCAGCTCAGAATTTAACTACCTCCTGCTGTTGCACAAGTAAAACATCCAAACCGCTCACATTCTACTGTTATAAAGACGTTATTATCTTGTCTGATCTACCAGAAGGGATGGGTGTGTGTTTTGCTTTTAGCTACTACCCATCTCTCTCTCTCTCTCTCGTGGTTGACACAGACAATAAAAGCAGACCCAATCCCCAAGGACGTCACTGTGACTTTTAGGGATTTTCATAAACCACATGCAATTTTCCCCGGCATTTCGGACTCGCATCGCAAGTTCAAACGCAATTTATATCACTTTTAGATTTTTTCTTTTTTAGATTTGGACAGTCAGTGTGTCTGCGTTAGTCTCCTGTAATCACAGTGTAGATGATTGGTGCTGGAGACGCAGACAGAGTGCCCTTTGTCTGTTTTACGTCAGTGATGGATAGAGGAGTAGAAATGATAAAGCACGGCTGTGGAGACATAAAGGCCAGTTGGTGCCTACGGGTTCCTCGACGCTCTTCTAAAAAACGGAGCGGTTCCCGAGGAGATTCGCTTCTGCCGGGACGTCTTTGCCCCCAAACAGACGGAAATAAATTGCTGAATAGGTATAAGTGCTTTTGCAGGAGATCGCCATATATTTAAGTGATGCTCCTCTGTGTCAAACATCCATTACGCCTCACAACCCACTGTTTTTTCGGTGGAGAAACATGGCCTCAGATTCAGAGGCGCTGAACCTCATCTCACCATCATCCCACACTCGACCCCCAACGGATCCGGTGTACGTGTTGGAATCTGACAGGTCTGTCCCTTGTCACCATCAAACATGTGTTAGGTTAATGCTCCTGCCATCACCCTTGACCAAGGCACTACTAGGCTATAGACCTGGAGTTGGTCCCTGGGCACTGCATGGTGGCTGCTCCTAATGGTTAAATATAAAGGATGAATTTCCCTGCGTGGATGAATAAAGTATCATTCAAGTAAGATTCCTTTGGTGAAATTGTCTTGTCTTCACCTGTAGTATCTTTTTCAATCAGAAGAATAGTTCTCAATCTCAGAAATAAAGTTTATACCAATACATGACCTGTATTTTCCATGTAAATAAACAAATAAGCAGAAGTTTAGGCTTTAGGGAGGCTGCAGATCTTTAGTAGTGGGAGGTTCATAATATTCTAACAATAGAGTTTTGGGATTTCACACTGATTGCTCTGATGGAGACCAATCCTTCCTTACCCTCTCCCTTCACCTCCCCTCCTCCACTCCCCTCCATAATCAGTCCATTCCACATTGTGAGCCCTAAATATGGGCCCCAGCATGAGTGTGTTTGTGTTTGCCTCTCCCAGTTCAGTTGTAGATGGTGACTCACCCCTCTTTTGCACACTTCAGGGTAGCATTGAGAAGCGTCTCCTTTGATGTAGCTGTGTATTATTCAAGATGTAGGGCATCAGCACGCTTTCTCGAAGCCTGGCGGCGATGTGGCCCTCTTTTTTCCCCATCATTCTCTCCCTACATCACTATCTGCCTGTCTTTTCCTTGCTGCGCTCCTCTTCACCTCCATCCTGTCTGCCTCTGTCACTGCTGTCTCAGTAGATTTCTTCCTCGCTCTGTTCAGGCGATGTCGGGGACTCTGGCAGTGGGACTAAAGGCCAGTCGTGTCGCTCGCTTCATCATGAACTCTCGCATCTGACTGAAAGCGGCCTCCAAACTTCACCAGGAGAGAAAAACACTGAACTTGTCAACTTTGAGCAAACAACATTGATTTTTGTGAAACTTTTGCAGACATCATTGTTGAGCCCCGGCTGCAGTTATTCTTCTTGCTATACAGAATGATATTGGATTGTTTGAGGTGCTGTAGCCGTGGCATTACCATCAATTTGTCATTTATGTCCTCAAAATGAAAAGGTCACTCCGTTATATTGCTCATACAGTCTCATGTGGCTTGTTCCCTATCTTAAAACTGTCTATAAACCACTGAACCTCTGACCTCACACTGACCTTCACTCTGTGACAGGAGAGGAAGCTTTTACCTGATGTTTTTCTCCAAAGGCCATTGTGTCTCTGATGTGGCAAGTGTGTCTTGTCCTGCATGGGTGCATTTCCGTCTGTGAGTACGCATTTATGTGTGCATGCATATTTATGTGTGTCCAACGCTGTTGGCCGTTTCTATGAGGCAGAAGTGTGTATCCATGCTGGAATGACTAATTGGGAAATACAGTGTACAACCTCATTTGATGCACCAAGCAACTTATTCCCTTTGCATGAATAACTGCAGGTTTATGGTTTTACAGCAGTCATGTGTACGGCAATTTATTGTTGGAATAAACCCAGGATTAGATTACGACAACCGCTCCTTTGCTTTATGCTCTTCCTCTTCTTGTGTGCATTGTGTTGTGCATCCTGAGGGGCTTCTCTTCCTCCTCCTCCTCCCCCTCCTCCTCCTCCCCCTCCTCCTCCTCCTCCTCCTCCTCCGCTTCCTGCACCTCTGCTGTTGCTGGTGCCACGAGCTTTGGCATCAAAGGGCTGTTAAGGAGGCTGGTCTCTAAATGAACTTGACAGCAAAAACCAAGGCGTGATGATATAGGTGGACATGCAAATCAATATTTCACATCATCAGCCACTGGGCAGTGGAGCATGGGGACAGGGTGAGGAGATGAGCACAACACTGTCAGTAATTTGGACTCCAAGAGAAATTCAAATGCGTCAAGTTGAAGCTATGTGGCTGGATCTGACACTACACAGTATTCGTTGTAAAGGAAATTAAAGGCTGTTCTTGTTGTTTTTCTAGAGAAAAGATCCACATTCTGTAGTTTTTGTGGTGGTAGTATAGCTTGTAAATAAGCCAAAAATGAGCTGGAGGCTGTTGATCACACCAACATGACATCTGCTATTTGTTTATCTCCCCAATATATGTCATAGCTGTTTGCAGCCTTAGTGCAGAAAGAAAGGAACAGCGTAAACAAAGCAGATGGAAGGCATATGGAAGCAAAGACTATTTCCCTCATTGAATTATACCATTTAGCGCCACAGAGCGGATAAGTGATGTGTCACAATATGTGCACCGTCGATGCAGCCTGGCAGCGCTGCGAACAGCAAACATGTCATTCAGCTGTAAATTGTGTTACACGCAAGGTCACCTTGTATAAAGGTTTGGGAGGAGGTGGAAATAAGCTGAGGGTGTAATTCATTTCTTCCTGTCAGAGATTTATGTCACATAGTGGAAATCTAAACTGCCATGTACACATATAGAAATATCACACACATGTCTATATTTATGAGCCTTTAAACTGTGTGTTTCCCCCAACACGTGCATGGCACACATTAGTGCTCACATGTGAATCCTATATCAGTATGGCTTTTCAGACTAATTTATGCAGATGTGATGCCATGTGTCATCCATGACTTTTAGCTGACATCCCATTGGCCCCACTTCTTCTTCTCCTCCTCGTCCTTGTGTGACTTTCAACTCCGAGTTGCGCTCCCCCAAGGATACACGTCTCAGCATAACAGGGACAACTGAGCAATCATCGAGATGTGGTCCCGCCGCTCTGATAGGACGATGCCAGGAATGGAAGCCCTCCTGGAGACCATCGCCCTCTCCCCTCTCCCCTCCTCCTCTTCCTCTTCCTCCTCCTCCAGCAGCTCGTTACCCAGCACAAAGCCAGCCCTGTGCCTCTTCAGCCTTTGGCACCCCTTGACCGTTGACTTGATCTCCTTCACAGCTCCCCACCCCAGACGTGTTTATGCAGATGATACGGTGAAGCCGTTTACAGTTTATGCTGGGTTTAACCCGTCCTGTCTGTCAACATTGTGTATAGATAAAGCAAAGGGGTTGCATCTTGCTTTCTGAAATTAAATCACTCACATTTGAATCCTCTTTTTCCTTCTATAAAGCACACTTCTGTCAATCCTTAACTGTGCCAGATAAGCAAAGGCAGGCAAGGTCAAATCTACCCCTATGTTCCCCCAGATGGCTCGGGCCCCAGTGAGTGTGAGAGAGGGAGATGTTTTCATGCTGGATGCACAATTTGTCCAGTGTTTACCCTCCAGTCCATTTGCATCACTGACAGTCGACCTGAGTGACATAAACAGAAAGCCAGAGTCGATGTATGATATCCTGCATGTGCAGAGGCCAGAGGGAATGTTCTCTCTCTTAGCTGTCTTGGAAGTCCTGCACGCCATCCATGCACGATCTCACACACGGAATATGTTTGTGCCCACTATGTGAACTCTCCTAATCTTAATTCAGTCCATATTTCTCACTTATTCCCCCAAATTCCTAAATCTAAAGAAGTGAAGAGTTATCAGATGGACCGCATGAACATTCAGCAGCATAAATTGAATGCACACACAAACCATCGTTTCACTTTTGAAACTCTTTCATATTTCATACTTTCTTTATACAGCGAGTGACTGAAGCGGTGTTCTTAAATCACCTCACAATTTCAAGCTACTCACAAGCGTCTTTGTGCTAAATCCATTTAAATGCCAGTGAAATTACCCAAGACTGACCATTATTTGACCGATTATTGAGATTGAGCATTTTTTCCAAACTAAATGCCTCAAAGTTAAAGGCCCTTATAAAGTGATTTCAGTCTCTTGGTTTGTCTGGTACTTTTTCTGATGTAGTTGGTACAGAATCTTAAGATGTTTCCGGTACACACAGGAATTGTGTGGCCTGGTGTAATACATTACATCATCAAAACAGGGCCCTAGAACCCTGACCTGCAAATGTGTAGTCACACCTCAAGATAAACAGAATGACCTGATTTCCTGTATCTCTTGAGACATCTGTGCAGATGCAGAAGCACGGTGCATCAGACCTCCGTTTCCCTCCTTCTATAACCTGTCACGGGATCAATCTTGCCTTCAGATGTGCTCTCCATCGGGAATCACTATGAGAAGATGCTGTGGTTCAACCTTCCCTCTCTCTTTCCATCCAATGCATCCATCCATCCATCCTTGTAT
Organism: Genypterus blacodes; assembly: GCF_046128005.1. Classification (NCBI taxonomy): domain Eukaryota; kingdom Metazoa; phylum Chordata; class Actinopteri; order Ophidiiformes; family Ophidiidae; genus Genypterus; species Genypterus blacodes. Next base: position 1,648,903 of record NW_027466826.1, read on the forward strand.
TTCCTCTCCTTCCTCTTCATGTCTCTCTCTTCTTATCTCTCCTTGTCTTCTCCTCCCCCTTTCTCTCTCTCTCTCTCTCTGCCCTGTCTTCCTTGCGCGGCAGCTCTCCGAGCTGAGGGACTGTGATTAGGACAGAAGAGAACGGGGCTGTAAGACGGAGACAAACCCAGAACTGGGTCATCATTGTTTCCGTGTGAGGGCCCCGCTCTGCAGATGAAAAGCGCCAAGACAAGAGGAGCAATCGACACTGGGAGTCTCAGACATTTCTGGGCTAAAAAAACACTCATTCAAAGGACGAATCAGAACTGCAACACAGATTTCATGTAATAAAAACTGAATAAAACATGCAACTGGCCTTGTTTCTTATCTCTAAAACCCTTCAAGTATGTAATTGTTCAGACGGCAGCTGCTGCATGCCAACACAATCCAAGTCTATTCATAAAGCACGAGACCCAGGGAGAACCCAGGGAGTCACAAGTTAATACTATTTTGATATTGATCATCATTTCCGTTCTGTCTCTATCTTCCTCTCTGTCCTGTTCACAGCAGTCACCTCTGTCTCTCTCTCTCTCTGTCTCTGTGTCTCTCTCTGACTTCCGCCTCTTTAGCAAACAGTCTGACAGGGTCTTGTCCCACTGGCCAAGCATTCAGCACTCATCATGCCCATCATTTCCCCTCATCATTCCCCCTGGTGTGCTTCTTCCATCTCCTCTGGCCTGTTCACCCACCATCATCCACTCCCCATAAACCCTGTATTTGTGTGTAGATGTGCATCTGTAGGTGTGTTTATATGTGTGCGTAGGTATGAAGGCGAGAGTAATGTGCATGGAAATATGCGTAGTGTAAATATAGGCATGCATAATAATACATTAAGTTGTACACGTCAATGTGTGTGAGCACGGACGTATACATATTTCACACTCAAATGGACTGAAATAACCACAGCTGCATATTGACATTTACATCATCGCTACTTTCAAAGCAGCAAATCCATTCTTCATGTGTTAGATGCAACAAGTAGCTTAGCGTAGCTGCGTTCCAGGTGTGTGACAGTGAGACAGCACAGAGACAGTCTCTGGGTGAAACTCCTTCAACTGGAAATGACTTCTCTGTATCTGCTCACAAACGTGCAATCCAAGGTAATATTCTGCATTTCGGATGTTGCGCTCGTCTTGAATTTGCTTTAATGTGTGTGATGCCTGCTGCCTGTGTCAAGCTTTTATTGCAAATGGAAGGCGGTGAATCTTTGGCTTATAAATCATCCAGCCACCAAATTCAAGAGATATTTGGGAAATATGCTTTGCTGTGAGTGCTGTGATCCAAAGCCGCCCCCGGGTTTAATACTGAGGGTTCTACTGCCATCTAGAGTATAATCAAAGGTGGTTCACGGGAGAAAACCCTGCAGCTCTCTCTCTCTCTCTCTCTCTCTCTCGCTCTCTCGCTCTCTCTCTCTCTCTCTCTCTCTCTCTCTCTCTCTCTCTCTCTCTCTCTCTCTCTCTCTCTCTCTCTCTCTCTCTGTGTGATTACTTACTTTCTCTCCGCCCTTGATTACTCATATCTCCTGTCGTTCTCATCTCCTCCCCCAGCTCCTTTATTCCGGGCACAGATGTAATGCCAGAGCTGTTCTCAGTGCCAGTGATTGCCAGGGAGGTTTATAAATGAGCCACTTGTTGCTCAGAGTGTGGGAAGATTTTTTTTTTTATAATACAAGTAAACCCAACACCGGCAACTAAATGAAAGCAAAAGCCAAGGATCAACAGAGGCTTATAAAACTCTTTTTGATGTGTTATACACCCATATTTTCCCCTATTTGTTGCTACAAATTTGCCCTTTTTCCTATTCTGAGCTGTGTTCCTGTCACAAAATCTTGAGCTCTAATTCAAAATAGCCCATCCACAGTGCGTTCCACTCTGATTCTCTCACTCTAATTAAACCTCTTAAGGGTTGGAGAGACGTGGGCCATTATTTCCGAAAGAATGGGCCGGAAAATGAATAATACCTTATGCTGCCCTTTCTCAGCGACCGCAAAAGCTACGCAAAAGCAATTTCACCGACGTATTTATCTCATCCAAAGCACACCTCGCACCTAATCCCAATAGCCTTTTCATTAGCCTTTTAATTGAGCGGCGTGGATAGTGTTAAACTGTCTCTCAGCAGCTTCTGAAGCGTAGCCCCATGTCAGATCAGGCGCCTGCACGGTAATATGTGGTACTTAATCTGGCATTAACCTCCCCAGCGTGTCCATCAATCACATCCTCTCCTTTGTGTCTTATACTTGATCCAAGCGTGTGATGTCGTAAATAACCTGCCCAGAGTTCATGCGTCGTTCACATGTCAGTCTCAGTGGATTCCTTGGGGAGGTGAAATTAATTATAGGATTACAATTATCATCTTACCAAATTTTAACTGTATTTTATTACAGCTGCTTAAATGTCTTTGGGAAAACAGCTGAACCAGTGTTAGATTGCGTTGGCATACTGTTGTTACACAGTTATTTTTGAAACACTAGTTGATGCCGGCTATGAATGAATTACAGTTCAACATTTCCATTTTGTGTGGCTTTGGAATCAGTATTATATAACAGTCCTGAGGTTACATTTTTAGCTGTGTGAATAATAGAGGAACTCACATTACAGTCAAACAGAAGGGCTACTGTACCCTGTAAACAAGCTCTGCCAATAATGCGACTCGCCAGTAGATGGCAGTAATCCTTCATCCTGGCTGGACTGTCTGTACAGTGTGAATATAGCAGGGACAAAGGTCAAGTAACAGGGTACCGTTGACCAGACCGGGGTCAATACGTAAATATCTCCAGGGACTTTCTCAAGTGCCTAGTGAGGCTACTTAGAGTGAGATTTGCCAGAGGAAAAGGCAGAAGGCGCTTTTCCACTTCTGCAAAATGAAATCAGAAGCCCTGGAGATTTCCCTCTGACCTCCCCTGCCTCAATGCAGCAGGAGAAGCTTCTGGTATATAAGAGGGTAGAAAGTGTGGGGCTGTGTATTTAGACTCATACAATCAACATGGAGCCTACAAACCAACATATACAAACATAATGCAAACCAAGTCAATCGTTTCTGCCTCAGCTCTGATCCTCTGTGCTGTATACAATGTGATTTAGGCTAAACGCCAAGCTTGTTTGTGTAACGTGCAGCGGTGTAGGAATTCCTTTGGTAGGTTTTCAGACCTGCATGCATTTTATTGGCTTGTGTGGGATTTGGGCAGGAAACCAGAGCTAATGCCCCCTCTCCCACTTCAAACGGATGCCAGGCACCCTAAAATGTCATGGAGTGGTTAGAGAGTCGAAGGAGGTGGGAAGGGGGAAGGAGGAGGGAGAGGAGAGGGAGAGGGAGGAGGAAGAGTGAGGAGCTGGGAGGCTAGCGGGGCAGAAGAGAGAAATCCAGCCACACCAGGCTTGTCTCAGAGCTTATCAGTGTACGCTGGATGTACTTATACCTGCTAAGGCAGAACAGATGCAGCAAAGTTTCCTCTGTACCATTGTGTGTCAGGTACAGCGAGGGTCAACCTGAGGCGCAGGAGGCCACTGTGCACTTCAAACTCACCACAGATGTTCCAAGCTCACACACAGCACAGTGTGGGTGTTTTGGTTGATCCCATGGAAAGGTGGGAGGTAAATAAGTACATGTACTCTCAAATTGTGCTCCAGGTTTCTATCCACTTGACCACACGTTCACATTGGACTTTTTTGACATCAGATACAAATCAAATAGCTTGCTTTTGGATTTGAAGTAGGAGCATCTTAAGGATCAATTCGTTTTACTTCAAATAGAGAGAAATTCTGTGGTCCAATTGACCTACAAGCATGAAAATACCTGAAATTTGTATTTTGTCCTTTGGAGAAAAACACTACAGGCTCTATCTCTTATGGTTCTATAGCTTTAATATGGAAGGTTTTCAGTCCATTTCCTTTGTTTTGGTAGAATATTCACTATATTCCATACACATCACACATGTACATAAACATTATTCATAACTAGCACTTTTGATACATGACCAAGCTACTTTAACTTTCAATTTCATGTCACGGCTTTGACTCGAGTATTTTCCCATCATCATATTACTACTTTACATAAGCGAAGAAGCTTTGAGCTCTTCTTCCACAGCTGCCTGACAGGATCCTACAAGTTTTGAAGGTTTCACAGTGTCACTTCAATTACTCATCGAATTTAGTTTTTTTCTGCTTTTCAGATTGACAGTTTGTAGCAGTTTATAATTGGAGCATCAAAGCCTGCGAGTGTGTGTGTGTTCTGGGGTGTGTTGGTCACTGAGAGAATCCCAGGGTGTCTTTCTACTCTTGCCAGCCGCAGTGTTTATAGGATTTTGTCTCATTTTCTCCAGTGTTAATTTATTTCCATAAAGGCAGCCATGACACATTCTCTCCTCTGCCTTCTGTCTGTTCTTGGCTTTACTAAAACTCTCTCTCTCTCTGTGTCTCTCTCTCTGTCTCTCTCTCCATCTCTCTCTCTCTCTCTGGCTGTCTTTACTGAAGCGTAGAATAGATGGGGTTGACCTCGGCTCCAGCTGCATGGTTATTTTGACAATCAGCATCATCACCATTGTCACTTTCCTTCTGTCTTACTCGTCTCTCTCCTTTGTCTCTCTCTCTCCCTCTGTCTCCCACTGTGTCTCTTGGTACCCGCACCCTGCAATTGCATTGTTCTGTGGTTTTGGATAACTTCTCACAGTATTGTTTCCCTTCCTGGGGTAGGCCATTATGGTTCATCTCTATCAGTGAGGAAATGTATTGTACATGTTGTGGCATGATTGACTTCAATTGTTCATGTCTCCAGCTAAATCCCTCAAATATCCTATTGCCATTATCATTCTACTCCTCCCACTCTCCTGGGTCTGTTTGGGAACTGAAAATAGCACGTCCCTCATCATTTGCTTCATGTAAACATCTCTTTGAGCTTTAATTGCAAAACCATTAACGCACAAACGCATCTGTGATTGACCTGTGAACTTTCTCATCTACTGAAGAGAGAAGCGGGGCTCATCACTTCTCCTCTCAGGCTCTTTGGACCCCCGGGGCTCTGGGTCAGGGTTTGGTAGTGTTTGTCCCGTCTCTCTGTCAGGCTTACATGATCCACTGCCACTTAACGAGAGAGAACAAGGCTGAGAAATGAGGCATTTCCGGGCTGAAGGGTTTATTCCTACAGCACAGGGGATTATGTTTCACCACACGAGAGGGAGACGTGACACATCTTTTACAAATCTTCTAGTCTGGACGTTGTGCAACATTATTTTGGTGTATAATCTGCAAAGGGAGAGCTTGTACATGCACAGCTCTTAGATGTGGCTTTTTCCTGCAATACATCACATATTTTCAGCATCTTGACCGTTTCTACTTTTGACGTGACCTAGAATAGGTTAATCGTGCCGTACATTGTACCGATACTTCATGAATTAATCAAATACCAAGTAGTAGTAGTAGTAGTAGAAGTAGTAGTAGTAGTGGCAGTAGCAGTATGCCTCTTCTGGTGAGCTACTACCGTTCATTGTAAGCACACATGCACAAACACGTTCATTTGCCTCATCATTCCTCATTGAAAGGGAATTTGGCAACAACTGATCTACATAAAGTTAGAGAAGAATCAATATAGGGTACGATAAATATTGACGGTAACATTAAACAAAGTAAACACAATAAATAACTCAAAACGAAACGAAATCCCATTTGCATTCTGGGTAATTACATATGGATTTCACTTTGAAAAGGAGCAAACACGTTGCAGCTTCTCTCTCTCTCCCGCATTGTTGCCATCAAATAGTGATCACCTTTCGCCGTGGTGGGGTTTCCATGGTGACACCGTCCCTCTGCAGGGAGATGAGCTGCATGGGATCAGGGTTGATCGGGTGCTGCTGGTAGGTGAGGGTGGGTGAGGGCTGACGCAGAACAACTATTTGGGCGCCGGATCCCTGTAGCAGGAGTTCACTCAGTTCTTCTTCTGTAGAGTTTACCACCAGTACACTGTTTACCTCCACCAGCCTGAAGGGCAAATTACACAAACACAAACACACACATACGCAATTAACACAGCAAATTAATTGAACATCCATTCGCATCCCAGGTAAGCTAAAACAATTGCAAAATGTTACTTTGATAACACAGAGTGATTTCTCCCTTCTCTCTCCCAAATGATGAAATATAAATATATAAATATCAGGCCGCATTCTCACCAAAGGTACAGACAGGATCGCTGCACATGCAAATAATAGCAAAGGCTTCATAAATCAGAGCGTGAAATATTAAACCACCATCTTTACACACTCGTAAAAATTCCCTTTGTTGGTTTATTGTTCGCGTTTTACAGCCCAGCCCGAGTTTTAAAAATCTGACAGAGAAACAACAAGCCTTTATCTTGGTGTAAAGACCTTTGGCTCCGATGCTGCATTAAGCAACTGAACCCATAAAACACAGACTGTGCTGGCATACAGGGGTGACTGCAGAATGATTTCAAAATGTGAAATAACTGTACTGCTCTGTGTGTGTGTGTGTGTGTGTGTGTGTGTGTGTGTGTGTGTGTGTGTGTGTGTGTGTGTGTGTGTGTGTGTGTGTGCGCGTGTGTGTGTGTGTGATTTCCTGAACCTATGATCAGTGTGTGTGTGCGTAGAGTGTGTTACCTCTAAGGAACACAGCCATACCACTTGACAATCTGTAATTTTTATATCCACTGCTCTCCACTCTATCCTGCATTCACATTTAACATGACAGTGCTCGGCTGTTTCAGAGCCAGACCCCAGTGGGTTTCCATAGCGATCAAGTGCAGGATAATGTGCGATCGCCTGTCTCTGCGAGCTCCATCAAGCTGTCGATATGAAGTCTGGTTGGATCTGTTGAGCAAATGGCGTTATTCGCACATTTACATGGTTTGGCGTTGATTCTTCTGTTCTTCAGTTACCTGTCATCCAAACAGAGGTGTGTGTCCTCCACCTGGACCACCACCAGACCGCTGCCTTCTCTGTAGCGACAGACGAAGCCGTAGCACCCATCGGGCCCCCGGCTCTCTTGCACCAGCAGCAGCATGGCCGGAGACTGTGGCGAAACCAGCTGGCTCAGGCTGTTGATGGCCGAACCCTTTCTCTGAATCTTCTCCTGAAAGCACAGAGCTCAAAATGACTCACATTCATTACAAATCCTTTAGATTCTGAAGCAAAAGCCATAACTAATGCATTGCAACAACAAAGCATCTTTGATTAAGAAAATACAATCTCCTTTCATTCCACGTTCCTACAGCCAGGAGACTGATTCCATCGTGCTTTTCATTTTAGCAAGACTCCAATCTGATGTCTTTGTGAAATAAAATCTTTCCTTTACTTGCAGTTAGTAATCTTAAGTGCAAATAAAGGGCTGAAAGCTGGAAAGATGCATTGGCACATTGTTTTATCTCAGAGTCAGCCAGACCTGAGCTCGACCTCCTTGTTTTAATATCTTAATCATAACCCGAATGTCACAAAATCTTAAGATCACTGAAATAAAATACGACTAAAATATAACGCTAATCTCATTTGCATTTGTTTGAGATAAATATACTTTATCTTCTGGGAATAAGTACTTTCAAATACCATGTCAAATGATAAAACTGAGTTTGCGTCAAGCAAGCAGTCAGCCAAAGGAGACCACCAAGATGTAATGATTAGCTTTGGAAGAGATCACACCACAAGTAGCTTGCAGGGATCAGAAATAACTTGTGAGTCTGACCACTAAATTCCAGCATTCCCTGATCCAGCCCCTCAGTGAGCACACCCCCTCCCCCCCCAGTATGGCATGTGAATGCCTTGCAGCGATGGATGCTGCATTGCGAGGGTCACAGGGTCAAAGCTAAGGCCTCTCTCCCGGCAGACAAGCGGGCCAGACAGGATATATCGACGGAAACGCGGCAGAACCCCTTTGAGAAGCCCTTTAATGCGCATCATTTTCCTTTTTGGTGTGTTGGACTCATGCCAAAGAGCCCCGGGAATTTTCCCTTCATATTCTTCATGTTTATCTACGGGATCTGATCAAATCCCCACCTGGGTCAGACGCGAGGCATTGCACCAATCACATGCTGAAGACAATTAAATCACGACTACATGGCCACAGATCAGAAAGTCCCCTCAAAAACAGAAGAAGCGGTTTGATAGGGTTTCATGTTGACCCTCCTCCCCGTGGGGCTTTCACAGACGGAACAATTTGCCTCCACCAGGGGAAGTTACAGCGGTGAAACATGAACTGTGAAAGAGTGTTCTCTCACTCTTTGTAATAAAAAAAGGACGCCGGACCAGAGAGGATAACGTTTCATCTTTAATGATGGGTGATAGCAGCTCTAAACTCCGTGCTGTCAATGTAAACGCGGATGCCTTGGCACAGATCTTTAAAACGATCAGCCTTGGGGTAGTAAATGGAGGATAGAGTAATCGGAGACAATCTGACCACACGGAGCAATAGAGCGCAACCGCAACTTGTATATCCCGACTGTTTCCAGTATGGGAACTGGAACCACCCCATCAAACGGCGCTGCCACGGTGAAGAGATGGCATAGCAATCTGAAGCATCAATCCAGCCTCAAAGACCGGGAGGGCAAGAATCAGTAATTTCCCCTCTTTAATAGTCTGTCTGAAGTTTTAGAGCTGTCCAAGCCAAACTGCTTATTTAAACCCATTTCCGCCATTTGTTGTCCTTCCCTTCTTCCCTCTTGCTCCCTCCCTCCCTCCCTCTGTTTCTCTTTCTCCCTCCCTCCCGCCTCTCAGCTGCTTTTTTTAATGCTCTCCAGTTGCAATAGATCCCAGAGATTAGACCGCCGATGATGAAATATTTCCTTATTGTCTGTAATGCAGGAGCGGCCTACAAGACCAAACACGGGCCGGTCTGCTCCTTGTTAGAGCTGCGGCTCCATCAGTTCCCAGGCCGATCCACAGCCCTGACCTGTGTGTTAACTCTGATTAGGTCATATGATAAACATTAGCGCTGCCGCTTTTCCCACAAACTCAGCACCTAAAAAAAGTGTGGCCCCGGGGCGGCAACGTGACACGGGGCACCTTTCAAAGCCAAAGCCGCTTGTGTCCTTTCATGGCACCTCGTTAGGGATTCTCCAGCGGGATAAAAGACCCACATTAAAAAAAAAAAGAAGTGAGCTCCTCCGGGGATGGATGGAGATAGTTTTACACACACTGGCCCATTTCTCCATTGCACTCTCGACGTGGCTTTTGTCACACACATTCCATTGTCAGTATGGTCACAGGCTCTCGGATGTCAGAGCCGGAACATTGTTTTCTCCTCAAAAGTGCATGTTCACGCAGAGAACTTCACTCACACTCATGCATGCCTCACTCTCACAACAGCACTAACTGCACAACTTAGTGACACAGGGCAGCCTGAATAGAGCTTTGTGTTGTCACTCAGGAGAACAGCACAAAGGAGATCAAAGATGATGGACATAATAGTGTCAAGTAATGGCCTCCTACATAAGGAAGTTATTACATCCTGGTGTGAGCTCTGTGTGCTGTTTGATCCTTGAAAGGACAAATGTGTAAATGTCACATCGTGTGTGATTCTGTGGGATTATTCATCATCTTTGTTTATGGTTATCAAAATCACAGCCTTTGCTTAACAAGTGTGTATTTAAACACAGGGAGAACGTAGTAATTTGCTGTGACATAAAGTCTTCTTCAAAGGAGAATCACTTCAGCAGAAATAGTGTTTTAGGATCTCGTGCAACTAATGCTGCTCTCCACAATCCCTCTCGTGTTGTTGAAGCGCTCAATCTCTTATTTAGCAAACTGTGTTCGTGCGTCAGACCACAGAGCATTTCCACATCTTGGTGTCATTGGGTTTCACACGCTGCTGGTGATCAAACCCCACCCTCTGCTTTTTTAGTTTTCATCATTGTTGGTCGGATCGTTCCTACCTTATCGTAGCTTTCTTGCAGAGCGTTTTGGAGGTGAGCCACCTGTCGGGTCAGATGCACCATGGAGATTTCCTCCTGAAACACCTGGCAGTTCAGCTTCATTTTGTCCAAGAGACGAACCTCCAACCGCCTGGATAGCAAGACAATATTTACTTTATGTTCTTTTATAACAGGGCACAACTTTAACTTTAACACAGTTCAGTTTACCTTGTAAAATCATACACATGATTATGATGTGTTTATTGTGCTTTTTAGATTTGTAGTTGTAGCTTTTAATACTTCTAGGTAATATAAAAAAAGGTAGATATTGCCGCTATATTGGGTTAATGGCAGCTAAGTTAAACAGGCTGCTGAGGTCCATCATAGCTAACACAAATACTCTCTCATGTTTATATTCACAACTGCGAGCCATTTAGAGTCGTTACCCCGCTCCACTTTCATGTTTTTGTGCGAGGAAAGCTGAGTTATACGCGGCCGTATTCCACCTACTTCTTCTTGTGAGCGGCAGCGTCGTTAATGTTGTCTCTGAGGCTCTGAAGATTCTGCCTCTTGTTCCTCAGCTGGCCCTCCGCAGACTCCAGCTTGTGCCTCAGCTCATCCGAGCCGAGCTCTTCAACCTCCACGTCTCCGTCTGCTTTCTTCAGCTCCGAGCAAAACGCTACCAGGCCGTGGTGGAGCTCCTGGACCTGATGAGTATAAGGCCAAAGGTGACGCATTATTTCTGTAGCAAGCGTTAAATGTGTTTGAGCTGTTAGTGACCTGCAGGATGACATTCTGGAGCGAGTCCACCTGCTGGTTCAGCTCCCTGATCCTGTCCTCTTTCGCTGCCTGGTTCGCCTGGACATTTTTGTTGACTCCACCATTCTCGTAGCAGCTGAGCTCCGGGCTACTTTGGGAACTCTTTGGCTTTTCCTACGACACAAAACCATGATTTCAAGGGTCGATCGCTGGCATGTAAAGCTGAGAAAATGCGTAGTCCTGACATACCATTTTACACAAGTGCAGCTCCAATTGCCTGTTCTCTGATGAAGATGAGGATGAGGATGATGATGATGTCAGTAGACTCCCAAGCTGCTGATCCAGCAAGAGCTCCCCTGCTGAATCTTGAATTCAGAGCACATTTAGACCATGTGTTGGTAGATGTAATGCACTCTGTTGCGTGTGTTATGTGCTGTATGTCGCAAAACATGCACCTTTCTTGTGTTTCAGAGTGAAGAGGTTCTTATCCTCCTTCATTCCGAGCATTTTCATGCACGAGTCCATGATTTTCCCCACAGTTGTGTCCTTTGGCGTCCTGAGATGGACTATTTGCTCTGATACTGCAACACAACATGGCACAACAGATTAAGATTAAGATTACAAAAGACGCAACTGCACAAAAGATGTTGGCGTAGTTGCACTACAGCACCATTAATCGTGACTTCTATCAGCTGTGAGTTCCGCTGTGTCATGTGGTTTTGGCTGTTATATCTATAATGGAAAAGGGAAGGACAAAATATTCAAATAAAACGTCCGCTTAACATAAATGTTGTCATTGTAAATCTGCGGATGTACCTGAGCGTCAGGGAGCGGCGATTCATGCTCAGGCTGCTCACTTGAGGAGAGGACTTAGACTTGCTCATCGACACTAACGTGGCAGTAAATGTCTCAATGTTATTAGGCCCTGTGGTTTCTATGGAGAAAACATGCGTCAAAATAAACATGTCTGTGACTCATATACTTTACTGGCACACTGCCAGTCCAAACATGTATGAGTGAGCTTGGGTACCCAACAAAGAGTCGAGCCTCTGGGTGTGGGTGCTGGGAGGGTGCAGCTCCTTGTAGATGGCCGACAGTAGCTGCTCCCTATCCTCCAGCGTGGTGATATGGAGGACGTCCAGAATGTTCACGTCTACCGAAGCCACGTCTGCTCCGCTCAGATTTGTTCCTGAAGGAGAAGGTTACGCAACCCTGAAATCTGAGGTATTAACTGCGGCTCGGAATCCATAATCCACAAAATATCATTTGAAAGAACCGTGAGAAAAACAAATGAGGCCATTATATCATTCAGATTCATACATATGTGCTAGAGTGGAAGAAAGAAATTTGCTTCTTTTCAGCTTTCCAGTAATAGATTGAGGTTTAATCTTTCACATTTCTTATTGACATTTATTCATTAAAGTGTTTAGGCAAAGATGAAACAAACTATCAATGTCTTCCTTTGTCATACAGCCATGGGGCTTGGAGAGGAGACAGTCGGGAAAAAATGCTTTACCTCTGATGAAAGGGAGACATTTCTGCAGTCCAATACTGGTAAACCATTGACAGACTTCATCTGTGCTGAGCTCCCTGAGACATTTGGCCACTTGCCTGTCTGTGTCCTGGGGAGAAGGAGAGGTTACATACCTGCTGCTTCCCACAGCGGTGAGCTTCCAAGCGAGACAAAAGCTTTCTGCTTGGACAAGAATCACTCCACATGAATATGGATCGAGGCCCATTAGCATTAGAGAAGAGGTTTCTGTCCTAACATTCCTGCTCTAAAATGAACACCACACCACAAAATCACATTAAAAGTACTTCCATGTAACATATGCGAGACAGGGGTGCCTGCCTGCCTTTGGGGGTAAAAATCATAACATTTAAAACCCATAATATCAGAGTATAACACACACATGCCAGGGATGACACGTCAACAATCTGTGAAACTGGACAGAACTGAAAAAACTATTCACATTCAGCATGTAAGAACCTATTTAATTGAAGGAACAGAAAACAAGACAAAACTCGTTGAAGCATTAGGGCGCTTAAACATTGTCCGTGTCACGTCATGTGATTTTCTCCAACAGTATTTAAACCTCAATCATAACTCTAAGGAGGATCCATAATTCGAAATATCAAGGCAACACATGAATTTGTCTGTTTAACTGTGAAAAATGTGAAAAAACTTCAAAGAATTGTTGACTTCAGTCTGGAGTCTAAACTGAGGTTTCTATGTAATCATTGACTTAGTCACAGATTTTGTGTTTATTGAGTTCCTGGGAAGAAAACTACTGTGTTCCCTGCTGCCAGTAGAAGCTTTACAAGGTTGCAGTGGAGTGATTAGCAGAGTTTAGGTGAGACGCCTGGCTTGTCTTTAGTAATTCACTCTTATGTTATAAAGCAAAAAAGCCTGTATTAGATTATAATTCAGCAAAATCAAATAAACAATCTATAGTTTGATCCATTTTGTCTAATTTGGGCTCCCAGTGTGGGACTGAAGATACAGTCCATGCTGCACAAATGACTCATACATAATTGATGTTGTAGCAGGGGAATATGAAAGAGTTGATATTACGTGAGGATAATAAGTGCAGGACATGAGCAATTTGTCTTCAAAAAAGTTTTTGTCTTTCTTTCCGTTTTGTGTTTCAGCTAACACATGAATCGCTAAGGATACAAGCAATCTTGCTTGGCAAATCCTGGACAGAGACTCAAATCCGGAGAATATTTGCACAGTCATTGCTTTGACAGATCAAGGGAGCTGGGAAATATAAACAGAGCGTATTCTGTAATTGCAGCAGCTCTGGGCTGTGTGCTGATGCCACCCTGAAGGCTCAGCTTTGATGACTTACAGTACCTTCTCAGGGAAGTTTCCATTCTGGTCCTTACACTGAGGCATGAATGACGCTACGCACAGAGCATAAAAACAAGTTGTTGTGGTTAATATTAGAAGCTTACAGCAGCAGGAACAGAGGGATTGTGAAGAATAACTTTGTTTTTGAAATCACATTAATGCTAGACTTACCAACTGTTATACGTCGTTGTCGTGGAAACTCCTTCTTCTCCTGATTTTGGTCTGTGGTCGGAGTTAGAGCGTGAAAGGTTGCACTTCTTGTCACTGTGTCACCAAAACTGCTGGAGCGAGTTATCCCTCTCTGTCATGTAATTATCATATAGTCGTCAACATTATGCTGATAATGTTGTCCAGCTTTATCAATTTACCATCAGTGATAATTCATGACAATATCAATGAGTTAAAACACTTTCAGGAAACATCTATATGACGTGTTGACGTAAATGATATGCAATCAAATCATATGGAGGCCTTCATACCCGTTGCTGAGTACATGCGTCCATCTTGACTCTGTGAGGAAGAGCGCAAAGTTCAGTCATCAGCACATCGGGGTCGCTCACATCTCTCCTCGGGTCATCTGCACAGGGACAGACACAACATGTGAGTAAAGTAGAACTAGAGTCTGACATATTGCTTATAAACAGATCAGTAACATTCTTGTTTTCAGGCTCGGAGGACTTCTCAACCTTCTTCTGAGTCACAGGTCAACAAGTTTGTTTGCATTGCATTATCCAGTGCTGATACTGGACATAGAAAGATGGGGTTGCCTAGCAACTCACCAGACACACTGAAGTCTCTCTGGTTGAGGTTGACATACTTTTCTGACAGCTTTAGTTCTTTCCCACAGAAAGCACATATTCTTACATTTTCCAAATGTCACTTGGTCAGCATGTAGATCTTTTTTCTGCTATGATAACAAGCAAGACGAATGAGGCTGAGCGTATGGCATCCCAGCTAGGCCTGCTTTTCTCAGGCAACACAACACTATGATGTGACTGTGACATGCTGGAATGCTTACAGCACTAACTAAGGACTATTTTAACTCTCCTACTTTAATGGATTACAGCATGGAGATGGTCTTTTTTTAATGGAGAAACCTTAAAATACGTTCTAAAAAACAGTAGTCTCTTCAAATACTTCACCCGACAACAAAAAAATCAGGCTAATTTCTTAAACACATGTTTTTCATTTCAGGGGCCTGTTTCTGAAAGGCCGGTTTGACATAGAGGGGAGTTTAGTCAGAGTCAGAATCAGATAAGACGGTGTAATTGGTTTATGTGTGTCACCAGTGGAATCTTGTCTGGGTCCTGGAGAGACAGTGGAGTACAGATTGTAGGGGAGTGGGGGGGGCAGGGGGGGGCAGTGGTTGGGAAGACGTACAAGCTGGCGCTCCGTCCATCACCTGGCTCTCCTGTGAGTCACTTTGGGGAGAAGATCATCAAGTCTGGCCCACAACAAAGCCGAATCAGAGTGCTGTCCACGCTAAACACCACACTGGAGTGAGAAAAGGGCGAGGAGCCTCGGCCAAAACACGAAGACACGTAAGAGCAACCCTCATCCAGCTGACCTCAGACATAACAGAGAGAGCCTTTGAAATTCGTTGAAAATCACTTCCAGTCTCGCTCTGTGACTTCTTTTCACCATGCATGAGGGAAGGGACGCAAGATGGAGAGCTGTCTGAGAATGCTAATGGAGGGTAGCATTACACCCACCCTACCGCAGCCATGTTCAGACTTCACACAGTGTGTGTTTTCCAGGAAAAGCCCAATCCAAACAGAGAAGGACAGGGAAATTTTGGGCAGGCTTAGGGACACGGGCTCATGTTGTCTTTAAGGAGTAATGGAGAGACGGACATCATGTCCTCTCACCTCCATCCGTCAGTGAAAGGTTGAGCGAGGTCTGTCACCTTAAAACCATTGCAGCAACACACACACACACACACATCGAGAAGTCTTGCTTTCTCAATTGAATGTGACACATTCTGGCAGTCACTCACACACACACAACACGCAAACACACACACACATTAAGAGTTCAAAAAACAAAATAAAGCTTCATGGTCAGAACTTTTCAGCACATTTATGTAATTGAGAGGCAAAAGTGATGCTTATCGTTTCCAGTGTTATTGTCCTCCCCTGGTCTGAAAGGAAAGTAAGCTCTTTGAGAGACGATGAAGGGAGGAGAGCGTGCTGAGTCACAGGAACCCAACACCTGGGAACCGCCTGCTCAGCCACGCACTGGGAATACACACACAATAGTGAAAAAGAGATTCCAACAAAGGGAAACTTCTGCAGCTCCCAGAGGAGGCGTTGGAGGTACTGTAGCCATGTCACATAATGACTGCAATTTCATCTAAATGGGGACTGGAGATCAAAACGAAGAAGCAACACGGTGGATGAAGCGAGTCATCGTCTGTTGACATTTACATTGTACTTTAAATTTTCCTAAATGAAAACAGAATGCTTTTCACACAAGTACTTGTAACCTTTGCACACCCAAGATCTGCTCAGTAAGCGGCAATAGACAGATTTCAAAATGTAAGTTTCCTTGACAGGAAAACTAAGCATTTTCCACAATATTGAAGTAGAAATAGTAATGGAGACATGGCTGTAGTTATAATATTGGGACCCACCCTTCTGTAGGTTCTCAGGGAGAGGAGCCACCTGGTAGGAGTTCCGTAGCAACCTGGGTATCATTGCATCTTTATCCCCCTCATTCATTGGAATAGCTTCCCTCTCCTCGCCAAACTCATCATACACGCCCTCCTCAGACTCGCTTGTGCTATCATCTCCAACCCTGTTCTCTGACATCTCGCACACACCCTTGGACTCCTCTGACGCCACGCTCTCCATCTTCTCCTTGTAGCTTTCTTGGTCCGTGGCAGCGAAGCTTCCATCACTGCCAGAAGTGTGTGCCACACTTTCCTCTGAATTGATGTCAAAGAACTGGTCATCATCGATGACATCAGAGGGAGTGGGTGGGATCAAATTAATAACAGGTGGTAGAACGAGGCTTTCAGTAGCTGGTGTGCCATCGGTGCCACTCTCAAACCACAGCCGGTCTTCTTCCTCATCTTCCTCATCTTCCTCATCATCGCCATTATAAGGCCTGATGGTGCAGTCGGACGATGGATTGATAGGTAGCGAGGACAGAAGCTTCAGTCTTTTCTTTTTCAGAGCTTTTGGGCAGGCAGACACAGAGCTGGCTGAGCGAGCGATGAAGATTCGCAGGATTGGGGAGTCTTCATCAGGCAGGCTAAAGCTGGGGTTGTCCACCCCCAGATCCTCCACTGTAATCTGGATAACCTCCCTCTGGCCTGCCTCCCTTAGATCCGAGCGTGAGTGCCGAGGGCCCCTGGTCCTCTTCTCCTGCCCCTGCAGAGGATCCTTCTTCTCACCACTCAAACACGAGCAGCAGAAAAGCCTGCGTGAAAGCCGCCAAGTGCTCTTCCTCCATGGCCGCCTAGCAGGCCGCCACTTCTCTGAGTCTGGGTTTGCGCTCGCCATGCCAGACCGGCTACACTGTCATTCTTGAGTTAGAGTCAATTAAACCTGTTTAGACTGAAAAACAGATCAACCAACCATCCACACCTCTGGAGCTGAATGCTGCCCTGTGATAGAAGACACGGTCTCTGCACACAACACAAAGGCTCTTTTGCGACACATGTTGCCAAGGAGAGCAATGGAGGGAAAAAAAATGCAGAAATTCATGATGTTGGGGTCAGGTGAGCGCTTCAAATGAATGCTGCTTTCAATCAGCATGCTTTCATATGTTAAGCAGGAATATTGTTTAGACACAGCTTTGGTTTCAAAGGGCTTTAATATGGCAACGACAGCCTGCCAAAACAAAGTCTTGGCATAGAATATGTATAATATGCATGGTAAAATGGAATAAATTACGAAAATATAATAAGCAGTGCATTAGTTTGACCATATAGAGCGTGTTCACGTGTTATGTATGTATGTGGTTGGCTGTGTGCGTGTGTCAGGGCCTGTGGTTGTATGTTATTAAGGATCAAGGTTCTGTTTCTCTGTGGGTCATCTGTTGGGAGCTGGTGTTTGGAAACAGGTGAGAATATGGGCAGGCGGATGCTTGACTCACACAACCCGTATGGCATCGGATGACATTTCCTTCATTCCACAGGCCCAGTCCTGTTCTCTCTGTTACATGATAAGTCATCCGACATCGACTTAAAACCATCCTGCCTCACCACCCACATTGACGGCTTGTATGCAAAGATGATATCCGCGGTTATATGCTTTCCCACGACCATTAAATGACAGTAAAGTGATGTGAAAAATGACTCGTATATCAATATCTACCTTCTGACCCTGCATCCTTGCTCTGCCTTTGCTGCTATTATTTGTTTCTTTGCTAAGTCATTAAATCCCATCTCAAAACCGAGCTAGTTTACTTTCTGAGCTCCTGTCTTCACAGGCCCGTTTCCAAAAGGTTTGAAGTTTACCTGCCTGCAGGGTATGAGTCACAAATTTATCCTGGGTCTCGCTCTGCACTTCTATCTTCTGTGATAAAAGCTCCAGTGCATGATGTTACCCACAAACCTATGGAAAGTCGGCCCTATAGCGTTTGTATGTTTAAATATACCACAAAGGTTCCCTTTATTGCCATTTTAATAACATTGACTGCTTTTTCCCAAATGAGAGCTGCCCTCAGACAGAGTAACTATTCTTAAATTAGGCTACACAATACGTTGGCCTGCAGTAACTTCTGCTAAGTGGCATCAGAAACAAGCAAAGGTTGCCTATTCTCCCTGTAAAGATAGAAATGAGCATTTACATAGTGAAGTTCTAAACGAAAAGTTTGTTGTTCAGCACAAATTGCCATGAGGTGACTGGTGAGTGGGAGGCTGGCAGACTGTTGACAGACTTTGTGCAGGTCTGAAGAGTGTTGGTGGTGGTGGTGGGGATGGTGGGCGGGGGGGTGGAGCCTTCTACATGGCACTGGTAGCCTCACATGATGGTTTCTGTTGGAAGAGAGGGCGGTCTGGAGCCTTTGCTCCGACACAGCCTCAGATTTAGTGCCAGAGGAGGGAAGGGAGGCGGGGACACAACGAGCTGGGTTCAGTTTACCCTGGGATTGAACATGACGCAGCAAATCTGAAACACTGAGAGGCAAATCGATGGGTACAGTACAGCTGAGGGGGTGAGGGAGAGCACAACGTCCTGTCCACTTTAAAAACAGCTGAAACCCATTTTGGGAATCAAACATTCAAGGCAAAGTTCTAAAAATGTATGTAAATGTAAAGCAGTTGCCTCCATCCGTATCCATATAGGGGTGGGGGGTTCAGTGACATCATGCTGGTCAATAACGCATGCCCAACAAAGGGGGGCAGTAGAGAGCGTATGCACATACGAACACTGACGGGACAAAAAGCAGAACCTACCACTTCATAGAACGGCCTCCTCTGGTATTCACAAGTCTGGATGAAGTTAGACTCCACAACTGCTTTTCATTCACGGCGCAGGGAGGCAGGCTTTCATGATATCTTCATCCAGCATTTGCAAGAATATCAGGTTTTGTCGTAATCCTTTTTACATGTTGCTGGAGTATACATAAGCAGTAGGGGAACCAAAAGATATATGTAGGATTAATGCTTCACCTCCTTTACATGGGTTATGTTTGAAATTAGCTGAAAATCTGCAACCACACAGGCAGATTTGTGAGAAATTAGTTCCTTATGAGAGATGTGGAGAGACGGTTTAAGTGACAGCGCAGACAAAGATGAATGTTTCACAGTCGCCGTAGCCTGGGGCCGTTTCTGGGAGAGATGAGTGAGACAGACACAGAGACCCTAAAGTCGCCATTCTGAATGTCTGCGCACATTTTCAAGTATTCTCACTATTTCCCTGCTTCTTAACTCCTCTGATTTATTTGCCTCTCTCCTGAGAGACGTCTGCACTCATAAAATGACGTCACTTGACTTGCACTTGGTGACTCCGTCTACACTTCCAGTCGTAGGTCTGTGACGCCAAGCGTGCTCTGTGTGTGTGTTTTTTACTGGTCCCGCCACCAGAGAGTGGTAGATCCTGGACGGGACCCAGACTGCCACACAGCCAACATCAACACCAGCCCTCCACTCTGAAACACCCTCACTTCTTTGCTCAGTTCAAGCACTGCGAAACATGTTGAACATTTCCTGTGACAGTCCTGTTTCCATAGCCATCAGGACTCTGCATCCACAGTCTCTTAAGTGCAGCGGGTTCTGTGGTGCGCATGACCCTGTTTGGCCAGGCTAAAGACTCTCTCAACACACACTCACGCATACACAAAAAGACAGTCAGCCGTTTTGTAATTGCCTTTACCAAACAAGAGGCAGCATGAGTCACTTTCCAGAGGCATGGAATGTCACCTCTTCCTGTCAAACTTGAGGGAATTGGGAGAGTTATTAACTCAAGAACAACATCCACGGCCTGTCCACATTTATTGTCCAGGATGTTGAGCAAACAGCCAAACAACATTTGGAGCATCACATGGACTTTGTAAAAGGATCTACACAAACAAGTACACTCAACCCAGGACGGATTTGTTGAATTCCCGACTCAACAGATACATCAACACATCGCAAACCAAGTGTTTGCACCAAGGTTGGCTGATATACGCGTTCATATTGCATCTCCCTGTTTGCGCTTGGCACCACCAAACCTCTTAGATGTGAGGCCGAGTGTGCCAAATATTTGCAGTTTCCCTTGCGGCTGATACCTAATAGCATGAGAAAGAGCGTTTGGCGGCGAGGAAGGCGAGGGCAGTGACCTTGAGAACTTCTGGGTTGAACTTTCCCCCGTCCCCCTTGCCCCCCTCCCTCCAGTCCTCCTGCTCCCTAATCAATTACTGTTGGCAGTCAGGAGACCACCAATGATCCGCAGCAGCGGCAGCGGCAAGGCAGACGTGGTTTGGCGGTAGGGTTGGGGGGGGTTGGAGTGTGGGCTGTGGGAGGATGGCAGGGGAGGGGGGGAGAGAGGGGGGGGAGGAAAGAAGTCCTACAAATGGCTTTGATCAAAACGCTGCCTGAAGAGATGAGGAGGGGAACGAGACCCCCCTGGTTTAAATGACCCTTGAACGGTTTTATTTATCTATGAAAATGAAAGACGGCATGCTTTTGTATTTCGCGTCTCAGACTGTTGCGCTCGAGTGGATGGCCGTAGATCACAAACGCTGCTCATGCTCATGCTCACAAACACACACGCACAAGCACACGCACACACACACACACACACACACACACACACACACACACACACACACACACACACACAGGGACAGTAGAAACCAGACAAAACTGTCTGGGCTCAAACACAACAATGTAGGAAGGCCACACGTGTAAACACAAACCTGTTCCTGCGACGCTCTTTGAAGCAGGAGGTAAATAATTTACAGGCTCCTTTTTTTTAATGAGAATCTGTGCCGTTCCCACGCCCGACGTGGCAAGAATGCACAACAAACTCATTTATCTTGAGTCGCCTGATTGGTTCGCTGGAATCTTGAGTTTGTCTTTGACACTGATAGAAGTTTAATTTGGTGACTGGAACTCTCCCACCCCATCTGACGCTGTTCTCATTTCGCGTTTATTCTTTCCCTTACTTTTCCTCTCTTTCCCCCCCTTTGTCCCTCTTCTTTCCATCCTCTGTGTTTCTTAGTTTATCTTTTTATAGAGTGAGAGTGAGACTGAGAGGGATGGAGAAAGAGGCCCATATTCCTGTACATGTCAGAAATGTTTGTGCCATTAATTCTCTGTCTTGTTTTATGGCCGAGGGCAAGGCAGCGAGCGAGAATACTGTGTGTGCGGGTAAGATAGAGAGAAAGTTAAAAGAGAGAACTGAAAAAGGGGAATAACAGCTCTTAACTCCTCAGTGGACAGCAGACTGCAGGGACACAGAAACCTGCTTTACAAGATGTGGCCTCCTCTGGGTCTCTCTATGGTCAGCCCTTTCTCAGACTTTCCCTGCACACAATTAATGGCATTATGAGCACCACTGGAAAACCTCAACTACACAGTTAGTTGTGTCTACAGCTTTCCCATGGGAACATCATTCTGTATATACACAGTTCTCCGAAGTGAAAGTCTTGCTTTACTTCTCACCGATTGCTCTCCATAGGGAAAAGCTCAGATAGGTTTGATGAGATATGCAAAATCAAACGTCTCCAATCTGTCGTTTCCAGAAGCAACAAGGTCTTTCATGACACATCGCTGAGCAATGCAGACTGGACTCGGATTCGGGCAGTTCTTCAATTCAATCCGCGGTATTGTTTGGCGTGCCGGATTTGTCTTTGTCATGAGATGTTTTTCACAGCCAGACAAGTATGGTCACTGTGATGTCCACAGCCAGACCATCTGAGCCTCATCAGGCAGGCATTTCAAAGCCGCTGTCATGGATATTTAGAAAGGGGCAGACCAAGAAACAAAGGCGCAGTATTGGCAACTTGTCTATTTAGAAACCCCCTTTGAGGTTTCCTAACGATGCCTGTGCCCTCATAGAAATCACTGCAAATTAATTTCAACACTTAGTGAAAAGATGGATTAGTGCCGAGACGATGGCACAAAGGGTGTTAAATATGGCGAGCAGCACGCGGGACCACAGGCCGGGGCTTGGACACATTACCAGCAGCTGCCAACACTGACCTATTTTCACCAAACCAGCTTAAAGGTTTCTAACATCCTCTATTGTGCAAAGGTCCTGCAAAGCACACCATTGAAGTCCTATCTGCATGACCCCTTTGGGCACGGTGCCGTTTGATGCCTCTCATAAGAGCAGCGATGGGGTTTTAATGAAGTGTGGCAGGTATTTAGATGGTCCATATTGATCTGGATGGTTAGGGGCAGATGTTGGAAGAGACACCGTGGGGGAAATGGCTCTATAAAGAATACAAACAAGGGCCCAAACTATTGCGGTCACGACTCAGACAGACACAACCCTCACTCTTAAACCAAGAGAGAAAAGTGATTTCAGATTCAATTATCTTCTTTGGTGGAGGAAATGGCGAGCAGATGGCAACAATAGTCACGGGCCTCACCATGATCAGCACTGTTCAAATCTTTTCTTTGGGACAAATTTACCGTGGCCTCATGAGGTTTTCATTGAAGTATTAGCGCTACGAGGTGAAGCTTGCCAACAGGTCAATGGCATTAGGGACATGACAGGGGCCCTTAGGGGGAGAGGAAGGGAGGAAAGGAGTCTTGCGCTATTCATGTAAACTCCTCCTGACATCATACCCTTTCAAGAATAAAAATTGCTTTGTCCGAATGTATTTAGTCAGGTTATGCGGTTCTTGGAAATGAATGGGATTTTTTTCCCCTATGCACTGGAAATGGGCTTAATATCCTTTAAATTCTTTCATATTTATGTATTTGGCCATGTAAGGGAAAATAACCCATATCATGATGCAAAGTGTGATTTAAAAGATTGTTCATTGGTGCGTGCAGCCTAAGCCGTGACATGGACGTGTGAGTTGAGGATGTCGGTCGACTGGCTCATGAAGTGACTAACCGCTCATAGGAAAGATTTATGAAGACAAAGGATCGGAGGCAAGTCTGAGTTTGTCTGCTGGCTACCAGTGTGGGAGCAGAGCGAGAATCAGGTTTGAAGGATGAGCAAGTTCCTTACCATGAGTTAATGACTGCTATTTAAGGGAACATGAATCTTGCTTCTGGAAGGGCAGCGACCCTGTTGTGGGAAAACTGTCCAATCTGCTAATTAGATTCATGCCAATGCTGAATGAAAAGGGAATGTGTTTAGTGTTTGGAAATAGCATTGCATGACCCAAATGGAAGAAAACGTTCTATTGACTAAGAATTAAAGGATTTAGAGGGTAATAAAAGAGAAGCCATCTGAAAGTGATTCATATTCCTGAGATAAAACTGTAACACAATGCTGCGTTTTGTCTTTAGCCTGTTTTACCTTCAGGCCGACAGAGTTTGTGTAATTAAGTGATAAGTATGATTTAGTTGGGTAAACTGGATTGTGTAACTGTGTGTGTGTGTGTGTGTGTGTGTGCGTGTGTGCGTGTGCGTGTGCGTGTGCGTGTGCGTGTGCGTGTGCGTGTGAGTGTGCGTGTGTGTGTGCGTGTGTGTGTGTGTGTGTGTGTGTGTGTGTCTATCTATCTCTGTTCGGGTCATATGTTTCTCATGTTTATTCTCTATTATGAACCTCAAAATCAAAATGTAATGATTGTTTAATTCTCATCACCCATCTGAGATCCTGAGTCAATTTTGGGGCATTTCTGTGCAATACATTTGGATAAGATTCACACACACACACACACACACACACACACACACTCTCCCCCCCCCTCTTTCTCTCTCTTTCTCCATCTCTCACTCAAAACTATTAATGAAGGTCTGACATTACCAATGCAAGATGGCACAAAGGCCACCTTTGAGAGCATAATATCAGGAGTAATCAGCACCTTGAATGGCTTCTACAAAACCCTAGAAACACAATGGGATCAAATGTACTGTATGCTCGCTGATCAGCCCGTGACAACAGTCAATGTTCATGCAGATTGCCAACATTTGAGCAACCAAGGGAGTGATCCTTTAATTTCACAGAATGAACTGTCGACAGAAACCTGAACCTTCTTAGCAGCTAAATTAGCACAATGGTGGCTCATTTCCTAGCCTGAATGAGCTTTTGAAACTTCCATAAGCTTATATTCATCCTCTGACCACAATAGTTTACATGATATAAAGTAGAATTACATTATCACACACCAATTCTGATACTAAGCTGTTATTAATTTTCTAAAGGACTATCTCGTGTTTTTAGATTAACCACTTGATCATAATGTGATTTCATGACAATACAATATTAACAATCATCTGTGAATCCCTGGAAGTTTTTTGAAAGATATCAAACAGCCAATTTCAATTTGGATATTGTGTTTGATATATTTCTTTAATACATTTGAACATTTTACCTACCATATCATTGATAATAAACTTTATTATGTAACCCAAAAAACATTGTGTTACAATGCATTGACACAACTCTGAAATGATCAATTCTTTGTCAAAAGTTGTTTGTTATGTGTATCTTTGCTCTGACCTTTACATGACCGGGGCCTCGTAAATAATTTTGTTGAAAGCTATGTTAAAAGCAATTACACAGTGTTCAAAAACCTACTGTAACCCTTTAAATCACAGGCCTGCACACTTGCCTCATCCTCTGTGATTAGCAGTGGCTGTTCGTAAATGACTTTTAGCTCTTGCTGGCTGCTGCAGCGTGAGAGGGGAGTATTTGTGTTCTTTGCCTCCTGTGTTGACGCTCGTCTCTGGAGGCCATTAAGCTCTGCTAGACAGCAGTAGGCTGTTTTAGTACTCAGGTTGCTGAAGGTTGCTCTCTTACCTTGACCCCTGCTGCAACAGGATACCTTGAATACAGTCTTCCTCCATTTCTTCAAATAGCAACATCGGGGGGTTTTTCACACCCCTGTTGTGCAGTCAAAGTAAATGAGATCTGGATATGCCTGCAATTGTCTAATCATTCTAGCTGCTGATCATAGTACATTTGCTCACATATCATATCCTTGTTCTAGCTCTTTTTTGATCAATTTATATTCATTCTCTTTTTCCAAACTCTCATTGCATTACTTACAAATATATGAGTTTAATTGTCAGTGTGTTAAAGGGAACTGATAGCGCTCATTAATAGTTGTCTTATTCAAATAATAAACTTGGGCAAGGATGTTTTTACATTCCCTGTGTGATAAAACTGTTAAAAGTGTTTTATCTCCCCCAGACCCAATTACATCACACATATATCACACATATTTATATTCATAATTACATGGCTTTGAAGTTTTGCCACCTAATACAACTTTTAACTTTTACTTAATTTGAAAAACAGTAAAATAACCACACAAATACCCCCCAAGAACATAAACCACAAGAACAAGAACCTTGTGATACTGACGTCACAAAATGCTATTCGTCTGTCGTTTGTAGACATTCTAGTGTACCATAACTACTTAGCAGAGCCTTTGTAGAGCCGTTTGCATCAGCATTCTGAGCAGGGTGGTCACAGCCGGGCCCAGCCTTTCCCTCAGGCCACATCTACGTACGCCTCTATTAAACCAAAGGAAGCCAAACATGCCACAGCCTCAGCAAATCACAGCCTGTTCTGACTACCTCAGCTGAGGGGTCATCCCGGGACTTTAAAAAAGAAGAGAACAGATCAGTGTTTTCAGTTTTGACGCTTACACAAATCCACGTCCCCATCAGCCCAGGCTAGGGTGGAATGCGGGGGGGGGGGGAACTGATGGCTGACAGGAAGTCCTTATTGTACCAGCGCAGAGGTCCCAGAGCCAGACAGCATACGGAAACGATGTCATCCCCAGCATATCTTTGTGCTCGCAACAAAGACGTAAATAAACACTGTTACCCCCACCGGTCTTCAACTGTCATTTCAATTATCCAGTGTCGTGACCAAAAACCGTGGCCTGTGTTTTTTCCCAGCCGTGCCGTTACCCCTGACCTCTGCGGCTCGTGCCTGAGGTGATTTTCTTTAGTAGTCCGTGGGGTCAGTATTTAGCCCGTAGCCGTCAATAGTGGGCTTAAATCTGCAGAGTCAACATTCTGTCTTCCTGGCTGTTGGCTGCATTAGCACACTGAAAGCCCCCACAGCCCTTCCACTCCCACTCCCCAAACATCCTCCCTAAAGCCAGATAGTATCTCTGTCCCGTCCATTCCCGAGCCGGCCAAACGCCTGTGCTCCTCTGAGAACTTGGGCTCCGGCACAGGTTGCACCATACAGATCTGATACAGATGTACAGAGGCTTTCGAGGAAGTCTTCAATGAAAGCTGTTGTGAAAAACACACACACACACACCTTACTTTTCTGGGAATTTTGAATCCACGTAACAAATCAACATTGCATGCAGTCACATCTCATACTCCAATACTCAAATCAATGCCTTGCTTAATTAAATCAATGGTGAAGCATCTTTCGTCTCGCTTTCACCTGAACCTAATCTCACTGGCCATCTTAGTTATACGAACCCTTTCAACCTGGGTAAGACGATGCCTTGTTGGTGGTGGTCTCTAAAGACCGGCAGGGACAATGGATCAAATACAAACTGAGAGGCTTTGAACTATTGTTGTCACTCTCTTTCAGTCTATTGCCCATGCCTGCCGTGACCCTCCGCTTCTCCTTTTGCTCCAAATATCGAGCGAGCTCCGACTAAGAGAAAAGGCTCCCTTTTCACTGAAAGTGCCTCATTGTAAAAGAGGGGGCGAGAAGGGGGGAGATTTGATTTGCGTATCTCATCGCCCAACCTGTGTCCTAGATAACAGTGTCCTCTCTATGAATGCATGTAGATTTCTACTGGATTCATACTGGCTCGCTGTCCTGTTTTCAATCTGATAAAACTCTGCTTGGAATTCCCCTCCACTGGACTGCAATGCCATTAAATGCAGTTGCTTTGCACCGCCGTAAACCGTGGGTGGGTACATATATCACATTCACTGTAGGAGCAGAGTGTGGGAATAGCACATTACATGCAACAGGATTACATGTAATTCAATGTCATACAGTCTACATGCCTCTCCAGTTAAACATACCGTGATACATGAGACAAACAATTCTCCACAGAACACGAGCATCCTCCTAGAGAAAAGCATGGAAAATGTGTTAAGCAGTAATCAACTGCGCTCATAACTGCATGGTTACGAAACCAGTCCTAAAAATTTCATTGTGCATTTTCAGAAATAAGCCATGCACTCTGTAGGGCTGCAGAAAGGGAAAGCAACTTGGAAATGCCGGAGCTCATTTGACTGCAGACGCCGCTAAACTTTGCCAGCTTTCATGAATAACAGAATAAAACAGTCAAACCCGGACGGCAGAAATCTTCCCCTTTCCAAATGTTTGAAAAATGGAACTTTCTTTTGCGAGAGGAATCCCAAGGAATCCGATCCCAGAGTATCAATCTCTGTCTGCATGATAAAGACACTGATGACAGAGGAGTTGATCACTAGCCTAGGGTGGGGTCCAAGCATATTTGTCTGCAGTTTTACAGTAAATGCTGCTGTCTCCACCCAAACTCAAACCACTCCACAGACGTCTCTCTCTTCCCAAGCTGTCAGCAACCATCCAGTCTAACAGATTGTACAGCCTGCGTTTACCTTGGTTCCATGAAGCATTTCCAAAGGAGAGGACTTCGAGGAGCCTTGGCTAATGAGAAAACAACATGTATGTAATCAGCTAGAGAGGAAGGGGGAATTCTGCAAACCTCAGTAAAGCTATCGCTGGCAGGGGCTGTGCATGATCCAGGCATGTCAGTTTCTGCCAGCTGGCACAGGCGCCCTGGCAGAACCACGCATGGTGGTTAATGGATCATAAAGGTTTGCTGGGAGTCGCTTCACAGCTCAAGTTGATTTAGCAATGTAACGCAAACCCATTAGTGCAGTGTGTGTAAGCAAGCGTCGCATGCAGACTCCATGCACCATGTAGGCTCCATGCAGAAATATGGAGACTTACAGTCTTCGGAAAATCATCATATCTGGGCAAGTCCAACCAAAGGCAGTTAGACATTTCATCAAACGAAATGATGCACTTTAAAATCACATAATCGCTATAGAATTATTGGAATACTGGAGGGAATTATTCTCAACTGCTTTGTGTTAAACTGTAGGCAATTTCCTAACCATCCTGTCCACAAAACCAATCCATTAAATCAAAGTCAGTGTTTATAATAAGATGTGTACTGCCTTTGCCCCTCTTTATAATGCAACTAAATTGTTTTTGCCTCCTTATTTAGCACAGTTTATGAGGCCCCTAGCACAGTACACACATCAATCGTTAACAATTCTGGATCTCAAGGCTGGATTAGCAGCAAGACAAAGGGCGAGTGCATCATTAAAATGTCCAAAAGAGGGTTTAATCCTACCTTTAAACAAGAAGGGCCCACCTCTGAGCTCGGCAGCATTGTTCCCTGTGGGTGTGCGCTTCAACTCGACATTTTGAGCCCTTCACTTTCTGTGTATGAAGATAAGTGACACACTGTAGATACTGCGTTGGCATGAGGACAAGCTGGCCTGCTGACAGAAAGGGATTAAACAGTATTAAGAGTGTCCAGATGCAGGGTTGCATGCACATTGGTTCAGACTAATACTCCACATACTGACACAGTGCACTGCAGGACAAACCGTGAGAGAAAACAATGTTGTAACATCCCTAAAGGGCAACTGATTTCTTTCTGTCTATGTGTGTTGTTTAAGCGTCACACAAAGAAACCCGCACGACACCAGAATATGTTTGTACACATGAACATCGCACCGTTAAAGCCTATAGCTGTTGTTTAAAGCTGATTACAGAGGGCCAGATGGATCTATTCTAGTTGTAGGTTTACGCGGCAGCTCCTCCCCTCCAGCAAAGCATACACATCTGCAAGAGTGAATGACGGAGTAAACAAACTGGGTCATTCAATTAGTAATAATGGATCAAAATGCTTCAGCTTGGTGTTTTTT
Source organism: Genypterus blacodes (assembly GCF_046128005.1). Classification (NCBI taxonomy): domain Eukaryota; kingdom Metazoa; phylum Chordata; class Actinopteri; order Ophidiiformes; family Ophidiidae; genus Genypterus; species Genypterus blacodes. Next base: position 1,677,879 of record NW_027466826.1, read on the forward strand.
TTTTTTTCAGATATGAGAGTAATGATCTAGAGTCCACAATGTCCCACTTATATATCATTTTTCTATATGATGTATGTTTCCACTGAGGTCATAGTAGGAAGGCAGAGTGTGTGAACCTGTAGTGTAGTTACAAAGGCCAGACATTGTCCGGTCACGGCTCTGGGGCAGGACCTGCTCCCTGGATGGCCTCTGCTGGAAGTCTCCCGTGACCCTTCAAACTTTCCATAAATCTGCTGAGTGATTGCGGTAGTCAATTAACACTGTGTAAATTGCTCCCGGTGGAGGGAACGGTCACATCCGTCACAGCAACAAAACCAAAAACTGTGGGTTCACTCTGAGTCCTGCGATAATAACACAGTAGGCTTGGTACAATGAAAAATGGGTTGAGGGCCCACAACTATAATAGCTGCTATTGTGCTGGTGGTCACACAGTCACTCAAGTGCAATATTCAGGAAGGCCATTTCATTACATCCAATAGAGCCTCAATCATGTGTAAAATTTGCAGTTTCAATAGGCTGGTTATCATATCCATCATCAGTGGCTACAGTGAAGGCTAATGGAGGCCCTTTCTTCCTTTACACTATCAGAGTTTGGCTTAATTTAGTCGTTTTTTAATCAAGGCGGACCTTTCGCTGATTAGCACCGCACTGGTGGGGGGTGTCCACGCCAATATGTTTTCTTGAGATTAGGACAACGTAGAATTTGTTCTGGTGGAAGGCAGGGGGGAAAGGGGGAGTCTAAGTAATTCAAAGGGTCCACAGTGATGTCCACAGTGAACTACAACGCAAACGAGTGCATTTAGTAGTGCGACCTTGTTTTGATTTGTAAGGATCTAGAACATGACTCCCTTCTTTCTTCCATAGGTCAGCTACTGTATGAGGTATGAATGGTGCTTCATGAACGCACATAATGGCAAAAATGTTGGTGGGGTGTGGACGGTGTGAAACAACTGTAGGAGGTTTGACGTCCTACATTCACTCAACAGTGGTGAGAAGCAGAAGACGCCCAGACAGGGAATGAGGCAGCGGATCAGGATGGTGATTCACTGTATCTGTCTCATCGTCGCTGAGAGATTATTGCTCAATTGTGAAAATATGCAGCCAAAAAATATTTTTTGTTTTTTTTTATATACCAAACCAGTAAATTATTAATTGCTATTCATCCCTCACAAGTGGTTTTTGTTTACACTACTGAGACTCAGCGTGTTAAACATTAATACTTTCCAAAATTCCATATAGACCATCATTTAAAATCTTTATCACCACAGTTTCACATTTTGACAGTTCAACAATACAGTGGCATATTTTGTTAATTTTACCAGAGACATGTTTGAAAAGCATGAGCAACCTCAGTTTTAATTGAAAGCACAACTTGTTACTCTATTCCAAATGCTCATTGCCCTGGAATGACATCATCTGCGGTCACACATTTGGGTGTGTATACACGATTGAACACTTTTTTTGTTTACAGATGTTGTGACTTTGAGTGTAAAAAAACAAAAATAAGGTGGTCAGTACCCCCACAACCATCTTAATTTGCACTTTTTTATAATGCTGCAAGCGCTTATGTATACAAGAAACGACCCATAAAAGGCACTAATATAAACACTTTATGACTGCAGACAAAGTTTTCTGCAGCACACTGGCATTATAGAATGTAAAGGTATCACTTGGTGCTCTATCTCTGGAGACATGAATATACAAATTGCACTGGCTTGGCAGGAAATCATTATGATTTTCTGCAACTTTCTCCCAAGATGCTCGTGTATTGGCATGACGAAGCAGTTTGAAGTCTAGTCGAGCTTTTGCAGAATCCAACTGTGGCTTTTGGTGGCTTGTAAAATGCTTTTAGATGTAGACATCACACCAAAATAGAAACACTAAATGGATTTGGCAGAGTGTAACTGCATCCTACCAACAGAATCGTTCTACTTTCTCATAACTTTGAAACGAAAACAACTGATTCTGCTCTGTTACTGGGCCGTTGACATTAGACAAGCCTGTGTGAAGAGGAGTGTTGAAGAGGCAACACACGATAAGGAAGAGATGCCAGTGATTATCTGATGTAGCTATAGAGGCATTCATGCAACACTGAGATATGTAACTGCGGACATACAATAATAAAGCTTTTGCCTTTAAATGCAAAAAACAAAAAAATATTTGGACGTCATATAACAATTACAAACACGCTTATTGCACTTTGGAAGGACTTGTCTGGATAAGTCAGTGTTTATTAAAGCGTGTGTGTTGACATTGATAGTAGTTTGGAAGTATAAAGTGATATAGTTGGTGAAGAAACAATAGCTGGAACAATCCCAGTTTTGGAAACAAGAACACTGAGCAGACTGACATGTTCTCCTTTGGTTCCTCTGGTGATGAAAAGCAGGGAGTGCATGTGTTTGATAAATTGCCCAAAATCCATTATTTTATTGGTCCTTCAACAGTCTATTTCTTTTTACTGCAGACACATTGTTTGTCCAAAATGACTCTGCCTTTTGTTTTTCACTCAAAAGTTTGGAAAAAATATCAAACAGTCGAAATGGGCGTGCAATTTACATTTCCAGTCGACTGTTCCTTGCTAAATTTTATTTGAAAGGTGCTTCCCCAAGGAGCTTATGAGTCAGGGTTCAGGAATCCCCTCATTCACTGCTAATGCACAATGACAAACAGCACGGATGGATCAGGATCTCCAAACATTCTCTGCAGACTTCATAGAGCAATCAATTTATCACAGGCCTGGTAAAGCCGTGCCAAGGCTTTTAACTGCAACACAAGACGCAATCTGTGCTGCTCACAGGGGGACACCATGAAGATTGATGGCCAGATGAAGCTCTATTATGACTAACCTCGCTTGTGTGGTTCTCAGCCTGTGCCGCCGGGCCTGCTTTGGGAGTGCCAGTGACGTCGGTGGAGCGGTGCGACCCTGCCAGTGCAAGTGACAGGGAGGACTTATGAGTGGCAGAGCTGAGCGTTGTGGATGTTTTTGTGGGGTCTGAATTATCCGATGCTGCTCTGTGTTGATTTGCAGTCAACAGACAGTGGGCTGCTTCTGGCAGGGGTTCGTACTAACAAATAGCAGCTTTTACTGTGGAGAACAGATAGTCTCCACTCGTATTGTGAGTAATGTCTGCCTCTCATTCAATGGGGCGGTGCATGAACGTTTTCAGACACCAGGGTCGTGCCAGAGGTGACATCACACCACATTTTCTCCTCCTATGAGGCAGAGTGCCGCGCGATGTAGGGAGAGTGAAAAAAAAACAACCACTACGACTTACGAACGTGTACGTGTCAACACCCTTTTTATGTGTGTGCGTGCCGTGGCTTGTGCCAGATTGTATGTGTTTATGATTGTGTGTGTTCTGTGTTTGATGATGGCACAGGTCTGTAGAATAATTTTCCTCTGTAGTTAAGTTAAACAGGGTAGGGGTCTGGGTGAATTGTTTGAATAAAGAGGAGATTTATTGAACCATTGAGGCACTATTCTATTTTCTCTGAACTCTAAATCATATTTCTACGATCAGAACGGCATCCAAAAGAAAAAGCCCTTTGGCGATTGATGGCTACGGTCACGGCTGCTTGCAAATTACATACATTCTACATTATGCTGTAACATTAGTGGATAAAATGTTTTGGATAATGTGTTTGCCCCATGATTTCACTGTAATTTGGGTCGCATATAATTGCCTCACATTCAATAATAACAATAATAATACAATTTGGAACCTGATATGATTAAATGGCAAACAGTGTGTACTCCATTGTACCTTCTAATACATCACATGTGTTGGGAATACTCACTTTTTCACACATCTTATTGCATTGGCATTAATCATCAAAGAATATTTTGTGGTAAATGAAAAACATAAATCCTTGTATGTAAGTAAAAGTGGGTAAAACACACAATGAAATCATTATCAGTAAATCTTCTGCATTCAAACATCTACTTATAAGGAAAAAAATGTGCTGCAGCTTAACGATTCAATAATGAAACCTCCCATTCAAGGTTTTCACCAGTAACCTTGTATCTCCAATTTGTGATGAAATAATTATACTTCTGGAATAAAAATTAGGGGGGGGGGTGGAATCAAAATGCTACTTACAAGCTTCATCATGATGAATTAATGTTGAATTAAAAATGTAAAGATTATAGTTATTACTGCTGTAAGAAAAGTTAGTGAAGTAATGAGGTACAAAGTAGCGAAACTGTTTTGAAAAAATTACAAAATTAAGTGTAAAAAACAAAGTCCAACAAAATACTTTAAGGTCTTCAAAATGACTTAAGTAGTGTATTCACGTAAAAGTAGTTGTAGTAGTAATGTTCCTCATTTGGAGCTGTATTATATCCTTGTTGTTTTTGCAGACCACATGTTGTCTTAACTCGCTGTTGGCACTGAGTCTGATTATACACTTTTATGTTTCATCCACTGGGAGCTTTTTTTTGCCTGAGCCACTCCACAGTATCATTTATATTTCACCACTGACTGCAGATAAAGACAGGGGTCTTTGTGTGTGTGACAGATGGAATGTAACCAGGAATTAACTGAGCTTCAAATGGCCTAATACAGCTAAATAATTACACTTGATGATTGCAGTTTGTTTAAGCAGCAGATAGAAAGTGCTTTAGAAGTTTCATATTACAAAACACCGATTTGCATCACGTGTTTCATGTTCAGATCATCCCCTTAGGCTTGATTTGTAGTAGTCCCCCTTGGCTGATATACGGAAACATAAAACAGGCATCACACCTACGACTTCCCCAATGCAATCAGGGCTTGTCTCTGTGGTCGTCACAGCGGTTGACTTTTAAGTTCATTGTTTTAAATTCCGTTCCTCACTGCACATCATTTAGTTATTAGACCAGGAGAAAGAGAGGGAGAGAGAGAGAGAGAGAGAGAGAGAGAGAGAGAGAGAGAGAGAGAGAGAGAGAAGGGATGGGGAAGGAGGGCTTGTTCACAAGAATCTGATTTTTTGCCCTCAGCTCAAGCCTGTCTTCCTTGCTTTTTTGCTGCATTCCCTTGTGCTCGCTCTCCGGTCGCAAACAGAGGAAGGCTTCAAGGAGAGGCTGAAGTCAGACAGGGATGGGCCTGAAAGAGGCGTATTGTGAGGTCACATTCTTCCCAAATGCAGGCAGGAGCCAAGTCAGTAGCTGGCGGAATTACCCCCATGAATCATGCCCATTGTGATGCCTAACCAGGATGAGAACATGGAAAAGAATTAGGTATGGCAGAGTCTTATCAGCTTCCCATTCTGAACTGGTCAGCCTCACGGTTCAAGCAGCCGGACAGCCTTTCACGCAGAGTGTCCGTGCATTTGGAATTCCTCCACTGCCATGTGTTGTTACTTAAGGGTGTGCTGCGGCCAAGTTACTGCGCACTTTTCCATCCACGCCCGTCCTCCTGTCTGTGCACTTCCTTCCCTCCCATTTACCCAGAGATCTTTGTGGTAGGTCCTGGAGTTCAGGCAATATTAGGTTGCACCTCTTAAAACTTGTCAGGCTTTGTGGTTGAAAATTAAAGAATGGAAAAATGATGAAATGTAACATTTCGCTTAAAGCTTTCTCACATTCATGCTGCTAGAAAGGGGAGGGAAGATGAGAGTGATGGAAACAAATATGACAGCCTTTATCTGACTCAGTTGGTTCTGCATGTTAAGCCACAGGGTTCTCAATCAAAGCCATGGTGGTTTATCTTGGGTGGCATCTTTGGTTTTGATCTTTACAAGTTGTCTTAGCAGTAAAGTGAAGCAGACATGGGACGATTCACTTAGCTAAATATTTTTACAGTGCAATATTTGAGGGATTAATATATCATCATTTCACCCTGACTTTCAGTTGGAAATCTATTTATAGGATTCTGTGCGTAATGACCGTAAACCCTCCCTTGTCTCAGTTCTCCCGTCTTGGGATCAGAGATTTTTACATGATATGACAAATGAAGTGAATTTCATGGTGAACGGAGAAATGTGTTTGTCATTTTTGTTACAGAGGATGAAAGAGATAGACATGGAGGGTGAAATGCTGTAATAGAAAACACTCGGCGATGGAGGCATGTTTTCTCACTCAGAAATAGCCCTCTGGTGATTTGAGTGAAGGAATCAGCCAAGGATAAATGAGTCTGGATGATAAACTATGCTATGTGGCTATACAGCCTTACATGACTTCAGTCTGTTATAGGTTTGTAGCCCTCCAGGAGCTCTTGATGGATGGTAAACAATACCCAAGCTTAGTGAAGTGTGTATGAATGAGGTAATAGCAGCGAGACAGGAAAAATGGAACGTGCCAGGAAGTTTCCTCTCAGCATTTTCAACTGTCAATGAGGAAAGGAAGAATCTTGCTGCATGAATCTTGCTATCCTCTATATGAAAATGTTTGGGTGTTTTTGTGTGCGTGTGTGTATGTGTGTGTGTGCATTCTGAAGTTTCCATCAGCGCAGGCAAAGACAGGACAGGGTGTGGGCAAGACTCGCCGCATCCACCCCTCCCCAGGCCCCTCCTCCCAATGCTGTCCCTTGCCTGGGAAGGGCAGGACGGGCGGGGTTGGCACAGACGCTCGGGCCCCCATACCTCATAAGGGCATGACACAAGCACACTGACTACATATATCCGGGGGTGGGGGTGGGGGGGAGTGAAGGCTTTGTCATAACACTCGGTTGCAAGGCGCTCCAAAAAATAAAATAAACACACAAGAGAAGGAGAGAGAGAGAAAGAGAGAGACAGAGGAGAAGGTGGAGCAAGATAAGGAAAGGGAGTGGGGCAGAGAATGAGGGAGTGCAGGTAGAAGAGAAAGAAAGGAAGAGAGGGAGAGAAAGAGAGAGAGAGTTGAGGAAAGAGAGAGGGAAGGGGAGTCGCTGGGGGAGAGGCAGCGCATGAAACAAAAGAGACAAGCCCCCCCAAGTTGATTACTATTGAGTAAGCCCCGAGTCCATTACCCCAAATAACATCCAGGTGCTGCTGTGGCTATGGTGGCTTTTTTCACTGGGGTGTAAACGACCTGCTCCTTTTCATGCTCCAACACAGGAGGCCGGGAAACAGGCCAGACAAATGCTGTGTCTCCTTGGGCTATTCCTCTCTGCTTCTATATCTCTGCCTCCATCACCTGAGTCCCATCAGGAGTCCCACGGCTGCATCATGGTGTGTGCTCCTCCACACATGTTCTGCTTAGCTCCTACCTATGATATCACTCAAAAAAAAACCCTGTTGCTCTCTGATCTGTGTGTGTGTGTGTGTGTGTGTGTGTGTGTGTGTGTGTGTGTGTGTGTGTGTGTGTGTGTAAATGTGTGCGTCTCCTCTCCCTGGGCGAGACCTCCCTCCGTTAACCGTTACAGCTCCTTCCCACAACTGAGCCAGGGGGGCCCCTGGGCTTGTACTAAACGCGCTTTCTTCTTCGCAAGTTTAATGAGGAACGAGAGAAAGAGAGGGAGAAAGCGGGAAAAGAATGTTTGGCAAAAAAAAAAAGAAAAAGAAAAGGTGGAGGGATTTTCACAAAAAACACCCACAGAGGATTTATTTGACAGAGGGAGAATGGGGAGAGCAAGTCAGGAGGCATTCTGGATGTGGAGACAAATATGTGTGCAAGGAACCGCATTACACCCGGAGTTACCTCTCATTACCTCCAGATAAGCAGCAGTACACCACAGCAGGCTGCTCTCTCTCACTGTAATGACGGCCATACTACAAATTAGTGGCTGCAGCTGAGCCCAGACTCGGCGGCTAATACGCCCGGACTCTCGTCTGGGATCTTTGTTCCCATCGGAGGGACCAAGCTCCAGTGTTTGCCATTACTTTCCATTCGAAGGCAACTGGTCATTCAGGTCACACAGTCACTTTATTGTCCATCGGTAGTTACGGAGTTAAAGTAAAACATGTAACTGGTTTACAGTAATCTGGTTACAAAACAAGATCACTGCAGTTTATTAGAGACGGAATCAGAGTCACATTCTGAGTCCAGTCAGATGAATCTAGAGACACATTATGCCAGCATATACTATACAAATATAATACATTCAGCACTTTAATAAAATACAGTACGTTTACATTAACTGAATAGTCTGATTATTTCTGCAATAAAAGACATTAAGACCCACTGGAATCAGTAAGAGTCCAGTCTCTCCAAGTATACAGGACGTGATGTGTAATCACAGTATGAGAATTTAGAGCAAGGCGTTTGGCCTTTGACGCCAAACGCGTAAATCTCCAGCTCATAAATCTGCCCCTGTCACTCAGTTGTTATTAAGATTTGTGCTGATTTCTATCGTGTTGAGGTGTACAAAAAATTATTTATTGCCTTAATCCCACACAGTTTTAGAAAGAATAGTGCAAAGGGAGTCAGCTATTCCAAATTGTACACTGACTAATTCATGAATGTGTTTTTTTATGAGGGTACAGAACTAAACCTTAATTTAAGGGAACGTCTAACAGAAAAGAAATGATCCTATTGTGCCTGATCTGTGCCCTATCACTGCTCTTTCTGATTTGTCTTCGCTTGTGTGGCTTTGTGTGTATGCTCAGGTGACTATAAACTGCGTGGATGTGCTCAATCACTCCAGCCTTCATCATCGTAGCCATTATGACCGCACGCCACCGCTGCTCTCTGGCTCTGTGCTGTGCGTGTCAAAACAAGAAGTTCAATCCTCACAGGTAATGATCCTGTGAATCACTTCTCCTCTTTACTGCAATATTTAAACTGTTTAGCTGCCTCTTTGTGCCTCTTATTAACTCCTATTGTTCTCAGATGTGCTTCACCTCTTCTTTTGCCGTTCCCTGGAAAACTGTTTGCGTTACAATACAGGTTGTGCTCTGTGTCAACCCCGTGTCGACTCACTGTGAAGATGTTTGTAAATCAGTCACTCAGTGGGGATACAAGCGGATACAGAAGGCTGCATTGGGGACAAACCAGGCAGAAAATCCACTCATCCCTGGCTGAACTGAGGGGTGACCATTAGGTGTGCTTCACCTACTGACATGTTTATGGGAGAGGTGATGTTTAAGTTGAGGCCTCCAAGAAGACACAACTCAGAGACATGAGGATTTCAGACTTAAAGCAGCATGACAAAGGAACAAAGTCAAGGCCCTGATCCCTAAGCTCCATAATCACTGGGTGCACGCTGTCTATAGGGACCGAAGACACGTATGTCTACAATGATTAAGTCTATGATCCTGACACTCCCCTTTGTTCTATACTAGTATAGTATCCTCATTCTACTGTCACGTGAAGTATGTGTGTATTTTGACTTTTGAATACACTGAGTGGGATGCATGAATACAGACCATGGGTGGAGATCACACAGGTGTGTTTGAAAGTATGTGTGTGAGCATATGTGAATGTTCATGTATATGTTTGTACATGCCACTGCCATAGTTGTGTGTTTGTGTCATGCATTCATCCATCGCAAGCCTCCAGGAGAAAAAGGCTGTTTTAGTGCTGAATCGACGTTATTTATGGCCGTTCTGACAGATGCACATCCAGAACAAGAATAGAGTACACTCATGCCAAGAGTGAGAACTTGGCAAAAACACAGCAAGAAGATAAATCTCCAAAGCTGCTCAATATTGCTTTTGTTGTTCCTTTCATTTGTAAATGGTTCCATTTACCTGTTTTGTATAATTTGAAGATGTGAGTGGAATAATGTGTAATAGAAACAACGAATATCGCACAATGTTTTTCCAATCACTTGAGGTGTATTTTGCGGCAAGTCGAAAAAGCAGACTTTGTGAATTAGTGGTTACATCCGACATGATGTCTAGTGTTTGCTGCACTACTTTGCTTAACAAATGTTTGTGGGAGAGTATTTACCAACAAACATTCAGTGATGAGTCACTGAAGAAGAAATAAAAGAACACAAGCGATCGTTCAGGTTTCATATTGTCATTCTGCTCCATTCACAGATGTTCTTGGGTCAAAGACATCAACTGTAGAAAGATAATTACATTTTATGATGTAAGTGAAGAAAAACTCTTGTAGAGATCAAGGATGTTATAAACAGACCATGATAGTAAAACAGACAAACAGAATTGATGTCATCAGATTGATCACTTCTCCCTTCCTCACAGAAGCCAGAGGTGGGTCAGCTACAGCAGCACCCATAGAGCTTTAGCATGACACAGTCTTGGTCATTACTTTGTTGTCAGGGTGGCTTGAACCTGTGCGCTCTTATCACGGCTGCCCACTGTGCTGCCTAACACGTAGTTACACAGGAAAAATTGATGAAGCAGTGGAAAATAAAGCGTGTTTTGACAGAACGAAATCTCTCAACATCTGCCAAAGCAGACCTATGAACACCCTAGGCTCACCTGAGGCCAGGAACTAAACAATAACTGATAATCACATCGTGCTGAAATTCCCTCAGGGTCTTCCTTGATTATAGTGTTGACGTCATGTGTTCAGCTTGTCTCTTAGTTCTTACCATGCAAGATTAGTTTGCTGTTTTGTGAACCATGGGTACATTTTATGATCTGATTTCAGCACATCTGCAGCTGGGTGGTAAATTGGACACCATGCATACGGGCAGATTTGGCCCCTTTAGTCTCATGCAAATGGATTTGGATATATAGACAGTAGATTATGGTCTCCATTTGTGTAAATGCTGGTGGACTCATCTCCTGATTGCGTTGTCGGTGTTAAAAGCCCCCAGTTTGACAGGGTGAACTCACTCTTTCTGTGTGCTCCTTAAAGTCCTCCTGGCTCTCTCTGCACTTTCTCCGCTCTGCTCTGCTGCACTCTAATCTACTTCAGTACAGTACACTTGTATCATCCCACTCTATTATACTTTATTATGTTTGAATTGCACACTTAAACACATGGTTCCCGTGGTAACGGAGAACTCCACAGTGAAAGCCTTATTTGTTTGCTGGATGGTTTGCTCAGCCTCTGGGGTTCCTTCCTCGGGTTGGACTCACATGTTTGGCAGATTTGATGAACGAACAGCAAATGTTCACTGCAAATTGGAAATTTGTTCCTGAACTAAGCCTTTGCAAAAGTGCTGTATTAAAAACAACCGAACTGGTGAATCAGGTGGAGTTATTGATGACACTTTTGCATTGATCCTATAATTTACTTTAGTACATTACCAGGATACTGATGAATGCTACAGATAAACATTATACATATATATACTGTATATCTATATAATCTGTCTTTTTCAAGAGTATCAAATCTAACACTCCTCACTGTCTAAATCATATCCCCTACATCCATGCAGTACTCATCCTTTGGGTCCAAAGAATACGAAATCCAACATAAAGCTTTTCAGATTTTCTCATTACTGCAACATCTTGCTTAACTGCTTTGAAAGAATGCAACATCATTAGCTAGAAGTTCTTAACCAAACTACAGGGCGTTTTTACAGTGGGACTGGTTGAATAAATCATCTCTCTTGGAGCTCTCAGACTAAGTAGGGTTTTACTTGGCCTCTTTGATCTAAGGCAGAGCACCTGCATCCGATGTCTCAAGTAAAATCCTTTTAAAAGTCCGAGGCATGTTTATGTGGTGGTACAGAGACGTGCCTTCCCATCACTTTATCATCAACTCTTTTAACTCTGGAGGTAAGGAACCAGACTGACGCTCCTGAGCGGTAACAAAGCACGAGCATGAGGAAGTAGGTAAAGACATAATAATCATTAAATGATTAAACCAGGAAGGCGGGCCCTGAGTCATCTCATGTGTATTCACTGTAAGTGTTCCACGGCTGCAACTCTCGGGAGGCACCATCAGTGTTCCATCAGGATGCCATTAGAGTCTGAAAAGATCACGTCCAGGATACTGCTCAAACTTCCTGTTTCTACTGACGGTGGTGTGTGTGTGTGTGTGTGTGTGTGTGTGTGTGTGTGTGTGTGTGTGGGTCAATGTCCATGTGTTTATGTGTAGCGGGGTACAGGGCCGAGTTGTTTTGTTTTAATCAGTTTCGCCTGTAATCACACTGCTCACAGAGTTGGCAGGCGAAGAGACTGGAGATGGGCCCAATGTGGGTAAAATGACTTCCTGTCCTGCGCTTTCTCTCTCTCTCTCTCTCTCTCTCTCTCTCTCTCTCTCTCTCTCTCTCTCTCTCTCCGTCTCCCTCTCTCTCGCCATCCTTCCACAGGCTGACTCATAGTTGAGGAGCGGCTGTGCATGTGAGAGGACAAGGGGAAGTGAGCTCACTGGTGGGCCAACCCCGAAAATCACTGCCCACTAATCAACCACAGCGTGCAGCACCCAGCAGGGAGTCTGCTCATCACAGCCACTGCACTCGGACCTCAGTGCTCTGTTAATATGCTTATACATAAGCATTATATATATGTTGATAACGTGAGAACAGAGAACAGAGTTAGATATAATACGCATATTTTGGGTGTGTGTGTGTGTCGGGGGGGGGGGGGGTCAACGAGTATCTGGCCTCTACGCTTAACACGGTTTGACTGACATCAGTTATTTTGTTTTAGCGTCAACCTGCATGATCTGGCTGGAGTTCACCATCTTGAAGCATGTTGCCCCATGTTGCCATGACAGCATGTACCTCGTGTTGTGTAATGTGTTCCAGATGGATAGGTAAAGCCAAACATACTACATTATACCGACTTTGACACCATCTGGTAAAATAATCTCCTACCACCTCCGAAATGCTTTTTTTGGACGACGCAAGGAAGTGATGATCACGATTTACAACAATTTGCTTTGATTTCTGGAAATCTAGACCACGTTCTTGTCTTGGCCGACTGGGACTTTTAAGCTGGCAAGGTGGGAGTCTGACTCTACTCTAATCGGTTGAAGGACAGCCAAGCCCACCCACACCTGACAATCCAGGGTATTGTCCGATAAAAAGGTAGACTTTAGGTAAAATGGCATTTTGCTTTAAGATTTTTACTCAATCTTGAAGTGTAACCATTCCACAACTTGCTGCAGAGTTCCAGGGTTATTTTTGCTTTAGTGATGGTAAACATCTATGGCGGTTTGGCTCGTGAGTGAAGCAAAATGCTGATCGACGGATAGTTTCTCAGAGTATAAAAGTCCTCAAGGGCACGAAGATGATTAATGTGGTTTAGTGAATAGAATAATCTTCTTCCTGCACAACTCCTCTGGGGTGGAACAAGACCTTGAATAAACTCTGGAAGACATATTTTATTTACCAGCAATACAGTAATGTAGGAACTGTACACAGAGAGGAGAAGGCACAGAAAGGTTTTGTAGTTTATCTTGTATGGACATTGTCGTGGATGCCAGACCTTTAAAATGTTTGTTTTTACAGGAAAACATTTGACTCAAGTGATACAAAGTTGAAAAACAGTTGTGGAGGGAGCTTGAGAGATATCCTGTACCCCCTAAATCTTCGTCCTGAGCACTAAACCCTTAATTGATTTTCCATGTTTGCATGACCATTCTAAAGCAAGCATCCTTCACGTTTTCACTGCATCACATCTGCATCATTCTCAGAGCAGAGAGGACAAGTTAGGACACAGAAGTAGAGACAAGAGGTCAGATAGCCAATTTGGTCATGGTGGTTTAGATCTTGAACTACATTGGCAACCCAATACACTAAACCACAAAGTGGGGCTACAGCAGATAATAGTGACCCCAAACCCCTCCACCCCTACTGGAACTCACCTTGTTTTTTCTGAAAGATATTATGCTGTCTGGTCTGGACACTTTCGCCCAACTGAAATGTTTATTAAAGTTTAATTTCTGTGCTGGCTCCTTGCAGAAAACAAATGTGAGGACCCCAAAATTGAATTACAGATGAGAAAAGGCCAAGAAGCCCCAGTTTAATGCATCACAGACAGGCCGCAGGAGTCAAAATCTGAGTGCTACTGGCCATTTTCAGGCGTTAACTTAAGAGACTTTTCCGGTTATTTACATTTTGGAGCATTTGCACTAGCTTCTACTTTCAACCACCGTAAAGCAACATTGCCTAGTTCAATATCTATGTACAACATGAGCACAACTGTCAACATTAATACAAGTGATCTCCTCTGTGTTCTAATCCGTCTGCATGTGGAAGTTCCTCTTGCTCCAGCATTGCTCATACTTACAATTTTTCCTCTCAAAGTTAAAGATGGAATAGTGCAATAGCGTCACACCCCAACTAAATGAGGCACTGTGGACTTGATAGTTTCGGCAAAATCACGATTACTATTCTTTTCTTGGCGAGAAAGTTCTCCCCCAAAGTGCTGGAAATGACAAATTAAATAGAAAATAGAAGAACAAAAACATGTTCGAATTAAAACATCCTGCTGAGTCATAAATCAGGACATACATTACAGGAGACATTTTGGCATGAATCACAGTGTTTTGCCATAGGTATACATCATGTAATCATTCTGTAACTGTCAATGATAACATATGACATAGAGTGATCGAGCTTTATGACAGTCGTTAACAGGAAGGGCATTAGAGCTTTGCATCATGGGATGTTTCGTCAGTTGAGCAGTTGGCATGGCACGATGTTGATGTAATATGGGAGTCATTATCTTCCACATTCGCTGCCAAAGGAGGAATACCCTCTCACATGTCAAGTCAGATCAGGTCTGTGGAAAACCACAACGACTATGAGAGCTAATTTGTCACATTTGCAGTATGTGGCACCAGACCAGCTCCACTAACAGTCATCATTGCCCTGATTGGCCTTATTATGAGAGCAATAAAATGAACTGACTGCCTACAGACCCACTAATCATACAGATATTGTGTTTTCTTTTTATTGTCAGATTCAATCGTTGGATGGTGGATTAGATTTCATGTATGGCCCATACTGAAATGACTTCCACTTTCTGAATAAGGAGCAAAATCACTTTAATTGCCAAGGAAAATAAAACATATAGAGATTTGTCTTGGCGCCATTAGTGCAAAGGCAGAAGACGGATAGTGTACAGAAATGTACAGAACATGCTGACACAGAGCAGGGACAATAGAACCACAGGAGACAGAGATACCACATTGAACATGCTACTCTGCTATAAAAGCAATTGCAAAATCAACTGCAATCCGAGATTTGTTTGTAATTTGTAGCTTGTTTTGAATGCAAATGCCATAACCTCCTTCCGTGTCTACTGCTTTGCTTCCATAACCCCCCACCCTCCCCGCCCCCTCCTCGCAATGCAAAACATACTGTTTTCATACATTGTTTTCCTTAAAGCAAAATAGGAGCTCTCCACGTACCATATGTAATATATATATATATATAATTTTTTCGGTTAGCAAACCATAGCTGCTCTCGTCTCGTCCTCGTCTTTGTGTGTTAAAAGAAAGACATTGCATATTGTGGTGTTCTGTTTTGCTTCAATGCAAAGACAAATATTTCTGAGTTTTTCTGTGTGTGTGTGTGTGTGTGTGTGTGTGTGTGTGTGTGTGTGTGTATGTGTGACACGGTGCTGATGATTACACTATTGGGCAATGCTTTTTTTTTTACAGAGGCATATGAGAATATGGCTGGTATAGCTTTAATATCCAGGGGGCAGGATGGGATCACTCTTAAAAGCATCCGGAACATACCTTTCTGTTGTGATTGGCCTGAGATTAAACTTCTAAGGCTACAAACACAAATGTGGACCACATATGAATTAATGCAAATTACAACCATATGAAACTGATGGCAGACAAATGAAAGAAAGAGAAAATAGACAATGACTGCAAGGTCTATTGTAATTAGAAGCAGTGGGTCTGCTGGAAATACCCCACTGAAATGATGAGATTGATTCTGTCTCTGACTACACAGACACACAACCCTGCGTGTGTATATGCACACGCAAGCACACACACACTTGCATGCACAGAACACTGGAGGATTTACTTTTCCTGGCATGCCTACCATACTAATACTTTTAAACACTGAACAGAAAAAAACTCAAGAGTCCGCCTCTTCTGCCAGTAGCTGTTGCAATTGTGCTCTCATGCAGAGTAAAAATGTGGACTTGGGAATATGAATCAGTGTTACACATATACAGTAACTATGCAAACCAGAAACCTTCTTGTTTCTTGCAGAGTATTGCCATTATTTTACTTATTGTTGGGGAGAGGGCTGCAAAAAACAATATTTTGATATTGACAACTTACTGAAATATGAACCTGAAGAGAACTATGACTTAACTGGTTAACTGATTTGGTTTTCTGTCCTAGTAATACACCATATTGTTGCCTTTCGATGCTTCTCTCTCAGTAACCCCTGATATAAAACCATAGGCTGTTTCTCTGTTTGCTTTACAAATGTATTGAGTGGTTCACATAACCGAGGGACAAAGATAATGACTTATTTCCATGAGATGGCCAGAAAATATGACTCAGTTGGAATGTTAATGTTGTTGAGAGTCTGCTGGATAGGTTTGTGCAGCATCACCTTCAAAACTACTCCTGATTTTGCTTAACTGTGTAAACAAAGTCTGTGACAATCAAGGAGATTAACATTTTACTCATGTTACAAAGGTGGAAAAACTGTGGCAGCTGTTGCAATGAAACTGGTCCATGAAGCCATTGAATGACTCCCGGGTCAGCTTATCCTCGAAGCTGGTTGTCATTGTCATTGCACTACTGACATTACAAGTCAGGACACACTACATTCATCATGAAAACAAATATGCATAGTTAACGGCAAGTGTAATCCTGGCTTTAGTTTAATACTTTTAAAGCAGCCCATGTTCAGTGTCACAAAGTGCAGACCAAACTTACTGTCATAGCTCCTTACTAAGCCTTAAAGAAAGGCAGGATAATTTCATCTGTCTTATGCACAAAGTATAAGAATGCAGAGGGGGGCTTGTAAGTAAAGCATGTTTCTGAATGGGAGCCCAGCCTCCATTTGCCCTCAGAAGAAAATAATAAAACTAGGCCAGTTTTGTAAAGGACAAACTCTTCTCACTCAGGTTTGCTCATACAGCTAAGATTTCAGTCTGCTTTCAATAGTATGCCGCAGCAGCTGGCAGGCTGCAACACACACCTGGGTAAACACACGCTGTAGCTCTTGTCCTGTTCAAGTCTTTCTCTCTGTCTCTGTGCATAACAAATGAAGGATACTGGCCGTTGGAGAGGCCTTCATTTGTCTTCATTCTACATTCTGCTCACTGTCAGAGTCACAGGGCTGTGCTCCAACCACAGATCAATCTCACTTCACCAGCACTGTCCATCTAGACACCAGGGACACCACAGGGAATGGCCCACCCAAAAGCCCCTTCAAATCCTTTACATGCATAGCAAGCAGGGCTCCAGCTCACAGCAATGTGCATTACCTCAGGAGGCTGACACAGCCCAGCCCTCCACTCCAGACTGGAAGTGTAGTTTACAGCCAGAACTTAGATTGTATCTGCTCTGATGATGTCAGCGGGCTCTGCCAACAGCGTGCTCCATCTTCCTACCAGCTGTCCTTCACGCTCTCTGTCTCAAACAGTGAACCTGCCTGCTAATTTATTCATGGCTCTCATCACGTTTTGAACAGACAACAAAGAATTAAGACTAAAAAAGTGCTAAACTCTTGAACTTATGTGCTATAGTTCAAGTCAAAGTTATGCTTTCAAAAATGTACTGAACTATTAACTGGGAAATGTATTTAAATATCCGTTGTGAAGAAAAGCTCCTGTACTACAAACTTGTCAATGCATCATTATCAAAAATCATCAAATTGAAGATATGATGCTTTTCATTGTCCAGTGTGAATAACATTAGAATGAGAGATGTGAAGACATTCACCCATCAGTGGAGGTGTGTTATATGGAGCCTAAGAGAAGGAAAATCTTTGTATTTGAGGGATTTCCATGGTTTCATGCCATTGAAACGACATGTTTTCCTTTTAAATCTCTTAAGATAATATCATTTGCATTGTGCCACAAAGACTGAGACTGAGGCACAAAGTATCTGGCACAGATTGAAACTATACCACACCAAAAGCAGACGTCACTGTTTGTTTCAGCCATTTCACAGTATTGAAAGCGCCTGCTCCTGTGCTGACCTTACCTCAATTGCAGCACAGCCCTCCAGATGCTGGTGACTTAACCCCTCGCCTGTAAAACGAGAGTAAGAAAAACACCCAGGTTATGATGACTATAGTGGTGGCCTGTTTCTCCCAGTGAGCAGAGGCTTGGCCGAGGCTCTGGGCAACTACAGAGGTCCAATGGATATTAGTGGTTACTATACAGCTTTTGCAGAGCCATTTTCTTGGTATCAGACCAGCACTCCCTCACTGACCGTTCATACCCTTCATTTCCCCTGTTGTTCCCCCTTCGCGTCTGATCCAGGGTGTGGGGAACTCCGTATTAGGGTTTTGTGGATTGCACCGTTTCTGTATTTATGAGTGTTTTAATGCCACAGCACCCTGGCAAGGACTTTAATGGAGGTGAGGCGGAGACACTCCCATGTCGCACTACTCCCCTTTGTAAAGTTTTACAGTGTCCCACCACACTCTGCAGAAAGGCCAGGGGAAAGTGACGCCATGGCCTAAGAAAATACTCTGTACTCGTGCCGGGGCTCGCATTGTGCTGAGGCTGAGTTAGGGGGGTGGCTGCAGTAGGTAAGCTGAAACTATGAAAATGTGTTCAGGATGTTCCTGTTGTTAATAGCATAGCGTATGAAGCAAATGACAATCTGTTAATGTGACTGCAAAACAAAGCCTTGCATCACTGTCTGCAATGAATTTGATGATCAAAACTGGCTGTACAGTATTTACCCAAGAAGCAATGCTTTCAGTTAGAATTCCTCAAAAACAGATATTTAGCAGAACGTTCAGCTGAGCACAAAGGAATAGCTGATTAGTTTTGGTTTGGACAATTCTGAACATGTTATTCACAATACTTTTCATTTTTAGGTCATGTGTCCAGAAATGTTTTGTTTCTGGTTTATGACACCTTTACCAGAACACAACAGATGTCCTCATACGTCCCCTCAGATTAGTTTAGTCTTGGATTTGGACAAGGTTCTGGTCTGGTTCTGGGTATCTGGGGTGGTTTCTCTCCACGTTGGCCTGTTTGGGTCAACCACATTGAGTGTCCTGTGTCACTTTCGGGCAGGGTCTCTTTTTGGAAAACTAATTGATCCATGCTGGGTCTGCTTCATAGTGAGTCCAGACGTTTGGACCGGTGACGACTTATAGTGCAGAAAACATTTTTTTTTCAGCTTAACAGTTTCTTTCACCATTACGTTTTAGAATTTTAGCCAGTTTTCACCAAATCTGGGTCACATTTGGATCATCCTGAATAAGTCATGCATTTGTTCTATCATAATCCAGGCAATTTTCCTACAATTGCTTGCCAAATGCCTGCAGAGGTGGCCTATTTCAACATAAACTGCCTAAATTCTTAAACAGATTCGCATATGCACCCAAATTTAGAAAACACGAGCACACAACATCTCTAGACGATCCTGCAACATTCGATAGCATTCCATTGGTTATAGATGTTGCAACAGCAGCATGATAAATGGCCATAACTTAGTGATTGTGAGTCCTTGTGCAAAGAATATTCCCAGAGAGAATTCAGGTATTCTCCAAAACTCATAGCTGCATGACTGTATGTTGTATTTTGACGTAGATCCAGATCCAGATGTGGGGTTTAAACAAATCAAAGAATTTTCTATTAACAAATAACAGATTTTAGGGATTGTAAAGCCCTCAGTGGAGGTGTGTTCTCTCCCTGAGTGCTTTCAACTTCATGTAATCTCATTTCTTTGTGCCAATTACACTCACAAACAAAGGAAATATGTCAATTCTCCAAACCAATGTTGCTAATGGATCGTTACTTTAACACATTGATTCTCCATGTAAACCCAACCCCCTGTCAACCCATCCACTTTCCCCCTTTCCCTCATATGGCCTTGATGAGATCCAGACCCGGTGTGGAAGCATATTAAAGTGGCCCAACAGTGTCAGCAGGAGAGCTAAATGGAAGGTAGTGAAATCTTTTGAACCTCTGTTACATTATAACAGTTCTAAACACATCCAGCTGGGTCCAAAGTTCAGTGAAGACATAAAAGCCCTGTTGCATGTTACCTTGGAGGATGATAATAGCTGAGCACTACTAAAAGTACTAAGACAGTCCACAATCAAAGGGCCTAGAGGGAAGGCTCCCCGCACTTCTAACTGGCTGCTAATGGCCTGTGTGTGTCAGAGACAACTGATCTGATGGTCTTTATATCTCCTGTATAACACACGCGGCACGCATTGTAAACTGAGGGACATTTTTTGGTGCTAGTGATTAAGCTCCATTAACTTTGGGTTAGTTAAAATACAAAAGACTTAGATCAGGCAGTAATTACCCTGAAATAGCCTGGTGGGTCGACCTGTAAGCACACTGATCTTGATGGGAGGCTGCTTGTATAGTGACTTCAATGGCCGCCAGACATCTTTGAAGACTTGTTTTACAGGAGTGTTACTGCTGACACTGACAACATCGCCGATTTATTGCAGGGGAAAGACGAGGCATAGCCGGACAGGCATAGCATAGGGAGGCCAGACACTATACAGCGTGTGTGCGTATGTGTGTGTTCCTCGAGCTATGTGTTGGCTGTGGGCTCCGCTGTGGTGTTTCAACCACATACGATAAATATGAGCTTGTGGTGAGGCCGTGGTGCCCCAGGAATGCTCACATGTGGTTGAGCGGCTCTCACCACCATTGACAAGAGAGTTAGATGGCTTTTGGTCATCAAGATTCTTGGTGGGGAGAGCTACATAGGAGGCCATTTCACTTCAAGATTTGAGGCCATTGCTGCCAATGCCAGTTTCCTTTCTGGCTCAAGTCTCTTACTAAAGCGTATTATTTGTTTATTCCATATTCTGACGCAGCAACCAATCACTCCATTGTTTACTGGCTGACTGATCTTGGTCAGGGCCAAAAATGCACTTAATCACCAGTTACAAGCATCTGAAACAAACACGGAATGACAACGCCGACAGCAACATTTCCCAGATCAAGAGTAATTCTATGAATGTCTTTGCATATTTATTTATACAACTCAAGGTTGCTCTCACAACCTTCACAAGCCCAAAATTAACTCAGACATAGCATTCTTGGCTCACATGTGGTCAAAAAATGAACAAGTAAGCAAGTTTGTGAATTTGATCTTGATGCCAAATAAAACATGAGCCGTGATAAAAATCTGTCCAAAATGTAGGGCCATTAATCAATAAGTTATTCCAGAAACAGTTCACACTCCTAGCTGCATACACTCTGCACTTTGCCGCCTGCTGTCCAGGTTCTTTGATGACACTGGACATGACATATAACTCACTTTACCACAAATACAGACTTTAACTCATCTAAACACAATTTCTTAATGGAGATGGTCAAACAGGACAGTAAAATGCAATAGACATAATGTGTAAATTGATGCTGAGCAGAACCACAAGTATGATAGACAGACTATCACAAAGGAAAACATTCATTCGGATTCCCTCTCTGCATGGGAATGAATTCTGCAGTGATTTTGCCGTCTGTTATTTTACAATCAATATCTGAAGATAAGGATTTCTTTTGCCA
Source organism: Genypterus blacodes (assembly GCF_046128005.1). Taxonomy (NCBI): domain Eukaryota; kingdom Metazoa; phylum Chordata; class Actinopteri; order Ophidiiformes; family Ophidiidae; genus Genypterus; species Genypterus blacodes. The sequence goes on from NW_027466826.1 coordinate 1,699,293, forward strand.
GAACTTAAGAGAGATAAGCCAAAGTAATTTGTTGCCCTAAGCAACTTTGCCAAATATTTGTAGGAATCTATTATTCATGCTGAATGGACATTCTCAAAATGATGTCTCCTTAAATAGCGCTCCAAAACTGGCATAAATGACACACAAGCTGGAATTTAGAGATTTTTTTTTCCGTGAGAAAGTTTTCATGAGAACGAGTTAGAACAGTTACTTGATTAAGTAAACGATGCCATGGTCTGAGTATTAAGTGACATTTTCAGTCAAACATCAAACATTTGTGGGAGACGTAAATGTAAATCATGAGAGTATGAAATGGCCTTTGCTTCCACACATCCGTCATTGGAGACCAATCTGTTGTCTCCCATAACTTCATGGTTGACAAAGGTCATTGGCCTGAGGCCTCTGTGGAGACTACAGCCCCTCTCTGGGCAGATGCAGTGGCATACGGGGGCCCGGATGCCCCCTCCCTTTCTACTGACCTCTCCCTCTCTACCAGAGGCTGAGAAGGTCCTGGGGACTGGACACATTGCGGCATTAATTACACACTCAGTTACCATTGAGCGTAATGTTTGGCCTCCCCCCTGGGGTTAACTCCTTCCTGACAACCAGAGAAAGTAATGGGGCCTCTGTGGCTCGTTTGCCAGCAGTCAGCCAAGACAGTTCTTCTCCGTCCTCTTCCGCACCCCTGTTCTCACTGACTGACAGCAGTTAAATGGTTCAGGCCCACGTCAGATCACACAGAGAGAAGGAGACAGAGATAATGGGAGGTGTGAGGCGGTGGGTGACAGGCGGGACACTTCATCCCATCAAAGGCTTTACTGGTCTCCTTGAGCAAACAAAGAGGCTTTTTTTGGAGCGTTATCTGTCAGAGGCTTCTCCTGCTGACATCCTCACTGTGTCGGTGACTCTGATTGGCTGCACCGCCAAAGAGAAGAAAGAGAGGGAGAAAGAGAGGGAGAGAGAGCATGCAACAACAGGATATCCCCCCTCTGGTGAACAGCAAAGTAAACACAAGAGAAAGGGAGAGAGGGAAGTCAAACTCTGTCAGACACACTCCGTTTACATGCACTCAGTACTCTGGTTACTCTGGTTATTAGTCCATACTGGCACAAAGGCAAAAATGTGATCAAAGCTGGAGTTAACAAGATTCCACCATTCGCTAGTCATTGGTGTGTTGAGGTATTCTATCATTTACAGGTACAATTAGATAATGTGTCCGTTAATTCTAGTAAGCATACTATATTGCCTTAAGTGTAGTATGGCGAAGGTTTTAACATATATGTAAACATACTGCTTGACTCAAGGTGGACTTCTTGTAGATGTCCTACCATGTATAAAACATTAGTTCCTTTGAACTTTGGCAGGGATGGTGATCTTGAAAGGTTGCAGGCCACTGCTGGCTACACCTACAATCACAAGTGTCTGCCTATTGCTGAAGTAATCCAAATTCTGATGGGGAGGTGTACCCTGTAATCTGATAGGAGTATTTACAATATCAAGGCTTGTGTTTCATTTGATTTATTCTTAGCCTACAGGATCTGTGAGATAGAATGGGGAGCGCTGCATGAGATCACGACCCTGGAATTCTAAACAATAACCATCTGTGGTGAACCATGCTGAGCTCTATCTGACTCTCACTTTTTCCTCCTCTCCCTCTCTCTCTCTCTCACTTCCTTTCTCTCTTCTCCTCCCTTGTTCCCCTTCTCAAGATAACACAGACCTGTTTGAGTACACATGAAACACACCCACATATGGAACACACACTCACACACACCTGCAACAGCCGTTTTGCATGTAGATTCAACCAGCCATGTACTAAAAATATGTCACGACATGCACACTGTTGAAAATAGCATACCTCTTTGCCTGAGGCACATTATCACCATAACACCTGAACTAAAACAGAACCTCCCTGAAACTCCAGAGTGCTTAAATCCTTACCTGGGAAAAAAAGAGACCTGCCTCACTCTCTGTTTTGGAATGTCATGTAATATGATAGTTACTTAAATATAATCAGCTTTGCGGTAATGATTTACCATGTTATCTGTAATTTATAATGTCAGTTAACGAATTATCTCCACTGCACTGTGCTGAAGAAATGCTGCCATGTCCTACATGTTCGAATGTGACATTTTTAAAGAGGGATGGTCTGCATTTAACAAGTTTCTCCGCAAAAATGAAAACATCATCCCTGTGAATGTCATGGCTCTTCCAGATTCTCCTTCATCGTTGAGAAAAAGCGACACGGTTTCATTCTGTTTCAGCTGGTTGCCACAGGGCCGAGAGTGAGAGATGAAGTGTTACTTTCTGGACTATTTTTAACTTTCCGAACCAGCATTCAGGCACCCCATCTGGACAGGGTTAGGGGCAAGGCAGCACAAGTTCCTCAACATTAAATTCAGTAACAGACACCATGAGTTCTTCTCAGTGGTCAGAAAGCAAACATGATACTTGTTTATGTGCTGTGGCACAATGAAGACAGACGTACAATGATTAAGAAGTGATGCACGACAAACAAGCTGGACAAAACCATGTAAAAGGAAGAAAAATGGTTTCAAATGCTACGAACAGCATTTGCCTGTCAAGTTAACATGAATATTGTACTTTTTGTCTGTGCTGCGGCTAAAACAACAATGTAAGATGTAAGAATTTATATGATTCCATAATTCATGTATATTTTATATTGTGTGACAGTGATAGTTTATCCTGTCAGAAGAGGATAAACAAAGTCTTAAAGTTTGCCATTGTGCTGCTGACTGTTATCTCAAATGGCTCTGAAAACAGATAAAAGCATACACACATTTATAAACTGTAGGGTTATTATATATATTAATAGGCAATTTAGTAAGATAGAGAAGAGAGCATTTTATAGTGTACCAATACTTAGTGACCAAAGGCAGAGAAAGGTTGGAGGTCATAATAACCACTATTTTGGGGCAAAATAATGCTTTATATGCTGTTGCTAAAGGATAGGTGACATTGTTTGGTTGCATGAGCTGCAGTCCTCTGCTACCTTGGACACATTTTTCTTTTTTAATAGCACTTCCTGCATGGATGTACTGTAAGGACTGTAAGTCTCAAAGTGTACTTTTTTTTCTGTAAAAAACGCATCAGTTGGATAACACAGGATCATATTTTGTAATAGGTTGTCCAGAGTCTTCATCATTGGGAATATCTGCTGAGTTCGTTACCTTGTTTCTTTCCGTTTAGAATAGTAAATCACTCCTATGCTGTCCTTGTTTTCTCTGCATCTGCATCTATTCGTCATATATACATTTTCATTTTCTCAGTCAAAAGGGTCTTTACATGTGTTTTAAATCTGCAAAGTTATTATTATCACTATTGGCAGACTGTTTTTCAGGAGACGTGGGTGGCAGCTACCGGCAGTTGTGGTCTGCGGGCCTTGTAAATAGCTCAGCAAAATAAAATTCCATCGTTGCAAATAGCCCAAATATATTGATGTTTTTTTCATAATGTGCAGAAAATGAATTCCCCTCAGTGCACAAAGGTTTGTAATCAAGCAGTTATGGCAGGCGGTGACCTTTGATTTAAGAACAGAATGTATGACCTGTGAGGGATGGCCTTTACAGAGAAGGACTGTCTCGCTATCGGACAGGAATCTCCTAATGTTTATCCTTTAAGGGGTGTGTCAGGATAGGAGTGTATGACTAAGATTCTTTGAGCGAAAGGGAGGTACACCCTGCCTCAAGGCTAGAGTTGAGTGCTCATGTCAAGCATAGATATGCTGCAGAACAATGCAGCAGCGGCACGGGCTCTGGTGAAAAATGCCCTCACATCTGCATCTGGTGTGGAAGTGGCCCCACAGAGCCGCTCCAACTCACTACATTTCCATTCTGTTTAGTTTTTTCCGCACAAACCGCAACCTCCCCCAAATAACTCCACATAGCACGTAATGCACTTTATCAGCACAATGCTCTCACTCTGCCACTATTTCTGACTTTATAGTGAGAAAGGGTGTTTCCTTGATTATGGTTGTACAGCGAACAATAACCGGAGTCAAGTTTCCCTCTGTGCCCTGTGAGTCTCAAATAGCGTGTCCACCACCAGAGAGAGGCTTTGGTTTTCGGTTACATTCTCAAAGTGGTCCCCGATCACACCCCCCCCCCACCCACCCACCCACCCAACACAGGTGGTGGGGTATGAAGGAGCAAACTTGCTTTTCCATGAAGGAAATATGTGGGAAAAAGTCACTGAGCCCTATTTGTTTGGAATGTTTTATGGTTACAGATGTGACTCTTAATGCCCCGTCACTACAAACTAACAATGTCTCTCCTCTGTAAACCACTAATTAGCAGCAGTTAAGCCCTGTGGGACTAATTAAAGGACGAAGCACAGCCAAGTATTACAGTTGGCCAACATTATATTGCACTTCAAACATTATATGGTATGTGCATCACTGCTCAAAGACGGTCTCCATAACGACGTCTCTCTCTGATCAGACAAACATCTCACAAAAAAATCTTGAACAGTATCATTACATGACTGCTCAGACAGTTTACCCATAGTTCATCACTCTCCCCTAACCTGAAACCCGAACTACCCCTATTTCAGTATCTGTCACCTTCTGGTTGCTCATGTTCCAGGGTGGCCCCCACGTTGCTTTAGGGGTGCGGGGGGGACTCACCCACTCCTCACTTGCTCATCTGTATCACATGTGTTATTTGGGGGTGAAGCAGAACATAAAGCAAAGAGCTTTGTTTTCAACAGACCAAGAGAGAGAGAAAGAACAGCAAAGAAAGGGAGAGAGAGTGAGGGAGAGAGAGAGAGCATTGTGTCTGGATTCCCAAACCGGAGAACCAAAGGGACTCAGAAGGGGAAGCCCACACAGCGGGAAGCAACAGTACAGCACGATGGGAAAACATCTACAGATTGATTTTCATCAATTTATAGCAGAAACACTGAAAAATGAGAAACACTGACATGCATAAGACCCTTAATCAGACCCACTGCCTTTTGGTATATGTAGTGTGAAACTATATCCTGCAGTGTGCCGGTTGGTCAGGCAGACTGCCTATGTCCCTCACCACGACCTGGAAACAATCTTTACAACCAAAGGTCAACCAGCAGAGCAGAGACCATCTTCCTCATGTCCTTTTGTCTGCTTTTAACAACACAGAGAAAAGTGTGAAGGCTCTGTTAACATCAAGATTTATTCTTTATTATTATGTATTATCAAACCAAATCATTACCTGTGTCCAAATGAATGGAAGGGTTTATAGATTAAGAAAAAGCTATCACATTAATGATATAAAGCTATCTTCATATTTTTAAGTGTTTTATTCACTCCAAACTGCAGTGCAACAAGAAACAGGGGAAAACATTTTAAACTGATTTCTACCTTTTAAAGAATGCCGTAGCGGAAACAAAGACCCCACTGACAAATTATCCATTTTAATGGCAGAGGTTGCCCTTTGACCTTTTCCACCCTGACGCGGGCACACACTTCTTAAAGTCATTAGCAATTAGGATTCATTAGAAAATTGGAAATTTAATTAGTGGTTTTATTTTGTCATCGGGTACCGTTTCCTCTGTCTGTTCGCCAACCGCACACTTAGCTGCATGTTTTAATGGCACTGTGGTGTCTAAGGCCTGCGAGCAGAGCGAGTTTGAAATGAAAATGCTGTTGTGGCCTTCCTCCACACCCTTCTGTCATTTGTCTTCCCCAACCCGCCCAGAAATAAAATTACCCAAATGCAAGGGGATTTTCAATTATTTTTTTCTTCTCTTTTTCTCTTTCTCTTACACGTTTTTTTGCAAGTGGAAAAGCAGCACGCTTTGCGGAATTCGGTCGCCCACGCACTCTGTCAGGACACTTGATTCCAATTAGATATTTTCTTTGCTTTCTTGTTCTGGCCTGTCTGGGCCTCCTGCTTTTATCCCTCCCTCCCTCACTCACACACACACACACACACACACACACACACACACACACACACACACACACACACACACACACACACACACACACACACACCACCCTACTAACTCACTCTCTCTTGAACTCTCGCTCTGTCCTCTGTCCTCTGTCTCATTTCTTTGCTTGTGTCCTCATCCTCTTAATCTCTATCACAATATGTCGCTTTGTGGTCCACAGATCCCTGCTTTACTTTCATGGATTCAATCCCAGGCAGCTCTTATAGCCAATCATCGTATGACTGACTCCAGACTTTTGACACTGTCTCATACAGTGCACACACAAGAAGAAAGCTCCAGCAAAACTTTTACTGCAAACAAAACCAAATGGTTTCCTTAATGGCACAGTGGGGATTTGGAGGTGTCTTTAGAAGTATGCAAACATCCTTTGTTTTTCTTTGAATATTTATTAAGTTATGGATGCCTATGATTATGGATTCCTATTACAGTATGAGGTCAGCTCCTTGCTGTGAAAGTCCTCCCACACATTCACTAAAGATAGCCGAGACACAGACTACATAGAATACATTCAGCCAGAGTGCAGTAGCCACATGCAATTCCTCATTCAAATTACAGTAATTAAAATATTCCACAATCCTTTATTTCTTCCTTTATCTGCTCTTGTTGCTTGTCTTGGCTGTCCTTCAATTCAACAAATCACAGAGACACTATGTAGTCGTACTGCACAGAGATGAAACATGCATCGTGTATTATGGAAATATGTCTAAGTGTAGCCAAGTTTGACTTAAGTAATGCATGCACGGATTAAATTAAAATGAATGAGGACACATCCCAAGTATATACAGCATGTGCAGGGATCTGTCTTCATTTCTCATGTTCTCTCTGTGTTATGAACGTCTAAAAGTCACAGCTTCATTTCTTTAGAGAGGGTTAGTGTTCCATAAGGCTATCATTGCTAATGCTGATTCCATTTTTCTTTTGTTGGTGCAGACCACAGACAAAATGATTTACAGTACCTCTAAGGCCTAAAGTGCTTCCAAGCTTGGCGGGGGGGTGGGGGGTTGGGGAGGCGGGGGTGATGTCTCCGAAATGTCCAGGTTGGGTTTCGGGGTGGGATGTTTCTCTCTTCTATCCTTCTCTTTACCACAGCATATGATGTGATTTGTACTAGCCTACATTGCTGTTTGACATCATCCTGTAAAAACTGTATTTACCCTATGAGATCATGCAATTTCAATCTACTTGTATTCCACCTCAGGGTCTACGTATAAAGTTTAACAACAATAGTATAATAATACAACCTCTATCTCCCTCTCTCCTCCTCCCCCTCTTTCTGTATAAAAAATGGTCTCCAAAATATCCTACAACTGTATGCGCAATGTCATGTAAAATGTTTGCTTCAATAAAAACAAATAGCAAAGTGTCCAGAACATCACTCCAACCCCCGAAGCCTCAAGTTTCCTCTACTACTCCATGTTGCATGTGAGTTTCCATGGGCCCAGCTATGTTGAAAGCCACATTTATCTTGTCATTGGAACATCGGGAGTTACAGTTTGAAATTTCATGGCTCACCACATTAATAGAATAACAAGAGGATCTAACATGCACAGCATTTTCATCAGGATTGTAATCATTGCACTGGGGACTGCGAGAGATGGAGAGCTTATAATCAAAGTTGTTATTGAGCTGATGAGGTTATATTTCTCATTACGCAATCACTCCATGGTGGGATAAATTAATTTCTATTGGGGAAGCTGATCTTAATGTCACTTCTGGTTAGTTAGATGTGACCCCCTGTGGAAATAAATTGATGATGGACCAGCTGCAGTATTGAACTCTGATTAGGACTGATACTCAGGGGACAGATTAGCACTCTGTAAACGTGATGGGGGGGAAAGTGTGTGTGCACGCTTGCTAATCCTCCACCTCCGGCACACTTTAACATGCAGAGAGAAGAGGAGCTTCTGCTGCCCCCGAGTAACAAGCGCTCTGTTCAGGCTGTAGGTACTGCTCACCCCCGTTCAGCTATGAAAACGACATACTGCTCGCTTGGGGCCAGACCATTCATCACAAGTGAGGCAGGGAGAAGAGGGATGGATGAAAACATACACCCTGGTCAAGGAGAGAATACATTCAGTAAGTCAAAAAATCATCAGATTGCCTCCAAACACAAAACACATCCACCTTATCCTGGCGATTATATCCGATGTCGTGTACGGGCAGGATGTAGATAGCAGATGGAGCTGCAGATGCTGTGTGTATGATGTTCTTTCCAGATGACAAGATTTACCCGCAGATTTAAAACTCTCAATTACCTCGTAAAGTAACCTACTGTATGTTCAGCGGAATAACATTTGGAAGACGACGGCCAAACAAAATCAAACAAAATCACTTCATCCAAGGATTAATCAAATATAATTGAGGGGATGCTTGTTTGACCCATTATTTTTATGATGTGTTGATGTATGAAGTATGCACTTTATGCCCTAATAAGCTCAATTTTTTATCTAGATGACTTGCTTGTTTAGATAATTACTTCTGCAAAAGAGATTATATTTTTCCGACGTTTGTTCAGCGTTATCAGCAGGATAGCTCAACTATGTTATTCCTGGTTTTCAATGAAACTTGGTTGACAAGTTGGATATGATCCAGGAAAGGATCCAATACATTCTAGTACTGGTCATTGTAATCCCAGCTTTACATTTTGGCCAATGAGTTTTTGACCTATTTGCACCTTTCTCAGTGTTCCACCATTCTGAATTTGTTTCCCCAGATTTTTCTTTTATGTTTTGTCTTTGTTTTTTGATTTTCCTCACAGTTTTGCTATACTTTGTTGAGTGGACGTGGTTAATTCTGCAAGAAATGCTGTATCTCAGAATGAATTTGTCTATTGTAACCAAATTTGGTGAACATAAACATGAATCATCAATCAGCCTGATGGTGGCACTATGGCAACAATAGTTGAATTTTGTCCACAAAGTTAGAACTGGATCAAGTCAATCAGAGGTTTGTTGTTTTGCCAGTGGGGGGAGGGGCCTGATCATGGTCAGTCATGTCTTACATATATACTTGGAGGACTACTCGGCCTTGATGGAGGTATGCACTCTTTGAGGGCCTTCAAGCTCTGTCTGTTTTCATCCCCATATCCATGAGGGATGATTTGTCTCTATACCGTAAAGAATTGTCCTATCTTTTTTAATTGAAAATTATTAATTTTTTTTTATTGAAGCAAACATTTTACATGACATTGCACAAACAATTATAGGATATTTTAGAGATCATTTTTTATACAGAAACAGGGGGAAGAAGAGAGAGAGAGAGAGAGAGAGAGAGAGGGTTTTTTTTTTTTAAACAGGAATTCTTATGTAGTTGTTTAGCGAAATTACTCTTTATAAAGACATTTGCAAATAGCCTTCTGTTACTTTTAAGGCAAATAATTCAGCATATAATTTAAACCAAGGCCCACTCAGAAGTCTTGTGGGATATCGGAAGAGCCAGCGGGTGAGATCCTATCGCTGAATATCATTTAGTCGAAATGAAGAACACATAACTGCTTTTAACCAGCCATTAGTTTGAAATTTCTTAAATCTCGTGTTGATACAGATCACCAAGCCTGGAGGAAATGTTGCAATGACAGTTGTGTCATCAGGGAAACATGGGACCACACAGAATAATCCCTCATGGCTCCTCAAGGACGGAGCCAGGCATGAAAGATCTACAACTGCTGAAGCGGCGTAGCCTTGCACCTTGCCTTTTGAAAAGCACTCGCTCTCCTTGAGTGTCTCTAGAGTGGGACAGATGCAACGAGGCAAGGCGACCCCTTTGGAAGGGTCAAGGGAACACACAGGGATACTCAGGGGGAGCACTGGCCTTACTGGAGGTATCTATCATTCACTGAAGATGTTGGCACCTTACCAGACACACACATATGCCCACACACTCGGGAAACATATTTATACATGCAGGTTGGTACTCAGAAGGCCTGAGAGGAAGCAAGGCCACTCTCACTCTTACCCCTGACTCAGGGGCACCGCTGGGGGCTCTGATGGGCCCTCGTACGTCTGCATTTTGCGAGATAACCAGATTTAAAAAGCCGGCACAAGACAAGTGTGCTCCTGTCAAGGACTGAGGCTGTTTTTATGTCTTTGTGTCTCTGACAGTGGGAGACATGGAAGATCCACTCTGAAGGATCGCTTGTTCACGGCTATTGGAGTCACTAGTACAGTGAGGGGGCCATTTAACTTACAATACCCACATTATCCGTCTCTCTTTCTGTCTCTACTGATGTGCACCAGCTACTCCATCTTGATATCCAACACACACTGTCAGCAAGTTATGGCCCCACTGAAGCGCCTGTATAAATTCAGATTATGAGAGAATTATTCTGGTCTGTCTGGCAATTAAATACGCTCATGTGTGGCTTTCCAGGGCAACGAGCCAAAGTCTCATCGGCACCAGTCCCAGTCCAGTCTGATTCTACAAGCCCCTCCCTTTGTCTGTGGTAATGCAGCTTTATCAGAAGGGAATGTGCTTCACAGGATTGAAATATCTCTTTCCACTCGCGCTTCCTGAAATCTTTAGTGCAACAAGGGAGACGTCGAAGATTGCTTTCGGTCTGTGTGGCTGAGCTTGTAAATTCAAACAAGATGAGGCCGTCTCACAATCATCTGAAGTCTGTGTGACAAAAGAGATCTCCAGCTCATTTAATTGTTATTTCATACTCATGGTGGCTTATTCTACCAAGGAATGAAACACTAAATCCTTCGCCCCCGACTCTTCGGTTTCTGTCTGGAGTTCTTCAGTGGAAGAGAGTGTAACAAGCAGCTGGCTGTGGATGAAACACAGTAAAAATCTATTAAGGGGTGTGTGTATATTCTGAGACATGGTGCAGGTTACCCGTGGCCTCTGGGTGTGCGGAGGATACATGTTTATTTTGGAGTTGAGTGACAGGGAACACAGGGCAAGTCTCACACATCAGAGACGGGAGACATCACGTCAGACCGCTCCTCACCACAATGGGAGCCACTAACGAAGTCTCACCCCAGCCAACGCGCTCGTAACGCTCACACACTCTGACACTCGCGCGTGCTCACACACCATCACCTTCGGCGCGGACCCACCACTCTGCAGCATTAGGCTGTGGAGCCTGGCACTGTGCCAGCAGGGAGGGAAGAGGGGGTGGCGGAGCCTGGCCTTGCCTCATCCAAAAAACGCAGATACCACTTAAAAAGCATTCCTGCAGCTATTTAACACAGCCGCTCAACACCACGCAACAGCTGAGGTCTACCAAACTCCGAGAGCGGGTGGAAGGGGTTGGGGTTAGGGCGCAGAGGGCTGATAGTGTGTGGGGGGCTGTGGGATAAACATATTACCTTAACCACAGGAAGTACATGAAATATGAAACTCAGCTATGTCACCAAACCGCCTGTTGGAAGTGTGTGTTGAGGGTGAGGAATTTGACTGTGAAAACCCTTATGGAAAGATTGAATGGTCAACTGAATTTTAGAAAGCTTGAAAATGATTATTAAAACAGATAGAGAATCAAATGTAAGCCTTTTATTCAGATGCCTTAAAGCTGATTCTCTTCACTAAAATAATTCTAAATACTAAAATCAACAAGTAAATTATAGGCTTAATCAAATCGGCAATCAATATAACCCAATTTGGTTTTCCAGTAAAGTGAATAATGCTGCCAAACAAATTTATATAATTGCCTTTAAGCCACTGCCGCTGCTTATGCATGTGATGAGCACAGTAACATAATTAGAAAACCTCTTTTGCTCAAAATACGATTATTTTTAGCAACGGGGAAATGTTATAAAGCATGTTTGACTGATAACCTCTGAGCCTGCCAGGTTAGAACGTGAGTAAAAGCTGTAATATTTATGTGGAGGTCGTGTGCTGCACAACAGCTGCAATTATCTGACCTCAAGTTTTTATAACTTATACATTTTAGAGGCGCCTCAAGGCTCTGTGAGTAGTCCAAATTGGAAGCAAACAGGTGGAAGTGCATTGGCAGTGATTTGGGTCTTGTTGCTGCATTCTCTAAGTCAGATCTTTCTCCGTTGGGCTCAGCATTAATCAATTGATCCTCATACAGAATATTGGACATTTTATCTCATGAATGATCCAATGACTACATGTGGGGCATTTTGGCAACATACCATTGAGTCAACATTAATGTTTGTATACTTGTCAGTGTAGCCAAACCCTTAAACCTATACATGTAAGCAATGTAGCTGGTGTCGTAAAATTGTATGACCCTGTATTAGAGTGACGGGTTTTGTCTTGTCACACTGTGCACACAATATAAACACGCTTATACAGTATGAGAACACTGTGATTCACGTTTCGTATTGAAAGACTTTACAGGCAAAAACGTGACTGTTTCCAGTTTAAGACAAAGCATGAAGAAAAGCATCAATGTTCTAGGAATGAGAAGTTGGATGCTGAGCCCAGTAAGCTTTTACAGTGATTAGTTTAGGTTCTTTGGCTGTGTTGAAGATTCATGCATGAAAAGAGAAATTTTTTAGCTTCAACATCAAAAAGGATTATTACTTTTGGCGAGATAGTTTCCTTAAACATTAATTCAATCTCCTGAGCTGTTTTCGGGCTGTAAAAATATAACACATCACTAAGCCATTTCTCTCAGGAACATGCTGAATAAAACTCATTAATGAATGTTTTTATTCTTCTTTATAGTCTCCAAATACAACGTACATGCGGTTACAGTGTGCTGTGTCAATCCAATTTGTTTAGATTAGATGTCACAAATCATTGAGAATACACGATGAAAGTGCACAACACGCACATCGCTGAATGTGAAAGCTTCGAATGAAACGTTCCAGTGAAAAGCTTCTATTCAAACTGTTAATTTACTTACTCATAAAACATCTGGTCTCACTTTGATTATTAAAGAGGTTTACTTGTAGTGCCATGTCTAACGATGGAGTCACATGAGGACCGAAGCTAAGCTCCAACTGGTTAGGGAACCAATCTAATGATCTGAACACACCTCTCAGCAACACTTTCACTTCCCGTCTTGACCACACAACTCACCTCATGCACGTTTGACAATTACCTCCTTTCACCCGTGCACAATCTTCTTTACTAAATCACTCCTTACACATGGTCATTTGCGCACACAGAGGCATTCTGGCCAGTTTTTTCTCCTGCATTGGAGCATGGACAGGCCAAAGCTCACTTTTCATGAGGGGATGCTTCGAGTTCCAGAGGGGTGCACATGAAAGAGCAAGAGAATATAAAGGAGTGCCCAAGGATACACTGCAGTGTTCAATGTGAGGACAATTTAGCCCTGATGGAAAACCTGGATCAAAGGCCTGGCCTCCATAATTGCACATTCCCCAACAAACACTATGCCATTTGAAGAGTGGGCCAGACCTCCGGACTCCCAAGACCTGTTCCCGTGCGCGGAAACAAGCAGCCTCATTCCTTTCACCTTGCTATGTTCTCTATCTCAATGTCTGCTAAAAGATTAGCGAAATGCTTTCATTCCCAAAGCGCACATGATTTCTCTTTGAATGTCAAGATAGTGACTTAGGCTGAGACAAACAGCCCTCTCAGTTCCTTTGCTCTTTTGTTAAAGGTCATGATGAAAAACAGTTGAGGCGATGGTGAGTCATAGAGAAAAAACATGTTATTGGATACTTCACAGTTTCCCTAGAATATGGATTTTTTTTCTTTCTTGTAGGTTTTTTTTGGCAGTGTGTGTGTAATCTTGTTTTTTGCTTGTTGGTTGAAATGCTTTTCAGTGGTGGTGCTGCCATCACTGAAAAGCACACAACCAGTTACATAAGTAGCTCACAAATGAATGACTGCAGCCTTCTGCTGAGGCTCTAAAACAGGTTTGCCTGCTTAATGATATTATAGTGATCTGTTTAAAATCATGGGTTTATCTTCACGAGAATCTGCCATGTAGAAGATATAGCTCTGGACTGTAGGACATCATAGCACAGGACATTTTATTCAAACCAAGAGTTTCTTGCTCTCCTGAGCTTACACCATGTTTATTTTCCTTTGTCCATCTATCCATCAAAATATAGTTTCAGGGATTGTAAATCTAGCTTGGATTTGATCGCTGCACTGCATGTGGGGGCCTCTGGATATTGAGGAATGTCTTGGCAATGGAATGATTGAAACATCAGTAGAAAATCAGTAAAAAAGTATCTCTTAGAGTTGTAAATATTTCAGATGTCTAATTTTCAAGGGAAATGAACCCTTTGTGTAAAATAGAATTGGGACATTATTCTGTTTCTCTCCTTGCATGTTGAAGCTTTTTAAGTTGCTTGTCAAAAGTAAAGACCGCCAGCTTTCATATAATTTGTCTCCTCCAGGTCTAGGGTCTGTTCAAGCTGGTAGACCAGGAAAGTCACCCCAAGAAACCACATTTCATTGGGTTTTTTGTTTATGATTTTGTTGTTCTGCAAAGATACATGCACTTAAGTCACTTCCTTTTTGCTCTGTCGCAAACAATTTGAAAGGACATATTGATGTATGAGCTAAATCTCTCTTAACACTCTACAGACGTTGGTGGAAAACCGGGGCGGTTGAGCAGACACCGACAGTGCCGTCCACGAGAGTCTGTGAGTGCTTACTCCAGGACTTCTGATGGTTTTATGTTGCGTCTAGACTTTAATAAGTGGTTGTGTTTTCCTGAAAGCACACCCCCGAATCTCTCCTGAAAGACCAATGGCTATGTTTCAGTAATAAAACACTATATGCATTTGTTTGTGAGCTGGTGTCAAATAAACATCCTCCTAATATACTCAACTGTGGTGCTAACCTACCAAAAGTGCTTTGTCATTAGAGACATCACTCATTCAATGTACAGTATGTGAATAATATAAGGCAGCTACATGGAATCTTACTTCACTCTGTTCTTTCCATGTATTCCACTTTTGAGGCCTGAATGGGGCTGTAGGGTTTTACAAACAAACCTACTATTAATATTGGGCCACTGAAATGTAACCACTTTGGCTGTGCTGTATTATTTCTCAGCTCTTAGGATCATTTCAATGCTTCTGAGTGTAGTAATGTTAACCTCAGACATCAGAGACTCTGAAAACCCTTCAACTTTTCGGTTAAGCCTGAAGCTCTGGCTAAAATCAACACTACTGCTCCTTCCAACACAGCAGTTGGCTGTATATGTCTTACTGTGTTATTGTATTTTGTTCTACATAATGCACATCTGATAAAGTTACATATTGTGACCATAAACTGTATGGGATGAGTAATTAGATTATATCTATGAAGTGGCATACTGAGTATTTAAGGGTGTCCTATTAAACAAATTTGTCTTGATTTTCATTTAGTGTCTCTCACTTGCTCTAGTAGTGCTATGCACACTGAGTGAAAGCACAGTATGTCCCCTTTAATGGATGCGTTCTGATTATTTGTAGAGCTAGAACATGGAAGTAATGAATTCAAAAGTTACGTTTCTTTTGGCTCCTAATTCTGAATTAAATAGGAAATTGTCTGTATGCTGATTAACAAATATCAAGAGATGAATCAGTACCTGCAGGCTCATTATCAGTATCAGTATCAGTATGTGCCACTATTTACTCAACTAATTTAGGAACCAAATTAATAACAAATTACATGATGATATGTTACTTACTTTCCCCATGAGGTGTTAAGGATAGATTAACCTGATTAACATGAAGGAATCTTTTGGAATTTTCCAGTTGCATTCCTGAATCTGACAGCAACACCAAGTTCATGTATGGTATTTGTCCTTGCTCAGCGGTGACCCATTGCTGATCTTAGCTTTAATGATCTTAGAACTAAATATGAAGCTAGATTGCCGTTGATTTGAAATTGTCAGTCTATCTTCAGATTTTTAACATGTAAATTGTTGGACCCAAACTTCTCAACCTGCATAGAGTTGTCAGTTCTAATGCCATCCAGAGTCATTTTGAAGCTGGCAAGGAAATACGTATGCAAACTAGTTGAAAGACAATACTGACACCTTTTTCAAGTTATGCATGCTTCCTGTAAAATATATAACAAAGGTCATATAAGTCTGTTTGAAATACAATCTTATAATTCTACCATCTGTGGCTCACCTGTGACCTAGACCGATTATACCTGCTTACCAGATGGACCATCAGATAGTTTGTCTCTCAGTAAGAGTATAGGCCTAATCCCCCATTCAGTGCTGACCTATCGCTGACCTGAGAGGATTTTCTTCAGTTGTCAATGAAAAACATTTGAGCGGGTGAGATTGAGTTTCTCTTTTTCTGACATTCGAGTTCAAAGTAATCATGTAGGGAAGGTAGAATGTTCCAAAATATAACCAAATCTGAGAGCTGGTTTGAACATTTTTCAACAGAACCACAGTGGGGTTACAATGAAGCATAATGATAATTTCATTGCCTCTCTAGCTTTGAGGAGGAAAGACAAGCCTTGGTAAAGTGAGCATGTCCAAGTTTTCAATATATTCTTTCTTGGCTTCAGTAAAACCTGTTGAGGTGCTAATAACAAGACGCAGACTGTCTACAGACTTGGTTTTGACAAGTCCACAGTCTCCGTTTCACACAGAGGGCAGATCATTGTAGACATGAAAGCAGGGAGGGGAAAGGGGATGCAGGCCTTTGGCGTTAATCAGGTGCTGATTGGCAGCCTTGGAGCCTTTAAAAGGTTGGCTGACTTGGAAGACCTGTAGAGAAAGGCGGCTGTTAAGCATGAACACCCTCCTCAGCAGTTTCCTCATTATTGTTCCAAGTTACGACGCTACGCTCAGGTCAAAGCTCTGATTTCATGTTTATCCTCATGAGCGAGGGATGGCTTTAACTGTCATTTAATCTTTGTGCATTTCCTTAAACTTCCCTCTCCTCTGTGTGCTGGCAAACTGTTTTGATCCTGATTGTTACACAACACAAACTTGACGGCTAAGCAGAGGCTTGTGACCAGACTTGAGCACGGACAAGGAGATCTCACTCTTTCATCCCCAAACAAAGCTGTGCTCCAATAAATACGTTCTCCAGCTCATTTAGGAAATGGGACACAAGGTGGCTAATTAGTGGAGTTTCAGGGGTTAAACGCTTCCCTCAACGTTACAATCTGTCACTCGGCACTGGTGCATGCTGGGCTGTGAGCTGGACTTGAACGTGGGAGTCCAGATGAGCACTT
This sequence comes from Genypterus blacodes, assembly GCF_046128005.1. Classification (NCBI taxonomy): domain Eukaryota; kingdom Metazoa; phylum Chordata; class Actinopteri; order Ophidiiformes; family Ophidiidae; genus Genypterus; species Genypterus blacodes. The sequence continues at coordinate 1,716,339 of NW_027466826.1, forward strand.
CCAAGGACATTGGATTTCAGACACCCCTGAGGCTGTGACTGCTGCCTCGGGAGAAACACAAAAAACAGCTGTGTGCTGTCAGCCACACCATCCCTATTACACACAAACACACACACACACACACACACACACACACACACACACACACACTCTCCCCATCAGCTCAACTTCACACTCCTCCACCCACTGACTCTATTTTGTTTCTTGTAAGTTAAATGAATCATGACGTTTATCTGTTTTATCTACCGCTATAATCTTGCACTGAAATATGTTTTCTTAATCATACCGCCTCTCTGTTTTAAAATCCCACACACTATGAGTGACAGATTTACTCAATAATCACTGCTTCATTTCCGTCTGAACTAATGTCATTTTACAATATACTGCCACGAGCAATTTGTCCTCGTCATCCTATTTTGGGCCTCACGGTGATTGAAGTCTCGTTCATGTAGTTTAAGTCTGGCTGTTTAACCTGAGGCCCTCAAAGGAAATGGAATGAATTACACACACACACCGCATCGCTTAGATTGTAATCTTTTGATAATATACAGCCAATTTCCACCCTGTTACACACAGCTGATTGGTGTTGAGTTAGTGACTGGGCTCCCTCAGTATCCACTGGTAACAGACTATGTCATAAATAATACCTCACAAGTCCCAGTGGTACAGTATATACAATGAAACTGCAGTATGAGGCTGTTCACCGCCACTACTCACTACTAATACGACAAATACAGTCTTTGTGTATGAAGGTGTGGCTCTAACTTTGCAAAGTATGGTTTAATTATTTTTCCATTCAAATGTCGCAAGATAGCAGTGAAGATGGCTAGAGGGAGGGGGTTGTCACATATTTTCTGCTGTCTTTCAACACCAAATTAGGCGAGACCATCTAACCGCTTATTTGAAAGGATTCTGCCCATTAATTCTCCATGTGTCACATTCTGACATGACTTATATTTTTGCTCTTCTTTTAAACTGCCACACTCACATGCTCTGATGATTTAATGTTGACATATGACACATTGAAATGTTTTTCTGCCACTGATATATTCTGTTGATTTGTGATTAAGTGTTGTAATTCGCTCTAACCAAAGAAGTGCTCCATTTTCTATTGTATTTGATATGGTTAAATTCTGTCATGGAATTCAGTCCACAAAAATTTGCATGGTCCTCGGCAACAAATACACCTTCCAGTGTGTGTGTGTGTGTGTTGTTTCTTCTATTCCCACACTATAGCTACACCAAAAGGAAGATGCAGTGAGAGGAAGATACAACATCCTCCTCTTAAAAAGAGTTTTGATTACCCTTTTACTGCAAAGACACATAAACCATTTTTGTGACTTGGACCTTTTTCCAGATTTCTTGCATTTTCCAGTCAGGTTTCCATATATGCAAACTCGAAATGTGCTTATAATCTGATAGATGTCAGCTCACTGGTTCATTGGTTCAATATCAATTCATGACATGACAGAGAGATGCAGGACTTGTTCCAATGTGTATCCTGTTTATCTGTGGTGGTTTCATGATTATTTTATAGTAAAAAAGCTGTTAATTGCGACTTTAAGACTAGCATATGAATCACCTGACACAGTGGAAGGTTGCCGGCCAGCTGCAGTTCTGATCCAGTTGTTCGCTTGTGTGGGTCCAGACAGATCAGTGTGAGGGCTGTGAGCCTGCTCCACCTAATCCCAGGCTGCATTACTCAACCGTCCAGTCAAACAGCACATAGACTCGGGGACTTCCCCTTCCCTCCAAAGACGTCGAGGAATACTGTATTGCCTCATACACCGCTGAGGTAATAGCATTACTTCAACTCTCAAATAAAGCGAAGTCTAACCTGGGTATCGTGTTAAAACTCTAAACCACATTCGATGAGACACAAGCTGTATACGCAAGGAACAATTTGTCGCACAAAATTTGGAAATAAATCTCATGAGATGTTAACTAAGTTTTCTCTGGTTGTAACATTAGTCAGTTGAACATTCTCCAACTAAGCACATTACCTTGAGTCCTGCCAAAAGTATTGAACAATGCCTTTCATTTTCATGTTTTCCCCCTGATAGATACCAATCAAATGTACTGGAGGGGAAATCCATCACATGGGTGTGCAGCAGTTCCACAAGTTATTGTCTCTTGCACGCAACTCTAAAATTACTACTATCCACAGTTATTGGCACTCTTTCAACAGCTTGAGGGGGTTTAGCGGTGTCATTTCTAAACGGGAACGGTGTAACAGTGTTCATATATGAACATGGCTTATTAAACTTAAACCCTCTCATATGAAATTTACATTACATTCTTTTACTCTATTTTAAGCTTTAACGAGAGATTAAAGGTTATAAATTTGAAGAGTTGACTTGGGGTTTGTGACACATAATTCCTGCAATCAGGAAATTTGAAACAGCAAAAACTCTCAGACTGAGTGTTACAGTATGCGTGTCTATATGTAATTTGAGCAACACACTGTCTGCAGTAAACAAAGGCAGGAACAGGCCTGCGTGTGACACTGCCAGCACAATAAGTCATCTTTCCATCCACCGCAAATCATCAAATCAAACGCAGGTTAATTCTGTTATGGCGAGAAGAGCGGGTAAAAGTGCAACCTGGATCAGTACTGACATATTTCCCTCAATAGATAAATATGAACTTGAAGCAAAGCGTTGGGTCTATCTCTGAAAACAAACAGGCCCATATATTTCACTTGGAATAACAGGGATCAGCTGTATCAACACTGGTCCTCCTACTGCAGCCAGCCACCTCAACTGAGAACCATGTAGTCTGCAAGGAGTGAATTCGTTCAGACAAGCAATGTGATTCTCAACGATCTTAGTGGAATATTTAAGTAATCGGGGTTTGACGATCAGGACCACAGTCCAGTTTAATGACCAATCTGCACCTCGGACAAAAATTAACCGCAGGAAAGTGATCTGACAAAACAAAACGCAGCGTATCAAACAGGCACAGCTGGGGAGCTCAATGACTGTTGTGATTTGATGGCAGGTATTATGTTAGCAGGCCTATCTAACTTTGCACTCGCAAATAATCTGACTGCTGTTTGTACTGGCACAGCTGTTTGCATTGCCTTTGTTCAGCTGTCTGAGTGCTCCCTCCCTTTCCCACTTTGATAACATAATACTTTGAGTATGTTTCTAAAGGGTAATAAAACGAGATGGAACTGATATCTAAGCTTTGATTGAGCAACACCAAATTGAAACATATGAACACGAACACGAAACGTTTCTCCATACAGTGTTTTCCCTGTCTGAACACATCCTGAACACATGGCAGCAGAGTTGAAAGGGTCACAGAATTATTTTCTTATTCTGACAAAAAACCTCTTCAAAGAGATACATAGTTGCTGTCCTTTTGATCGGCAACATTTGGTCATTTCTTAATTCTCAGCACAGGCAGTGACTTTCTCAGAGTGCTAAAGATCTATAGAGCAGCACATTGTGGATGTGCTTCATTGACAGCCAATGGAGAGGAAATTTGTAGACTGATGGAAATGAGTATAATGTATATTTATTCATAGTACATTACAAGAATCCTGACACATAAACAGTCAGTACATTCACATGCACATTCTGTACTGTGACTTTGTAAATGTCAGACATATGCATGAATAGATCTAATAAGATTCCATTATTAACTGAACAAAGGAATACACAACTTGTTGCTTAACGTTCTTGCAAATTAAAGCTAGAATTGCATGTGCAGATTACTTACTATTATGATGACTTCTTATCAATTTACAATAATTCTCATCTAGGTCTGTTACTTGGACTACACTAATGTCAATTTTAGAAGATTTCAATTTGATTCTAACGTGGAAATTTGAAGAAAAATCCATTTATATCCATAGTAGGAGTAGTTTTAATGTGCAAGTAAACATAGTAAATGTCATTGGCTGTGTTTCTGTTCCAGGTTTGTGGAAAATAGAAGGTGAATTTAATTTTTATTCGTCAAAGTTCAAATTCCAAATTGCCAGTTGTTGCATTAAATGATGTTGTGAAAATAAGTCTTGCTTTCCTTTTCAAGATCAGAAATCGAAACAGAGCAGAGCTTTCCCTGATCTAGTAGCTTCCAGGGAATTCAAAATCATGATGTATATCCTCAAAACTGTCTGTGTTTCTTGCAAACCAGAGGTGACGATCAAATGCTTTGGCTATAATAAGAGAAACGGCCATTCACTACACTTGGCACTGTCACGTATCAAAGACTTCTGGGAGGTAATTGTCCAGATGTGTAGTGAAGCTGTAATTTTTATAGTGATTAAATTCAAGAAAATCTCCTCCTCCAGTTTCTATTTCAGTTTTGCCAATATTGTTTTTGGCCACAAACTCCTCGTCAATTGAGTTTAAATATTTTTTTTCTATTTGTTTCCCCCAAGAATTTTGTTTCCATAACTTCTCTTTTTATCAATTCACAACTTCAAATTGAGCAAAACGCAGGCCAAAGGAAACCCAACTATTGTTAGGCCGCTTTACGGTCTTCTCTCCATCTGTGAAGCCGCTGTAGAAAGTGTTGATTGATGTCAGTATACACTATATGCCTGTATTGTGATTTCCTGCTTCGGGACAGAGTTGGTAATGTACACAAATCTAGACTAAACACAAATACAGTAAGGAGAAGTGAGGCATAGACGCTCAAACCTTAAGGGGCCGAAACCCTCATACATGCGTTACAGAGCACTTAGTCACAGAGCGGCAGTCTGTTGTCTGCAGGGACTTTGTGTTTTGTTTCAATCATCAAAGCTATTAGGTTTAGGGTCCCCTCTCTCTCTGGATCACTCAGCAACACTCATGGTCACTCGGACCCTGAAATTTTACTCCAGGCTACAGAATGGAGTGGGCGGCGGGGCTAAAGAAACGCACGTCTCCCTCGCCTTGCTCTGCACTGCCGGGGGTCACTTCACCATTCTTCTGTTACACAAAAGAGTTCTTCAAGTGCCTATGTGACAATGGCCTTTAGATCGGTGGAGCGTAATGATTGCTGCTTAACGTGAATGTGCGCTGCATTAATTGAGCCAGAATTAATGCAAAGTTTTTTAAAGCATTTTTTAAAGTTGTGTTCATTGTTCAGTTACCATGACAGACATTTTCCTTTCCTAGTTTATTTTTGACATAGCTGACATTTTTCGCCTTTGAGTAGCTGATGAATATTTAGACTAGACAGACAGGTCCCAGACTGGGACTCATTCTGGGCCTGTTAATGAGCATAGCCTCACACTTGAATCTTTGCGATCCAGCATATGTCATCTGCAGCCTCCTCATAATGAACGTGCACAAGCCACATTTCCACAATAGCATGAAGCCTGATTTCACAAGACAAAGCTCTAACTTAGCATGAAGGAATGTCAGAGATGCTGGCACAAAAGATTTTCCTTTTTTCCCCATCTCTGATATACATAAAGCATAATGCAAGGAGATGAGATATTCAAGCTTTTGCTTGAGACATTCAAATGAATTTAGCGATTGTGATTAGGTAAGGATGATGAGCGTAATCAGATAAAAATAATTAAATCAAGGGTTACATTTTATGGTTTCCAGGCGGATTTGTTTTGCCTTCACGGTAAATAGAATTATCTTCATCTGTCAGTGAATTAAGAAAACACTGGGCCCCTTTTGCCTTGCTCAAATCAAAGATCCTCTGAGACTTGCCAGCGGTTCACTCTCTTTCATCACGAGTCTACTTGGCCAGTGACAGACAGGCACCCTCATGTCAAAACACAGCCTGCCTCTGCCAACCTAAAGCCTTTAGCCGGCCGCAGGCACGATTACACTGTCGCCCTCGACGGCTCTCACATACTGAGACATACATTCCTGACATCATCAAACTTGTAAGGCGAAAAGAACCAACCAGCCTCGTCCGCAGTTAACATTTACAGTGCTCAATGTTTTATGACGCTCTTACGTACACTGCTCTCCCTCTGAGGGTAACCTCACCCTCTACTTTCCAAAAAGATAAATTCCCTTATGAGCATCCTTTATGGATATTAAATCTTTGAGTCATTCTTTCAATATGTGCACAGCCGGATTTTATTTGGCTCCTGCTAGCTTTTCTCATCAATATTTAGACATGTTTTTGTCCCTCTCTTCTCTATGTAAGGTCTAAACCAGGCTCACGTGCAAAAAAAAGTGTGCATTACAAATACTATATCTGAATTTTTCTGTTTCTCAGTAAATCGTGACTCAGAATAGACGGCTGTTGAAGGCTCTGCACAGCCACCACATCACTTCTTCTGGTTGATTACACCTATTTTCAGATTGAGGGTGGAGCCATGCTGACGGTTTTGCTGAGGTTACAAAACTGGATGCACACAAAGGTACAAGTTATCCCAGGTGAATCAAGCCCATCAGCACAGTCTGGGACAAGTCAGCCATGCACTGCCTGTTCAATCAGAAAAAAGTTTTAAAAAACTAACACAAACACACACAAAAATAACCTGTTGCAGGGCCTTTCCATGCATACACATATATTACGTATAAGCAAGCTATTAGGTTTTATTATGTATTTAGATTAATTTTTGTCCTGGTATTTCCAGACCGGCTGGGCCACCTTTTCGTTAACATTTATATCATGGATGGTGCCTTTAACTGGAACGTGTTGCTGTGGTGATTTGGATCAGTCGGGTGTAACCACAAGAGGACAGAAGCAGGCAGAGATGCCAGTTTATTGCAAGTTGACACAGCTTCAAAGGGCCACAGGTTCTGCCAACCATACAGAGGGATCCTGTTTCTGACCTGAGTTCAAAAGGCAAGACTCAGTCGCCCACTTAAAGCTCATTGCATGTCTTCTTTGGAATCCACCTGCCTGTCTCACTGTGCCATTATACATATACATACAGTACACTGTTGGAGTGGCAGCTCTCTTTGTCATGCTGAATTTATGACAAGCACAAACTTGAGAGTGCGTATACAGTTATAGGATATTTTGGACATCAAGCACAAACACAAGCACAAACTTTAAGCTTTCCTAAATCTGCATTAAAAAAAAGAACGCAATTTTGTAATTAATAAGATCATTTTAAATTTTGAAATGATTTTTAAAACATTAATTTGTAGGATCTTAAGCTTATCACTAAATTCTTTTTGCTATAATTTTTTTAAACAGAAGCAGAGGAAATGATGATAGTAATCTGTAGCAATACACATGTAGAAAAAGAAAATGTAAACAAAAGAAAAGAAAAACTTCTGGTGGCTCTGTCACGATGTCGTTGTTTGTTAGATGATATCATTACTGTAAAGTTTGCTCGATGACATCCTTTTCCATCTTAACTTCTACACCAGTCCTACTACAGCTCCACCCATCTGAGACCATGAGACATGACTGACAATTGAGGTAGTGATTCCCCTAGTGGTAAATAGCTGTAATAGTCTTTCCAAAATTCTATATTTCTATGCCACCTCAATTCTATATCTGAAAGTATGGATTCCTATCAGGATATAATAAGAATCTCAGCAGATAAACGGTTATGAAAGGTCCTGTGCTGTTGCTTTAATAGATAAAGCAACAGTTAGTTCTTGCACTGTGTTTTTGTATGCTTGTGTGAGAAAGCAGCCTGAACGCAGTCAAATAAACACAACTTTTTTATTAGGTTCTATTTCCATTTTGACCGTGGGAAGGCGCCGACATGGGAAATTTTGTTAGCATGCTTTTGTCACATACTCGTAGAATCATTGCATAACATTCTGTTAAATAATATTTTCAAATATTCAAAGAAGATTCAAGGTATATCTTAATGCATTAGTATCATCATCATCTCTGAAGGGTTTTCCAGAACACAAAGGACAGAGCTACACACCCCAAACTGGGGCAGGACTTTGAGTGTAAATCTTTTATTGACTGCAAACTGTAGATTATGCATAGACTAATGGTCACTCTGTTGTTATGAAGAGTTCAAAGGTTGCCACAACTCAGAAACCCAAACTGTAAAACAGAAATTGCAGAATGACCCACTTGTAATCATGACTGAGCCGAGTTCATAGTCTGCATATTGTTTTTCCCATGGGGCATTTTCCAATAATGAAAGCACGTTGTGTTCACTTGCAACGAGCGGGGGAACAGCAGCAGTTTTCTCACAGTCAAACTAGGTCGACTGAGTTCAAATGTGAATCAAATCAAGAGGTCTGATTTTGGAGAGTCAGAATCCTTGCTAACTAGATCACCAAGATACAGTAGATACAATGGAGCCGTACACTAGTTTGCATTTGGGTCAACGGGGCTAAAGAGCTGTCACCTGAGACACCTACTGCTTAATTTTTGCCCTTTGCACTGTATATGTGAACCATTACATTGCAAGAGAATCTATAATTCTATTATCTGCTTCATCCTACTAGCTGATTAAACAGACTGATATGAACAAATATGAGCGTTACACACATTATTACACCTACTTTCGGCATATTACATGTTTCTGAATGACACGCATGTATGCATTGCCTACATGTTATTTGTCATCACAAATGTCTGTGGAAAGTATTGCTCCCACTGACAGCTTTATGACTACTTCACACAGCCTTTTGAGAATCGCGGCCAAGAAAAAAATGACGGCAATAAAACCCTCCTGTTGCTTATTACTGTAAGTGAAATTTAACCATGCTGAGGTTTACCATTGATCATGTATCAATGCGCCTATCCTCAGCAAAAAATATAAATGCTATAGACTACGCAACGGAAGCATGAAATTTTGTTTGTCTTTCCAAATTATCTGAAAAAGGGCTATTTGTCTCCAGAATGAAATATGATATGACAAGTTCAAATCTGTCCATTACAGACAATAAACATTAATAGTCAGCTGAACTAACTTGGCAAAAGGAAACAGTGGCGTTCCAGTATACACAGTCATCCTTGTTATACCATTACACTTGTACATAGTGATTTACATCACGTGTCAGGCCTTTAAAACAAGCAGCACAACCACAATGGGGGAAAAAGTCGACTCATTAGTTTAACATTAACAGGTAGTTGACATGCTCCAATGAAGTGGACTATTCCAATATTCAACTCTGGCACAGTTCTTGTGAGTCCAGGTGTTCCCACATATTTACATGTTCTTTGTTACTGCTCCATTTATCATAGTGTGCAGTCATGTTCAGATTTGTAAACTCTGATTAATCTCATATCAGCATACTGAGTCACTGCGAGTTGATGTTGTATCAAAGCCCAGCATTGAAAAATGCTGAAAAAATGACTTCATTGTCAAATAATTAACAGAGCAGGCTTGGAAGATATTTTAATTAATAGCTGTGATGAAAAGTTATGTACCGACAGCCTTCCTTGATTTTTTTCCACTTCCTAACCGCAAAGCAATTTTTTATTGTCATATCACAGACTTACATCCAGTTTCCTAAAATAACATTATGGCTTTCAATCTGCAAACTTACAAAAACAACATCAATTCAAACTGTGAACCGCCTCGCCCAATCCTCGAAGAGTGAGAAGATTGAACGTGAAAACACACATCAGCTCACAAATGCCTGCTCTATCTCAAGACTCGTTCCTGGTGTGTGATCGCATGTGCTGTATGTTTCTGGGAGAGCTGGTGGATTTTGTTTACTTTAGAAGAAAGTGAAATGCCTGGGTCGCCTTTATTAAAACTGACAGGTCCATTTGGAAGCAATCATCAAATGTGTCATGGAAAAACCGCTACGTCATGGTGCAGGGGACATCAAGACTTTGCCAGCGTCAATATTTTTCCTTCAAAGCTGGCAGTGGCTGTCATTTTGACCAGGCTTACATGTTCAAGTTCCTCTCTACAGATCAGTCTACAGATGGTTTGTCTGGATGTTTGCAAAGCTGTGTCTCAGTGAGAAATAGCTGATTCGCTCTCGCGCTCTCTCAGTGACACACACAGTACTTACACTATCCAAAGTGCAACTTGATCGACAAACAGGGACAAAAGAGAGGACGAGTTTTATCAGTGTCACCTCCTCCAGATAGGAAGTTCAGGTAATTAGCTGCACTCACCTCATGCGAGAGCCAATATCCTGTTTGAAGAGAGCACTGTTCTGACTCACTGATCCTGAAGACAACACAGACCGGCCCGCCTGATGTAGGGGACCACCTTGGATGGTGACAGGCAAAGAATCTAATCTCCCTGCCTGAATAGTTTGCATCCTCCCACCTAGTACATTGTCACATTGATCAACGATTTAAGACGTTAACAGTCCTTTTGCATTCCAGTTTATTCTTAAGCAGCCTGTTCCACTGCAGCGGCAAATCTAATCAAACAGATTTACTTTCCACAGTGAAACAACTGTGCTATGACATATTAGGCACACACACACACACACACACACACACACACACACACACACACACACACACCATCATCACATGATCACAAGGGGCAGCTCAGCCTTATGAGAGTTGGTTTTGTGAGCCAGGTGGAATCGTTGAGTAGTAGGTTATTTGCTTAAGCAGGGATAATCTGATTTGTTTCACCCTCTGGCCTCTCCTCCTTTCACAGGATCAAACACCTCCCAAATATTAGGATATGTGAGGACACACACAGACTCACAGGCTCTCCCAAAGTCAGGCTTCTTACACTCACCAGATCTACATACACGCAATATTTTAATCATTTGTCTGTACTGCGACTAAAGCAAGATATGAGTAAGACAAATACAAAGATTGAATTGATATGTTTCCGTAGTTTGCCAAATATGTTGCGTAATCACAGAATGAGTAGAGTCCACTTGTTGAGGAGATGTGTGTTGAGGTGGCATGCCAGACTAAATGGATTTACTATCACATAATGTAGGTCTGTTAGTTGGAGTTAGCATACTGATTTCAATCACATTATGGTTTAAACATGACAATAAGTATAATAGTTTATTTATGGCGGAATATTCATATTGAAGGCATCTGACGTAACAATGACAATTTTGGAGGTTGTTTTTATCTACAGAGGGGAACAAAAACAACAAGTTATGTTAACATGAAAATATAACCTTGAAGTATGATGATATCATAGGCGCAGTTCTTTCGGGGTGACATCAATCCATCGTTCCAACAGTCCCATAACGCATGGTGGACATAACAGGCCGGAGCGAGACAGGAGAGGGGGGAGAAAAGAAAAAAGGGAAAAAAGGGGGAAACCCCACCAAAATACCCCAACTCCAGTAGCCATACAACCAGAAATTCACACACCCCATCCTGTCCAACCAGTAACCAAAAAATGCTTAAACACAAATTATTTTATTTATTGTACTTCTAACGTTTAACTTGCATGTCAACATACTGACTGAGAGTGAAGATCTACTAGAGCTGTTGTATGTGTCTCTGTAGGCAGTGTGGACGTGCACGCTAAGCCCTCTTAGTCTTTATAGCTTCCAAGTGTCACTGACATCCAGCAGTGTGCGGCAACTCTTTGGGAAGGAAAAAATGTCCCTGAGAGTCAACAGGACATAAACAAGTCACCCACAGCATCACCACAGCAATTAAGAGCAGTTTGAATCAATGAAAACCCAAACCTCTTCTCTCGGCTTAATCCATTTTCTACTTAACCTCCACATAGCAGCTGGACCCCCTTTGCATTAACCGCATTGAGCAGCTTACGTCATACACATTTAGACATCAAAATACCCATCACCTCACAGAATGGCCCCCACGAATAAATGTTGAAAATAACAAAGCGGCCACCTTTACAGTGGAAAATAATATTTGTGTGAGAGCAGATTGCTGATACCATCTGTAACACATTCAGTAAGAGCAGCTCCCATAAACACACCATGTAAACACTGTGATGCTTTTAAATAGGCCAAACACTAAACTGCAGAGATCCTCCCTGTTGCTCTGTAGTGGTCCGACTGGAACACTCACGTCTGGCTCAGATGTGCTCCTTCACACAGCACATCTTTCCCACACGCACAGTTAGACTGATTCACTAATTCACTATATACACAGCACTTGCACGTCTCTGGCTACCCAACTACCTAACCCTTTTTTTGTTCTTCAGTGTCTACCCGCAGCATTGGGCATGAAATTTTATTTATTTTAAACCCAGACAGGGGTGGCGTCAAAATAATCAAGATTAAACTTTACATAGAAGGCCTGCGGTTCTTGATATTTTTAAGAGAGTTCACACCAGATTATAGCAAAGGTAGGGGGAGGGGTAACGCTCACTATAAAGCACCTAATCCACCACATTCTTGTTAGGGGTCCGAGTCTGAATTCAGGCAGGCTTCAATGCCGTGCAGCGTGATAGGAGGGGTTGCAAAAGGCTGAGGTAATTGGATTGGAATACGGCATTGAGAGTCAGACAACAAAAGATATCCATCTCTCTCATGGCTGTTCAGCTCTTTTGTTGCTCGCTGGAATTTATTTGGTCATTCACTCTACTCTTCCGAGCTCAGCAAAGACAGAGGAACAGGAGCAGGCCACCGGGCCCCGGCCTCTGTCTGGTGGTCTGGTGGTCGTCTGCAGGCCAGTGGAGTCACAGCGCCTGTGCAGCCTGTGTTAGGATGTGTGATTCCTGGATCCCCCAAAGCCCAGGGGTCATTTGTGTGATCATTACCATAATCACATTAAGGCTGCAGGAGATTAGCACCATGGCCTCAGAGGAGAAACCCTGTCTTTGCTCCGTGTCGACTACTAACCATGCTTAGTAAACGGTGAACACACTGCTGAGATACAGTACCTGTTATCTATATGATAGTCAAAGTAGCAAAAAATAATATCAACAAATACATGGACATGGGCCATCATTCTTAGGATCACAACTTCTTTCAGTGGAGAATAAGTATGTTGTGACATTTTGGGCTAAACTTATATTCATATCTGACATTGTCCCCAATCTTGTTGAAATTATGGGTCCTTTTTCTGAACAATACAATTCATTTATAGGATCACATCTCTCAAGGTCTCGTTTCATTGAGATTCAGATCCAGCCCTCTCCCCCACCTCTGTCATCATCCCAACACAAGCATCACCTCTGGGCAGGTCATGGGGCACCACAAAGGGGATCCACTCACATCCCCCCAAACCTTCTACAGTCTCTACACTCAATTTTGGCTTTTCCATCAAGGGAAAATGGTAGTCTCCCCAGGGTTTAGAAGTTCTCCAATTAACCCTAATTACCCGGAGAGAGCATTTCAATGAGGCCTGTAACCCAAGATGTCTATCAGTTCAGTGGTTGAGGCGGGTAGGGAGGGAGCCCTACCTTTTATCTTGCAAGTGCAACCACAGGAAACATCACATTAACATATTGACAGCAGTGATTTAAGATGGTGAACATGACACTGACACACCTCCCTCTTTGAATATGATTACCCTGATAATACTTCCAGATATGATGCATTTTTGCAAAAACAATAGCAAGAAACAGGTCCTGCAAGAAAAATACTCACAGACATGTGGAGCAATCGCTGCAGAAGCTAAAGCACACCATCTCTGTATCGGTAAGACACCTTAACCTAAGATAAGATAAAGGATTTGCTTCGCTGCTACAGTGAAAACAACGAACTAGATCTTGGTTAGTAAGGATTGCCATTAAACTAGTCACAAAATCTGAGAACCTTCAACTTATCAGGTAGAAACACATATGTGTGAGACGTGTGACACCCTCATAAATGGCTTTAAAGTGTGATGGCGAAACATTAGATAGTTACTGATTGATATGGACTTCTCTGCAATGTGAGAGCTCCCAACTGCGTTTCCTCGATTGTGACCCATTGAATGACCTGTGTAATTGGTCCTCACAAATCACTAACCACAGGGGCAGAAGGGTTCCAATCCTCTCATATGACTGTGTGTGTGTAGGCCTGGTCACTGATCCACTTCACTTATTACCTTTCCACAGATACACCTGGGCACAATTGCCCTTCGACACGAGTCAGCGCAGGAAAAGTTATTGGAGCAATAACATCTTTCAGCAATCTGTCAATCCCTTTTACGCTGGCCACCTCAGTGAATTCACCACTTTAGCTATGACTCTGTATTCAAGCTAGTATCTATCTGGCACAATGTTTGACCATAAATTAGAGGTTGACTGTGGCAAATAGCCTGAGATTGCAGACCATTTTACACATTCTAACGGCAGCCATAAAGCCTGAGGGGCTGGCACTTTTGATTTATCATATTTGTTGTTTTCACATTCAGTATTTGATTAAAAGTACTGTTGGGGAAACTTGATACTGAATAACTCTCTGGAATTTCATGCTCTTTTCCCAAGGTTTGTATTGCATCAGAAAAAGATGTCCATCATGCCTCACATTCATCAGAACCCCCTTGACTCAGCTACCAACCTTGACGTAAACTCATTTTCAATCCAGACGATTTAGTGTGTTACCTAATGGCATAAATATAGAGGAGAGTAAAACCCAGCTAAAGTCAGCCTACCCACCTTTTAAGCTGACATAAAATGAAGAGTATAAATTGTGCAAAGCAGTAATGTAGGATCTATGAGGATAGAAGACGCTTGACATGATGCTTGTCTCAAAATTCATCTTTATTTAAGTCTGCGGTTGAGATATCTTATGACCAGATCAGTAACTTTAGGTTATAGTTTACTTTCCATGAAATCACTGCCAAATAATCCTAATAAGCGATCCTAAGTGTTTTATTATCCTTATTATGCAAGGGGCGGGGTTATACTCCTACTTTTAAATATTTATCAGTACAGACCTGCTGCCCCGCCCTCCTGTTGAACTTCTGCAGCCTGTTTCAGTCGAGACCAGCAGTCAGTCAGTCAGTCAGCAGTGGACGCGGCTGCCGCATGGCTACTGTGTAGACGTTCTTCGTTTATAAGTGGAGGCTGTCGGATAATCAGAGAGAAGACGAGCAGTCGCTTGGAAAGGTTGAGGGAGTCACTAGGAAGCAGGCTCGTGTGAATTGGAAACCTGTGCTCTGCTGGTCAAAGTGTTGTTTCCCCACTCGTGCATGTTTAAATCAGAGGAGGACTCTGGTGCCGTGTGTCGGCCAGACGACTAGAACAAACGAGCGGCCACAGCAGTGCGGAGGCATGATTCTGAGACGGGGCTCAGTCGTTGCTGCCTTTTTACTCTGCTTTCTTACGAAGGTACGTGGATTACTACAGGCGAAACTGCGGATAAAGTCACTCAGTTTGTTGTGTGTGGACGCACTTTGCTTGCATGTAAACTAGCTTTATTCGCTATGCTACTTATAACCCACGCGCAGTGCAAAAGCATTGTTCGATAGCTAGGAAGTACAATAAAAGTTAACCCAAGATTAAACCGAGCGTGAACGGACAAAGTGCTGTTAATTCTGTGATACTTCCCCATGTTTTGAACTTCCAAAGGTAACATTTCATTAACTTGTTCTCTCTCCAACAGGTGTCAGAGGGAACCGGACAATTCGAGTTGCAGATCTTATCGATGCACAATGTGAACGGGGAGCTGCTGAGCGGCGCGTGTTGTGACGGCTCGCGGAGCGCGGCGGATCGCAGATGCGCGCGGGATGAGTGCAGCTCGTTTTTTAAAGTGTGCCTGAAGGAATACCAGTCTCGGGTTTCCGCTGCGGGACCCTGCAGCTTCGGTACTGGATCTACGCCTGTCCTCGGAGGGAATACGTTTTCTTTCAAGAGCACTGGCAGGAATGACAAATCCAGGATAGTTTTGCCCTTCACGTTTGCCTGGCCGGTAAGTTTGGAACACGAAACGAAAATTAATAAATGTCTTGTTTGCTGGGCAATTCTGTGCAATTACTGTCCGTCAGTTACTTCCTCCAAAAAAAGGGAGATAAAAGCTCAGCAAACAAAGAATGAATATTCGTTTTTCACGGATGAATTGTCCTTTTGAGGTCTCTGCTCTCCTTATTATCTGGGCCAATTACCCAGGTGCAGGTATTTTTCTTCTGCAACAGGTCTACTCCTGCTCCTTCATACCATGTTTACGACAGAATATTGCTTTAAAACTTGAAGTCCTGTTGTAAATTCCGGGCATAACCACAGATGTTGCTGCAAATGAAAAAAAGTGGTTAATCTCTGACCTACAGTTAGTGGCCATCGTCAAGCAAACATCGAATTGGTAAAACAAATATCAGGCTAAGGTTTCTCGCCATTATCTAATTTTCATTACTTGGATACCACTTTCTGTAAAACCTCTGCAGTTGTACCGCACATCAGCCCTCTGTGAAGTTAGATAAAAGTAAAGAAAAAAGCTGGACGAACTGCATTTCAGTGTATTTACACTTCTCTGTCTCCTTGGCAGCTGCTCAGATCAAACAGTTTCCGAGCTCCGAGTAAAATCCCACTTTCTTGCTTGCTGGGTGTCAGCTCTTCTTCATAGAGTAAATAAATGGAGCTGACAGGCCTGTGGGAGTCTAGTAGGTCTGTGAGAGATGATTTGCTATGCTGGAGCACATTTCCATGTACTGAAAAAGTACGACTGTGCACAGACTCACTGGCCCCATAGCTTGGCCCAGAAAGTTCTCCTCTGTGCCTGATGGGTGAAAGGAACAGTCTATTGGTATGTGTGTGTCCAATTACATCAAGGCTATTTTTATCTCAATCTGGATACAAGTTCTTGTGATTTCAAGGTTTGGGTGCATTGATAATCTCAGACAGCCAGAATGAAATGAAAGAATGGGGAACTTCCAAGATTTCTGTTTGTGTCGGGCATTTTTGCACACTTTTCGCCTAGTTGTTACCTGCAGGCCAGAGTAAATTCTCCCCCCCCTCCTTGTTAGTGCCCAGCTAAACAATGTTCACAGCAGGGTACCATGCAACTTGATAAGGTCTGTATTTATTTCATTTGCTCTCCACTGGTCCTCACACCTTTTTTTTAAAAGACAAAGGTTTCTGTTTGTGTTCATGCTATGGCAACACTAAGAGGACATTAAAACTTAGACACCAGGGCCATGTTAGTTTCATCTTACCTCCCCTGAGAATATTCCCTCCCGACTGTATCACTTGCGGCATATTGAAATGAACATTTGATAATACCTGTGTGTTTTGAATGAAGGATGTTAATGCAAACAGGCAAAATGCCAGAATAAGCGGGTTAAATAAGAGTTCTGAGCCCAGATGGTGCCAGGATGGGGTTGTGTGAATGTGGGCTTGGGCCAGGCCTTTGGGTGGGATTTCTTCTCTTTGTTTTTTTGTTTTGTTTTTCTCTTCTCTTCTCTTCTTCACCACAGCATATGAAGCAATCTGTAGTTGCCTACATTGCTGTTTGACATTCTGAAAAAACTGTACCTATGAGCTCATCGCATCAACATCACTGATGCCATCCTGGACTCTGCGTACACACTACCGTGCTATGTTCTCACAACCTCCAGTGGCCACGGCTTCCTGCTGTTTCAATTTCAATCTACTTGTACCTCATATTGCCTATTTTACCCCAGGGTCTTCGAAGAAAGAAAAAACAATAATAATAGTTCTACAACCTTCTTTCCTTCTGTCTTTCTCTCCTTTCCCCCCTCTTTCTGTATAAAAAAAACGATTTCCAAAATTTCCTATAACTGTATGTGCACTGTAATGTCAAATGTTGGCTTCAATAAAAAAATATATACCACAGAGGAGCTCTGAGCACTCTGGCTGAAGTTATGGAAGAACAGAGCAGCTCATTAGATTCTCTCATTCTTCACTCAGTGCACATTAACAATTGGCAGGTTAGGTATGATATCACTCTTTGTCCTTTTCATGAGTTGATTTGCTGTTGTGGACAGATGGCAGTGTGGGGCAATTGGGTTGTTGGGTACTTGGAGTTCATGAAGCCACCCCCCTTTCATCCTTTCCTGTGAGCTGCATGAAGTTGGCCTCTTGTCCAGGCCAAGGGCTTTGTTTAAGTCACGCTCTGTTGGACCCCAGGCATTTCATCGCTTTAACCTTGCCACCCACAGTAACTGCTGCACTTAATGAGGCTACACACATGTGCTTAGATCAGGTAGGGTGAGAGCCAGACATCTCCCCCAGTGTGTAACCTGTGCTTCTTTAACATGAACACATAGGGATTTTTTGTGCCGTGTGGATCCATCAGTCTGCGTCAACACCAAACACAGCTCATGCTTTTATTGCACAGTGTGGGCCCAGCCACCCAGAATGCAACAGGCCCTCGGAGTGTATCAAGCAGGGACAATGGTGTGCCCTCAGTGACTACAGTGAGGATTACAGCGCATAATGGAGGTGGCGCAGCTGTAATGCCGGTGTAGGGCAAGCAACAGGAAGCAGTTGCAGTAGACTCAGCAGCGATGAAGCTGCCTTTCACGCAGACTGTGACCGTTCCTCAGTCGGCAACCTCAGCATGTTTGGCTATGTGGAACACACACAATGACAGTTTGAGTTTATTTTTTTCCCCTGTTTGGAGAAACTAGTTGAGGGTTAATTGGTTTGAACTGCTCTGCACATTTGGTTGACTTGTTCTAGTTTGTTTGAGTTCTTTTTCTTGAGCAATCTCTTGCCTAGTGCCTCAAGGCCCAGTCACCCTGACAGCCAAATTCCACTCTAATTTGATTTCCTTACGTCTGTATTCTATGCCAAAATGTTCCTCTGTCTTATATCAAACACAATGCTGGAATGGCTCCTCAGTTTTGATTCGTTGGCATCTCTTAGATTGACTTGATGGCAAATCAGAGCAGTCTGATTAGTGGGGATAAGGTGACTTGTTGAACAATAGCTAGCTCAGCCTTGAGGGCAAACTCTGCAGGCAGCTGTGGGAGTAATGACATATTTGCTTTATATAGTCTGCTCTGATGTGGCAGTTAAGTGCATATTACTCAAGAAGGAAAATAAATGTGCTCTTTGTTCCCCCCCTACCTCATCCAGTTTACATGTGAAAAGCGCTTAAAGGAGTACACGGACCTGTGTTGTGACTGTGTGGTGTTACATAACGGCTTCTGTTCTTTCCTGTTTTCTGCAGTCGTCTGCACAAAAGCATATGCCTATAACATACATTAATTTGGATCACTTGCGCCATTCTAAATGCCGTGCCGTTCTATGACTTTAACGAGTCAAATGGTTGAAGTAAGCATTTGTGACGCTCATTCCTGGATTCATGTTTTGAACTTGTCTAACTGGCAAACGATCCTAAATCAGTTTCTTGTGTTTTAGTTGGCAAAAGGAAAGATTCCTTCATCGGGTGAGGTTTTTCTCTAATCGCAGCAGGGGGAACCTTTTACAGAGCTCGACTAGATCTGCAGATTATACAACATCGTCTATCTCCAACTCCCGCTTTAATGAAACACTCTTGGCAAACAGTATGTTCCTTCCATTTCATCAGTGCAGTAGCTTTGAGTGTGATTATGAGAGTTGTCTTTTCATGACTGAGCCTGAGTTTTATGGCAAATGGGGTGTGTTACATAGCATTCACAATCATCAGCTAGATCTTAGGTTGATACTGTTTAAGTGATTGACTCAGGAAAACTGATACAGAAGGTCAACATCCCTTTGACTAGATTTGTTTGTTTCCTCTCTGTTGGAATACCTTAGTCTACCCTGTTTTGCTGTGCCCTTATTATGACTATAGCCATTGCTTTTGCCTGTTAGTCAGGAAGAGGTACCTCTTTCTTGTTGCGCTAGATTCATTTAAAGTGGCTCCATTTTAAGCTCAAGGCAGTGGGAGGGTGTGTGTGTTGGGAAAATTCCCCTTGTGAGGGGATTCAGGAGTGTTCTTTGGCAGGTCGGCGTGGTTTGAACTGGAACGATCCTTATCTCTAATGTTGTCTGTCATTTGGACAGTACCCGGTTGGCCTGCAAAGATAAGAAGACATATGGCCACACATGCTACTCTTGGACGTGTGTGCTTGTGTGCGTGCGTGTGTGTGTGTCCTCTGCAGTTCAAAGAGAAGTTGTGAGTCAGCTGGGAGCCTGGGAAAAGTGAACCTGGCAGTGGCAGACTATTCCTAGCTGATAACCGCCCAGGAGTTAGGGAGTGTTAGTAAATGTAGAGTCGGTCATGCAGTATCTCACATTCTCGACGCAGTCGTTTGTTGTGGGACCAAACATCCCAACAAAAGAGAGGCTACTTGTCTGACCAAGACGTTGCTTAGTGCAGTGACGTTGTTGTGGTAACACACACACAGCTTTCGTCACGACTTGAACTTATTATAAAACATGAGTGTGTCTCCCTCTTTAAAAGAAAAAAAAAAAAAAAAATCTAATCTGGCGCAACAATAGTGTTCAGCCTGCCCCTGCCGTGCCATCACACAAACAGTCAGTAGTGATGACGGTCAGGATGCTGCAATAGCTTCCATGTTGTGGCAAGTCTGGAGTGAGCAGGGGATGGGTGTGTTGTCACCATGATTTTGTTTTGTTTACCTGTACATTTATCAGTCACTATTTCCATTAACCCAATACACCCTCTCAGCTTCCTCAACAACAGTGTATCTCCAACTGAGATTTGATCCTGACGTCCTTGCATAAGAAAATGAAACATTGCTTGAGAGGTCACTGGAGGGGCAGCACAGCTGACGTGCGACATACAAATTGCAATTCAAGACCTGATTTAAAAATATATGTATCCATGCCTCCTCACATTAGTCATAAGCACACCAATTTTGTGTTGCAATGATGACTAATACAAATGTTTGACAGACTAAACGTCCTGTCACATGACGTAGTTGAATTCCCTTTTTTTACGATAACTCATCACAGTTATGAGAGTTGTTCCCATATATAGGATTAATTAAGGGTGGTCCTCCCCAAATAGCTATACTCTCACACAAATAGGTTTTTCTTTCTTTATCTGCATTGAGATGAAGCTGTGATTGATCAGTTTGTGTAGCCTGTTAAACATGCCCAAATGGGAAATAAATGCAACACAGTTTGGGAATGAATTTCCTTACTATAGGTGTTGAACCAGCCTGATCTCGGCATGTAGAATGCTGTTGAAGGGCTTGTTGAATGCACCGTTTAGTTCTTGCATTGTGTTTGGCTTGCAATATGATCTTTGTATTTATTTAAGTACACATAACACTGTCTAAAGGTTGAGGAGGAGAGTGAAGACTCCTGTTGTTTGTGTTGGTAGACTTTAGGTTTGGGTGTATTGGTAGATGATGAGGTATCACATTGCCACTGAGTCACTTATTAGTGTTTAGTCTCAGGCAATTGCAGTCATTTGTGAGTCAGAATAATCCTGATCAGCAGTGCATTACAAATGATAGCTACTCTGATTGGAGTTCTGGCACAGGATGGGACAAATTGTTCCTTGGGAACCTGCAGTGCTGACAAAAGCAGATAAAGCCATGAAATAGATTCGCAACTAAGTCATACAGCCTTTTCTTTTTGTGGAAAGTGAACAGCAGTTGGTTATTTCCTTCTAGCGGGTTTGTTTACCATTAGGTCATTGTGGCAAGAGGGGCCGTGTCAGGGTGGCAATGTAGAATTTCAGAAATGCCTCTGAGCAGCACTGTTAGGGTATGTGTGTGAGTGTGTGAGTATAACAAGTTGAGAACTCTAGCGGATGCTCAAGCACTGTAAGTGGATTACACTTTCTCACAATCGCATACTTTCTCTCCGAGTCTACACACACACACACACACACACACACACACACACACACACACACACACACACACACACACACACACACACACACACACACACACACACACACACACACACACACACACACACACACACACACAC
The DNA here is from genome assembly GCF_046128005.1 of Genypterus blacodes. Classification (NCBI taxonomy): domain Eukaryota; kingdom Metazoa; phylum Chordata; class Actinopteri; order Ophidiiformes; family Ophidiidae; genus Genypterus; species Genypterus blacodes. The sequence goes on from NW_027466826.1 coordinate 1,737,886, forward strand.
ACACACACACACACACACACACACACACACACACACACACACACACACACACACACACACACACACACACACACAGAGAGTTGTTGTTCATTCCCCTGTGACTATGGCACAGGGCAGTGTGGATGTGTAAGCCGATATTGGTGTGAGCGCCACCGACCCTGAATCAGACAAAGCGTTTCGGGAGCAATGAAACCAAGACAGGCCCTCGAGAGTGTAGCACTCATTCAGTCTTTCATTCCTTCTTTCTCTTGCTCTGCTGCTACACCCCCATTTTCTCTGCCTTTCTTCTTTCTCTCTGCCTTCCAATCCAACACACCAATGCTGTTGTCTTTGCTACTTGACTTTTTTTTTCTTCTGCCCATCGTGACTTCGCCTAAAATCCCAGTGTCCTTGAGCGTTCTAGTCTTGGCACCTTTGCAGCATGCCTTCCCCCCCTGGATGCTGGGTGTCTATAATTTAGCATGAAATTGGAAATCCCGTACAATGCAAAACAAATGATTGGACTCTGCGTTTCTAAGAGGATTGGAAATCATTCACTGGCTTTTGTTTCCACACATAGAAATATGTGGAAAAAGTGTATTTGGACAAAGCTGTTGTTAAAGTTGGTCCATGTGAGCAAAGTTGGTCTGGCTGAGTAGACGCATGCAGTATTTCATATTGGGCGCAGAAGTATCCTTTTCATCATTTTCTATTTATTCCATTTGCTACTGGAATGTCCAGTTGCCCGATGTTGCCATACTCTGTCTGGCTGGTTTTGGCGCACCACACACCCTCGTGCTGGGTGGGTGTTCGGTTAGACCAGACTACTGCCGACGTGTCTGTCAGTCTGCGACACAGAGACTTCTGTACAACTGCAAGCTTGTCCTCTTAATCATATCAACAGGACCATTGTTATAATTTAACAGTTACCAGCTTCTGTAGCAGGCCAAGCTCTAAGGGTCATGGGAAACTTGGAGAAGTCGCAGACATGGAGTTTGTATTTTTGCCTTTTTAACGCTTGAAAAATATGAGATTTTGAGTGAAAATTTGTTTTGCGCCGGCTGCACATCAAAATAAATCTGTAATCAATAATCAGCAGTCTTTCATTCACAGCTTAATGTTCATCTCATTGATGTATTGATATTGACCCTCCATTTATCTCTGTCTTCCTCAGAGGTCCTACACTTTGATAGTGGAAGCCTTGGACTTCAACAATGATACCAGTGGTGAGTATTTGGCCGTGTCTGGCATCTCCATATTCTCTCTGTCTCTCTGTCTCTCTGTCTCTCTTTGTCTCACCCCCCTCCCTCACAGCACTGTCTGGGAGGAGTCATGCTGAAGGCCCGCAAAGGAAGTTTGTTCTTCCTGAATCCCCCTGGCCTCTTCCACATGGTCCATTGTGCGTGCGTGTGCCTGTGTTAAGAAAGTGTGTTGACAGGTGCCTGTAAGATGGGCGAACAGAACAGGGGAAGCAAAGTGGATAAAAGAAATGTGTGTGTGTGTGTGGCGAGTTAAAGGCGGGGTGTGGGTCATGCAGAGGGGGCCGTGCTGTCCCCCTATGAAAATGTTTTCATTTGGCTGATGACTGATGGCAGGTGCTGCCAGCCAGGGTCAGGGTCACACTGTCTCACTGTCACTGAGGCGTGAAACACAAGAGTTCATCCGGCCGCCCAGTCCAGCATGGCGACAGGGCTGCAGCCACACTGTGGAGAAGAGGTCCTGTGAGCCATCCTGTCCAGAGGTTACAGTTACCTCTGACACAGGTGGGCTACAGACAGAGCCCAGCGCTGCAGCATATGTGCAATGGAAGACCTTTGTGTACTATCTGAGGACTTTCTCAGCTCTCCTTGTGAAAGTGACTCACAGAGTGTGGCAGCAAGTTCCATCTGTATCTTGGTTGCCAGCTTTGGTTTCTGCCATTAACTGCTCTGGGATTCCTGCTGGTCAGCGGTCGGGTTGGCAGCAGCCTGGTGATTCCAGCTGAGGGAGGACCGCACGTCCCTGCCTTATCCCATGCTTGTTTATGCAGGTCTACTCGAGGTCAACAAGGTTTCGGCCTTTTCTGCTGTATTTGCCGCTCCCCAGAGAGCTATTAGGGCATTGGTGTGAAAAGCCCCCTGAATGTACACACTGAGTGCTGCTTAAGCCCCTCTGAGCTCCACCAGGCTGGCACAGGGCCCCTTAGCTAGACCTGTCCTGACTAGACTGACATGTAACTGCAAACTTAACCCTTTTTTCAAAATGTAAAAGCTTAATTTTTGGTTTCTGTATGCACATGGTTGTGCCACATTTTTCCCTTAACCTTTGTTCACTTCATGGTCCGATCGCCTTTTTGGCTCGTCCAGTCTTTGAATCCAAGTCCTTTGAAGATAAGTTATTTTTCTAAGATAACTGAATTTAATGCCTTTGGTTGGTCGTAAAGCTCATCTGATTTATGTTGCGCTCCGAGCCAGGCAGCAGGTAGCAAGGATGTGCTACTCCTGACACTGCAGGCCAACAGCCGGTAGAGAAATGCCACACGGCTAGGCGCTGGATTCCAGACCACTGTGAAATGTTACCGGGTACTGTGATTTCACCAATCCCCCCCCCCCACACACCAGAGGATAGTAAATAAATGACAGCGGACCCCCCCACCACCTCAGTTGCATTGCATCATACTACACAGAGGAGCGATTCACCCACCGGTCAGCCACCTCTCTCTTGTGTGAGCACAGTAAATAACGTGTGTGACACATTTTTCATTCTCTCCCAAGTGAAGATTTAGATATCAAGTAGCAAGTTTTACGTTTGTGGGTGAGTCCAGCGTCTTGTATGTGTGCGCACTATGGCGAGTGGATGGAGACTGAGCTCAGCATGTTTGCACAATACAACTGTGTTTGCTCTGTGCATGGAGCTCATTACAGCCCTCGGCTCCCCGGCCAGTCCTTGCCCATCTGACAGAACCGTGACCTTTTATTTGACACGGCTAGAGAAAACAGTCGATCCCCGGGTCTCTGTTTTTCTGTGTTTTTGTATTTGGGCCTTTGCTCCCCAACTGAAGTGCAGATAGAAACTTGTGCATATGTATACATATCTTGACTCCAGACCTTTCTTACTGGTGTTAGTAGTACAAGTTTAGACGTGAGAAAGGCTGCGAAGGAGGAAAAAAGAGCTGAAGTACTGGCTACCTTCCCAGTGGCAACTGTGGCGTTGGTGTCCTCACGCTGTAATTTATGGTGACTGTGGTTCTGTCCGCGCCTGAGCAGTTGCAGAGGGCAGCATCCAACAGCAGAAACATCCTCAAGCCGTAAACCTGAGAAACGGAAACCGAGCAGGGAGAGCAGGAGAGAGAGTGTGAGAAAAGAAGCATTAAGAGTACTCATTATAGACAGGCTTTTTTCTGCATTTTTTTCTTGTGCCTTTCCTCTTTTCCAGCACGCACGGCTGCCTTAATTACATGTCATCTGCTATCTAAGAGATATTCTGCAATTTGTGCTGAGTTGTTGGGACATTTCTGGGTTACCGCCGTATGATCACTACTAACATTGCAACTCGTAAATGCACAACACCAGATCAGGCATTTCATTATTTCCTTGATTCAAACACTCAACAAATGCTCATCTCGTCAAGTAATATTGTGTATTTGTGTATATTTTGAATTGTCCCCCAAAGATGCAGCTGCAGTCGATGTTGATGGTGTTGAAATTGGTGTTTAGGTGCAGACGGGCAGGTGATAGAGAAGGCATCTCATTCTGGCATGATCAACCCCAGCCCTCACTGGCTGAAGCTGACGCACAACGGCCCCGTAGCTCAGTTCGAGTACCAGATTCGGGTCACCTGCGACGAACACTATTACGGCTTTGGCTGCAACAAGTTCTGCCGCCCCAGGGATGAGTTCTTTGGGCACTACACCTGCGACTACAACGGCAACAAGACCTGCCTGGAAGGTTGGTCCGGACTGGACTGCAACACGGGTAAGCTCTTCAGTCTGGAGCGATGAATGACGACACTTTCTGGTGAAAAGGAGGCAAGGTAGCTTGAGACGTCATGTCAGTACAGTATGTATGACTAGGAATGACTCTCAAATTAAGAACCAGACACTTATCTGTGATTCATGCTGATACATTGTCTGGACCTACAGCATTGGCAATGACGGAGAGATTGTGTCTGAACTTGCTGTTTTGCAAGGTTTTCTTCAATCTTTTCTATTGAATTGAGCTTTTCTCCATGATTCCTCTGTCCTCTGACCAGGATATACACCAAGAAACCAGCCAAGATACTGTCTCCATTTTTATCTTTTACATGTAATTGGATATAGAAGTTGTTGCTGAGATACGATACGGGCTCCGTTTCAGTCTGGAGTAGATGAGATAACGGCAGTGTTCATTATTGCCAACTCAAATGCTCTATAAAATAATATTAGTATAGTTTACCAGGACAGGATAAAAATGTGCCAAAAAAATCCGGACCAAGTTTTAATCTGTTTACCTGGTGAGTCAATAATGTTTCCTTTTTTTCCTCCTCCAGCCATCTGCAGACAAGGCTGCAGCACTGAGCATGGATCGTGCAAAGAACCAGGTGGCTGCAAGTAAGTGATCGAGACCGCTTCCGTCAGCCTTTCTTTGATCGACGTTTTATTTATCAATCTGTTATTAGTGACTCCACTTTTACTACGTGAAATGACATGTCTCCATTTAGAGTTGGTCTCGGGTTTGTTCAAGTGCCTTCGCTTATTATGGAGGCCGGCGCCAGAAGGCCTGTGGTGTGGATCATAGAGTTATGTAGGGATCGGTTCCAAGCGTCAACTCTGTCATGGCATCGACATTTTCCCGTATGCACTTCATTTTTCTGGCCAAGAGACGATCGGTACCAGGGCTTGAGGAGAGATGTGGGTTGAGCAGCTCGGAAATCTCTTGTGGAGCTGTGGACCAGATCTGCCGGTCTGAGGAAAGGAGGCTCAAAACCGGAAATGTTGCCTATGTGTTCCCCCTAATGAGACAATTGTTATCAGTCAAATCATGTAACTTCCGGACGAAGCTTAAAGTGTATTGTTTGCGCAGCTAATGGCTTCCTAATGCTGTTTATGGACACAGCCAGAGGGAAAGCCAGGCACAGATGGATATCAGCGCAGGGGCACTGTGTGCAGTTCAATCAAGCCATCTCAGCCTCGTTCTGGATGAGGCCCAACGTGGCCAGACTGTGCTAGAACTGAAGACATTGGTAGCTTGAAGCTCTTGTCTTGTTTGGCCATAAATCAAGCACATGGGTGATCGGGTTTGTTCTTACTCTGCAGCAGCTTTGTTGTTTTCCCAGGCTTTTGACATCATCGAGTTTCTTGGAACAGCTTGTGTGGCCACTGGCAGAACAAGAGGTTGAACAGCCTTAGTGGCTCTACAGGTGTGGCTATATTCAAAGTCTTGGGTTTAACTGTGTTTATATGCCCTCTGCCACAAACTCAGCAGGCAAACACTACCGCTGCTGTAGTCGGTGAGTAATTTTTCCCATCATTGAGCTGCCATACAGAGTTGAACAACGGCATTACATGGCAGCACTGACAGCAGGCTGTGACACTACCTTTACGCACAGCTAACAACATTCACAGGGGTGAATTTCTTATGGCCCCATCAGGTTTCATAGTTCTGGGCCTGCAGACCAATGATTGCCACAGTTGAGCACTAGTTTGAAAAGCATTACAAAGCCACAATGTACAGATTGTTAGAAGAGAGTTTTCTGATGAGAGCTACAAACTTTATGTGCGTTACTTATTCTACAGAATGTAAAGTGCTGTTCCCAGTAATTTGGCTGAGTAATAACTGGAAATGACTCGCTAGGGGAATCCTGCTCTGCTTCTCATGGAGAGGATTAGCACACTTTTAAGAATAGCCCCTTTAATCACAGACTGAGGTTTACTTAAACGCTGCGTTTATTTTTACAGTCCGTCCGTTTCTTTGGGCTAATCAGCACGCTGCTCCCCCCAGAGGGACATTGGGTTTCCTGTCACTAGGCTCCAGAGCAGCACTGTATCACCACTCTGTCACCTTTTAAAGAGCGGACTTATCAGACTTGGCTAAGAGCTGGATTGTCGTCTTAATTATCGAGCCCAGGAGGCGAAGGCCAACACTATCTGTGTAATTATGGACCTGGAGGTTTCAGTGGTCAGCGAGTCTCTTCCCCCCTCCTCCCTCCCTCCCTCCATCCCTCAGCCCTGGGGCCAAAGCTTGATTCCTGACTCATGAGAACCAGGATGAAAAGCTTGGAAGAGCAGCAGTGTATTGTCAGTAACGGCGGAGAGGGGGCTGAACATGCCCCTTCTGTCTGCCAAGCCACAGGCACTGTGTTCTTACACAGAGCGTCTGGCCGCATGCTAATGTTAGCCATGCTAAAGATCCCATTGGAGCTGTAATTTACTGTTTTGTTCTGTTTGGTAACATGCTAAATACTCCACCGTTTCCTCCTCCCCAAGTATTGTTTAAACCCTGTTGCATAAACATGTCTGCTATTTAAGATTCATTTGTGGCCTTTTAAGACGTGTCCCAATTGTGAGGGCAAGCAGGAATACTGCCTCTTTGTGTGTTTATCGTGTCCAGATCCGTGCTGTATGTCCTAATGTTTAGCTCCTTAACTGCAGATTATCACTGGACTGCTTGCAAAGGTTTTGAATAAAGAAAACACTAAAATATATGGATTTTCAGATACCACAGGGATAATCTTGAACGTCTCAAAGTTATTGTGTGGTTTCTCTGTGTGTGTGTGTGTGTGTGTGTGTGTGTGTGGTCATTCCTGCTTTATATCCTATTTCTGAGTCTAAATGTCTGATTGCATGGCTTCCCTGTGTGTCCCGCAGATGTCTGTATGGCTGGCAGGGTCAGTACTGCGACAAGTGCATTCCTCACCCCGGCTGTGTCCACGGCACCTGTGTGGAGCCCTGGCAGTGCCTGTGTGAAACCAACTGGGGTGGCCATCTTTGCGATAAAGGTTAATTTCACTCTCTTATTTCAGTTGCAGTCTGCATGGGAGCGGCTCATGTTGTGTCAAAACAAACTAAAGCCCTGTGAAATGTCTCTTTCCCAGACCTGAATTACTGTGGCACTCACCAGCCATGCTTGAATGGAGGGACGTGTATCAACACAGGACCTGACAAGTACCAGTGCTCCTGTGCAGAGGGCTACTCTGGAGCCAACTGTGAGAGAGGTGAGTGTGTTACCAGGTGGCTACATGAAGCCAAGTCTGCCATCATTTTTAGTTTTGAGCCCAGGTCCTCGAAGTGAAAGAACGGATTTGTTCTCAAGGGGTTACAAGCTCATGCATGCAGTGATAATAAGTTGGAAAAGAAACCGTTTTGTATTCGGGCAAGACGGAAGAAGAGGGGTCAGGGGTGCCTCTAGTTTGTAATCGGAGGATATGGTAGTGCGGCTGTAATCTGTTTCCACTCTGGCTTGAGTGGCCCCACATCAGGTAATCCACCAGTTTGATCTTTAGGGACTGATCATCCCTTCCTCGGGCAATCAAGACAGATGGGTGTGGTGCTAAGGTTCAGCTGCTGGGAACACTTACTGCAGAGATGATGGTTTTTTCCTCATTAAATCTGGGACTCGCAGGGTGCTGACAGCTTAACTGCAGGGATGTCAGGAAACCGTGCCCTCTGTAACAGGAGGTCCACAGACTAGAGATACGTTGGGGCTATTGTAGCAGAGAGGCCCCCGGGTGCAGAGCCCTGCATCCTCTCCCTCCTCTCCCATCCTCCCCACGGCATACCAAGGGCTGCCCAACGATCGTCTCCAACTGCCCAGCAATTCCCTGAGTGAATCATTCATTTTTGATTCATTTGGGACCCACTCATGCTCAACGCGTCCATAAAGGAAAAACCTCTGGGGCCGAGCCTGCCCTCTCCCCTTGCCTTCCCGCCATTCTCTCATCTTCTGCCGCCTCTCAGAAGAAGAATGGCAGGGAGTGGAAGGGAAGTCACGGTGCGTTGGTCAGGTCAACTTAGCATGAAAGATGATTTCCTGGCGGTGTGGTCTCCCGGGCGAGTAATGAGAGTGAGAGGGGGGATTTCTAGCAGGCTTTCAGGGGAGGAGAGGAGGGGATGAGGTGGGAAGGTGTCTGTGTTGTGAGGGGAGTCGACCCCTGGGTGTGTTCTGCTGACAGTGGTCCTGTGGCTGGGGAATGAGTTTTTCAGGGATGATAGGCAGAGGCTCAAAATAGTTTCACGCATGGCCAATAGCTAATTGGCTATCCATGTTCATTTCTGTATCCAATTAATTGTTTAGTGGTGCATTTCGTCATTCCTGTGGATAAGAAGACACATTTTTTCAGCAGCTTCAAAAGAGTTGATTTGCAGAAAAAATGCAAGCAGTCTAAAAGATCAAGACAAAGCGGAACAGGAAGAAGGGCTAATGCCTAGAATCAGCATTTAGCGAAGGTCTTGAGTAGTGCGACAGGTTGAAATCCATTGTTTGAGATGCCAATTTCTACATTTCTTTCTTTTGTGTAGCCGATCTCGCTCCTGCTTTATCCAAACTAGAAACAACTCTCTCAGCTTCCTCCAAAATATCAACCACACACACAGTTTGGCACTCAGGAGGTGAAGAAAATAGACAAAATCCGGCATAGTGAAGGACTAACCCAAAACATCCTGAAATGTATTAAGCTTGTGTGTGAAGGCGCCGATCTGTTTGCTAAATGTTTTTCCTCTCTTCCAGCTGAACACGCGTGTCTGTCCAACCCTTGCTCTAACGGAGGAAGCTGCGCAGAGACCAGCCAAGGCTACGAATGTCGGTGTGCGCCAGGCTGGAGCGGCCCTTCCTGCACCATCAGTAAGACTACACCCAACCTAAGCTCAGGAAATATGGATCATATTTTAGGAAATCTGAGGCTGATTAATCAGAATTGACCTCTCTGCAGATGTTGACGAATGCTCTCCCAACCCATGTAACCACGGAGGCACCTGCCAGGATCAGGTCAACGGTTACAAATGTCTCTGTCCCTCACAATGGACAGGCAAGACATGCTTGATCGGTGAGTCACCGGCGTCTCATCTCACCGCTCCATACCTGTCAACTGCACACTCACATGACACTAACCGCCAACCCCCCCCCCCCAACTCTTACTCTGTAGATGCCGACGAATGTGATCGCAAGCCCTGCTTCAATGCCAACTCATGCCGCAACCTGATTGGTGGATACTTCTGCGAGTGCGTCACCGGTTGGACGGGGCAGAACTGCGACATCAGTGAGTTGATGGCTGGCAGCTGTGGAATGGGACACCTGTCTTTCGTCTGCCTCCTCTCTGTCTCTCTCTCCCATTCTTTTCCTTCACTTAGCCTGATATGAAAGTGTAACGAATGAAGAGGGGCAGACAGAGCAGCTCTTTCTTGTGCCGTTATTTGCCCCCGTAATTTTGCCACGGCTACGGCGATCATCAGCGTCTCTAAACAAACCCGGGACTAATTCCACTTAGCGCCAGACCGGATTGCTCAATAATGTGCAACACCGGTTCTGCAAGCATGTTATCCAGCTCTGGCCGAGGGTTTTCTGTCTCGTACAATCCAAGCATGGGAAACTAAAAGCACAGACTTGTTTTCAAAGAGCACAAAATGTTTTTATTAGATTTCTGCTCGTTAACCCTGCATTTTTTCCTCTTCTTGTGCAGATATAAACGACTGCGAGGACCAGTGCCAAAATGGAGGGACTTGCTTGGTATGCGTCGTGTCAAAAGCATTTATTTCATCTGCTATCGCCACTTTGTTTGCCAGCTTGTTTGTTTATTAGATTTGTCTTTGTTCGTGTCTCATGTCGAGGCCCGACTCGTTTACAGCGGTTGTATAAATAGCTGCTGTAAACCGTTCTCTCCCAAAACCGACAGTGGAATTGTTGTGGAATTCCTCTCTGAAATCAAATCTGAGGGGAGCGGGTTCAGAGGGGTTTCTAAGGGAGGGACACACACAAGTTCCTTGACCGCATTAGATTGAATTACCATAAACATTATTGTGTTGAGCCCGTGCCAGGAAAATGTGTTGAAATAATTGTGGATCTGTGATAATGTTCCTCCAAACTTGTCGCAGCCATCCCCCCTCTCTGCCCTCCATTCTTTCCCCTGGTTTAACAGTTATTGTTTGGACCCCACCCTGTCAAGGCACTTAATCAAATTTGCGGCTGTGTGAGGTTAACCCCCGGTTCTGGGTTCTCTCTCTCTCTCTCTCTGTCTCGTAGGACTTGGTAGACGACTATCACTGCACGTGTCCCCCTGGCTTTGCCGGTGAGCACTGCGAGAGGGACATCGACGAGTGTGCGAGCTCGCCCTGTCTCAACGGCGGGCGCTGTCAGGACGAAGTCAACGGGTTCCAGTGCCTGTGTCTGGCCGGCTTCTCAGGAAATCTCTGCCAGGTGAGACGAAGTGAAATGACGCTATCGCTAACGCACAGGATTAAACACACGGGCACGCAATCCCCTGCGCCATCGTGTCGCATCTTAATCCTTTGCCCCCACGACCATTTCTGCCGGTGTTGCTGTATCTTTGGGTTTGTTGTAAAGTTTCCCTGCCCCACCCTCTTAAATGGCTGTTGTTCCACAATCCTCCTCTTTTAAAAGGGAGTGCTTTGTTGAAGCTGCTCCTGGCTACAGCGGGATACATTCCTCAGCGCTGAAGCCCAGACTCGGAGGACGGCTCCTATGTCTCTGCCTTGTTTTTCCCCCTTCCTCCAAGAGCTGTGCGTGTGTTGTTTCCTGGCACAGCCTTCAGGGAGGATGCTGTGGGTTGTGCTCTGTTTAGTGTAGCAGAAAGTATGTCAGCTATCAGGTTCACCGCTCTCAATTCAATACCTTTCTGCCCTTAGCTGGATATCGATTACTGCTTGCCCAACCCGTGTCAGAACGGAGCGCCCTGCTACAACCTGGCCACAGACTACTACTGCGCCTGCCCAGAGGACTACGAGGGCAAAAACTGTTCTCACCTCAAAGACCACTGTCGCACCACCACGTGTAAAGGTACGTCTGCTGCCGCTCGGCAACCACAAAGCGTTTTAGCTCTTTGTTTTTTTCCAGGACTTGACTGTAAGGTGATCTGCATGGCGTGCTGTAGTGAAATACTGTATAAGGCCAGGTTTGCACCATTTGCTTGAACACTTTGCCCAAACGTTTCCCCGCGAGAGCAATACCTATATATTAGATCCGTGCACCAGAGTTTCCTGGCCAAGGTGCGATGTTTTTGAGTGCAGCTGCCGTGATGAATGCGCCCTCCATCTCTTCAGAAAAAGCTTTTCCAAAGAGTCTCCCCCTCCCGTGTTCCCTAAAAACCTGGCAAAGACCCGATGGCTCTGTGTGTGTTCTTGGTACAGACTTGGTGGGCTACCTCTTTTCTTTTTCCCCCTCAATGAGTGCGCACTTTTTTTTATTTTTGTGGGTGAGTGAGCGGACCGACCACAGAGCCAGATACCGTAGACGGTGAGATTGTCTCTGCTCTTGGCAAGAACAAAGTGATTACGGCGGGGAAAGCAAATGCACTTTGCTGGCCTAACCTGATCAGACAGGAGAAGGAGGAACTGGGTCTTAAGTGGGAAGAAAAAAAGTTCACTGAATTGCTTAGAAAAACAGAGCAGCTTATCTCCGCTGCCTCTATCATACCGTTTTTTCAGCACATTCTTAAAGGGAAGCATTTGTCAGTGGATAAATCCAGTAGGGGTTTGAACTTGGCGTAAACTCGCAAGAACCCGCTCGGCACAAGAGGCGACTAATCGGCCCCTTGTTTCCTGTTCTCTCGAACGGCGGGCGTCCCTTTCTTCTCCGCAGTAATTGACAGCTGCACAGTTGCCGTGGCGTCCAACAGCACACCGGGAGGAGAGCGCTACATTTCGTCAAATGTGTGTGGACCTCATGGGCGATGTCGGAGTCAGGCCGGGGGCCAGTTCAGCTGCGAGTGCCAGGAAGGCTTCAGAGGCACCTACTGTCATGAGAGTAAGACTTCCCAAATATACAACAACAATTTCCATAGTAACTGCAGAGCACAGTACGACGACACAAGCGTGACTGATTATGATTCGTTGGCTCGGTCTCAGAAAGAAAGAAAATAGCCGTGTTTCCATCTCACGTCTCTTCATTCCCCCTTTTTTCCTTTTAGACATCAACGACTGTGAAAGTAACCCGTGCCGCAACGGCGGAACCTGCATCGACAAAGTCAGCGTGTACCAGTGCATCTGCGGCGGCGGCTGGGAAGGGGAACACTGCGAGATCAGTGAGTGTGACAGCTGATGAGGGATCCATGCCTACCGCTTGTGACATGTTCAAAACACTGAAACTGGTTCAACGTACTGCGTCACGTGTTCAGATGAGTGTCTCGAGGTATAAATGATCCTCCTGTCTTCATGTTTCCACCAGACATTGATGACTGCAGCACCAACCCCTGTCATAATGGAGGGACATGTCGAGACCTGGTGACTGATTTCTTTTGCGAGTGCAAGAATGGCTGGAAGGGAAAGACGTGCCACTCCCGTAAGCGCCCACTTTGTTTTTTTTCTGCACCTGTGATGTCTGTGCAGGCTCACGGTATGCACACTGCTGTACATGATTACCGAGGCTTCCAAATGTTGGCATTTCTGCGTTAATCAGACTAATATGAGTATACAACTGAAGACGTCCTAACATTCAAACGATCACTGCAGGGGAAAGCCAGTGTGATGAAGCTACATGCAACAACGGAGGTACCTGTCACGATGAGGTAGACACCTTCCAGTGCAAGTGCTCACCGGGATGGGAGGGAACGACATGCAACATAGGTGAGTCGCACAGTCCCGGCACTTAAAGTAGAAAGTTGTGTTTACATACACACACACGGACAAGATTGCTTAGTGGGAGAGTGCGGTCATCTGCGTCACATTTTAATCAGATCTGTCAGATCCCACCAAACAGTTTTTCTCCCTCCGCTCTGTCGCCGCTCCTTCTCTCTTCCCATCGACCACACCCAGTTTCCCTTCCCCTTCGGGTGCTGACAGATATCCGCTTAAAGTCCCTGATTGCACTGACACAACACTTCAAAGTTGAGGAATGCAGATTCCCTGAGAGGAAAAAGTCAACCCAAGCAAAAAAAAGCCAAACTACCCAGCAGTCTCTTCTCTCACTGTTTAAGCTGCATGGACACTGATTGCGTCGATGGTCCAAAGTTATTCACACTGACACTTCTTCTCTTTTCCCCCCCTCCTCCTCCTCCTCTCAGCCAAGAACTCCAGCTGCCTTCCAAACCCCTGTGAGAACGGAGGAACCTGCGTGGTGAGCGGGGACTCGTTCACCTGCGTCTGCAAGGAAGGCTGGGAGGGACCAACATGCACCCAAAGTGAGTGAGGGGGACGTTGTGGCTAAGGAAGGGGCAGGGAGTGATGAGCGTTGGTTTTAATAATGGCACGCGGCCCCCCCGTTTGATTCAGAGGTGCAATCCTGCATCTGGTTGGGTCCCTCTCCCTTATCGTCCCGTTCTTTCCTCTCCCATCTCCTCTTGGTCTGTACCTCTTTAATCTCCTTCTCTCCCTGGCTGCTGCCGGCCATGAGAGGAGGAGGAGGAGGAGTAGGAGGAGGAGGAGGGAGAAAAGGGCTCAAACTCAGGAAAGTGGAGACAGATGGTTCTCCTCCCCCTCCACCTCCAACACACACCCCTCTCTCCCTCTCAATGTTGCATTCCTGTCCAAACAGTGACATGTCGGCTTGTTCTACAGCCCACCTCCATTTCCCTGGGATCCCTGCCCTGTGTGCATGTACTCCAAAACATAAATTCCCCGACATTTATAACAAGAGGGAGACGCAGCCGGGGTGGGAATCTGGGTGTGGAGGTGGCGCTGGTTGAGGGGGGGATGAGGGAGGGAGGGAGGGAAGGGATGGCGCTGGAACTCATTTCTCGGGTGAGAGTTGACTCGGTTGTTTGCTGTGAGTAGTTAATAAGGCAGAGTAATCAGGCAGCGTGGAGTCCAGCCCAACATGCCTCTGCACACGCAAGCTCAGACGTGCTCTTCGCTGTCATCTGCCCTAAACACTCGCACATGAAGGGAGGGAGAGAAAAAAGAAATGGCACACACACACTTCTCTCTCTCTGTCTGGCTCTCACTCCCACCCTTTCTCTCTTGTTGTCTTTCAGATACCAACGACTGCAGTCCCCACCCATGGTAAGTGGAAGCCAAACATTTCCTGTGGAGTTTTGATGTGAACACGCTGCTGCTGCTCCTCCTGCACGTTAGTTTCTCACCTGCAGGCTCTCTCTGTCTCTCTCTCTCTCTCTGTGTGTCACTCACTCACTCTCTCTCCCCCTCTTTCACCGTCTCTTCCCTGTCTGAGAAACGAGCATACACCCTTCTGTGTCATTCCTCAGATTGCAAACACCCAAACACAACAGTAGTAAACCGCACAATCAATCCCACGCGGCGTGGACTCGTCTCTCTAACATAGCACGCTTGATTGCCTCAATTGTCTCTCAAAGGTGTTATTATGTTGAGGGGTGAGGAAATTCCTGCATACAATGTTTTGGTGCAGAGGGTGTGTGCTGTCACTGTGTAGATCGAGCCCGAAGGCCTCCCAGCATGCATCACAACGACAAATTGACATCAACCTTTCCGTTCTCTCACGTCTGACCTTTCTAAATGTTCTTCCTCCAGCTACAACAGTGGAACATGCGTGGACGGGGATAACTGGTACCGCTGCGAGTGCGCCCCGGGCTTTGCAGGTCCAGACTGTCGGATCAGTGAGTATTAACTCCTCCTCCTCCTCCTCCCCCCCTCCGCCTGATCCCTGAGCCGTGGGTTAGAACGGGCCGGTGTCACAGTCGCTCCAAACGCCAGGTCTAGCCGGCCAATTATCTGCGTGTCGGGCCGGGGGCCAGGCCGAGCCGTTTCAGTGTCACTCTGGCCGGGCCGCGCTGCCGTCCCCCGGGGAAACTGGCTTAGCGGGCCAACAGCTAATCAGCCATGCTCCCTGACACTGATTACACAGATTGTTTTCCCTCTTAAAGGCTTTCAGATGGCCACATTCTTTCCCATTGCGAAGCCTTTGTTCTGTTAAGTCCGGCCTTTAGCTCCCGCATACCTGCTAATGATGCCGCCTTAATAAAGCTGCACAGGGCAAATAACCCGGGACTGATTTAAAGTTTGTTTGCGTGTTTCCTTATTAACGTGCATGTATGTGTGTGTACATACAGTTCACATGACACACACTACTTTAGTGAATTCAGTCCAGGAATTAGAGTATGGGTGCAGACTCCTAACACCGGCTCTATGTGCGCTCTCTAGCGGTGCTCTTTGTTCCATAAGGAAGTCATTACATACGTCTTCATCATTTCTTTGCGGCAGATATTAACGAGTGCCAGTCGTCACCGTGCGCCTTCGGGTCGACCTGCGTGGACGAGATCAACGCATACCGCTGTCTGTGTCCAGCAGACAGGACGGGACCCCACTGTCAGGAAGGTGCGTGTCTCCGCTGGAAAACAAACACACATAAATCACGTTGACACACTATTAAGCGTGTTTGTTTTCAACGCCGCGCTTCCATTTCAACACAGTGACGAGAAAGCCCTGCTCTGTGAACGGACACGGCACCCCCGATGGAGTCAAGTGGGACGAAGACTGCAACACTTGCCACTGCACCAATGGGAAGATTGTGTGCACGCGGGTACGTCTGCACACACACTGTTGGTCTCTGTATATGGAACAGAATATGGGAATGTTGTTGAGGGCTTGTACCGTATTTAAAGGAATTCATTGGGTGTTAGTTTGCCGTATAATTAAATTCTATAGCAGGTTTTTGCTGAATGAAATGAAGTAATGTGCCAGGTCTCTCTCTCTCCAGATGTGGTGCGGCCCCAAGTCGTGCCAGCTCGGCGCCAAGGGCCGGGGCGGCTGTCCCTCAGGCCAGACCTGCGTCCCCATCAGGGAGGGCCACTGCTTTGTGAGGCCCTGCCTCGGCCTGGGAGAGTGCTGGCGCTCCAGCCCTCCCCCGCCCCCCGCCAAATGCCACCCCAGCTCCAGTTACCAGGACAACAGCTGCGCCAACATCACCTTCACCTTCAACAAGGAGACCATGCCTCGAGTGAGTCACCTAGGCACCGGGCAGGGAGATTGAATGAAAGGTTTTGGGGTCGTTTTTCACGCCTCTCCACCCTCACTCCTGATTTCAATGGGAGCAGTAAACTGTGAAAGATCAGGTTTTCAAGTGCTCAACCAGGGGCCTCTCTGTGCAGGAGACATGGACTGGAAAGTTGCGCTTCTGCTCCAGGAATAGTGTATTGGTAAATAACCGTATCCAAGTTTTGGTGTTCCTCAGAACCAAACATTCGACTCGTTCCAATCCGCTCTTAAACTCTAAGCCGACCGCACCCAGAGATTAATTTCAGGATCATATGGATTTGGGTACAAACAGGACCACTGGCGACTGTGTCACCACACAGGGCTCATCAGTCGCCAGTTGCCTAACAAGCATGACAGCAGATAGTGACAAGCATATGAGCCTGTGGTCTGAAATCTAAATGAGGTGGATCCCAACCAAAGAGTATGTTGACCATACTGCCAAAATGTAGGCTGAGCTCTTCCTTTTTTCTTCTCTCTCTATTTTCCACGCATATTAACATTTAACTTTTTCTTTCTGTGTCCAGGGCTTGACTGTGGAGCACGTGTGTAAGGAGCTGAGGCACTTGTACGTGGTGAAGAACTTCTCCTTGGAGCATTCCCTGTCCATAACCTGCGACCCCTCCTTCTCCGCCGGCAACGAGATCCACGTTTGCATCGTACGTTTCCCCGCACCTCACCACGCGTCTGTCTGTGTCTACTTTACATACAATGAGAGCAATTAGCGCAGTAGCCTAAAGCACGCATTCCTACGGCGCTAAGAGGCGCTTTAATCAGACGTGCGGTCGATTGAACTTCAGTTACGTCATCGTCTGGCAATCGTCGTCTAAACAATCAACAGGAGGACGATATAGAACGTAAACCACAGAAGACGCACAGTCGCACGTCTCACCGTCTCCTCTTTTGTTTGCAGTCCACTGAGGACCACCGGCTGGACAGGAGCCCGATCAAAGAGATCACGGACAGGATCATCGACCTGGTTAGCAAACGGAACGGGAACAACACCATCATCACTGCCATCGCGGAGGTGCGCGTGCCAAGTCCCAGCAAAACAGGTATGAACCGCCTCTGCTCAGCGCTTAAACAGTTAGCCAATGTTTCTGAACTTGCACACACTTGCTTGTGTTTAAAAAGAAAAAGAGGGATGGGTGGATTTGTTTTGTTTTTTGAAATCGGCTAAGATGAGAGGCGAGCTGAGACTGTGATGGTGCCTGTGAATAATAATGATGCATGAATCTCCCACACGGCTCGGAGCAAACATGTCGGCTCTCTCAAGACAGATGGAATAGAGTGCAGTAAGAATGTAGCGAGGGTCTGCATGGAAAGAGCAGAGCTGCTTTTGCTACGCAGCTTTAGATTTGCTTACAGTGCGATTGGCTGGCAGACGTAGTGAGACTCGCACACGTGTCCACCGTCCGTCACAACACAGTGACAGCAGACTGTTGCCAAGACTGCAGACAAGAGAAGCCGCCTCCTTCCTCGATTAAGGCTCTGGGGCCAAATCATACTTGGGTTGATTTACTAACAATACTTAAACTAAACTAATAAAAGGTATTCTTTTTCACCAGGACTTGATTCTCTTTGACCCTTTGACCCCTTTTTCTTTTTGTCAGACTACCTAGTGCCCCTCCTCAGCTCGATCTTCATCGTGGTCTGGGTACTCATCCTGGTCTCCATCTTGCTGTGGTGCATGCGTCGCCGGCGGAAGCAGAGCAACCACGGCAACGCGTCGGCCTCGGGCTCGGAGGACAACACCACCAATAACGTGCGGGAGCAGCTGAACCAGATCAAGAACCCGATAGAGAAGCACGTGGGCCTCACAGTGGCCATCAAAGACTACGAAAACAAGAACTCCATCATTGCCAAAATAAGGACAAATCATCCTGAGGGGGATGAGGACGAAAAGGAGCGGCACTTACAGAAGGGCCGCTTCGCCAAACAGCCGGCGTACACACTGGTGGAGAGGGACGAGAAGACGGCCATCTCCAATCCCACGACCGGCAAACATCCTAATTGGACTAATAAACAGGACAACAGAGACTTGGAGACAGCAAACAGCATAAACAGGATGGACTACATTGTATAGCAGACGGCTGCGTTGCCGTGCAACCAAGCCTTACGCCGTCGCACCCCCGGTGGTGGGTGAATCGGGGGAGAGGGGGGGGGGGGGACGGAGGGGGACGGAGGGGGGGAAGCTTTGGCATGTGTAGTTGGTAAACTGTCATGTCAGTCTGGACCCCCGGTTAGTATTTTCCGATATTCCCCCCCGCCCCCCGTGTTAATTTAAGTTTGACAAGCTGGCTCACACTGGCAGTGACAGTTTTCTGTGGTTGGCTGGAAACACAAGGCACTGGTAAACATTTCAGCGCTGAACCGGTGTGCTAAAGTTCCTCCTATGCATTTCATTCCCCCCTTTTTTTTTGTTCTGTTTTTTGTTTGGACATGTGGTTCTTAGAGTAATCGTTGTACAATGACAAAAATATATGACGCGTTCAACACTAGAGCTAATTGTTTTAGTACATGTTTAAATTCTCGTAGTTTTGTTTTGGAGCAAAAGTGCCTTTTTTTCAGCTTTTTAGACCTCAGCAAACTGTCAAATGAGGAAGAAAAACAAAAAAAAAGATCAAGTTTATTATTTATTTTTATTTTTTGGGGAGGGGGGGAGGGGGGGAAGGGGTTAAATGTCAGCGGTTTGCTGCCAATATGAAGAATTTATGTGTCGATTTAGAACTTGTAGATATGTACATTTTTTTTATTAATCATTGTGTATATTTGATTTATTAACTTAATAATCTCTAAGAGCCTTAAGATATCATTCCTTTTTATTTATATGTTCTGTCTAGTTTGAAGGTTTTGATAGCTGTGGAAGCTTCCAGTTTCTTTCGAGGACGTAATTCTTTAAATCTTTTTTCCAAAACTCTTTCTCTAAATGCCAAATTTCAAAGAAGACAAAGGTATGGGCACTTTTTGGCCTGAAAGAAATTACTTTGTTTGTTTTGTTTTTGTTTCTTCCACGCATTTGACATTTCAATACTTGTTGCCAGGACCTTGATCGAAGACGAGTGAGGTTAGAACAACGGAAAAAAAGAACACGGCTGCTCTGAGGGATGGATCTAGGCGGCAGGGCGCGGCACTCGCCACTAAAGGATAAAACACGTTAAGGGACAAAAAAAAACTAAATCCTTAAGCAGCTTCATTTCAACCCACTGATGGAAATGAAAAGTCTTTAAAAATCCAACAATTTGCAAGGCAGGTCGCATCCGTACGACACGCCACAGTCCCCATCTGCTTTAGTCGTGGCAATACCATAAGCTAGATGGTGAGTACTTGAAGAGTTGGGTGGGGAGGGGGGCAATGGGAACACTTTAGATTCAGATCAAACACACTGCCTTCATCAGAGTCTGCTTCATTTCTGTGCACATTTGTTTCTTTTTTTAAATGAGGCTCTTAAAGACGAACATCTCATTTGTTAATCCTTTGAGATCGTGGCAACATTTTGTCCTGTTTTTGACTTGTTTATGAACTTGAGAATTCTGTGTTGATCCGGCAATATATTTTTGAAAGTCATATTTATTAAATATTTTGTATGAAAAGAGAATTAAAGTTGTCTTTGTTCTGGAGAGCGACTGAAGCGTCTTGTCTGTGCTGCATCGCCAAACGTGTCGGGTCGGATAGGAAAGGTTTCTCAGGACAGCTGGTGTGGGAGCTGCTGCTGCTGCTGCTGGAGAGACGACACAGACTCAAGCGAGCTCTCTGTCCAAATGTGTTTATAGCTAATTACATTGTAGAACGCCGTCCTGCAGACGGGACGCCGACAAAAGAGACAATGCAGTCCTTGTTGAGAACTCCCATTGTGGAGAGGAGTGATCAGATGTGAAGACCCCCGTCCTCTTGCAGAATCTCTTTAAACGGATTAAACCCGAGGCAACAGATTATCGCCACCTCTCGAGAATGATCTTAAACATATTAGGCGTTAAAACACGGGGGTCAGTTTCACTAATCTGCCGTATTGCTTCTGCCTTGATAAGGACGGAATTGGATCAAGAGGCCTCTGCTCCGGGCGGCGGCGGCGGTCCCAGCTCGGGTTACACTCACTGCTGCTGCTGCTGCTGAACCTCAACCAGCATCTTTTCCATTTCCTCCTGGTTACCTAGGATGGTACTGTTTGTGTGTGTGTGTGTGTGTGTGTGTGTGAGACGACGGCATCAACATGGTATTTCACGCTGGTTGCTCCCCAGGAATTGTCACTCTATTTGTCCGTTTCCACAAAGATGCAAAGGCTGTATTTGCTGAGGGGAAAAATTGTATTTATTAAAACCATAAAATCTTTCCATGAAAATAAAACGGATAAATCAAGAGTCACATGTTTAGGCAAAATTATGAGTAATCTTAGTGGAACATTTTAGGCTTTGAACAACATTTTGCCAGTTTTGACTGAAAAGTGACTGCTGGCTACTCGTGGCCTTTTCCTCTCTCTCTCTCTGCTCTTTGGCCTAAAGGATGACAGCAGCCATTCGCCTTCATCGGTGACCAAAATAGCTCCATTTCACTCTGGGAGAGTGAAGATGTCCAGCTGTTTCTAAATGAACCCAATATTTTCATACTTTTCACGGATCAACACGTTCTTCAGCTTACAGTCTTGAGTGTTGCAACCATCTATTTCAAGAAACATCTCAGGTGCTTAGCAACTAAACGCTGAACAAATTGTATATATATTTAAAAATAGAGGGTGACGAAATAAAGCTGGAAACAGCAATCAATCACACGAAAGCTTCAGCGGGGGGAAACTGGAAGCTTTTCAGACACGTAGGAGCCGAAAGTTTCAGACGAGAAGCCATTACGTACTGCCCCGGCTCCTGCCTGTCTGAAATCCCCCCGATCTTTAACACAAAACCAAATCTAAACTCCAATTAAAGGTTTTTGACGTTTATTTGCAAACCTCTGTTCTCCACCGATACGTTAAGGCTGGAGGCAAAGTCTGTTTCAGCGTTTTGACAAATGTATCAATTACCATAAACTGCATTTGATCGCGTCGTTAAGAAGAACAGATATTGTAGTAACGTGCTCTGTGCGTGTGTGTGCTTGCTTGTGTGCGTGCGTGGCTACAAATCCGAGTCATCTGAGGAGAGAGCACGCAGGGGTAAATCTGTAGCCTGACACAATATCATCTCTATCACCGTGGCGTCAGGCATCTTTACTGTAGCTTGTCTCGCCCCCCCTCAGGACCTCTTTAGTCGCCGTAATCTAGAGGTTCTGGGCACAGTTTCGCTCCCCTCCTCTCCGCGTGTGGATCTGGAACTAATAGAGGAGCCTGAGGATGCAGGCTTGACAGATAGGCCCCTCAGACTTGCGGCCAGCCTGTTTTGGTTTGTCTGTGCCGTGTTATTGCTTGTGAGGGAGAGCCTCTGGGCCCGTTTCCCTGGAGTAAGCAGCTCTACTTCCACTGTGGTTTTCTTGCACTCTGAGACTGGGAAAGCCTTGGACTCTGCTCTGGCTTCAGCCGGAGGAAGGGGCGGCAGAGGAAGGAGGTCAGGCTCGGCTGTCGGCGGGGAACGTTTGACAGTGTGCGCTCGCGTTGTGCCTGGAGCTCGGCCAAGGCACGTCCTCTTGGCCTTCTGTGGGTGAGGGTCTTCCCCTGCGCCGCTCAGCTCGCACCTCTCGCTGGTCTCATGGCTGATTTGACGCTGGCACAAAACCCCTGAGGTCTCATTTGAGCGGACGCTATCTGGAAGTCTATTTTCAGTCTGCCGCGCATGAGTCACACTCTGCTTTCCAACGCTCTCGGTTTGATTCGGGGGCTTGATTGAGCCGGTGGGGCCCGGCGGTGGCGACCTCACGTGGTGCTGATGCGCCTCTGGGGCGGCCCTCTCTCCAGGGCCGGACGCGGTCTCTCTTGGGCTTGATTCGGACTCTTGTGGCCTAAGTTCCTGTCTCTGGTCTTTGGCACCGCCCCCCCGGTGGATTTGCCGCCCCCCCCCCGGACTGGAACAGCTCGGCTCTCTGCGGACGCCGGCCTGTTCGGCTCTGAAAAAGTCAAAAAGGATGAGAGGACAGGAACAGATACACAAGTGTCCTCCCTGGACTGGCGGGGTCGGAAAGTTTCTGCATTAGCTCAGGCTTACATCTTTTGAAGAGCGGCCTTCTTTGTTTTTGTGGAGCTGTGGAAGGGCTCTTGGGTTTCTCCCGCTCTGGAAAAATATTCCGATGTGCTTTGTTCGCTTAGCTCCGTCTAAAGAGGACAAACAGAACGAGTGTAAACAAAAAATATTATTCCTGGCGTCCTGTGGAAAGGTTTGGCTCCGCTGCTCTCTGCTGTCATCCCCTGGCGTTGTCAGACCTTAAAAAACATCCACAAGGCTTAACCTGTCTGGAAAATGATAAAATAATGAGTGTGATTAACGTTGTGTTTGGACAAACGTGTTACCTTCTCCTCCTGCCCTTCACTGGAGTGTTTTTCAGACGCGCATTATACTGATCAATGATACATGACATTAGAATGTTTCCTGTGATGCCTTCAGGGACAGTTACTAACACACCAGCTGGCACAAAGCTATTAGCATCTAACTTAACATTGTCCAAAAGGGAACCCACTTCAAAAGGCTTGTGAAAATAATCACCAGGTTGTCATGGTGTGATGTGTGATGTGTGTGTGTGTGCTTCGTGCTATCCCATACTCGCAGCCCCGGGGGTGGGGGGTGGGGGACGGGGGGGAGAATGACTGAGAGCACTAAAGTGAGAAATGAAGCTGACAAGTTAAAACAGCGATTTAAGAAGGCTCATTAATATGGAGATAGAGCAAGAAGAGGGGAAAAATACAAACCCAGGCACGGTAACGGAAAAAATGCGCCCAGACGAGACGAGAGAGGATCATGGATGAATTTTAGTCGGGAGTTAAATTAAGTGAGATTGAGGCTCGCACTCCTGGTTTCACTGATTTAAATGCAAATAGGTTGGTAAAACATAAATACAAACCCTCGACAACGTACATCTGAGTTTCATCTGCTGCGTTTCTCCTGAGTCGAGGTAAAACTGTGTGTTAAACGGGTTAAAAGTTCAATATACACACACACACGGCAGCTACGGCGCTCCGCGAGGAAGAACGAGTGAGTGAGCGATAGATTAAATCTCACCAACGTTTGCGCTCAACGGGCCTCTAATGAGGGACGACGGCGGGCGGCTCCTTTTCCTCGGCTGAGCCCGAACAGACGGCGAATTTATGAGAGAAATTGAGCGGAACTTAAAAGGTTGAAAAGTTAATTGATCCCCAAAATGAAATCCAACCAGGTGGGAGAATATGACAGATTGAGCCTTGTGGTTTGATCGTACAGCTGGAAGCTTCATGAGTAGAGATCATTGCATCAAATCGAGGCCCTGCGGCAACGACAGAGGCTCACAACTGATGGAGCCGACAGGGTGAACACGCAGGTCAACACTCCGTTATTCTCTGATTAAACAACAAACAGATGCAGTGAGTGGAGATGTGCTGCTTGGACAGTGGTGGAACGAACAGAAAACAGGAGTGGAGCTCTGGAGAGGCGTCGTTCTGCTGCCTGCTCTGAAAATGCACCATTCCAATTAAAACACGAGAGCCAATACACGAGGGGAGACGACTAATTGTCCCGGGCTGCCAGAGGTTTAAGGGCATTCGCTCTGAGTGTTTAGAGCTGCAACTGTGCCGAGCTCTGCAGTGGGGGCGGACGGCCTGCAGGGGCCAGGGAGGGAGGGAGGGAGGGAGGGAGGGAGGGATGGCAGGGGGGGGACGGCTCTGTGCACCAGGGACCAGATGAAACATAATTGCAGGACAAGATACTACAGAAGGAGTAAGAGAGAGAGAGAGAGAGAGAGAGAGAGAGAGAGAGAGAGAGAGAGAGAGAGAGGCTGAGACAGAGGGGCAACAGAGAGAGACGAGCCCACAGACTCGTATCGGCTGACCTCAACAGTCTCTCCAACATGCCCACAAACGCAAGAATCCTCACACAGGAAGTTCCTCACAGGCCGCCCTTTGTGTGAAGACGGAGTCATGTCAGCGTGTGGGCAGAGGATCTGTCTCTGCGCTTCATTACGCTCCAAACCGTGGCTTAGCTTGGGATTTAAGACGGTGACACAAACACAAGCTGAAGTGCACGCACGCGAGCCCGCACACACGCACGCGCACACGCACGCCAGCACGCCCACCTCAACAACAACAATACTGAGAAAGATGTGGGTGCCGTTCATTTGCATTGTAATGCCTTGATATGTATTCTCATCTGTTTGATATGAATAAATGCCGTTTGAACGCCGGACATGAAAGAAAAACCAACAAGGGGCCGATGGGAGGTTCTCTGGGAAACTTTAGTGCCTTTCTGTTCCTGCCGGCACGACATCAAAAGAGGCGAAAGGAAAGGAAAGGAGAGGAGAGGAGAGGAGAGGAGAGGAGAGGAGAAGGACGGGGAAGGGAAGGGAAGGGAAGGGAAGGAAAGGGAGCAACAGAGGGGAAGGAGGGCGAGGTAGGAGAGGGAGGGAGCGGTGAGGGGGCAAGCGGGACAAAGGTTAGTGATGAAGCGGTGTTGGCCCGGTAGGTGAACTGAGGTGAGATGACACACACACACACACACACACACGCACCAGCTCTTGTGACGCAACACATAAAGCCGTCTGAGCGTCACCCTTCCCTGCTCTGGATGTCAGATTGTTAGACAGAAGCATGGGCAGAAGAAAACAACAACCAACCCTGACAGCATTTACTGATTCTTACAAGTTGCCCCCCCTTTACCCTCTTTGCTTGGACACAACTTCAAAAAGCAGCGGCGGCAAAGAGCAGGCTCTCCTCCGCCATCAGCTCAGATAAGGCGGGGAACACTGACTGGAACATGATGTGGGCTATCTTCTAAAGCACCTGCACTTGAAAGTAAAGGCCCTTGATACGGCCCCCTGATAGACGGCCAGGGGTGTTTGAAAATACCCGACTCCTGCGCCCGGGATAAAGAACTTTTCCTCCTCTCGCTATCTTCCCGACAATTAAGCCGACGTGCGCGCGTTCGTCTACATACACGCTACAAAAACCTTTCGGCTTTTCCAGGGAAGGAGGAAAAGCCTCGATAAGGACACATTTTTCTGTTTATCCGGTGGATTTTGCAAAGATTTCCAACCCCCCGCTCCACCTTCATCATCATCTTCACCCCCCCCAAACAGATCTTCGTGCTTTCTCCGAGACGAGACGCATTGCGAGCCGTCGATTTTTCTAAGTCGAAACAGCTTTTTTTCGCGCAGGTCAGCGTGGAAAGTTACAATATCTGCAATCAACCATCAATTCATTGTTGCTTTGCGATCAGAGTGGAGCCAGATTGTTTGTTCTTGGATTACCTTACAGTGTTTGGATCTTACCTAACATACACAAAGCTGGTGAGAGGCCAGCGTGCCAAAAGCCACTTATTCGCCTTTGGTTCATAGACGCTTTGATGCTGCTCGGGGTCCCTTAACCTCGCCGAGTCACACAGACGGCTTCAGTCTTTCCAGTGGCTTTTGGCGATGACCAAAAATCCTCAAACTGGCACCGAGAAACAACAACAACACCATTTTAGCTGTCAGGAAGGGGGGGAGGGCTAGACCTCCTGCAGAGACAGTTTGCGAAGCGAAGTCCGCAAGCTCTCCGCCCACCCTTCTCCCACAGAGGAAACATGCCCTGTTTGTGTAAGCTCGCCACATCTTCCATGCAACAGAGTCAACAAGCATGCACGGGCACATACCCTGTCAAAAAATAGAGGACGGTTCTTATCCCTCGAGCGATGACAAAACGTTCTGGAGACGCCCGTCTGTGGAAGAACCGAGCCGCTGACCCCGTTTTGGGCTCATTTAGGGTCTTAAGGTGACAGCGGCTCGGGAGGATTCGGGGGATTCGGGGGGATCGGGGGGGATCCGATGGCGGCGCATTCTAATGGATCGGAGCCGTACATGTTTGACCTAGATGGAGAGGAGGCGAGCAGACACTGGACACTTGGGAAAGCACTGCCGCTGGCTGTAGCGAGCTGTGAAGAACGGAGGCATGCTGAGGTCATGAGTAAACACACAAGCTCTTCCAAGCGCTCTGGAGAGGGGGGGACTGGAAACACATCTGCTCTGCCTTTGATCAACCTTCTGCAGGCCCAGCACGCCGCTCACCTCGGCTGCCCACTCTGTGCCTGACTAGAAAACAACGGCCGCGATCCCAAACACTCGCGGCTCCGTTCCCATGCTACCCTCCTCGGCACGTTTACATGCGCACTCTACAATGGGATCTGTCTGTGCTGCGCTTGAACTTTCATGTACCTCTCTGTTACTGTTGATGAGAATCCTCCAAAAGAACAAAATGTGAAATGTTTCGCCTCCCACTTTTCGTGCATTCCAAGACAAGAGCTGTTGTTGACCCCGTTTGTTTTTGCTTTTAGACTTTAACGGACAGAACATATGAAGCTGAGACACAAAATCAAATAGATAAGGTGGAAGAAATGTAGTTGTCAGCGTCAGTTTGGATGTTGTGTCAGATTCCTTTTTTTTTTGTACCTCGCCGGGGCTTCAAACTTTACGTAAACATTGCAAATGTGCACAAAATGTCCACTCCCCGCCTTACAGAGTGGTAGGTTCAGTGCTGGCTGGAGAATATACGCCACTCCCTGAGGCACAGCTGAGGATGTGAATAATCGGACGCATTATACATAACGGCGTGCTTGGGTGCGGGGGTGTGATGTTGGCTTTACACAGGACGTAAAAGGCCAAAGCATGATGTCACCTTCGTTCCCTCACTAACATAACCCCATGACCTTATGAGAAGTGCTAATATGATGAGCCCACATTTCCACTGTGGTCAAGGATTCTTGCTCAACACATCACACACACACACACACACGCTGAATGAATGCGAAATGACAGAACCGAAAAACCTCCCTGACTGCTGGGAAACGTGGCATTTTGTTGTGTTTTTGTTTTCTTGTTTCGGGCCCAAAACCGGGGCTTATGCCATCAAGACTTGTGGAATAAAAAGACCCCCTCTTAAACATGTGACTACTAATGACATTCAATCCCAAGACCCCATTATTTTTAAACAGCAACATTATCCGCGCAGTCGTGACTCACAGCAGAAACTTCTTCTTCTTTTTTTTTTTTCTCATTTTGAATTTCCTGGCAGCATTTTAAAGTGCAAAACTCCCTTTTCTGACAAATCCGAACGGAGTGAAGGAGGTAAACAAATAATTGCTTTTGTCATGTGAAAAACTTCAGCCTGGCTGTCTGGTATCTTTCCCCTAACAAACCACGCTCGGGGTTGGGTTAGCGAGAGAGCCTCCACCGCAAGACTCCCACCCTCCAATTCCCTCTGCTTGTACTGTATGAAGCCCAGAGAACCACATCCTGGAGAGAGGAACGCAATCGACAGCAATGCCTCCTTGAACTGGAAAATTGGTTACACAATCTGAACTTTTCACTGACGACTGTGTTGCTCCACTAAAAATATTACAATCGTCGCTTTCATTGGGAGCCAAACTGCGGAGAGAGCGCGGAGACGTTTCAAAGGGGGAAACAATAGCAAGAACCCTGTAGAAAAACAGTGGGCCGCTGATCATGGGATGTGATGGGAGAGATGTCCGTCCTTGATGTCGGTGCCAAGGTGAGAAGGCTCCACCACAATTTCCCAGAACTCTCTTGGGAGTTCAAGTTCAAATGAGCGTTGACCAAAGGATAGTTTGTCTGTATAATGAATGGACAAAAAGAGCTACAGTAGTGGAGTCTTATGAATGGGTGAGAGTGCAACACGATATACGCGACAGTACAGTGAACGTACCCGCAGCTCCAGACCCCCCGTTTAAGTCGAGTCCTCCTCTCAGTGACATCTGAGAAACGCGTCAACTCGGCTCTCCCTTAGCAACGCGGGGCAGTGACGGAACGGTGGGATGTAGAGTGTTGTAATGACTTCAACGGGATTTATGGGAATACAAACAGGGCTTTATGTCGCTACAAAACAGAGACGTATCTAGGATTTCTCGCGGGACCTCGCTGCGATCATGAATATTAAGCGTTTCCACATTGCAATTTTTGAAATCAGACGTTGCAATTATGAAAAACTGTGGTTTGGGCCGCAAACGTTGGGTTCGGAGCAATGATTTCCAAAGCATTAGGGGTTTGTTTGGATTTGAGCAGAACTAAATGGGATAATAATCTCAGACAGAAGAGAATAACCATATAAAAACTCTTTAAGAGAAGAACAAATGAGGGAGAATACAGTCAAATACTACTCAATGATGGCAATGTCGACTGTATGTCGCTCATGTGTGGCTGTTAGAATGCTTTACAGTCATTTAGCATGAAGCTATAAAACACAGCCAGTTAATGTTGACCGCATAGATATGGTGGAAGTTTGAATAAATGCTGAAAGAGTGGATGTTTAATCTGGTTTCTCGTGTAATAGTTGATGGAGAATTTTCCGACATAAGATTATCCTCGGAAGACGTTTACTCAGTATATAGATTATACCTACATTGGTATTTGTAATCTGATGGGCTACAACAATACCGGGAAGGTAACCCTAACCCTAACCCTTTACCTAACCCTAACCAGGTATGAGCATCACTTTCCTCCGCCCTCCCCACCCCCCCGCCATCTTTTCTCCCTCACCACTGGCCATGGGGGTCTGTCTCTGTCTGTCTGACACAGATGACCTGCAAATATACAGTAAGAGGGCAATTTGGCAACGCATCCCTATAATAACCCAAAAGACCCAGGCAGGAACTTTGCCAGGCAACTGCAAGAGGAAATAGAGGAGTATAAACAGCACTCACCACGGCCGAGCTCGGGTTTCCATGGCGCGCTGAGGCATCCTCGGGACAGCGTACGCACACAACGTAGCGCTCGGGAAACACACGCAACTCTGAAGCAGGACAGAGAAGAGAAACGCAGCCCCACGTTAGTTAATAGTGCGGCCTCGCGTCTAATCAGCTGTCAGACAGAGGGAGTTGTGGGCGATTCAGACCAAGGGGAAAATGACAGTTTACAGATGATTGCTAGTCTTTATGAGGCGTGTGTGAACAGAGTGAAATATTGCAAAATTTTTACATTAAAAAGCGTTCTGGGACAAGAAATCTCAATGTTTCATCGGCTTTGCTAGAGACTAGTTTGGATCCAATAAACATGATAAAAGGCTGATCGATGCGTTTCATGCAGAGGTCCTGAATGAAAAATACTGCCGAGGGAGAAACTACTGATGTAACTTAATTGATGATAAATGAGAGAAAAACATCTTGCACACTTTGTAAAGGATTATCTTCCCATTTAAACGCCCTTTACACAGCAGTGGAGGATCTCCACGGCAAAGACGGGGAATTAAAGTGACCTGTTGCATCACTGAGTTGGTCGATCTTTGTCAATCCACAGTTTTTCTCTTGGAGCTCCGAGTCAAATTTCCCACTAAGCCCCCGCCATCGTCTCATGAACACAAATATGTGGATTTGAAGGAATGATGCGTTAGATATTTATGGTCCCCTGAGTTTTGGTGACCTGCCAACATTTCCTCTGCCTCCACCATCGGGGCCAAAGTTTCCGCTTGTAATCATCAAATATGGAACAAACTAAATACATTTGAATAGGTAGTTTGTACACACTTGACCACATTGACGCTCCCCTAAGAACATGTTCGGCTCCCTGGTAGTCCTTGTGGACTGCCTAATAAGCAGTGCATTTCAGCAAAATTTAAACTCATCATCTTGACAGCGTCATTAACTAATCAGATTCAAGAGTCCTAAGTGATTTTTTTTTATTGCCGTGTAAACTGAAGAAACTTTACGACGCAAAGGTCAATTATCATCAAAAGTCATTTCTTCCACCAGCCTCGTAACTGCCCGACTTTAACGCTAGGACAGTGAACCAAAGGACACGACCTTTGACCCCTGGAGACCCGAGTCTAATTTGGACATGGGACAAACCTGCTGAGAAAAGCTGTCATCTCAGCCGGCAGCAGGTCATTGCTTCCCGACTTGAACATTTTGGCCCCCGGGGGGAGCAGATATTAGGTTTACTGCAGGAAGAGGGCCATGCTGGTCCCATGAAAAGGTGGCCAAGGGTCACAGACGCTAGATGGGCCGTGGAGATAAGTTTCTCACTGCCCCTCCATAGACGACCGCCACCGTCTTACTCTCCCACTCTCAGCAGACTCTCAAGGGAACCACTTAATGGCCGCCTGTTCTCAGCAACAACCGGAGCAGGTAGGGACGGGACATAAAAACAAGTGAGGGGGAGAAAAATCAACATGCGAGCCCGGCGGGAGATGACTTGTTCTTTTCTGTGGGAAATTTGGCCTGCGTTTGAGCCGCAGTGATTCTTCAGATCCATGAAACTGGCAGCGTTGGCTTATTGAACGCAGGTAGCTTTACGTACCCCCATGGAAGTGTGTGACAACACATCTGAGGTTGAAGTGCCGCTTCAGAAAATTGGCCACCAGGCTAAAGTTCCTCCCTGTAAAAACAAAAGCAAAGACGGCTGTCATTAGGGCTGCTGTCACCATCGAGTTATTAACTGTCATCAACTAAATCAGCTGATGGCACAATTATTCAATTTAACTATCATGACACAAGATTGGTGCTCAATTTGCATGCAAAGTCCAAGAGAATAAGATAAGCTTACTGGTGAATGAAAACACATAATGCAAACACGCTTTAGTGCAGCGTTAAACTTTGTTGGTGTTCCAGAGTTCCAGTTCGAGCACACATGGATGCCTTTCTGACTGCTGTAGTCAAAAAGAAGATTTACAATGTTCGGTTCGTCTTATCATCTTTGCCTCGCTCTTGAATGACGCCCACAGAAACAGCGCACTTTGATGTGAAGGGATGTGATCAAACTTGCAAGAATGGAGCGGCTTTGTCTCCTCAAATGCACAAAATGATGCCCATTCTAGCAGGCTATCATCTATCTACA
The DNA here is from genome assembly GCF_046128005.1 of Genypterus blacodes. Classification (NCBI taxonomy): domain Eukaryota; kingdom Metazoa; phylum Chordata; class Actinopteri; order Ophidiiformes; family Ophidiidae; genus Genypterus; species Genypterus blacodes. Next base: position 1,768,850 of record NW_027466826.1, read on the forward strand.
TTGGCTCCTAATGCCAAAGACAGGACATTATGATTCCCCAGTGTAACATCAATAACCTGAGGCTCAATCTGAACTGTGCAATTCATAGAATGCATAGGCTCATTTACTTTTGGAGCGACAAACTGTTTGTTTAGCTGACCGCCTAGTCTTGTAGCTTTTGAGCAGCTATGACCTGGGCTTCAGCTCTGTTTGTCATTATTCAAGGAATGTAAGATGCGCTGGGCAGAAACAAAGGCCTGTTGCCTAATCGGGCAGGAATTTGTTGACTAAAAGCAGAGGCCTGGTTAACACGCCATCCAGTTGTTCTTTGTAAACAAGGCGATCGTTCTGGGAAGCTGAAAAAGATGCTCACAACTTTATCTGCACATTCTAGAAAGGCTCCTTATCTACCTTTGTGGTTCTCCACTTCCTGACACAGGGACTACAGACTATCTTCTTATTGTCACTCTTCATTCTCATATTACTGTTCTCATGTGAAAACATGTTTAACTCTTAACTGCTTGTTTTTGTGTTTTCACTTGACTGAAAGGATTACATTTTCTTCCACAACGAAAAATCTGACCTTTTGCTCTTAAAAGCCCTGATCAAGCTAAAAGGATCGCCGCCAGCCACAGTTCCGAAAAAGCTGACATTTCAGAGATGACAGGTTTTTACCCAAAGGCGACAATGCTGACGCTCATCACTACAAACGAACGCTCCGCTCACTAATACCTTGGACTAGCCTCCTCCAAAAGCTTAACCCACAAAGGGGCAAACGTGTTCCACGTGCTGCATCAGCACGAACATGCAGCACAGAGCAGACAGCAGGCTGACAGCACGGGCCCACACACATGTGAGCAGGGGCCTGTGTGAACACTTCCCCTTTCTTTCTTGGCTGATGTCATCTCAGCTCCGAGCTCAAGGCATCTAATTATCGTCTTCAAAAAGAAGCCATTTTGTGATTCCATGGATAATGACATACAATTATAGAGACAGCTTGCCACAGGTAAATGGTTGTCCACTGCCCGGTGATTAATGGCACCACCTCTGCTTTCTTCTCCTAGGTGTTTGTGGCTGGGTTAGGTAACAGGGTCACACACCAAACCAATAAGATTTGGTTACGCAATACTAACATAGATGCAAGTAAATACATGAGTGAATGAAACTATTTGATTTGGTTAGAACACAAAGCTCCAATCAGAATGAGCCTGATGTGAGAATCTAAAGTATAAAAACAAACTAAATGGTACGTGGGAAAAATAATTTCATCATAAGAACACCAGTTGCCACTAAAAGACAAAGCAAGTATGTTCTTTGTGCTTTAGTTCTTAAAAAATTAGGTAAGTTTGCCTCATCTGGGAATCTTATGACCCATCAAACTGTTTACTTTAATGACACTGCACATCTCAAAATCTGAAAAAGAACTCAAAAAGAGTTATAATACTGAAAAATAAATGAAGTTAACCGCAGCTCAAAACTGTGCTTGTGAAACAAACACGTCTCTATAGTTAAAACCCATATATATGTTTTGTTTATTGTTGTATTTTTCTCCTAGATACAAATCACATTTTAATGCAAGGTGTAAAGGAGGCGTTTCTTACATTCAAGCCATGTAATCCAGCACTGGCTCACGATCCTGCTTAAATCGCTGTAATGTCGTTGTTGTTGTTTAAACCTGCAGAACAGGATCGGAACCGGCCATTCTGCAGTAAAAGGCCGATGCAGGATAGAGGATAATAAACAGAAATTTATAGTGGCACCTTTTTTTACAACTTGTTTCCCAACCTCTGGGATCAGGTAGCGTAACTGTAAATATGGAGACAACATCTTGGCGCGCCGGGAGCCAAGAACATGTTTAATATAAAATTTACAGGTACGCCTGCTGGTCTGGTATTGCCCATTGCTAAATAACATGAAGAGTTCGGTGGATGTCAAATCCCTAAATAAGGGCTGTACAGAGAGTATGTATAAGCCGGCAGCATTCAATACATTACAGCATATGGCACCTTAAATGTGTGTTTTTAGTAACAATAATGGAATGTAAAAAAAAAAGAAAAAGAAAAGATCACCATATTCTGTTATTCTTTAAATAGCAAGCCATTGGTCATCCATTGCCCATTCAGCATGTCTACCCAGAGAGGAATGCAGATCTGTATCTCTGTTTTGTTTTCTCTGCCCATTCTGGGTACAGGAGGGGACCAGGAAGCGCGCGTCTTTCATTGCACATGCACGGCTCAGTGTGTTTTGAAAAGCTTTGATTTAGGCTGTTAAACCCTGTAGCCTCATGTCTAGCGCTGCAACTATTCTACTCGGCCTTCCCTGGTGGGTTGAGCTCGCCAATTCCCAGGACAAGTTTGACAGGGACGTCTGGACGCGGAGTTGGGAACCGAGTGAAATCGGCACGGCTCGAGACATCAGCTGTTGCTCCAACTTTATAATGTCCTGCGCGGCGCGGAGTTGCTTTTGGCCGTCTGCCCGGGCTCTCTCGTGCTAAGCTTACATTCATGTTTCTCTCTCACAAACAGTTTGCTGGTGCCTCCACTGGGAGCCGGTGGCCCCTTTTCTGTGGCAACTGTAGCCCAGAGTGGTGCAATACCCAAATCTGCAGTGCAAAAGACCTGACAGGATTGCATTTGTACATCCTTCAAGAGAAGATGGCCTTGCTTAATTGTTTTGAAACTCAATGCAGGACAATATTATGACAAGTCAAATCAAACAGTAAACAAGCCAGCACGCCATGTTTTCAGAAATGCGGTAGATAATATTGTAACCGCTTGTATGGAGAGACTTCTACCATCTTGTAATGTACCGCAGGACAACTGCAGAACAAGACGCAGGCTCCACAGGGTGGGTGCCAAGACTAGTATACTGTACTCTGGTGAGACAGTCCTATACACACACACACACACACACCCACACACACACGCACACATGCACACACACATGCACACAGTCATTCTCTCTCACACATACACATATCCCTGCAGCTTTCACCACTTCCTGGGAAAACAATGAGAGGAAAGAAAAGTCAACAAACCAAGAGGCATCCAGAGTGACTGGGACTGTAAAATGGAAGAGGCATTCAGGCCTGGGTCAAAGGTAATCCCCCATGGAACAGTCTTCATTAACTCCAGTCATATCCTGAGGAGATCATTAAAAAACGGCCATAGAAAACATGGCCAACTTTTTTCTTGCCATCCACATTCCAGGGGATGTGTGTTGTTGTGACTCAAGCAGGAACCTGTGCATAAATCTCTGCTCTGATACGGAGGCCTTTCCTGGGGCTCAGAGCAGATCTCTGTCAGGCATTAGCTGAAACCTCAGTGGGGACTCAGGGACCTGCGCGGGGGACTACTCAGCGTATGTCTGCACTGTATATAAAGACGACTGTATTTCCCACGCAAGCCCTTTTATGAACAGGAGTTGAATCAGCAGGACAGTCAAGAGATCAGTTCTTGAGAATTCTGCTCTTTTGACATCTCTGCTTTGATGTCGATTCCCTCCCTCTGTACTCGAGGGTGGGTGGGTGGGGGGGGCGGAGTGAGGGGTTTGAGCGAGAGAGAGGGAGCAAGAGAGAGGGGCGGGGGGCTGGGCTGGTGAGGGGTATTTGAGAGAGCATAAGGAAGTTACCCTTGAATAAGTAGGGGCTTTCCTGGAAGGACACCACTCTCTGTGTGTGTAACTGTAACTACGGCTGTAGCGGAGTATTGTGACTTGATCATCCTGCTCAGCATCCACCTGAAACAATATTTGCACATGAGTGTTCAATTTAACATTTGGGTGACCCCTTCGCCGTGGTTACAAAATACGCCACAGCATGGTAGTGCAGGCCAACCCATAATGCAGCATGTGACTAGAGTGGTGGGGAGCACTTTGGAGGACAGAGGAATTGTCAGGGGAATCAGGGGGAGAATCAAATTCTCAGAAACATAATCTGATAAAAGAAATGTAGTCGCAATACAAAATGCCATATTCAATCATCATTATATCATAATTAGAGCAGGCAGCCACACATCTCTCATAGTGCTGCAGGCGTATGCCACTGTTTATATAAAAGAACATTTGAAAACGGAAGGGATACAAACTGCTTATTTTCTTTCAAACTCTTTTGGATTAATGTTGTGTGGAGCAGTTTGTGGACTTGAGTTATGCACTGTGCTGGCTCTTTGAAATGCTGATAAAGGTCTCATTGGAAGCAGGCTGCTGCTTTCTGCTGGCTGAGCCGCCTGTAAATCAGCTAACCCCGTGTTTATAAATCCAGATAGATGAGCCATGAGGACAGGGAGATTCTATCTAGGTCTCACCACCAGAGTCCAATGACAACAGACTAATGGCCTGTTGGACTGAATGCGTACTAAATTTTGTTGTTTATATTTAATGTTTATGCATTGTATTGTAATGACCTAATACAAGCATTGACGTCTACAATTAATCTGTCCTGCTATGCTGCTTTCAGAGGGCCGTCCAGTACAAGGGTTCTCTCACAACACACGTTTTGGCACACTGTGCTGCAGCGACACCTGTTCAACAGGAAAAAAAACCAGACCCATCCGACACAAGCCCGGGATATTATTCACTTCACACAAGAGAGAAACAAGGAAATCCTCCTAAAGGTTTTAGCAATACACAAAACATGACATTTTGCTTAGGCTGAACTGTTTGAGTTTAAGAGTGTTTGCCGTCTCCCAGACCAGATTGTGGTAAGGGGGAACAGTCACATGAATGTGATCCGTGCTCAGGCTACCATTCCACTGCCCTAATTATATGGGAGAGAGTGTGGTGTGACAGCTATGGCGGAGGTTGCGGTTGTGTCCTAAGAGACTGCAGCTGACCCTGTGGAGAAGGGAAAGGAGAGAAAGTGCAAAAGTGAGAGGGCGTGATAACGGATAGGAGAAGAGCAGAGATGAGAAGATGCAGAAAGTAGGAGAGGAGAGGAGAGGAGAGGAGAGGAGAGGAGAGGAGAGGAGAGGAGAGGAGAGGAGAGGAGAGGAGAGGAGAGAGTTTACAAGTACACGTGAAAAGGCAAAGGACAAGAAAAGAGACCCAGAAAGAAAACGAATAATACTTTGTGTGGGTGTGTGCAATAATGGGGAGGGGGGTTAGCGGTGGAGTCAGACTGTCCTGTGTGTTGTTGCTGAGTAAGGCCGGGGGCTTACAGGAAGGATTTACAGGGCCACAGCAACACCACAAAGCACCAGGGGAGGAACAGGGTTGCCCAGCAGGGGCCGAGGGACGAGAGAGGAGAGGGGCAGGCTGGCTGGGGCGGCCACTCTGATCAGGATCCATTTCCAGCCTGGGCCCCGGAATTCCTTTGTTGCCTGTCACAGGTCTCCGTTTCCCCTCGCCTTAATCCCGGCCTGCCTCACGCCCAGTAACACAACGCAGGGCAGGTAACTCTGCCACAGGCATGCCTATCTATTTACAGCCCAGCCCCTCACTGGCCTGGATATGCACTGCACAACAACCACATAAATAGTTATAGCTATGGTAGCACTGAGCAGTAACGAGGTAAGTTAATATGGGTTCCTACCCTAAAATTTCTTTTCAGTCTTCTGCTTTGAACTGTCACCGAGTCCTCACCCACCCCCCGAAAAAAACATTAGCATCCAGAGGACAGGCCACCGATGTGTGAGTGTGCTGTGATATGTTCATGCATTTTATTCACAAAACTTCTCATTCACCTTCACTTAGCTTAGACGCATTTGTATAGCAGTTTTAGCTGGAGGCTGTCGGCCTTCAAAGGGGCCGAGAAGTCAAACAAAGCTCAAACCGTGAACGGGGAGAACAAAAATTAAAATTCTCCCCTTCAGTTCCAACACATCCTCCGCATTCTTCATTTGGAGGAAGATGGTCATTCGTAAACACATTCTCCAACAGTAAAGCTATCCAGCAACACTTGTGCTTTTTCCGCAACGGCCGCGGCCAGGCTGCCTTAAGCCCCCTTCATAGAGCTGCCAAGAGGAGTCAGTGGTACACTGTGCAGCACTCGCAAAGCCCTCTCCCACGGCTATTAGTGACCATTCATCTGGGGAGCCTGGGAAAATGCCTCTCTAGCCCGCCGTGGCCATGGGGAAACAGGCTGGCAGGTGTTCCCTCCCCCTAAGCCCTGGCACCTGTGCAGGGAGAGGAAGAGGAACCTTGCTCTGCCATGGACAAAAACCGGCTCGAGGTACCACGAGAAACGTCGCCTGCTTGGGGTTGCGGTACCTCCTCTGACCGGGAGTGCAGTCTGGAACACGAGGTGCACGGAGGACGAGCAGCCCCGTGGAGGGAGATCGATGTGGCTGCATCAATACTACTGCTAGGTGTAGAACATCTGGTAATGTGCTTTGGCAGCTTGAAATGGCAAGTTCACTTCTTCTCATTTTACACTCAACACAGCCCCGGCGCACATACGACACACACAAAAATCAATACCCCCATGACTGGACGAAGACCAAATATCCACTCTCATGTTTGCGTCGCTTTGGATAAAAGCCTCTGCCAAATGAGAAAACCTAAATGTAAATAAAAAATCCTATACGTCGCAAAGTCAAACTGTGTAAGCAAACAAAGTCTAATCAAATACAAAATGGCAATGGCGTGATGGTAAAGCCCAGCAGACAGAGACGTGCTTTGATAGCGTAAGTGTTGCGTACATAGGCCTTCCTGCTCATCAGTGCAGAGAAAGTTCAGCCGCGTCTCCGTAAAGATAATTGTGACGCTCTTGCTGTCACACGGCATTAACCGCCAGCTTCCTTACTGGAGTATATGTCATATCAAATGACAAAAATCTATTTCTCAAAACACAGAAAACCTATTATCCACTCGTTTTCAATCTGTAATTACTCTGAGAAATGTGGGTGTGCTCGACATAGCCTACCAGGGAGAATGCAACAAGCCTCTCCCAAGCTCCCCTTCCCTTCCCTGGGCTTTCCAAAGTCTAGCATGTCCAGTCTGCCTGTCCGGAGCCAAAATGCTTGGTGGGAAAATTTCCCTCTGTTCTTCTCTCTAAAAACATAAATAAATCACATCACTATGAGCTAATCATGAAGTCTCAAGTAGCATTAAAAAAAAAAAGGGGGTGGGGGGAGGAGGAGGCATTTGGAAATTGGCCCTCTGCAACTAAGATTTGGAGAAACGACTTGGATTTATGTTGGCAGACGACAAGGGATAAGCTCCTCTTTGACATGTTCACTGGGTGCTATACATACTCTACACACATATGAGCACACCGACACACGCATACACATATATGTACAATAATCCAAAGAGATAACTCCCGATACAAACTCTTGCGTTGAAGGGTCAAGGAATGTTAAAAGCTGTCGATGGCTCATTTGAAGTGCCAACAGCTGAGGCTGTTAGGCTGTTCTTACTGCTGGCTGTTGGCGGAAGCCCCTGTGATTTCACACTGGCACCGGCTCAAACGGCGTCTCATACGCGACCCACATCCCCCTCCAGTACCGTCCCACACATAGCACCATACTCCATCCTCCTATTCTTGGCGCAGACATCAATACTACCCCTACCAAACACCTTTTTCTATATGCAAAATGTGCGTGTGCACATGTTCTGACACAAACAGGTTTCACTACGCCGTGAGCCAAAGGGCTGCTTTCACAAACACGCATACACACAAAAAGGTTTAACTCCCTGCAATGGACGGTTTGGCAGTCCTGTGACGATTAGCAGGTTAGCCGCTGACCTGCTTGCAGAACAGATGACCCAAAGGCTTAATACCCACCCTGAGGTTTGCTGGGCTTCCCTCCCTAAGCCTATAGTCTGTCCTCCCCTTTTTTATGGCTCCTGCCTGCGTGCTCACTTCTCACACTCACAGTCTCCACCTTTACTGCTCCACCGCCTCCCTCACATGGGACAATGAAAAGACCAAGAATGTCATTACACTCACTTAAGGCCTTTAATAGGGCTGGAGCACATGAACAGTGTACGCCTGTTGAGGCGCAATACCTTTTCATGTCCTGAAAAGGGGAAAATTCTCTGATATGGAGTCATGTTCCACGGGTTACATTCTTTTTGGCGATGCTGCAAGGAGCTTAATCATTTTTACATGCATATTTCACTGCTGAAATGCTGATAGACTCCTTGTTGACAGAATGGAGTGAGTTTGTGCGTGTCCGTGTGTGTGTGTGTGCGTGTCTCTGTTTGTGATCTCCATCATTAGAGATGTCTGTCTCTCCTCAGTCTGTCATGGGGAATGTGAGTCAGACTTTGCAGTAACCTTACACTGTCAGCCTGTTCACACCTAGCCCAGGGGGGGTATATATCTCACCCATACACTGTCGTTCCTTCTGATTCTCACTAATGCTGATGTGTGTGTGTGTGTGTGTGTGAGCGCGCACCAGCCCCCGCCCCCACAACCCAACCAGCATGGCTGCAAACATTTACAAAACTGTACGTCAACCATGTAAAGTGCAAAAGACGGCGAACTTATTCACATGCGGAGCTAGTGCTCATGCACAACAGCTAAATGCAAACGATGATGTGAGCACGCGGATGCTGACGAGGGGGGTAGCGTGAGAGGCAGGGCTACAGTCACAGGAGAAATTTTATGGGCCCCGACTACCCTGTAATCCCACTCTTGTTGTCGGCCCTGTCCTGCTGAGTGAGACCACTTTAACTGCCCTTAACTGCTACCTGTGAGAAACCTGTCTGCCTTCCAACACACAGCCGGGGGTTCCTCTGAAGCTTTGGCTTGCAGTGCTTCAAAAGGCACGTGCGTGGGTGGCAACGAGGCAATGAGTCCATACATTAGATGGATGGAGATAGTTTGAACTGGCCTATTGACACAGGCAGGTAAGATCTAGGTTTCCTCTTTGTGTGTGTATGATTTGTCCGTGTATCGGGCAACTGTAGATGGTCTCGAGTCAACTGTAAGTATAGATAAATACAGGTGTGACAAGCCTACATTAAAAACACCAGGTATTTAGATGGACTTACATCTTGCATGTATAAATGTGACTGAGTCGTGCCAAGTCAAACACTTCAGTACAATATAAAAACTCCTATCAGCTCTTGCTTCCACAGGTCACACCCTGGGCGTAGAAAGCCACCGTGTCCCGACTAGTTCTGTTGTCTCTCCACCCACACTCTCCTCGAAAAAAGGTAGCCCGTGAAACACACAAGTGTTTTGCAACTCCATTCCCACCCTGCTTTGCACAGCTCAATGGCCTTGCCTGCGTGTGCGGAGTCATATCTTGGATCTTAGGTCAACGTGCATTAATAATGGTTTCGCATTCGGTGCCAAAATAAACTGTTTTACGTGTTCCAGAGGTGATGAGAGACACACCTAAGACGAGGCAGGGGAAGAAAGAAATGTCTTAATGCTGAAGGAATGAGCAACGGCTTGAAATCAAAACAGAGCGATCATAACTTGTGTTCATTACTGCCACAAATATAAACAAGGCCCCCGAGTAAACACGTGAAGACGCTGTTAAACATAATAAAGGATTATACAGGATTTATAATGAATCATGTCTGGAGTTTCTGATAATAAATACCGGATTATATGGCTCTGTTGCAGTGTAATGTGGCGGCTTGCAGGATAGTGCGTTACCTTTCACAGAGAAGGTCGAAGCAGGTGGCAGCTCCTTCCTGTGTTTGGGTTGACTTCTATTTCGGAGGGAGTCGGTGTACTGCTTAACTCTATGGTCCAAAGCGCCTCGAACCAGAGTTGTAACTTCCTACAAATGATAATAAGCAGATAATTAAGCTTGAAGTTGAAAGCCTTTTATAAGACTGCTATTCTAAAGCACATTTAAAAGGACACGTGGTCAGTGAGGCAACGCCAAGACAATGAAAACCCTCGGAAGAAAAACCAGAGTTTTGGATTCCACGCTGGTGCCTTGGTTCTAAAAAGGCCCCCAGCAGCACACAAGCTTTATATTCACCCACACTTATTCACATGCACGCGCCTCTCACTATGCCTTTACCTCAATGTGCACCGCAGTAAACCAGCTGGTGTCCTCTTGGCCGCCCAGGGGCAGAACGTGAAGATCCACCAGCACGGCGAAGTTCCCACACTGTAACACAAAGAGGAAGAACAGCCACAGGTTGCTGAGGGCCATTGGTCTTACAGACAACAAAGGAAGTCAGACCGTTGGGTGATTGACAGCGAGACAAACCACAACGACCCCCCCTATGTCCTCAAACATCACCCCAGGCCTCTCGCAGCAACTCCCCTCCCGCGTGATTCTCTGTCTAGCCATCTCTCTACCGATCTCCTCGCAAAAACCTCTGTCTGCTCGTGTTTCTACTTTCTCAGCTTCAAACGAATGTAGTGTTCCATAAACCGTGCAATGCAGTCACTGTTTCAGGTAACAAAGGCTGCACAAGATGTAACAAAAGGTGCAACATATAGATAAGGATGATCCTATATTCGTCTACAAGCAGAGTAGCAATCATGCTCTACACTCTCAAACGCAAATTCAGTGAGCACTGTAGAAAGCTGTGGAGTAGAGGGCTGCAGAGTGGATTCCTAAAGGCGCTATGTCATCGCATCGACGGCAATAAACCAGAAGTGCAGAATGCCAAGGCTGGTGAGTTGCTGTTTCATTGTTGCCAAAACTAGCCTGATTATGGTTTACATATGAGTGCAAACACTGTGTGCTGCGCAGAGGAAATGAACGTGGATCACGTGTAGGACTTGGCCTCTCGCTGGACAACAATTGTAACGGATGGACCACCCGCAACATGACACCGAGGGGCGACGTGTACGGCCCTGGAAATGCACCGCAAGGGTAAACCTGAACGGAGATGGGTTGCAGGAAAACACAGAGAAACATATAAACACCAGAAAGCAGTCACAGAGTTCGCTTAGCTTACAATGAGCATACACACACACACACGGAATGCTTTGTGTTGTGTTAAGTGAGACTGCTCTGGAGGGCTGAGGTATCGCTGATGGGATGTCCAAACTCCGGCGGTGGAGTTACAGAGCATTAACGGAGGAGGAGTGTTCTTCAGGAGTTGCTCTCAGGGTGACCTAAGAGAGTGAATTAACAGGGTGTGTAGGGGAACACACACAAGCACACGGCCCTATACTGCCTAAGTCTCTCCAATTGGGTCAGCTCCTTCCTATTCCTAAGAGTGAGTAAAGAGAGGGGTTCTAAAATCCACATTTGGGCTGAGAACGTTCTATCTGGCACTTAAAGTCTGAACAGTAAAAGGACGGTTCTGCCAAATGTTTCGCTTTCTAGTCGTCTATGTAAATGATGGATGTACGCTTCTTTCAGATCAACTAGTTTAAAGGGTGCCCAATTTGACTGATGAATGATGGTTCTCATAATGAGTCTGTGGTGCCCTTAGGCCCTGACGCCGTGTCAGCATAAAATAGAATACTGCAGCAACGCAACGCAAAAAGCTAAGATTTATGAATTCTTAGACTCTTCAAACAGCAGTTCACTACTCTGTGATCCTCTTTCTCATATCTTCAAACTAGACAAACAAGAAGTACCAAAGTGTGATCAATAAATGGAATATTCTTATGTCTCCGCCTAAACGACATAGACACAAAGGTTGTTTATAAAAAAACACATGGTTTCACAAAGACATAAATGCCGTGAACCAGAACAGAGCGCCTTTGTGTGTGTGTGCTCGGTTCTCATGTATAAAACGCAAGCATGTGTGTCTGTCAGTGTCCCTCGTCCCTATAGATCAGCATTCTCTCGTCCGCTGCCCTTTGTCTCATGTCAGTTCACGCTTGACCGGTGGCCTCAGCTGACTGCTTTCAACAATTACCAGTGTGTGGGAAAGCATAGAAGCGTAGGGCTCGACCCTGTCAATCACGCAGTAAGAGATCGACTGGTGGTCGAGTCCCATACTGGCGTCTTACGACTGGACTTGACAGAGACCGGACCTGTTTTGGGTAGGGGTCCTGTTTTTTTAGTTTTTGCCTTTATAGTCTAACAATGGCTTTGTAGGAATCCTGCCGTTATGAACAATATACTGCAGTCAATAATACATTACAGTATGTTTAAAAGAATTGACAGGGGATAATGTAAGATTGATGATTAATACTACAATACTGAATACATATCTTAAAGAATTCCTGGCTGGAACTACAGAATGTCTTTAGGAGTACATGGCTTCTATGTACACAAGTCAATACAAAGTCTAAGGAAAGACATACGGTTCATTTGGTTCAATATTAAGCAATGAAGGAGGTACAGAGTACAGCGCAGCGAGTGCCCCTAAAGTGGTTTGTGAGCTTCTGATTAAGTCTGTGCTTTGGGCTGAAGGCCAGACAACCAGCGAATCTCAGACTAGCTTCCTTCTATCGCATTAGTGTAGCAGACAAGACTCGACTGAGAACTGGACAGTAATGATAAACAGTGGTCTGTCCCTCACGCAAAAACAACATGTGATTCCCTGGGTTTCTCAGAAAAGAGGAGGAGGGGAGGAGGAGGAGAGGAGGAGGAGAAGGGGGGGGGGGGGGGAGTTTGCCTGGAATGCAAATTAACCCAATCGCACTAATGAGAAAACAATTAATCTCGCTGGCAACATTGCTGATTAACTGGAGGCACAACTTTCACCTCAAAGTGTCAAACGTTGAGTGCGGGTTGCTGTGTTTAAAGTGCAGCTGTCTGAGCGTTTCGCAAAGGATATTTATGCTGAGTGTGCCGGATCGTGTCCGACTGGATGAGCAGAGACAAAAAAATAGGGGGGGGGATGCAGAATCTAATTTCGCACAAAGGCTCTGACGACAATCGCGTCATGTGGTTTAAATTTGTCATCTCGCCGCACAAAGAGTGACCATTGGGTCTCGAAGGTGAACTTTGCCATGACCTGTGACCTCTATGTGCCGATGTACCCTCCCCCCCACCCCTCCGCTCTCCCCTTACAAATCTAACAACCTTCACCGCAAGAATCTAATCTCCCCTCAGCGGCGTGAAGATCGTTAAAATGGTCTCCAAACGTTGTAACATCAGAGTATATACTGTAGCACACATGGCTCCATCTGTGATTCCCTGCCTCAGCATAATAAGAAGGCTGCTACAGGATTATATTAACCCCCACCAATCCATCCATCAAATTCATGAGCTAAACCTATTTTATTTACTCTGCTTTGACACATTCGAGGAAATTACGTTGTTAGAAAGAAGGATTGATAATGGGCCAAGTTCCACAGGAAGTCGCTCTTTTCAAGCACGCTAAAGTGGGCCAGTGATGCATTGTTCTCGGCCTTGCGGAGGCCTTTTTAGAGTTATGAACGGAGCCGGATTGCTGAATGAGAGGCGGCAAGGAGTGCTACGTAAGACCAACCCCTTTTGTGCCATCTTTTGTGCGTTGTCACACACCGGATGAATGGAGCTGTCTTCCTGCGGGCTAAGCTCAACTTCTCTATCCCAAATCCACGCACAGGCCAATCTGATAACCAAGACCCGCAGACAAAAACATTAGAAAACAGCCGAGGCATAAAACAGTCCACAGCTCATCTTCCAGACAATCCTATTACATTTTCTCTCCATAAGTAAGCAGAAACGGACTCATACACACTGACAGCTCCTTTCCCTTTTCTGGTCTTTCGGGGGCTCTGGTCTATATCACTCTCAGTTCCCAAAACACACTCTACCTTCTCTTATCTCTCTCCCAGAGCCTATACTCTCCATCCTCCCTCCTGCGCTGCTCCAAGTTGGGCACTGGGCCCAAACTCTACAAGCGGCTTTACCCGCCTCCCCACCTCGCTGCCCTTTGCCATTGCTATCGCGCCGTATAAGAACCAGACCTTCTCGGCCTGCACTTAGCTCAGAGGCTAACACTAACCAGCCGCAGATGTTTACATTGGGAGAGAAGGGGCAGCAGATGCGGTCTCACTCAATAAAACTTGCATCTCTCTCTCTCTCTCTCTCTCTCTCTCTCCCCCCTTTGTCTCTCGTTTTCTAACTCTCTCTTTCTTTCTGCAGTCTGCGAAAAAAAAAAAAAAAAAAACCCTAGGGGAGCTCTTCAGATCTGTGGGTGTGACAGTCTTGCTCTCAGGCTTTATTTGCCTCATTCCCAGATTTCTGTTGCTCTCTGTCTGCTGTGAGTCACCTGGGTTTCCCCTAATGAAAAAAGAAAAAAAAAGAAAAGACAATTCCCTTTTCCAATACTTTAAACTGTGCCAGATACTGAACTTTGAGACTCCAGAGCATGTGATTATCCCTGAGCCCAATATTACTTACAGACAGTGTGCGGAAGTGTTTTGTGTGCAAAGCTCCCTTCATTCAGGTGAATGTTAGCTCACCTGAATCCTCTTTATTTGATGATATAAAGAGACACAACCCAGGAAAGGAATTCCAGCAGCAAGAACAGACAGGAATATCTCCTAGTAACACACAGCTAAACAAAACTCAAGCAGACGCAACCTTGAGAATTGGTAGATTGTCAAAAATAGCAAGCTGAGAATGTTTTTTTCGCCATTGGGGTTTCCGAAGAGCAACGCCGAGATGAAAGAGGACGTTTATTTAATCCCTGCCATTTTCTCTTGTGAGGGATTCACTAAATTGGAATGTGTCAAAATGTTTAGAGTTTGACTGTTATGAGTTTGAACAGTGGCTCGATGTGTGGTCAGATATGAGCTCATCTATAGAGTGACAACACTAAACAGCACATAAACCTCTGACATTAAACGGCTCTGTGATACTTCAAACTTCTTATTCTGAAAAACACTTTGGTCTCCGTGTCAACCTACTACATTAGGTGGTTCGGAAAAGTCAGCAGAGCATCTTGCTAATAGAAGGCAGATTGCAGTAATGTCCGGGCAGACAGCAAGTGCTTCAAGTCAATCTCGGGCTGTAGCCTGCAGGCTCTTTTGTGGAGGTCTGAAAAGTGGCAGGTCACTATAGTCTAAGCCCATTTAAGAAGGAGCATACCAGCACCTCCTGCAGCTCCGCAGGCCAGGGAGGGAGCTCCTTTGAAAACATGTGAGGAGACAGGATCATAAAACACAGCACTGAACAGCCTACTAAACAGGACATGTCGAGTCCAAGAACCTAATTCATAATTCTGTTCATAAAGCTTTCACTTTGAGCGCCCTCGTAAATAGAGTTTGCTACATGTCTTTGTTAAAACAAACTCTCTGTACTGATCTTTCGTCCTTATGTTTATTCATTCATTAAAGAAACATGGCGGTTGCGTTGTTTGTTTTGTGAAAGAGGAAACCAGGGTAGCGCCTTGAATGCTATTGTTTGGACCGATCCCTTCTAACATACGTGTTTGTGGTTAGTTGGTTAAGCACAGAAGAGACTCACTGCATTTTCTCAGGCAGTGTATCACAACAGTATCATTATGTGCCCAGTGGGAAGGAACCTTTTGTGAACCTCCAGGGTTTTTTTCTCTCCCACAACCAGCCAAGGGGGTGGTGGGGTGGCCTGTATGCAGGCATGCATATGAAACAAATAAAGGGAGTGAATGCAATATCTGGTCAACTAGGCACACATGGCATTATAGAGGATGTGAGAGATCAGTGCAAATGTCTGTGGCTCTCGTCCAAAACTCTCAATAAATGAAACATCAACAAAAGTAGAGACCACCAGCTTCCTCTGCACTTAACAAAAACATCTGATGTGTATTATTCCTGACAAAGCATCAGACTGAGGATGAACAGCTTGGCTTTTTAATAGAATACGTTTGCTTTGCCTGTGTCCATTAACAAAAGCCATTCAGGGAGACAGTCCGTCACGAGATTTACAAAAGGTGACCTGAAACTGTAAACAACCTATTCCAACGGATGATCAAATATGTCAGCGTCAAAGAAAAGACCGTCAATATATGGACATATACTTCCCCCTAGCGGGCAATGTATGAACTGCAGGTGGAAGCTGAACTATAACAATGAAGCGACACTTATAACACAATGTAAGAATAATGCATCATTTAAAATTAATAATTGTATAACATTATAAGCACATACAAAGCCTTCTGTAGCTCATAGCTGATGCAGCCGTTTGGAAAAAGAAAGAAACTAAAGTATGTTCACAATAGCTGAAATGCAAATTATGATGTTATTACTTAAGCTCTACTTAGTATCATATAGAAATATCATATGACTGAGAATATCCTGTGGAATGTGAAGTAATTAAAGGAAAATAGAGCTGGGAGAGTAATGATAAATGTGAATCCTTTAATCATTAACAATACATATATTACATATTACATAAAGAATGTGGTCAAAACAGTCACACGCTGCAAATTTGTGATTTTCTTCAATATTTGCCAAATTAATTTGCAATTATACCTGGATATACTGTAAAAGTTATTGTGTTAATTCAAACAATTGAACCAATTGTACCCAAACTGCCCAACTTCAGACAATCTCTCTTTTTCAGAAGGAGCCGAGACATATGTAAGACTACACATGTTACAGATGTTGCAGATGACACTGGGCAACACTGCGCTACAATGATCTGCATACTGTGTGTTTAACTCATTCACTCACCTTGATGGTAATCTTGAGAGGAGCTACAGTCATGGCAGCAGGCAGATTTCTCTGAAACAAAAACATGATCAAACAAACATTAATCACACAATCTAGCCTCACCTAGCTTTCTAACCATCATACATTACTAACGTCACATTAATTAGACTTTGTTTAACACCTTCAACACTATCAAGGCACCTACCATAGTAGCATACAATAATTACCTAAGTCGAGTCTAAGGTAACATTGCAATAACATTGTAGTTTATGCTGAAAAACATATGATCTATAAAAGGGGGGCGCGAAAGAAAAAGTTTGAGAACCACTGACTTAGTTTAAGTCTAGATTTCCTGCCGCCAACAGGTTTGAACGTCTGAGGCTACAGGATACTTGACGTCATAACACACAGCTATGAAACAAGCAATTGTAAATAGGAGCTTCAACTTTAAGAAGATAGAATTTGAGTAGAATCAGTGAAAACGTAAAATAAACTTACATTGAAGCAGAATAACGAGCTGTGCATAAAAAGTAATGTTTGAGTGTTTTTTTCCTGTCAAACTAGCATCAAGTTCGTAAAGTCTCGCGAGAGTGTCGCTCCATAGGACCCCAGAGGACCCCACGCTTTCACCAACACCATAGTAACGAGTTTGCGTAGTAAATTGCCTGTATAAAAATTGCGATTTCAAATAAACGAGTTGTATCTTTCCATCATATTTCTCTTCGCACCGGTAAATACTTCATGGAATCATTGACTATTGTCAATTGGTCAATGTGTCAAATCGTAAAACAATACCTGTTTAATTTAGTTTGTTATGATCAGGCAACGCTATGGCCCTCAATATCTAACCCGTGTCAAATAAATGCTCAACTTGAGATCGGGAAAGGCTTGTCATGTCTGTCGTAATTCTCCTAAAGAGAGAAAGGGGGGCAGTTGAAACAGTATTATTATCGTCAAACATCAAAAGGTAACTGTGGCTTTAGGGGACTTTCGGTCTCAAATCGTACGCCGCTAACGTAAACCCGTGTTGCCTGTTTTTACGGCTGTCGTCATGTCTCGACTCGTCAAGAAATCTCCAGCTGTGTGCACGGATTTACCCCTGGACAACGTCGATATTGGTATCAAGCTTAAATTACTGATGCAGCTCCTCAAATCGTGTTTTGGACCTACCGGCAGGCTGAAGCAAGTCCACAACAACATAGGGGGCCATGTTGTGACCACCACGACCTCCTCACTTCTGCTTTCTAACATTTCCTCCTCACAGCCTATTATCAATCTCATAAAAACGTCCATTCTCAACCATGTTTGTCGTTTCAGTGACTGCGGTTTATTCGCTGCCATATTTTGTTTGAATTTAATACACCAAGCGAAGCAGTCTGATCTCAGAAGAAGTGTGGCTATTGGAGTAAACAAGCATTTGCTGGGTCAGTGCATCACTTACCTTCACCGAGAAGACTGTGGTTGTAAGGTGAAGCTGGATTTTTGCAGCAGCCAGAACTTGATCACATTAGCTCGCAGTGTCATCTGCAGTAAACCAGCATGTGTGCTGACTGAGGCAGAGGCCCTGCACATCAGCAAACTAGCTGTGCAGGCATTTGTGTTGTCAATTCCCTGTAATAGTCCAGGTCAAGTCAACCTTGGCAAGATACTGACGGTCTCCATTGAGAGCCAGTCTGTGCTGGACTCTGCAGTGTTGCCAGGGATGCTGGTAGACATGGCTGATGACTTTTACCCAATCAAATTAGAGACTGTGCACTCTGATCCTCTACTGATGGTGTTGTTTAGTGCATCTCTTGCCGGGGACCTTTCCGAACTAGGAGACGGGATAATTGAGGTGCATCTGGGTTCACACCCAGAGTTGGAGATCCTGGATCGGCTCCTTGAGCTCGGGAAACAGGTGGTGGAAGACGAGGTGAAGCTCTTTGTCTGCCAGAAGGTCATCCACCCAGTCCTGCAGCAATACCTGAGGCGTCACAATGTCATGGTGATAGAGCGACTGGGCATCTCTCTCATGGAGCCACTTGCTAAGCTGACAGGTGAGCCTCTTAACGTCTGATGGTCCACCAGCGCAAACGTGAGAAATATAGAGAGTATATACTGTATGTGTGTATGATGTCCATGTGAAATTTTGAAATAAGAAAGCTCAACTACTTAAGAGAAAATTTAAGAAGAACGTTTTCAACATTTATGACTCATATCACTGAATTGTGTGTTCAAGTGACTTTCATAGAGCTTTTCATTCTACTGGATGTACATGTAGTCCAGAATACATCTTGTACTGTCCTATTACATGTGTATGAGTACCTGTTTTGTCCAATATCTCTTCACGTCTGTGTACAGGTGCTCAACCTGTGGCCACACTACACACAAAGATCCCATCCAAGGCCTATGGGCAGGTGAGAAACCTCAGCATCAGGCATTTCGGAGCCAAGATGATGCTGCATTTATGTCCCGTGGAAGAGCCAGTGATCTGCACAATGATCATCTGCCACAGGAATGAGACAATGTTAAGTGAACTGAAGGTGAGCTACAATGTGCAGAGGCTGTTATCGTATAAATGGATAAACGTGCAACTTACAGCTTCAGTGGGATGCAAAATAATTGATTTGTTAAAATCCCTGTTTGTCCAACTGTTGAAGGTGGCATACCAGAAGACAGAACATGTGTTGAGGCTCATCCTGAGGGAACCTTCTGCTCTACTTGGAGGCGGGTGCACTGAAACCCATTTAGCGTCTTACATCAGATACAAGGTCAGATACTGTGGTTTTAAAAAGTTCTGTTTGACAAATCTTCAGCAAAGTTAAGGCCAAAGTCATGAAATCGTCTTACTTTGCTATATTTTCATCCTTAGAGTGCAAGTGAAGTCACAGAGGCAGCATCGGTGTTAAGGTGCTCACAGACAGAGTACCTCCTTGGTGTGGAGGCATTCTGTCGCTCTCTGGAGTCTGTGGCTGAGGCACTGGAGCACGATGGTGGGAATTCACTTCTCAACCTGACTCATGGTCATCACTGGACTCTACCTGCAGATGTGTCGGTAGAACAGAGGAAGGACGGCTTGGGTTGCTGTGGCTGTGGGCTAGCGCAGGGTGGTCCGAAGGAAAGATGGACTTACTTAAACACTAAATACCCAGAATTCTCCCCTGCAAACCTGTGTACAAATACAGCTGCACAGCCTTGTGTGCTGGACTCCTTCTTAGCCAAGCTCAATGCTTTGGAAGTTGCAGTGGAAACTGCTAATATTGCACTGGATATCCGATATATGATTCAAGATGTGAACTAGCAAAATGTGTAATTCAGGTTGAGATGAGATATTTGCTATTTGTAATGTGATTGGTTACAGCTGTGTTGGACAACTCAGAATGTGTTCAAATTGAGAGGTCTACAGTTTACTGCATCTGGCTTAAGGCTGGAGGGCAGCACATACACAAAGTAGCTTAGGTGTTTTCCTCTCCCTGGTCATGACCTCCAGCTCTTCCCAGGCCAGATGGGATACGTAACCCTTCCAGCGTATTCTGGGTCGCCTCCCAGTTCAGCATATCTGGAAAATGTCAGTAGGGAACTGATTTGATGCCTGAACCACCTCAGCTGGTGGCTTTCACTGCAAAGGAGCAGAAGTTCTACTCTTGAACTGCCTCCTCATGCCGGAGCTCCTCACCCTTCATTTCTAAGGGTGAACCCTGGCACCATGTGGAAGAGGCTCAAGTCATCTGCTTTTATCCATAATCTTGCTCCTTTGGCCACTACCCAGAGATCAACATGAGTTGGCAACTGTAGCAAGTAAATATTTTCTTGTAGATTTTAAAGGACCTCCAGGTTGATCTGTGGTTAGAAGTGTTTTACACATTTGCAGACTTTAAGACAAGAGTATTCAACTACTTTTGGGGAACAATTTAACAGACTTTTAATAACAAACTACCACAGCTGTACTGTAGTAGCCTCGGCAGTTGGGGGAGCTGAAAGGTTGCAACTGAAAAACTGCCAGCACATTGCCGGCGGTAAGTTTCCACAGTTTGTTGTACTGTATGCCACATTCCAAACGTTATCTAACAGTCTGATCAGGGAGATGACTCCCAACAAGCCAGCTGGGCTATGTATCCTTGTACCTGAGGTGCTCCTGCTGTCTATGTACTCTGATGTTGTATACAACTTGGATAATGCCTGGAGAGACATAAATCATGTTGTTGTACTGTGTGCATGTTATTTTTCATTATGGCATTGCACAATCTACACAACTAAGTCACTAATTACCTTTCATGAATGTGTTTCATTGTAGTTTGTACACAACAAGCAAAGCAAGCAGATTATGCTGTCCATCATATACTGTACATACCATATTTATTATGCTGTCTTGATTGTGAAAAAGAATAAACTTTTGATATGAAATGAGTACAAATTTTCAATGTTTAATGGCAAAGGGGCAGGTTCCTAGATTTGTATTCAGCTGCTGATTCCAGGAAAGTTCTCATCTGCAGTCTGTCCATATCAAATAATGGTGCAGGGTATGTTTTGTCAAAAGATGAAAAGAAATGGAATCAAAGCCTTTGTAGCTTTGAGCAATATTGGTAAGTCATGTGACAATTATACTGACCGCCATTAACTGAGCAACTCACCAAAGCTACTATGGTGACAATGAGCACACAAGTAAAAAAATAATATTTTAAACAGACTGCTTGAAGCAGGTCACACACAGCAAGAATCTAAACAGGAATCCACTTATCTTTTAACAAAATGCCAATATCCCAATAAGCCAAAACAAAAAGATACTCGTCCCCGTTGCAGCTTTGGACGCTCATTCTCCTGCAGCGAGACGAAGAAATATCGCCTCATTCATTTACCTGAGGCAGTACTTATTCATATCGCTCCTCTGCCGATCCCGCACCGCGCCCCCCCCTAACAGGTTTGGTACTTGTATAGTCGGTTGTATCCTCAATCAGTGGGAATCTATTCTAACCTGTAAACATCTTGTTCTTTGATAATTCTTACACATCTTAAAAGTGCATTTGCTCTTCTTTACAGACATAAATGGCCACCCACCAACATTAACAAGCCTCTGTCTCTGTGTTTACCTTTGCAAGTAGTGTGTCCAAAGGGTCATGAGCAGGAGGTGTCTTCCAATACTGGAGGGATTGTGTGGGGTGTGGGGTGAGCAACAACAGTAAAGGGAGCAGGAGAGCTGGCATCTCATAGAGGAACCATGTTAATCTAGCCAGCACCTTCTTCGCTGGTGGAGAGTCCCATGTGGCGACCAAAGGACAGTTCGGCCTTTCCTGTGGCGGTACAAGTGCGCCGATCCTGCCAGGATCCTCCTACTGCTGAGATAGTTGACCAAATACTGTGGTGCCCTATGCGGCGTCAATAAGGGCGACAACTGCCTCTCCTCCTCTTGTTAAATTAAGTGAAGCATCAGTGTAAGACAGAGAGAGCGATTGAATCCTCGCCACAGCAGAGAGAGGTGAGGTGAGTCAGCCTGCTGAGACATGAGAGTTCTCCCCACAGCTCGGACACAAACATTTCAGACGTGAGGTTATGGTTACCCCTCCAGGCTGGAATACACACGCTGATATTAATTGCAGAATTTGCAAATGCTATGAGGTTGGTGTGTGTGTGTGTGTTGCATTCTTCTGAAAAGTGGAGAATGAGTAATTCCAGTATTTCAGTATTTCAGTAATTAACAGCAATTCCAGTAATTCCATCCAAGAGTATTATGAACAAGTGAGATGTTTAGAGATCAGCCCTGGTCCTTATGAAGAGGAATGACTAAAATCATCACGCTCAACGTGCCAGCAACAGCTTTCACACCTTTTGTACTATTGCCTTCAATTTTATAGCAGGACCAAAAATTCCAGCTGGTTGTACATGTGCTACACCGCCTCTTAACACTGGCAATTACTAATGTTACTAAAAGTCTGTTTAAATGTGTGCAAAATTTAATCAAGGTATCAAACAAATTAGTCATTCCTTCAGATTAAGTACTTGTCCAGGTTGTATATCAGTATGTATGTGAAATCTTTTGATGTGTACTATAGATCAAACCCTCTACCTAGATCAAACCCCCAAAAGTCCTTAAAAACAAAACCTATCCATTTTGAGACTTTATGGTAAATTACGTAATAATAGTTGATGTATAAATCCAGTGACAACAGATGAATGTTGGTGATGTACAACTATCAAAAGACACACAGGTCTGGATTGTATGGTGTACCTCTAGAGTCTCGTACATAAACCGTCCTATTGCGTCCCCATGACCACACGGTCATTTTCCACCGAAGTCTTATAGTGGACCTTTGCAGAACTGTAATATTGTTATAATACATACTAGAAGCCTGTATTTATGCAGCACTGTGTCGTAAACTACAGAATTCTTAACATAAATGCTTGGAGATCAGAGTAATGCTCGGTTTAGGATGAAACAGGCCATGATTCATATGCTGCAGTGCTAAAAATAAATTTGCTTATTATCGTTTTTCAGTTTTGGAGGCAGATCCAACATATTACATAAAGCTAGCACATTGTGAGAAAGTAATTATCTGTGATTGCAAAACCTTGAAGAACAAGACACCAGAGCAGACGTGCTTTTCAGTACATTTTACTTGTTTTGTAACATGAATCCTCGGCCTTATCTGAAGAGCATGTTGGGATGCTTTATCAGTGGAACCTGAGATTATAAAACTCCATTAAGGGAGTAGTAAAGTGAATTTTTTTTTTTTTTTTTTTTTTTTTTTTTATAGATTTGTGAGGTTTACGTTCCCATTCTCTAGGCAAAAAAATAATAATACAAAATAACATTTCTAAAAGACAAACAGAAATCCATAAACAGAAAATGGAACAGTGTTGAGGTTCAGCCTTTTGTCTCTCTACAGGAATGAGGTGAGGTGGACTAAAGAACACCACTCCCTGCTGGAGAAAGAAGATAACAGTTGGTGCCATTTCAGACTACCAGGTTGGGGGCCGGGGGCGGGGGGGACAGGTGACATACTCTTGGGACTGCTGGGTGAACTGGAGATGTCAGGCACCAAACAAGGGTAGGGGTACACATGGTAGAACAAAAACAACTAAAGATACACATCCTACAAAAAAAAAGACTAAAAGTGAGAAAACACTTTATATGTATATGTGCAAGTGATCAAAGGCACAATAGCACAGTGTGTCATGCTTTACTGGTTTCCCTTAAATAAACTTCACGGGTTAAGTGAATTGGGGAATTGATCTGTTGGTTGGGTTCCAGCTTTGTTCAACCAGATACTGCAACTTTGACACCTCTCATGGCGTGTCATGCCTGATATCCAGCGTGTGACACCTTCATCTCAACGGGGGAATGCTTGAATTCAACCGACATTGACGACTCATAAGAGTTCAAACAATAGGCTTTGTATCCTTAATATCGACTAAAGTCTATATTTATACTGCCACCGTGAATGAATTTAACTTTGTATATGCAATTTGTTCATCTATGAAAACATACATTTCAGGTAGCAGGAGTATACTAGTTGACATTTAACATTCCACATTGAAAGGGGAATTTTCATAGAGTGAAATCATTTCATTGATCTTGGTTAGCACTGTTCAGCATGTGAAAACAAAAGCAGCAATGGTTTTCCAGCTGAGGAGCTAACTGTTAATCCTCTGTAAACGCTCTGCAAATAAAAATGTGTACGGACGAAAAGAATGAAAGCTCTCCTTTCGTAAAGAGGAACTGATCTGAACACCTCCATGGCATTGTGGAGGTCAATTTTCCAGACTTTCCACGGCATATGCAACCATAAAAAACCTCCCGTTGTTTTCACATGCTAGATAGTGTTCCCCAAGATCAGACAGATCCGACACATGAAAAAAAAGTCCAATCAGAAAATGGAGGGGAAAACAGCAGGAAGCAATAGTAGTCAGTTATTTATGTGCTCCACTTTTAGGGGATCCTCGTTTACTTTTTTGGAATTAATCATAAACTCATCAATCATATATTTTTATTGACTCAATAGTAATGTTTAAGTAAAATCATTGCAGAATCTTCACACACATACAGCTTTTAGAAACTTTTTAAAACTTTAAGACCTCAATCCTTCCTATAACTTTGTAACGTGTCAGCTCTTAAACAACTGTCTCTTAAACAAGTGTAACCAGTCGTGCCAAATGACTAAATGTAAAGGTAGATAACTACAGAGATTCAAGGTGGCAGTGTAAACAAAGACGAGAGGTGTCAGTGGTTATGAGTATTTTCGTACTATACCAAGCACTGAGTTCATTTCTGTAGCATCAACTGCAGTCTGACCATGGCAAAAGCCTATCTATAATGCTACAAGGGATAACAACAATCTAGGAGCAGTATTGCTGACGCTAATTTATTGGGCAACCCATGTCGATGGCTTTGTTGTATAAATCAGACAGCACTGATTTAGTTCAAATGTACTGCCTCACCGTTTCACTAAATGCTACTTACTAACGCTAATAAAAACTATAACAAATAGGCGAGGGGAAAAAAAAAAGATAACTTATGAAAAGATCATATTTCATAGACTAATATGAGGCTTATATGTTTTTGGTTTATTACAATAAGGGGTTAGTCATCTTTCTTGGGTGCAGCCCTTTGTTAGCAACTACAACATATGCTGAGCAGTAGTAGTATTACCTATGACACTATTTTAGTTTGAGTCGCATGTAGCTTGAAGCATTCAGTCAAAACATTCATCTTTTTTTTCTCTCTGGCAACATTAATATATGCTTGCATTTCGCATCTGCAGCTTTTATTTTCAATCCTTTTCTGGGGCAAATTACATGAACACAGATTGGGTCCAGATGTAAAGATCGTACTATTACAACTCGAACGTGTTGTAAACAAAGGCCCTAAAAGGCCCTAAAAGCACAGCTACAGTCCTTGTATGATCCCAAACAAAAGCCCCCCCCCCCCTCCCAATGCTTACTCAAAATAAAAAATACGCCTCCTCTCACTAATAACCATTTGCTCAAAACTGCACTTCAAGCAAGAAAGACTCAACCAAAAGCTCTGATACACACTTCAAACTGAGAGGAGAGTGGGAAAGGGAAGGAGGGCTGAGGGAGAGAGAGATGGGAAGGAGACAGTATAGGCTTTGAGTGTCTAGGTCCTTCCTGTAGAAAGTGGGAATAACTTGGGGGTGGAGTGACAGGGAGGGTGTCTGGGTCACGTTATGGCGATAGATAGGGCGAGGCGCTGCTGCTGCAGCGGCGGCGGCCCCTGCAAAAGTCGCCCTCAATGAACGACTAGCGCCCCAGCAGCGTAACTCACAGAGCTGTCCTCCCATTTCCTGCACTCGCTTGACTGGGCGTAGTTTAGGAAAGTGAAGTTCATTTCTATACCAGCCTTCCTCAGCTCAGCCACAGCCTGCAAAACAGTGACGTATACGTTAGTCAACGAGTGTTACGGGCCTTTCACACCTTTGGGCTGAGTTGTACCACGCCAGCGAATGATTGTATGATAAAGCTTTGTATGAATCACTTCACTTGACTGACAATGACTTGGACCCGGTTTTAACTTTGTCAACAAAAATCATGACAATTAGTTTTTGTTAACAACAAACAAGACATTAACATGACGTTATTGTTAACTAGAATGTGGTGATCACTGATAATAAACAATGATGAAATATCTGAAAATCGGACAATATTATGAAATCACAATCTACTATGGAAAAGCTAATAATTAAGCTAAAAAAAAAAAAAAAGACCCCACAGATGAAAAAATGACAACAAAAAAGACCACAGAGAAAATAAAACGTCCAAATTTGAACTAAAATGTGAAGAAATAATAGAATGCCACACAAAAAAGAAACAAGATTGACTAAAAAACTAAAACTAAAGCACTACAATATGATTCTGCTCATCTCGCTCTGTCTTCCAAAGGAAACATGCGGGGAATTTCTCTTCATACCAACGCCTCTCTGTGTGAAAGATCCTACTCACATTTAGCAGCACTCCAATGGGGTGACGCCCGCAGATGGTGTTGTGGTATTTCTTCAGGTAGTTGGTGAAAGTCATGGGATCCAACTGCTCTATAATGCCCATCCCCTTCACAAACATGAGGAAAATCATGAAGGTTCTATCATGTCTTGGAGAGAGAATAACTACCATTTCATGCCAGGACTATTTTTGATGATAATTATGTGTTCTGACACATAGGGAGGGCTTCTTTTTGTAGGTCTCATATACATTCTATTTGTTAGACAGCCCTGTTTCTTGAGTGTTCTCTACAGCAAATCATACAAGGAACATGATATAATAATAAAACTCTGGAGGGGGTGGGGGGGGGGGGGAGACAGCCCCAAAGATCCAGTATCAGTATAAATACTGAGTTCAAGAAAAATAAGCTTCATGACGATGACAAATTGTACTACAGCTGCTTACCATTTTATCAAGATGCTCAATAGACCTATAGATCTCTCCTTGAGATTCATCATAGTATGTGTAGCGGAACCGCTGACCTTCAAGCAAAAAATGGGCATCAGTATAAGGCTGGATACAATGGCGATGATTGTGACATTTTCAGACAAACTGTCTTGAGCTCAGGCTCCATTTTTATATGAATCATCCAGATAATGAATGCCATCGCATTTGTCAGAACCTACCCCAGTGGCAAAAGTCTGACGAGATGATGAAAAGGTTGGAAGGGTCTGCCAGATACTTGCTGAGCAGTTTTCCGTACTCCTGTTCCTTACTCTCGCTCAGGGCTCCCACGAGCACGGGGACGATGCTAAACTCGTCTTTGTGGCTGCACAAGACAGAAATCAAAGTATTGACTCAAGTGCTTGAGGAGCAAGTGTTAAAAAATCCTCTGCTGCTGTGGTTAATTAGAAACACTTCATTAAGACCAGAGATGTGCAGAAGGATACTTCATTAAAAAGGTGAGTCTACCTTTCGCACCATATATTAGCACACACGGTCTTCATTATCAGTCAATAGCGAATGTTACAGCTGAACTTGGATGAATGAAGCCAATTAAGACTCCCTTCAAAAGTACCTGATCCCTGCTTTTCAAACCAAGATCAAACCCCTGACTCCTGCCAATCGAACAGATGGCTCCATCAATAATGCATTTCACACTTCTGTGCCACTGCACCAATGTGATTTGGGTTACGCACAGACAGGTTATGAAAAGATTGATCGGAAATGGTCGTCTCTTGCCTGGACTTTTGTCTTTCAGTTCTGCAGTTCAGTTAATACCGATCCTTTGCCTCTTACCTCTCCATGGCTTTAGCAGTGTAAGGCAAGTGCATTTCAATACTGTGCTCCTCTTCATCTATCTGCAGAGTCATTCGCTCAAACATCCCAGTTTTCCAGAGGTCAGCGTAAACTGTAAAGCAAAGGCAGGATTCGTTTTAAAAGTGCGCATTACAATAACCATCTCTATTGAATGAGTAAGTTTTTGAGCTTTTTTTGCAATACTCATTTCAAGTGGGCATCTTGGTAAGTGGCTAACTGCACAGAACCTCATCATTTATAAATCTGGGAATTGTGTAGGCCTGAGAGAAAGACAGAAAGTGTATTATATTCCAAATCTGATTGGGGTCTGTATAGTGAAACTGGCACCTGTGGTTATGACAGTCTAGGAAAACTATTACTTTGGTAGGATTTAGCCGACTCTCTCAGTTTGGATACATCTAAATCAAATTAGACTACTTAGTTTAAAGTACTCAGTTCTGCAGCGTGTACTATGCTGTCTCCTTGTGCTTTTCAATAGACTGGAATGAAATCATAACGCACACAATTGAAAGTGAGTCACATAACAAAAAGAGAACAAGGAATTCAACAGCAGCCGGTAAGTTAAACTAATGATGCACACCGACAGATCGAGGCGGTGACAGACGCAAACAGAGGCACTTTGTCTCACTCTCTGTGACATTTTACAGATGCATCACACCTAGGAAAATGCTAATATATGTTTCAACTTCCATTTTAATTACCAGACTGTGCGTGCCGGGGCTAAAGTGCCACTCTCTAATTCCTGTCTTAGCCTTTATACTCACACTCAATATTGGCAGCTATGACATTAAGGAGGGAAAAACAACTTGTTTTTGGGGTCATCTCTACACAGAATGACTGATGATCTCTTGTGTCCCTTTGCATTAAACACAGCAACAGGACTGAAACACATTCTAAGCTTGATTAAACTTATAGGGCAATCAAAGCTGTAGTTATGTTTGCCAGTTGTTTGTGCTTATAAAAATACGTACGAAAGTCGCACGGGTGTTAACTGGTGTGATCATTGTGTTGTTAACGTATGTGACTACGGCAAGCACACAAAAACAGAATTTGACAAAAAAAAAATCACAATTTAACAAAAGAAATAGTGGATACCCTTCTGGTCAATTCTCAGGTCATAGAGGGGTGTTCTATAGATTTCTGCAGATGACAGGGCACAGCGGGAGAGGGGCACATGGTGTGAAGGTCCCAAGATGAACACCCTACGACTGAAGGACAACAGGACTTCATCACTTACTCCCTTTTAAAAAGGTGCAACAGCAATACTTTACACTGGTATCTACATTAACACGCATACACTCTGTGGAGAAAACTTAAAAGACAGTACATATGTAACAAATAAGACACTACAGGTGACTTACGTGACAGAAGGATCAACCTGCTTGTAGGCATGTGCTGCACAGGCACCACAGTAAGTATACCCAGCATGCCTGCAGACAAGAACGTGTCAAACTTAGAATGCAATTGCAGGACATAAATAATAACCATTTGACGTGTTAAGATCATATTCTGCTGCGGGTTGATGGTGTGTGTGTGCTTACGGTGCTATGATGGCTCTAGCAGGTCTGATTGTAGACTGTGCTTGCGACAGCCAGCCGTCTAGTTGTGCATTCAGCTGGGATCCTGGGAAGGCAGAAGTACAACAAATAATATAAGAATGGGGAGCAATCTCACTCCTTACGCAAGCAATGAACCCTTACTGCTCTCTCTCCTCCTCCTTGCAGGGCTTGCCTGAGTGCGACAGCAAGCAAATGATTTAAAAAAAAACAGTCTCTTCAATAGGTTTTAACAGATAAATAAAAGCGGTAACATTGTGTTCTGTATGGATCAATAACATAACACTGTATAGCACCCTGGTGTGTCCAATTGTAGCAGCAACGGCTCATTTAGCCTGTACTCAAAGGGAATGTTATGTTGGATAAGAAATGCAAATGAACTACAATGTGCTTCAACACATCCTCCCCTGATGACTTTACAGATAAAATCACATTTTACGGTCTCATAATGAAGCTCTTGTTAATCTCTCAACCAGGCCTACAGTAAACCCTTCATCACTCAACATAGAGCAAAACATACTGTGTTTGGATACAAGCACGAGAACATAACTCATCAATACCCACAGTTCAATATACTGGAAAATTAGGTGTTGAACTGGAACCAACTCCCTTTCTCTGTGCAGCTGTCACGTCAACAGCTGCTAATTTAAATCCAATTCAATAAAACATATAAGGCACAAATTCCTACAGTTTAGCAGGGACGTGCCTGAATCTACTGCCTATACATGCAGGTTATTGACATTCATGTTGTTGTATTCAACATACATAAGTAGTGTGCCTGTTAAATATACGCAGCATATTCCGAGGAAACTAAGATTACAGTGAAACGGCTCAAACGGGTAAACAGACGAGTTCGCTGGGTTTAATAATGACACAAGCAGCTCCCTGGTAAAATGGGGGAGGGGGGTGCAACACGAACCTTCAGTTTGCTGCCCTGCCCAGTCCTTTGTTTCACGACAGGGAACATTGCAGAATTTAACACCAACGAATCACTGTCACAAACACCAGCATCTTCACTTTAAGAGTCCCAGACTGCAGGCAGTGTTAATGTCGATTATTGCCATTGACAGCTGATCTAGTAGGTCAAGGAAGTTCTATCATAATAGCCAAGTTAGCGAGTCGAAAGTTGCTTAACTGAGACTGCTTGGCAAAAAAATGTTGTGGCTTTTGATTAGAAATAATCGACTAAAACTGTCGAATAAGGTCCGTCCAATCATGCAGCAAATAAGATAACAGATGAGACGGTCAATACCGAGCTAGACGTCAGCTAGCCTACTTTCCATCGACTACAGCCCTTACGATAGCTGACACCGTCTGCTTTGACAAACAAACGACAATTTACTGACAGTACATTACACATCTCAAGAGACGACATTCAAAGCCATAACAAAAACGACTGGAAGACAAACAAAAAAACAGCTAGCTAGCATAAGATGCAGTGGTGTTGACAGTTACCCGAAGCAGAGTACCAGCTGCCGGCGTGACTTGCTTCTCTGCACACCACTCGGTTCGACATCTTGGTTCCCAAGCCGCCTATCTTGGTTCAATTGAACACTTGTCCGGTGAATAAAATGAAACCTAAAGAGCTGGTGTCAGGTAGCCCAGTGAGGGGGGAAGTAGTCCGCTAGCTAGAGTAGAGACAAAGGACAATTCGGGGTGGACGAGTTGGCTAGCGAGCTTTACTGTGTGTCAGCTTGTGTTGTTACCGGTGACACTGAGTTAGCAGCTGGAGCTAACGTTAGCCTAGTTAGCCCTCCTGGAGATATATCAGCAAGTTTGCAAAGGCACGACACACAAAAGCGTTGAATGCGCAAAATGGAAAGAATCACAACCAAGTTTGGTTCGTCTTTACTGAGGTTGTCAGTAACGCTGTAACAGACGTAAAAACTGCCGGAAAGTCGATCTATCTATGGATTATAGGCTTGTCTTTCGAGGCAGGTAAGGGGTACGTCTGGAGCGATTCCGAATGACACAGAGGGCGCTGATTGGCT